>NC_064569.1:71540441-72155857 GCF_937001465.1 Orcinus orca | reverse complement strand
TTTAGGGTAAAGATCGTGGCTGGAACAGTGACTGGGTCTTCATTATCCAAGGAGTGGACATCCAAGGAATGAATATATATATATATATATAAAATGCTCCTAAAAATGAATCCACTTACACTTAAATTTTTTTTTCATAATTAAAAGAACCATGAATTGGGTCTGTATCTTCAAAAGGAAATTAAATGTCATGGTGATAATTTGTTTATTCTTACTTACATTTAAATAAATGTAAGTTAAATTATATTTAGCACATTAAGAAAACAAAGATGAATGAAATACTGATAATTCTTTTCGGCCTAACTTTTCTAATAAAATTGTATGGTAGCAATATTGAAATCTTCACTTAATGTATATATGCCTTTTGCAATGTTATCTCAATGGAGTATTCGCCTTAAGTGATGGCTTTACCAATTTTCCTAAAGTGCTCTCTTAATCCCTTTTATCAAATCATTCTTTTTTTCTTTTTTACCATGCCTATCATATCAGTATCCTTGTTGATTTCCTCTTCATTAATTTTTAATAGATCCACCATTGCCAATTCTTTTGTGTGGGTGTGTGTGATCCAAGAATTTTCCGACGTAACTTTCATCAATCTTATGAAATCCTACAACTTTTGCAATGTTTGTCATTTTGCTTGGCAATCTGTTGCATTGCATTTGCGTTGTTTGATTAAATGTCTATAACATCTACACCATCAGAGTTGGTATTGATATGATGGTTGGAGATACAAGCTAGGGGTTAAGTAGAGTGGGATAAGTGGTGACTAGCATTTCAAGAGGTCAATCAGCCTCTTTACGAATATTTTTGTGTTCTGGTGCTTCTTTGCTTCCCTAAGCAACCATGTAATTGTGGGATGGGGTATAATGCATGTTTAAATAATAAGGACTCCCTGGGCTCAAATAATTGTTGAATGGAGTGGAACTGACCTTGCCTGGATCTGCTCTCAACCTATAAATACAGCAGATGTTAGGAGCCTTCAGGCTCAGGTTGCACAGAGATGAACTAAATCCTCTTCTAACTCTTTTGGTGTGCATGAATAGAGATGAATGCATTCCAGAACTACTGGAATGTTAAATCTCAAATCTAGAGACCTGCTTGAAGGCCCATAATTATTTCTATTTTGATGCCTTTCAACAGATCTAAGGATTTGAGTAGTTTTGATTCAAGGTGGGCCAAGGATGGTAAAACTGAATGAGACTGAGGTTCCAGGCCTGTCCTATCATTGCTATAGTGTGCTTTTCGAGGTGCAGGGAAGTGGGGGAGGCTCATTAGCTTCAATAGACTTCAATACTGCGCTCTTTGTTTCTTTTAACCTCATTTATCTGTTATATTCCGTGTTGGTATAACTTAATAAATAAGAATCAATTTTCCCTTTCTAAAGTACTTAGATATAATAGGTCAGTGGGAGAGGATGAACACACTTGCTAACCACCCTCCTTTAACTACATATGTATGACCACATATTTGAATAGTATTATTTGCAAAATATAAAAGCACTTAAAAGTGATAAATTATTTTCATAGGTAGGGAGAGTAATGATGACTTGTTTGCCTCTTCCTTTTTGCTTCTTTAACATGCTGCTTAGATGACTTTTTTTCTTTTTGCTCCTATTATAGTTGGATGTGGAAGTTTTTATCAATTTTGTATTTTTCTTCCTGCTAAATTGCAAACTTCTTGAGGGCAAAACTCCCATCGTACTCTGTTTCATGTGCCCAGGATCGGACATAGGACTCCATAAATGTCTGCCACATTGCTCTTTAATTAAGTTAGAAATTGAGAACCTGGCTTAGAAAGGACAGACATGGTAAATGGTTACAGTGGAAGTGCAGTGGGTTGTACTAACTTTGCAAGGACAGGGAATGAAACAAGGTTAACTGGTAGCAGGTAGGACAGAGGATAGGTCATCTGTGGTGTATTATGAAAGGGGCAGAGGCCAAAGTACAATGACTATTTTACTGAAAAAAACAAATAAACAAACTGGAACATTCTTGCCTGAGCACTTATAAACTTGGCGCCAGTGAGCAGTTAGATGCGCTATGCTAGTGACAAGGTATAAAACCATCTGTGTAGTCTCTTAGGCTTTCTAATTTGCACTCTTTCAAAAGTGCTTCCCTATAGGAAATGACACTTGTTAATAAAGTGTCCATGACGTTTAGCCAGTGCTTAATACAAGGTGATGGAATCACCATAAAATGGAGATTTTAATCTCCAAGTATCTCCATTTTAAGGAGATTCCATTACATCAGAAATTTCCAATGAGCAACAGAAAAAGGGCACAAAGGTTTTCTGGAAGCTATATGTCTGCTGACTGTATCCATAGACCTATGAAGAAAGAAGAGCTTAATTAGACAGATGAGCAATTTCCTGAAAAGGCCTCTGCAGGCGTTGGATTACATCTCATTTCCTCTAAAAGAGGCATGAAAACCATGATGATTAACAACTCACTGTTTTGGAGCTTAGCCACTCTCCAGTTTGTCTTCACTAGGTGGGAATAAAGGAAAGTGATGCTACTGCTTTTGAGTTGGGTTCTCTTAGTCATGAATGTTGGATTTCTTTGCAGAATGTGTGTTAAATTGAGTTCCAGATTATCAGAGTGTGGGATTCCACTTTGCGGCTTGCCCTTGGTAAAGCTGCAATCATTTTAGCCAGAAGAATGTTCTAATCCATCTGTCCCCACTTTCAGTGGCTCAGGAAACAGAAACTAATTTTGATTTCAACTAATCCAAACTTGATGAAGAAAGGAAATATAATGCTGCTACATGAAAGCACGGAGTTCCTGCCAGAGCCAACATGTACTTCAAAAAATATTTTACTAATATCTGACTTATTCATATCACCTCGATCTTTCTGTTTCAGAGCATATGACTGAGAGCTGGCTGTACTGGAAATTAAATGATTTCATCAGTACCAAAACGCTAACACTGACTTAGAAGATCAGAGTCAGGAGAAAGTCCTCTCTGGATAGTACGGACCTTAGCTTCCATTTCTCAGTGCTTCTGCTTCTTTGAAATAAAGGAAGTTTAAGTCTTACTTAGTTTCCTTGTGCTCACTTGTCTTTTTTTTTTTTCCTTTTGTGTTTTACAAAACTCAGTCATTGAAACCCCTCCCATTTCACCATGATACAGACACAGTGTAATTATCAAGAAAAGAAAACTTTTTATTCTTTGTAAACTGTCAGAAATCCTAGTTAGTGAATCTCGTTACAGATCATTGATTTGAGATACTTGGAATTTTTTTTAAACAGTTGGCCAGATATTTGGGATGGCTATTCTTGCTAGCATTACTCTTTCAGTAGTCAAGTTTAGGTAACTATTGAACCAACTGAAATGTAAAGAAAGATAGGTTGAGTGCCAGGTTTCATTTAAATATATTTGTATACAGAAGAATTGTAAACATGGTCCTTTTAAAACAGAAATTAATTAAGGATTTAAAAAAATAGTATGGTGGGAGGGAAACATTGATGAAGATGAGATTTTGATATCCACTACATGAGGCAAGCTGGAAGACAGGAAATCTTCCTGGGTTGGCCAGTTAGTTTGATCAGCAACATTTTTACTTTAGTTCAGAAAAAGACTTGTATCAGTGTATTAGTCAGGGTCCTCCAGAGAAACGGAACCAACAGAATATTTGTTTACTTATTTATTTATTGTGAGGAATTGGCTCATGTGATTATGGAGGCTGAGAAACCCCATGATCTACCTTCTGTAAGCTGGAGACCCAGGAAAGCTAGTGACAAAATTCAGTCTGGATCAGAAGGCCTGAGAACCAGGTGAGCCAATGGTAGATATGAGAGTCCAAGGTCAGAAGATAAGATGAGATGTCCCAGCTCAATTGATGAAGCAGGAAAAAAAGGGATGTATTCCTGCTTCTTCCTCCTTTTGTTCTGTTCGGGCCCTGAATGAATTGGATCACGTCCACTCATATTGAGGAGGGCTATTTACTTTACGGAGTGCACCAAATTCAAATGCTAATCTCATCAAAATACCAAAATGTGTATTAGTCAGGGTTTTCCAGAGAAACAGAACCAATAGGAGATTTGTTTATTTAGTTGTTTGTTTGTTTTAGGTATTGGCTCATGAGGTTACCTACCCATATTAGTGAAGGTGATCTTCTTTATTCCATCTTTTGATTCAAATGCTAATCTCTTCCAGATACACACTCACAGACAAAAAAGAAATAATATTTCACCAGCTATCTGAGCAACCCTCAGCCTGGTCAAGTAGGAACATTAAAATTAGCCATCACAGGGCCCCTTTTACCGAATAAGCAGTTAAGCTTGGCATCAGAATTGGAGTACATGGAAGTGATCTGGGAATGTCCTTCTGGTGTTTTTGAGAAGTTTAAAACCACCAAAACCATCTTAGATAACATTTAATAAATTAATAGAATTCACAGAGTAGATTTCATAAACAGAAGTTACTATAAGAGTTCCAAAGATCCCATTTAATTTATAATTAGAGGTTCATGAAAAGAAGCAAGGGAGAGTGTGAACTCAAACTGTAGTACAACAAATTTTAACATTCTTCCCTTTTCTACTTTTTCTCCACTCCACGTGACATTATGGCATTGATTTGCTCACCACAACTGCCAACTCCCACACATAGATATGCACAAAGTTGTCTCAGTGTAGATGTTTAACAAAGGTTCAAGCAGGAGTACGCAGGCCAAGTCTGGCCATCAGATGTGTTTTGTTTACCTCTGCCGAGTGTTTAAAACTTTAAAAAATTTATCTTCAACACTAAAGCATAAATACAAATTTCTGGGCTGTTTTGAAAAGTGGAGAGATTTGGTATTGCTGGACCTGTAATATCCATGTGGCCCCGAGAGGCTGGAGCTGAGTTGCAAGGGCCATTGACACAATCCCTACCACGCTCTCATTTCTCTTTGACATTGGGCGTGAGTTGCCACTTATGATCAAGGTTGGACTGCTGTTTTTCTTACAATAAAGTTAGGATAAAAGTGAAATATTTCTAAAATCTGTATTTTTTTTTTTCAAAAGCAGGCCAATGACAGGTAGATTGAGAAGAGTGTGAGTTTCAAAAAAAGAGGAGTCAGCATAGTACTTAGAGATACAAAGGCAATCCTTAAATATTTAAATTTCAGTTGAATGTATCTGGCCCACCTCACTAATGTTACCTGCTTGATCTACTTTGGGTTAATATATTTGCATGTCTCTTTTAGGAACTTGAGAATGATGTAAAGTAATACTTGGCCTAATGAAAAAAAATTATTTCAGGGACCTGTTTTGTGGCACTGAACTTTGTCACCAAGAGGTAACAATGATGTAGGATGCCCTAAGCAGTGTTCTTTCACTTTTTCTCTTCTTGAAGAGGCCTCTATATGGGGCTTCCTGGCTCTTTGTGTGCATGTTTCCATCTTTATCTGGATAATTCTGTACCCACTGACACAAAGGACTCCTGTGTCTGGGACTTGCGTTCTGCTTTTCTAATTTTTGGTTGTTTGTGTGCATTTCTATGTATGTGTGTATGGGGGAAATGTTGAGTGGGGAGCAGGTAGGGTGGGTGTTGGTGATGGGAGCTGGTCTATTCTTCAGCGGGATTTCAGTTCAGACCGATCTGTCAAAGATGTGAAACAATTTACACTATGGTTACTTTCTCAGATGCCACTACTGCTCTTGGCATTGAAAAGACTGATAAACACTTAGCCAGACTCATCAGTAAAAAAAGGTAGAGGGCCCAAATTAATAAAATCAGAAATGAAAAAGGAGAAGTTACAACTGACACCACAGAAATACAAAGGATCATAAGATACTACTATGAACAACAATATGCCGACAAAATGGACAACCTAGAAGAAATGGACAAATTCTTAGAAAGGTACCATCTCCCAAGACTGAACCAGGAAGAAATAGAAAATATGAACAGACCAATTACTAGTAATGAAATTGAATCAGTAATTATAAAACTCCCAAAAAACAAGAGTCCAGAACCAGATGGCTTCACAGGTGAATTATACTAAACATTTAGAGAAGAGTTAACACCTATCCTTCTCAAACTACTCCAAAAATTGCAGAAGGAGGAACACTTCTGAATTCATTCCATGAGGCCACCATCACCCTGATACCAAAACCAGACAAAGATATCCTTCCTCAACCTTTTTTCTTTCTTTCTTTCTTCTTTTTTTTTTTCTGTGCACCAGAGGACTCCGTGGGCATTTTTTTTCACTCTCAGGGTGACAGTTTGTGGTAAAGAAGTTCTTATGAGTAGTTTAATAAACAAAACATAAAAGGAGAAATCTGAACACATAGGTAATATAGCTGGTATTATAAATTCAGTACCCCAAAAATGTGGATTATGATACCTGTCCACTGATTTGGCAGGATCTCAAAAGAATGAACTATATCGTAAATATGTAAACGTCTTGACCTTTCTCATGTCTTACTGGGAATCACCTATTGTTTGCAGGAGAAAGGGGAGTAGTTGACAGGAGCTAACCTATGTTAGAGTCTACCACTGGTTAGTTACTGTATGTGCACTGCCACATTTCATCCTTCTAGTAACCTACTGAGAAATGGGTTAAACAGTCCCAAATTTTTACAGGTGAGAAAGGTGAGGCTTTGGAACCTTAAATAATTTGTACAAAGTCTTATAAAGTGGTAAAAATGAGATTTGAACAAAGGGCTGAAAGAAACATGCCCCCAAACAAATGTAAGATTGACAAAGGCTGCGTTTTGCTTTGTTTTTTTAATTTATTTTATTTCTTATTTTTGACACAGTGCCTGACATAGGTTCTCAAAAGATATTTGTTGAACAACTAGGAGTGAAGTTAATGTCCACGTTCTTTCCATTATACCATGTTGGATCTGGGGAAGGGTTGTCATACTCTTTTTTTTTTTTCCTCTCAAACAAATTAAAGAGAGAAATCTTTAGTCTTTATTTTCATAATTTAAAATTTACTGAATGGAATGTTGAAGCTCATGCCAGCTGCTGAAGAGAAAGAGTATGAGGGATTCTATTGCGTTGTTTTTAGATTCATTTGACTACAGAGTTTTAACCTGCCTAAACTGGAAACTTTATATGCCAGTATTTAAAAAGGAAGAGTATACCCTACTTTTCAAATTAAACCTTCAAAATGAAGTAAATTGTAGGCCACAAAAAAGTTTCATTGCTTATTCAACAAACATTTGGGTGTTGACTAAGTACTATCCACTGTGCTAGTAAGTACTAGGGATATGATAGTGAATACAATATCGCATATAAATGTAAAACGCATTTCAATAGAAGAGAATATTTCAATATATTGTGAAATAGAATTGAGTAAAACTTTGTTTGTCAGAAATGTTTGTTATAAATCTAGCAGCAGTTACCCATTTAGGAAAACTGCCCCATGCACACACCTCTGATAAAGAGTATATGTGGTAACATACTTAGGCAATTCTATTTCTCTGTTTCTTGAAGATGTTAAGGCAATGGCCAGTTGAAGCAACTGTACTGCCTGAATTTGTTATTCATTTCAGCTGAACAATTGGTTTTATTTTCATCTGATTGGCAACTGGTTACCTGTTTATACATAACATTTCAAACAAGTTATTTTTCCTTTGTATGCTGCATTTAGTGCTCCCTGGTAAATTTGATAATCACTACAAAAAGGAGAGTAAAAAGCAAAATAAACAAAGAGCCCCAGGAAGATGTATGCCTTTGAATGCTTTCTTTGCTGTTAGCGCAATTATGCATTTCGAATAGTTTTACATTCATGTGTATTCTCTGTAGTTATACACTTTAAAAGTATTTTGTGGCTAGGTCTTGGAAATTTTTTTCTCACAAAAGAGAAAAGAAGTAGAAAATGGATGTATATTATGGAATTTGAGAAAAAATGAAAAGTTTCACTTAAGTTTATGTCTGCCAAAATTAGCAGTTTAAAATGTGCTTTATTAAAATATTTTCCAGCTTTTGCTGAAAAGATTTTCTTTTTGATTTGTAATAGAAAGACAATGAAAACAGGTAGACTAGGACAATAAACCAAATGATCTAAGAGGATTAAAAGATTAATGCCAGGCAGAGGGAGGCTCCCTGCTCTGCACACCCAAGATTATGCAGAGCAGGCCACCTTTCTGCCAAATAGAGACTCTTTCAGAAAATGCTCTTTACTACTGGGAGTGTAGCTTGCCCTTCACCATTTGGGGTATGTGAGAGATATAGTTAATGAATGCCTCTATAAGAAACATAATAGCATATTACTCATACTCTGAAATTCTAGGGCTCTTTCAGTTAGAAGAGAGAATCCTAGTGTTACCCTAAATATCAATATCTGTAATTCCACTCAGAAAATAGACCAGTTCAATAAGCTACTATCATAATGCCCTGCATTGACGGATCTTAAGTCTTCAATTTCTGTACCAAACAGCCTTCTTTTTGTGGCAGAAAGAGCTCAAGTTTCATCTTTTATCCTGTACAACCTCACCATGATTGGCTTAAGGATTAGATATAGGCTGAGATTTTAAAATGTTGCTTTATAATATGAAGCAGTAGATTTAACACAATTCCATCTTTTGCGGGCTGTTTCAATGACTGATAAGAATTGAAGCAGAGTTGATAATGATACTTTTATAATCACATAGGTGAAATCATTCCAGATTGACTGGAAAATGGTCAAGCTACTTGCTGCATGTGAATGTGGTGAACAAAAAAAAAATCCCAGTTAGTAAGATGTTGATTATTAAATTAAGAAATGGTAGAGGCCAGTGGACATAGAAAAAGGTGCTTAACCTCATTAGCAATTAGAAAAATAAAAATTGGGGACTTCCCTGGTGGTCCAGTGGTTAAGAATCTGCCTTCCAATGCAAGGGACATGGGTTCGATCCCTGGTCGGGGAACTAAGATCCCACATGCTGCAGGACAACTAAACTCACACGCCGCCACCAAAGCTAGAGAGAAGCCCACAATGAAAAGCCCACGCGCTGCAAAGAAGACCCAGCACAGCCAAAAAATAATAATAATAATAAAAATTGAAATGGTGATGACCTATTGACCAGATTGGCTAAAATTAGGATGTTAAATCACATTGAAAGGAAGCTTGACATTATTAAGGAAAGCTGAACATATATATACCATATGGCTCAGCAATTCCAGGAATATACCTTTAAGAAATGCTTGCCTATGGGCCCCAGAATCTATGCATGATGGAAAAATAAACTGGAATACTAAACAGTAATGTAAATGAACAAACGACAGTTAGAGGCAACACCTAGAGATTGTGGAAGCTGTTACAACTGTAAGGTTAAACAAAAAAATTTATGGCATAAAAATGCCTACATTATGATTCTGTTCCTATAAAATTCAAAAACGGACAAAACCGGGGTGGAGGGAGGGCTAAATTGGGAGATTGGGATTGACATATACACACTACTACATATAAAATAGATAATTAATAAGAACCTACTGTATAGCACAGGAAACTCTACTCAATACTCTGTAATGACCTATATGGGAAAAGAATCTAAAAAAGAGTGGATATATTTATATGTATAACAGATTCACTTTGCTGTACAGCAGAAACTAACACAACATTGTAAATCAACTATACTCCAATAAAAATTAAAAACAAAAACAAAAACTGACAAAACCAAACTCCATTGTTCAGGTATGTATACATAAATAGTAGCTCTGGAAAGAAAATGATTAACACCAATAAGGATAGTGTTTATCTTTGGGGGACAGGGATACATAGGGGTTTTCTGGGGTGCCGACGCTCTTCTATTTCTTGACCTGGATTGGATTGTTTAAATAACTGTCAAAGAGTATATGTATATTTTAAGTACTTTTCTATGTGAATGTTATATGCTGCAATAAAAAGTAAAACACATACACATCCACATACTCCAAAACCACTGTCCATGGCATGCGACTGTATAATGCCTAATATGCTAAAATGGGCCTGACCAGAGGGACAGTTCAGGGCTGGCAGCTATGAGCCAAAAGCACACTAGATTCAAGACGGCCCTCCTTCATGTAATGTCATTGATTGTCGTCCGGGATTGGGTTGTTATCACATAAAAAGACAGTTCAGTAAAATCCTGTTTGATTCAACTAGCTTCATTCATTTTCGTAACAACCCACTTAGTTTTAGCTCAACTTGATTTAGGAATAAAAACCATTAGGCATTATTATAACTTAAATGAGAATTGGTTGGGAATCTGAGAATTGGTCTGGGCTCCTTTATTTTCATTTCAGCCCTGCTGTCTTTCTAAATGACCTGCAAATTTGTTTTTGTCAATCTCCTTTTACCTCAAGTGACATAGCCTGTGTTCCATAGATAGCAAAGGAGAAAATACATTCAACATTTGTTTTTTTATCATCTCGAAACACTTGAGCAAAGGAATATCTGAAAGGTGTTTTCATCTGGCTAATTAGGTTAGAAATCTCAGGAGAAGAGTCCTATTTGCTATATTTCTGATGGAGATGTTTCTGTTTCTGGTTGAGAATCTTGCAAGAACAGATTTCTCCTTTGATACTTCCTGTTGGAGCTTCTAGTCAGAAAAAAAGAAAGCAACTTTTTTTTTCTCATCAATTGGGAAAGATAAACTTGGATTGTAGGCGACTTATATACAAGGGCCATGGCTTCTTGATTTTTTAAGTACATATTGTATAGTATGGAATTGTGCAGAGTGCCAGGAAATAAATGCTTTTTGGTAATTGTTGACATATCTCCCCTCACCCCTGCTCCCTGAATTTTGGTATTTCAGTGCAGCATTCATAAAGTCCTCAGTTTTTATTATATGCAAGTCACATGGTGGAATATAAAACACTTCTTTTCTTTATTTGAAATATTTTTTCCTTTTATGGTTCATGAATGTGAATATTTAGAACCAATTGTCCTTCCATTCTTTCATTGCTAAAACATTCGTCAGCTGGTTGTGAGTTCTCTGAAGGAAGCGGTTAGTTTTCCTTTGTGTTCCATGGCATTTAAACATAACACTGAGAATACACAGGCGCTTAATAAATTCTTGCCACTTTTGTTTCCATCCCTTTAAAAAAAGATATGCTTTAAAAATACAGTCAAGGGTGGGGTAGGGAGGGTAGGAAGCAGATGCAAGAGGGAGGAGATATGGGGATATATGTATATGTATAGCTGATTCACTCTGTTATAAAGCAGAAACTAACACACCATTGTAAAGCAATTATACTCCAATAAAGGTGTTAAAAAAAAAATACACTCAAAATCTTGTCTTGAGATTCTTACTCAGCCTGGTTTTGGCCAAGTAACCTAAGTCGTAGAAAATGACTGAGTTCTTGGTCTCTTCAGAGTCTTTTGCTACAGATTGTAATTGTTAGTGATAATTGCTGGAAATGGCTATTATTAAAATAAGTCTTCCAAATAATTTTTAAACTGTATGTGCCTGTCAAGGTGTTGGGGTAAAATGCACTGTCAAAAATACACTGAGAAAAGGATAATATTGTGTGTGACAAATGGGAAAACAAAAAACAAAAAACAAAACCAGAGAGAAGCCAAAGACAATGAAAACATAAGATATTTATGATTTCAGTCTACCGGGGACTTCCCCCCATTGTCCAGGGCCGTTTGCTTCCCATTAGAATATGTTGTAGGTTCTAGTTACGAAATTAAACTCCCCAGTATTTGTGGTAGTAAAAGAAAAGGGTGGCCTCTTTAGAGCTTCTCTAAGATCTTAGTATTTAGTTTTCAATGTTAAATTTCACTAAAATAATCTAATAGAATGTGGGACATGCTGTGCAGAATACAGACTGAGGATTCTTAACATGGAGTCTGTGGAAGGGATTCCAAGGCCCTTTGGGCCCTTGATGTTGTACATAAAATTGGGTCGGTGTATACGTACATTCTTCTGAGTTTTCTTGCCTTTTATCTGGGATTCCTGACATTTTCTTCCTTCAGGTTAAGAATCACTGCTTTTAAGTAACTCTACATTTATCCTATGTCCTAGAGCCAGCCATCTGAGCTTGACCGGACAAGCAGATCTGAGAAAAGTCCTTCCCACAAAGACTCAAATGGCATTTTGCAAAGATGACAGTTCTCATCATGCTTTGATTTAGGACTGTTAAGGGGATCCCTTTCCAGAATTCCAGCATCATGCTGAAAACACCAGAGGCTATTAATACTGCATGTATATTTATTTTCCTGACTTGGCAAGGTGTGAGCTGCGACATGCAGTCTTAGCAGAGAGGATCCTGTGAAGGCTGGCCTGCAACGAGGCAGATGTCTGGGGCTTGGCATAGAACTCTCTTCCTCCTCCTTAGCTGCAGAATGGTCCACATAGTGCACTTGTATTTCCATTCTCTGTAGCCTAGTCTCTTCTATTTAAAAAAATTTTGGGAATGTGATAGATATACCATAAATTCAATTTTTAAGTGTACAATTCAATAGTTTTTAGTCTATTCGCTGAGTTATGCAACTATCACCACTAATTTTAAAACCTTCTATTTTTAAGACTGTCTTCTAAGCATTTTCCTCTAATATCTCTGGAACAACATTATGTTTCATTTAGTTTTTAAAAGATCTATGTTCTGAAATTACCCCTGTAGATAACTGGCAGTCATATGTTTTAAGGAGGGAGAGGTGGGTCTTGATAACATGTGTTGGCTCCATCTATTCTAGTGCCAGGATTAACTCTTTGTGACTCATTGTTTACAAAGAGAGCGCTAATCAGTTTTTTAAATGTAGGTGATGTCTCCTAGACAAAAAAAAAAAATGTAGACCATTTGAATTTGCCATGTTTGTAAGCCATAAGCAGTGACTATTTGTAATTTCACAAGGTTCAACACAATGAAATTTGCATGAAATTTTCATGCTCACTCCACTGACATTGCAAAAATTTGCAAGAAAATACTATATTTTAGGCTCATTAAAAGTAACTTGCTCTTGCTTGAAACACACAGCTACAATATTGTGTTTTTCGGTGATTATATACAAAGAGTTAAAATCTTCTCAACCTTTATTCATTCATTTAATCTCAAATATTTACTAAGTATCTACTATCTGCCAAGCTAGGTGGTGGGAAGGAAGATACAGGTTCAGCCATAAGGGACACACATTTTGCTGTACCTTCTTCTACCCTCTTTATTAATTTATTACTTTATAGCTTTGCAAAGTGTTTGCGTTTCCACCTTCAGCAAATTTATTAACTGATTAACTCTTGGTCCCTACTGCTTCACAGGTAGGCCAAGCCCTCCTTTCCTCCTTGCAAACAAACTTCAGTTACACAGATGACCTTTTTTTTTTTTTTTTTACTATAGTTCCCAAGTTCACTGAGTGGACACAATCTTCTGTCAGTGATTCAGTGTTTCCACATTGTTAAGGGATGTCATTTTGTGGTTTTCCCAAGTGTAATTACTACCTGCCTAGGTCTTAGCTGAATGTCACTGAGTCTCAATTCTTAAATTTTGGAAGTAGATTAAAGCATTTAATTTTCACAGCAAACACACACACACACACACACACACACACACACACACACACACAGTATCTTGAAGCGTGAAAATACAGTCCTCAGAATTCAAGTCTCATGTGTGATCAAAATCACCAATAATATAAAAGACACATACAAGTGATTTGTACACATTTCTAGGATATTGGTAATTTCCAATGTATTTTAAATATTACATTGGCCTTTCAGAGATCCAGTGGATTTTACCAGTCCTGAATTAAGCTGGAGTGTACTCCTGGACTATTGACTTGGGGTGGAGAACTATTGATACTTGTATCTTTTGTTAATTTTCCTCTGCTCCCAAGTAGAGAAATAATTCTGGGAACTTTCTATCATCAGGTTTATACTGGAAATGTCATGATGCTCAGGAAACAATATGATGCTAATCAAGGATAATTAGTGTTAATTTTGTCCAGAACAGATAGAAGACAGAAGTTGTGAGTGTTGAAGAATATCTCATCCCATTACTTCATTTTACAAATGAGGAAATGGAATTCCAGAAAACTTAAATGACTAGTTCAAAGTTACTTAATTGTTAGCTAAAAATCCAAATCCACTGATTCAAATTCCCAGCACAATGCTCTTTCTACTAGAGCTTTTCCCATTTTACATGGGAAAGGGATTAAATTTATATACTATTTCTCACATGAGCTTCCTTTTAAATCAAAGATCTATTTATTCAATTGTCTTTTTTCTGCCCTACCACTATCTGTCTTAAACTCCATTTAACCTCAGCTAGGGTTGGATGATCTACGCCAGTGGTCCTCAAGGTCGAGCATGCATCAGAATCACCTGGAGGCCTGGTTAAAGCAGATTCCTGGGCCCAACCCTGAGTTTCTGATTCGGCAGGTCTGGAGTGTGTGTATGTGTGTGAGAATTTGCATTTCTAAGAAGTTTCCAGGTGATGCTTATGTTGCTGGTTGGGAATTACACTTTGAGAGAAACATGAAGCAGGCTTAACAATTCCTCTAAGGATTGTTAGAGGGTTTCTAATGGTTGTAACTCCTGTTGCTCACTCCTTTGGCCTCTAAAAGTATAATAAAAACACCCCATCCAGGGCTTCCCTGGTGGCGCAGTGGTTGAGAGTCCGCCTGCCGATGCAGGGGACACGGGTTCGTGCCCCGGTCCGGGAAGATCCCACATGCCGTGGAGCGGCTGGGTCCGTGAGCCATGGCCGCTGAGCCTGCGCGTCCGGAGCCTGTGCACGGCAGCAGGAGAGGCCACAACGGTGAGAGGCCCGCATACCACAAAAAAAAAAACAAACCCAAAACAAAAAAACCCCACCCCATCCAAAAGCTCTGTTGCTTTCTGTAGTCTCCCAGCATTTGCTTCCACATCAAGACTGGTGTGAAAATGACTGTCTTCGCAGAAGGCTAGCTGAGTCAGTCTGGAATAAGATGGTAGCTATTTAGCACTTCTGATTAGCACTCAGAGCTCCCAAGATCCAGCCTCCTGACTGGTGCTTCTTTCTCTTTCCCTCAACAAAATCATTGATGTTAAAAGTGCTGATGATAAGAAGATACCCATAAAAATATGTCTTATGTACCTCCTCATGTCTTCAATCCTTAAAGAGGGAGAGAATTAAAATACCACTGTTGTAGCAGTCAGGATTCTTAGTCACAGAAATAGAATTGAGGTTAGCCAGTGTAAACAGAAAGAGATTTAATGTAAGGTATCAGGTAGCTTACAGAATGTGAGCTGGCTGAGGAGAACCTGGATCCCATGCAGAAAGAACCCTCAGGGGAATGTGGGGTTTAGCTTTCCAGTTTTATTCCACAGCAAGGCATGTCAGAAGGAGATCAGGATGGCTGCTGAGTGAAGCACACTGCAGCATCTGCCACAATCACTATGACCAAGCTTTACTCTCAAGCTAGACGCTGATAAAATATCAGGTCTTGGTTTTACAATACTCACATAATGATTTATGACGTAGCCTAATATTAAAGGAGAGATTGTAGGGAACTGACAAGTGAAGTGAAATTTTTGTAAATAATTCTGCTGGTACGCTGGCAGAAGGTTTAGGGATTTCTGGTCCTTGGGTTCCTGGGATTTCAGAATTCACAGAGACCTTTGATTTGAAGAAACACCTTTCTAAAGACAATCTGGTGGCTGTTACAACCCCATACTGACTAATTTCTTGGCTTATATTTTACACTGTGTTTATAGTTTATACTAGGTTTCTGTCGTGTGAGCGTATTTACTGAAATTGACATTTTTGAAAAGCACATTGGCTATAATATGTTCAGGGTAAAGATTCATTCTACCGTTATTTTACAGGATATGTTAGATTAAAAACATCATTGGCCTTAGTCATCAGCAGGTTTTATGAACTATGAAACTAGAGATGTCTTAGTTTATAATTAAAACTATTTCTCTGTAAATGGAACCTTAATGCTGTGGGCTAGGTCACTACTAAATAGAATCCTTGGATTCCTCATTTTATTCCATGGCAGCATTCATTGATGGCTGTACCACTGGATAAACCATTTAAGCTGCTAAAACAAAGACTCACAATGCAGTGAGAAGTTATTTTTCTCTTATGTGCCTGTCTAGAAGTAGGCACTGCAAAGCTGGTATATTCACTCTGCTATATTTAACATACAGCTTCCATTTCTGTGTCCATGTTGGCTATAACAACTCTCTCCCAGGCAGTAGGAAGGGAAAAAGAGGAAAGGCATATCCCTTCTAGTTAAGAATAAAACCTAGAAGTTATACATACCACTCATGGCTCACATGTCGTTTGTCAGAACTTAGGCACAGAGCCACGCTTAGTTGCAGTGGAGGTCAGAAATGGCCATCTATAGTTGGAAGGTCTTGAACCCATTGAAAATCTGGGTGGGGGATTTTAATACCAGAAAGAAGCAGCAAATGGAATTGGATGTCTAGCAGTCTTTGCTGCAATGGCCTACTTGAAATTGTGGGTTGGTTTTCTGCGTATGGAGGTGGTCTCGACTGTGGCCATCTGTGCTGGAAGTGAAATTCCTTGAAAGGGTCAATAAGGGGAGTGTATTAAACTGATTTCCTGGTAAATAGATCAGGAAATAATAGCATCTCAGTGTTGAAAGGGATCTCAATCACCATGCAGTCCAACCACTCACTTGAGAATCTCAACGGAAGCACCTCTCTTTTAGACTTGCCCAATATTACGTGTGAAAACTAAGGATTTATCCAAAGTCACAGAATTATTGGTGACAAGACTAGAATCTAGAGAACCTTGTAAATTTAATTTTCCTTCTATTGCTCCTGAATGGACCTTTCTGAGCTTGGTTTCTATCACGCCGTGGTCAGAGAAGAGATATTTGTGTTAATTATAAGCTATAACAATCTATGCATTTTTAGAGTACTGTGACATGCTGTAGAATAATTGAGCTAGTATACTGAATTGTAATGCCTCCTTTCAGTTATTGAAACAGTGGAGTCTTGTTAGAATGCAGTTCATGATTACACATCTTTGGATGAGCAAACAAGTTGGTGAAAAGGGTATTGAAGTAGAATTCAATGACAGGACCTAATCTTGGCTATCTACTATCTATATGACTCTGAGGAAATCATTTAACATCTTTGAGACCTGGCTTATTTTTAAGATAGGACTAAAATTGAACTAGATGGTAAATTACTTAACCATTGGCATAATGGTTCTGACCAGTCAGAACAGATGTCAGTCATGAAAAACTTGACCGAGGGAACTGGTGTATCCTAGAAAGGCGTCACCCAGCTTTTAGCTCTATGAATTTTCTCTTGAAACTGAATGGTATACTGTAAAAAGCTGCCACATTAGTCTGCATCCTTAGTATTCACCCTCACCTTTAGTACTTATGTGGTAAAGAGTACATTGAGGCTTCCACCTAATGACTAGATGTTATTTTTAGACCTCAAATTTCAAATAAATATCAGAAAAAGTAACAAACCTCTGTAAGATTGTTATGGAACAATGAGCAAGTGTCATCTGGTTAAAAAACCCAGAGTTTCCCAGGTCCTCTGTAAAATAAAGTATAAAATAATGTAGAGACTGGCTTCTAAAATGGCAAGAAATCCATTTGGCCATAAAAGGATAGAGCTCACTTCAAAATCCTGTCACATATCATTACATTTCTAAAGACCTCAGCTCCAAAGAGAGGACAATTGTGGGCCTGTAGGTGAGCCTGAAGATAATCTTTAGTAAGGTCTAGAGATAATTGTTGCAACGAGAACAGAATCCGTTTAGGATAAATTGGACAGAGTAATCCTAAATTATGGCCTTGAAGTGCCCACTTCACTTATAGGAATGAGATAAGGCAAAACACTCCAGTTAATGGAACAGGAGCTACTAATTTCCTGAAAAAGACAAAAGGAGGGGAGTGTATTGCTCTTACATGGAACAAACAATTTTCTTCAGTCTCCACGCTAACAATAAGACTGTGTCAAGGGAGAAAGTGATAGGAGAGGTAACCTCAGATCAAAACAAAGAATAAAGGAAAGCCAGACAATGACTCTTATCAGTTCCAAAGGTGAGTTCACCTTCCTGGCTTTCAGCTTTCTTGCTCGTTGATGGCTCCTGACCACAGGGTTGAGTCTGTTCTCTGCTCTTCTGTATGCATGTGTGCATGCACCCATTTTAATCATTTGTAAATAGTGTTTCCTCTATGGTATTTTTTTCCTGGCTCCTGAAAAAGCAGTGCCTCTCTCCCATGAACATGGAACTGTCATCACCATCTCATCTTATTTACACGTGGAAAGTGGACATATGAATAGCACTGGCTTTTTTGGAACTGAAAACAAGCATTCTTCTATGCTATGACAGCATTAAAGGTCAGATGATTTGCAGAGCTAGGGACGGTGCTCAAGTCCCAGAATCCCACTGATCAGGGTGGTGCTCCTGGGAGATGGAGCCCTTGTCAACCCAGCTCATCTTCTGGCCTTCCTAGCAATCCTAGCACCACCCCTACCCCTTTCCCAAGGCTCTTACCAGGCCTGTGCTTCTGCAGCCTGTGGAAGAAGTGGAACCTTTCTATTGGACAAAGAAAAAGAGGCAAAATTCTACCATGACCTCTGGCAGCACTTCATAGATCTTTCTTCTAGAACATCTAGAAAATAGTCTCTCAGTTTCTCCACTAATAGGCCTGATTTTCTGAGGCTTTTTCACTCTGGTCCGGATAAAGAGTACAGGAGAAAGATGGGACTCTTGTTAAGAGGCCAGGGTATCTGGCCTTGTTCACATCCAGGCTTCCTGGACCTATCACCTCCTTTCCCAATATCCTTTGAATGTATCATGTAGATAGGTGGGGTCTTGTGTTTCCCTTGCAATTCTTTTGAGATGACATGAACCCTCTCTCTCATGCTCTCCCTCCTTGCCTCCCTCCCTCTCTTCCTTCCATCCTCTCTTTCTGTGCATCTTTTTGTCACAGATTTTTCTTTGTCTTTCTCTTGCACATGCCACTGGGAAAAAGTCTTGATTGCCTTATTGAGTTCCTTCTACATTTCAGAACAATCTTGGGAAGCTGTGTTTTTGTGGGGCAACTCGGGAACTTGAGCTGTCTGCAAGGCCTTCCCTCCTCCAGAATGGACCATAAATTCCATAATCAAGATGGCTTTGGGCCCTTTTCCCAGATCACTCTAAAACTATATGGTTCCATACTAGGCTTGGTCCATATTGTCAGGAAGGGACTGATATTAGCCTGACATTTAGCAGGTAAGCAGGATGACAGTTATGTAGAGGAAGAAGGAAAGGCTTTCAGAATATGCGTAATGTAGTAGTGGGACAGAAAGAAAGAGAGCTTTGGGATTATTCCACCCTGGGTTCACATCTCAAGTTTGTCACTTGCTATGACACTGGGAAGGTTACTGTAACTTCTCTGAGCATCGAGTTCCTTATCTGAAAAATCGAGGCAATGCTAGCTAATATCATAGGATTGTTAAAGGCCCAAACCCTGCCTTGAGAAGATGCGTAATCACCTCAGTTCTCCCTCTTAATTCTCTTGTCACCTTTTTTCCTATTAATTGCACCTGCTACTTATTAAAGGCTTGCTTTTTGCCCCACGGTTCTGAGCATTTTGTCTAATTTAATTCTCAAAGCAATCCCATGAGCTAGCTATGCTTTCAAGTGACTGGTAGAAAGCTGTGACTTTTGGGGGGTTAAATGATTTGCTTGAGGATACCCAGCTGGACTCCTCTTCCCTGTGGCAGGCTGATCCCAGAACTCTCACGCTGAGCCACCAGGCGCACTGCCTGCTGCAGCGTATTTGGGGCAAGCATTTCCTTTGGTGCCTAAA
The DNA here is from genome assembly GCF_937001465.1 of Orcinus orca. Lineage (NCBI taxonomy): Eukaryota > Metazoa > Chordata > Mammalia > Artiodactyla > Delphinidae > Orcinus > Orcinus orca. The sequence continues at coordinate 72,136,189 of NC_064569.1, read as the reverse complement.
AGCAGAGAGCCAAATGGGACAGCCGTAGCTTTCACACAGACATAAGAATTAAAATAGCTCCGTTGTGATCAATGTGAAGAAGTTAATGTTTCATCAAGGTCTGCTATTGAGCTGACCAAGTGCTCTGTACTTGAAGGAGTTGTTCTCAGCTTAGACTCACTTTCTGCCGGTTGTGGGATCAGTCATCACAGGTGGAAGGCGTGATTGCTGGTGCTGCTATGTGAAAGCTGGGTGGTGCCCAGACCCAGGCACCTGGAGGAATTTTTTTCATGGGTTGATGCCTCAAGGTAACTTACAAGTCTGTGAAAGTCAGAGGATGATATGGACAACTTAGAAATAACTTTATTTATTGCAGATTGAAAAAATGGTTTGGAAACTAAGGGCTACTTTCTTTTTTTGAACCGCAAGACCTAGTATTTATAAGAAAAATTAAAATGTCTCCCAGGGAGGTAAATCCCTTTTCTAAATTTTCTCTGCTAATGCATTTATTATATCAACACAGGAGCTGACAAATCAAGAAGCATGAGACTACTAGTTGCTGTGCTAGTTTCTATGTTCTGTGATAACACAGAAAATGCTCAAAGATCTGATTTCTGAACTATGACTACATGGGGGAAAGAAGCAGCAATGATTTGTAGGCAGCGGTTTAATATGGTTCTTATGTCAGACTGCTGAAATTAAAGCTGAATCCCACTTCCACACTGTGCCCCATAGTCTTAATTCTCTTTTCTGAATTTTCTCTCCTGGATTTCCCCCAGAATCTCTGTTCGAAGATGAAGATGAGTTTGTATGTGGTGTGTGCATGTATGCTGTGTGTGATGTGGTATGTATATGCATTTGTAAGTGGTTTGGGGTGTATATATGTGTGTTGTGTGTGTGAATGTGTGTCATGCTGTATATATTTGTATGTGGTGTGTGGTTATGTGTGTCATATGTATATGTATGTTTGTTGTGTGTGTATGTGGTGTGTGTTTGTATTGTATATTTGCATGCATTGTATGTCTGGTGTTTGTGTATTTGTACATGGGACATATGACTGTGTGTGCGATGTATTAATATTTGTGCACGGTATGTATATGCTTGTGATGTGTATGTATATGTATTTGTATGTGGGGTTTGTGCATGTGTTGTGTGTGGTGTGTGAGTGTGCATGTGTGGTCAATTTGTATGTGGTGTACGCATGCTTGTGGTGTGTGGTGTAGGTGTGGGGTTGTGTACTTGTAAGGGGTGTGTGGGGTATGTCTATGTGCACTGTGGGTATGCTTATCTGTGTTATGTGTTTATATTTGCATTTGGGGTGTGCATTTGCATTTGAGGTGGTGTGTATATGTGTGTGGTGAATTTATATGCAGCGTGTGTATATGTCTGTGGTGTGTGGTGTGTGTTTGCAAGTGTTGTATGTTTATTATGTGAACAGGTGTGTGGAAAGGATGGTGTGTATAATGTGTATGTGTATTCATTTGTATATAGTACATGTGTATAATGTATTTATATGTAGCCTGTGTATGCATGTGCCGTGTGTGTGTGAGGGGGTATGTGTATATGATGTGCGTGGAATATACGTGGGTGTTTGCATACATATGTGGTGTCTCTTGGTGTGTATGTGTTTGTGTGGTATGTTTGTATGTGGTGTGTGTGGTGTGTGCATTGCATGTATGATGTATGTGTATGTGTGTGGTGGCATGCACACATTGTAGCTGTGTGTGTGTGTGTGTGTGTGTGTGTGCATTTCTGAGAGAGGGAGTATGTAGTAGAGCTACAGGTAGCCTTTTATCCTTTAGTTGTCGCAAGTTCACTGAAGGGCTATTCAAAACCATTGTTGCAATGGATTCTGTCTTGAAATAAGTTAAATAAGGTCATAGCCAAGAAATAAAAGCTCCTTTTTCTTGGCTCTTCCAAAGTCATGATAGGTTTTGGGCAGGAAGGTCTGACCAGTAGGCCTCCTTCCCTCACACCCTCACCCCGCCCATCCTCTGGAGCTGGGTTATGTTGGAAGGAAGTGGGGAGAGGGGAGGCCACTACAGAAGTGTTAAAAAAAAAAATCACAGAGTTACTCATTGATTTGTATATGTGTTTCATTGCAAGTCGGAGACAGCATTAGATTTGCATTGGCAATAGCCCTTCTTCCAAGTGGACCGATGCTTCGAAGTTGATTTTGTTTGGCTCAAATTGGGCCTTCAAAATTGGCTAGGGTCATATTTCCCAATCTGGAAATAAACTTGTCTGCCCGCAAGTGGCATAGCAAGGAACTCCCGACAGCCTCCTTTTAAGCTCCCTCATCTTAATATCTAAAAATAAAAATCCTACCTCTGGCAGTTAAAAACTCCAATTTCCATTTCTTAAGATCATTTTTTTTATTAGGCTTCTGAAAAATAAAGCTGTCATGGATCTGAGGCGCAGAGACAGAATGTGAAGACAAACACCGCTTGCTAAACATTCGTGCCATTTGTCCCTACATGCACTCTATTCGAAGAGTCGGTCTAAAATGTAACTTTGAAACTGAAACAGCAAACCTTTTCTCAGAATCCTCTGGCAGAGAAGCTGAGGTAGCTTCAGTTAGCAGTGCACCAAATCCTAATTACTCCCTCCGGAGCCAATCATTAGGCGAAAATCTGCATAATGTTCTATCTCCTGAACGATGCAGATGCTGATATATTTCTTGTTTTGTTGTTTCCTGCCATTTGGAGAGGTTGCTATTTGTCACACACTGAACCGAGGAGGAGAGGACAGCAAAGTGCATTTCAGTTACTTGGACAATTTTTGTAAATAACCAATAGACGTGGCTGTTTTGAAAGTCTTTCTTCTTCTGTGTCACTGCATCCTGAGGCTGCCTGACACTCTTATGACTCGCAGCCTCTCAGCTGTGGTTGTTCAAAAGGGCTTCAGGGGCCATGCCAGATGTATGGGAGCTGAATGGTCAGGGCTTGACTTCTACCCGCTCAAATTCCCATTATCTTCAGTAGAACAGCTTCATTTGAAATATATTTTATTATGCTGGGATTTTATGTAACATTTAATTCAAGGAAACAAGTAGATAAACCAACTTCACTATAACCTTAAAAGGTGTAGGGACTCTGTGAGTATTGCATAGTGACCTGGGGATTGCATCATATGTAAGCATGGCCGGGGCCAACTCATAAAATATTCCTAACAGTCACCAATGCCCTGACCCAGCATCAATAGCCATTCTCTGATTCAAGATCTCTTTACTGCCTCAATTCTTCGCTATCAGAAACTTGAGTAACTCACATGAAACTGGAAAGATAGACAAGAGGTAGACAATGAGGGGGCTTACAAACCAGGTTAAAAGGATGGAGTTTATCTTCAAAGCCATAAAGTTCCACAGGTGCAGTTTCAGCAGGTTTGAGTTTTAGGGAGATTATTGTGGCTGCTGGGTGGAAAATTAATTGAAGAACAGCAAGAATGGAGACAGAGAGACCAAATATGATGCTAGTGACTTTTTCTTTTCTCTCCATTTTTAATTAAAAAAGTGTTATCTCTATGATGGATGGGAAGGGTAAGTAAGAATAGTGCCAACAGAGCACTTGTGAAAGAAAGTTATTTATTCATTCAGCTATTCATTTATTTACTCAATTTATTCAACAAATATTTGATACCTACTATACGTCTGGCATTTTTCTAGATATTGGGGACAAAAGCTATTGACCTCGGGGAGCTTATATTCTAGAATGGAGGAGACAGGCAGTAAACAAATAAGTTAAATGTTAGATGGTGATATCGACTGAAAAGAAAAGGAGAGATGCAGCATGCAAAGAGTGGGGAGGCTGGAATTTTTTAAAAGGTTATGATGGTCACTGAAGGCCTAAGAAGGTGAAATCTCAGCAAAGACCCGGTAGAGGTGAGATGGAGAGTTGACTGTGTGATTATATAGAGACCATTTCAGGCAGTGGGAACAGCAGGATCACAGACTCCAAGAGAACTTCGGCCCTGGAGTGCTCAAGGAAGGGCAAAGAGCTCAGTAAGGCCGCAGTTGCAGATGCAAAGGGGCAAAGGGGTAGGAGATGAGCTCAGAGAAGTCAGGGAAGGGATACACAGCAGTGGAAGCATTTTGGCTTTACTCTGAGTGAGCTGGAGGTTGTCAGAGGGTTTTGAGTGGAGGAGAGACATGATCTAACATATGATTTCACAGGATCTTTCTAGCTGCTGTGCTCAGAATAGATTCTTGGGGGCAAGAGTAAGTCGGGGAGATCGGTTAGGAGGAAATAGCAATAATATAGCTAAGAGGTGTTGGTGTTTTGGATCAGAGAAAATGAGAAATGGAAGTAGGATTTGGGATATACGTTACAGGTAGAGCTGACAGGATATACTAAAGGATTGGATTTAGGGTATGAGAGGAAAGAGGGGTCAGAAATGGAAGAACAGAATTGCCATTAATTGAGATGGGCAAGAGGGAGGGTGGATCGGGCTTGGTGGGAGGTGGGGAGATCAGAAATCCAGTTTGAGGGATGTTAAGTTTGAGACGCCTATCATACAAGAAGGCATTGGGTTATCTGACTGGAGTTTAGCAGAGAGGTCTGAGCTGGAGTTTGAAATTTGTGAAATCTCAGCATATAGGTGATATTTAAAGCCACAAACTACCTGTGATCACTAGGGAGAGGTTGCAGCTTAGAGAAGAGGTGAAAGTGAGCCTAGGTAATGAGCTTCTGAAATTATTTCCTCATTTTTTCATCTTCCTATAACTAATTCTTATTCCAGCATAACAGTTTTATTTTCTACTGATTCAAAATATAAATTAATATTATTTTTCTACATATTTGGTTTAAGTAGAATTCACAGGTAACCTAGGAACCTAATGAACACTTTTCAACAATGTTTCTATAGGAACATATACTCTGAACTCCAAGTAAGTGTCTTTTAAATTACCTTTGGAACCTTATCCACTTTTAATCTGGAAACTGCCTGTTCCAATGAAGAAAAGAATATACATTTTTATCATCCTTTACATCTTTCCATTTGATCAAATATCCTTCATAGTCATCATTCATATTTCTAATACAAACAAAATATTTCTTTGAATTTTAATATACTATTAATATTTTTGTTATCAGGTTTTTAAAATTTTATTATTTTCCTTTTCATTGGTCTTTGACCTCATACCCACCCCCATTGATGTACATTAGGTACTTTCTAATTTTACTGATAAAATAATTTCTATTTTAAGTGATGACTACTCATTTTTATATGTTATGGAAATATATCCACTCCCTCCCATTGCATGCCTATTTATCTCAAATTAATACCAGATCAGGCACTTGACTGGTGCAGTCTTTGGGGTGATGACTCTGTTTCCTCTTCTGTCGTTGGTTCCAGATTGTTCATGACTTGAGGAACAGGAAGAGGGATGAGTAGCCATTTAGGTGATGGAAATTGAATGAAGCAGCAATATAGTCTGTTTCTTATTCTTTGTTCAATTTTCTGGAACCCCCTCAAAGACACTGCATCATCTCCTCTGGCTGGGCCTTTTTACACAAGGACTAGGTTGAATTGTTCCCTGTTCTCTGTAGGTAAACCATTTTGTTTTTAAAGTCCTTCTTCATAGTGCATTTCAGGGATGCCTTTTCTGATTGCCATTGTGGCAATGGGCTATCTCATCAAAAGGATCTCCCAGATTAGTTTTTTTCCCGTTACTCAGAAGCATGTTTTACCCTTATGCTATCAGGATTAATCTCTTTGAAAAGCACTGAGCTTCAGTATTTGCAAGGCATGTCTCCAAATCACATCCTTTCAGTTACACCATTAACTGAGTTAATCTTTGGGTAGGGTGAAATGTCATCAGTTTCAACAGAGGATTTTGCAATCTCTTTCACTTGTTTCGGTCCAACAGTTTTCCTCCTGACTGGGGTAAATGATCACTAGGTCCTGCAGTAAAATTCTTTGGCTCCACTGAACTGGAAAGCTTTGATTTCTATTTGCACTTCTGGTTCACGTTTTCTTTGTCATTATTATTTTATATCTTCTGAAGTAATTGGAAAATATTGTATGAAGGTGTTATTCTTTTGCAATAGAACATATGACAAGACATTTGGAGATCTGGAATGTAGCCCCATACGTCAGGGTACAAATACCCTCTTTATGTTTCAGTTTAGGTGGGGCTTGCTTTGCCTTCTCTACTCCCATTATGGCGTAGGTTACATGAGGTGATTCAGGCTCAGATCTGGAAGAGCCTTAAGGGGTACTTTATCTCAATCTCTAAAGTAAGATCCCCTTTAGAACATCTTTCATTAGTGGTTGTCTGTTTTTGCTTGAACATCTTCAGACATGAAATTTTCCATTCAGTTAATGGAAAGCAATAATTGTTAATTACACATTATTTTGAGAGGTAGGGGGGAAACTCAACCCAAGATTGCTCCTCCTAATTCACTTAGATATTCTTTGAGAAGCCAGTCACCAATGTAACAAGATATTGTTGCCACTGATTGAAGGTCATCACAGGTAATGATGACTTGGGGAAGATGTGAGTACCTCTTTTCCCAGAGAAAGTTGCACTCTTTACCACTTGTGGAATCAGGACTTGTCAGCGTTTTTCCCCATTATTTGGCACACTTATAATTTTCTGAATTTCCACATCACATGGAGATAGGAGTGCCCCTTCTAAAGGCAGAAATGACAGGTGAGTAAAGAAAATTGCTGGTGACACTTTAAAGAAAGAGGAAAGAGAAAGGAGAAAGAAAAGAATAACAAAGGAAGAGATGAAGAGGAAAAAATGAGAAAAGAAAGATGTGTAAAGGAAAAGGAGGGAAAGAAAATAAAAAAATAGAAAATTAAAAGCAAAATGTCTCTTATATGCCAAGTTGGTCCCTTCCATCAGTGTTGCAATGAGAAGTACATGGAGGTGCAGTTCTCTGTTTGACCCTCTGGCTTGAGTGGCTATGACTCTCTGCTCAGATCTTCAAAAACTTTCTTTCCATGTTACTAAAACTTGGTATTTATGACTGCTCATTTCTTCTCCTTTTGGGTAACAGGAAGGGAGCTGAGGGACTCTATCCACACTCTTCTCGGTCTACAACTTAAAAAATGTTACCTTGTATAAGCATGTAGCATGAAAAGTAGCTACAACAAAAACTGGTCCCATTTCATGAGATAAAAATAAGGCATTTATTTGAAAATCTAATACCTAAGCTCTGGAAAATTCTGTACATTTTTTGGTGGTTCCATTGTTAGCCAGAATTGTTAAATTCTACAGTCACTTTGTTATGAAAGGAACTGGCTGTTTTTTGACAGAGTGTCGATGAGCATGTTATTGGTACTGGTCATTTCTAAGTTATTGACCACTTTTCTTTTCTGTGAATCTTTGTGGTTGGAAGGGCTGCTACATATTTCCCATGGCTTACCTTCCTAGGCAAGTCTCAGGTAGAGAAGTTATCTTTTCTTGGGCAGAATCATTTATTTATAGCTTAAGTTATCTGGTACTATATCCATCCATCCATCCATCCATTCATCCATTACCTATATTTATTTCTCTCTCATTTCTTTTCAAAAGGACTGTGATTTCTTTTTTTTTTTGGATGTCCTAAGCTTGTTGAGATCTGGCCCTTCCATGTTTTATCTAATGATCCAACAAGAATTGTTTGTTACTTCTCTCTTCTATTATAAATGATCACCGTATAGATCAAACTCTTGAGCAAGTGTAAAGTCTGTGCAAGCTTAAAAAATACTAATTCTAATTCATTCATTCATTACTTTAATATATATTTATTGACTGTATTTTATGTGACAGACACAGGTAAGATACAAAGATGCACAAGGTAATGTTTTGTCTGCTTAATAACTTACAGGTTTCATGGCGTAGGGGTATGGAAATTGTTACTTATGAAATAATATAGTAAGAACTATTAAAAAATGAGTACAAGATGCTATGGAAAACAGAAAAGTAATTAACATGGACTTAGAGTAAAAATTTTTCCACAGAGATGACATTGAAGCTGAGATTTGAAAGATGAAGGATTTTCACTGATGACTCAAAAGGGTAAAGGGCTTCCCTGGTAGAAACATCATGACCAAAAAGTACAGAGGCAAGAGAGAGCATGGTGTGTTTGGAGAACAGCAAAAGGATGGCATGACTGGAGTGCTGGGTGCGCATGTAGATGAAAAATAAAACTTGACCTTTTATATCCTGCTGAAAACTAAAATTCTTATCCTACAAGTAATGGGGAACCATTACAATAATGAAGAAACATTGTTTTACCCAAGACAATGTCCTTATTAGATCTGTGTTTTAGAAAGATTATAAATGACTGTGTGGAAGATGAAATGATAAGTAAGAGGAGAGGCAAAATAGCCAGTTCATTCAGTCGCTATGAATGAGAGATGCTGAGGACTGGATTAAGAAGCAATGGAGATAAAGAGATGGATTCAAGAGATATCGAGGAGGTGGACTTTATACTTAATTAAATATAGGTAGTGGAAAAGAGGGAGGGGATGCCATTTGATTACCAGGTGGGGTGGTGGGTAGGGAAATAAAAATAAGGAATACAACTGGGTAGAGTTGAGAAAAGACAGAGTTGAGTTCACCCTTGAAATGTTGAGTTGAATATCTAAGTGGAGATGCCCAGGAGCCAGTAGTTTTATTATTGCTTCATTGCCGGCACAACCTGTCTATTCATCTTCTTCATTAGACCACCTCCACATCATTGCAAGTAAATGCAAATCATTTCTTGAAACTTAATTATCCCTTTTTTTGGGGTCCTCTGTGGGCACAACTAGGAGGATCCCTTTCTCTGCTCTCACTCTGCCTTACTGAAGAAAATCAGTTAGGTGTTCTCTACCTTGCCAGTTACCCTCTTCATTTCCATAAGGGGGTGCTATGAGCTGATTTGTGTCCCCCCCCAAATTTCATAGCTTGCAGTCCTAATCCCCACACAGTAGCTCAGAAAGTGACTGTATTTGGAGATCAGTCTTTAAAGAAGTAATTATGTTTAAATGATGTATTAGGATGGGCTCTAATCCAATATGACTGGTGTCCTTTCAAGATGAGCACAGACACACAGAGAGGAAGACCATGTGAAGACAGGTAAGGAGAGAGACCCTTAGAAGAAACAACACCAATCATGCTGACCCTCGATCTTGGGCTTCCAGCCTCAAAAACTGAAAGCTGTGAGAAAAAAAATGACTGTGATTTGAGCCACCCAGTCTGAGATACATTTTTATGGTAGTCTCAGTAAACCAACACGGGGGAGGACTAGGGAAGAGCTGAGGGTACTTATGTGTTAATGAATTTTATATAAGCAGAGAGAATGAAGTGTGTGCTTGTGAGAGCTGGCAGAGAGAAGATCCTCTCTGAGAAGATCTTATGCTGTGTTTTGGCCTGGCAATTCTGTAGGGGCCACTACAAGGGAGTGAAGAGTGAGGTAAAAGAAAGATGCCACTGAGTCCTCTCGGGAGAAATAAACACTGTGTGTGTGTGTGTGTGTGTGTGTGTGTGTGTGTGTGTGTGTGTGTGTGTGTAAAGTACTATGCTAACATTATATTACTGTAAGTTAAGTACATTTCATCCTTTCTAACATTGTATTTGACTAGGTCAGAAAGGCCAGGTTGAAAGGAAAAAAATTTAAGTACCTTCAGCTTTTATAGTTAATAGTAAGAAATATTTTTGTCTTATTAAGAGTAGAATATAAGCTTCACACTTAGGTGACAGAGACACCTGAGCAGATGAAGGTGTCTTCGGTTCATAGTAAATGACAACTAGCTCTTTTTTCCCTCCTACGATCAGATACACATGTATATTCAGAACAAAATTACCTGTGCAATAGAGGATGTGCAAGGAAACTTGAGAAAGAACAAAATACATAATATACTGCCTTTACCTAGATTCAATTATCTCAAGATTGCCAGGCTCTTTATAAGTCATAGTACTCATACCACACCCCAATTTGGTTGCAAAGTGGCCCTGCCCTCATCTGTCAGGTGGTGGATCTGAAAGATTGAGGTCAAATGGCTTCGACTAGGAGGCAAGGTAGAGACTGTCATTAGGAAGAAAATACATAACTACAAACTCCACAGGTGTACTGTAACCTCACATTTGAGCTGGAAGGTTATTATACATCTGACTGTGTGCTTGGGGAATGAACTGAAAAGGACAGATTTGTTTTCTCAAACAAGTCAGTGAGAGCCAATAGAGAGGCAGGGTATTAACATTCCACATAGAATGTGATCTCTTGAGCACCTGGATTATTTCCAACACGGACAGGTGCTTTGATAATAATACATCTATTTGAAGTAGGGGGCAGATGGTAAGAATGGGTATTATTATTTAAAAATCTGAATGGCTAAAGAGTCTTATCTTAGTTTGGGCTGGGTGGCTTAAATAACAAACTATTTCTCACAGTTTTAGAGACTGGAAGTCCAAGATCAAGCTGCAGTATGATCAGGTTCTCGTGAAGACCCTCTTCCTGGTTTACAGACAGCCATCTTCCCATTGTGTCCTCATATGGCAGAGTGGAGGAAGAGCTCTGGTCTCTCACTCTAAGGACACTAATTCCATTCATGAGGGCTCCAACTTTATGACCTCATTGCTTCCCAAAGGCCTCATCTGTAAATGCCATCACATTAGAGTTTAGGGTTTCAACAGATGAATTTGGGGGTGGGGTGCGTGGACACAAACATTCAGTCCATAGCAAGTCTTCACAAACTGGGGCAACTGATAAAGTGTCCATCCTGTCAACCATCTACTAAATGGAAATCTATAGATCCCTTTCTCTTCTCTGTCTCTGCAGCCATTCATAAGGATTGACTACTTAGTGACTGTCTACCCCTCCCTCCATGGGAGGGAGCATTATTTAAAGATGGATATGATAGAATTCTGATCCTTTAAGCATTTTAACTTTAACCTGGGGAAAGGGCATATACACCCAAGAAACGCATTCTGGTCTCTTTCCCATTCCTCTCCTTTTTTCCTCCTCCTCCTCCAACTTCAGCTCCACCTTTTTCCATTGAAGCTATCAAAGACTGTAAGGTGCATTCAGCTTAATCATCCAGTTCAACATTACTCATCTAGTTAACACAGATTGATTAGGAGGTGTTCTCTTTTTCTCTCTACACCATTTCTGATAACACAGTCTACTGCACCACATTTACTGACAAACCCAGCATGACAAAAGAAATCAACCAAGAGTCTGAATTTTGTGTTTATGGCTTGCTTCAGAATTGTTTTTGAGCCCTGTGCTCATTTCCGTCTCTTCCTAGAAGCCAGTTATTTTACAAGGATGTAACTGCAAATAAGTAGATGCAAGGAAAGAACGTTTTGGAAGGGCTAGACATATATATATATATACCTGAAAGAAGCAGGAGATGAGAGTAAATCTAGTCGCTAGTTTGGCCCGGAGGTATAGGTAGGCACCATCTAGACATTGTATTGCTCTGATTGTTTTAATTATTGGAGAGTAGTAACTACCTATTTTCTTAGAAGGAATGTGAGCTGGTGGGAGTATAGGGGTGAGCTGCCTGCCACTGATCTTCGTTGGGCACTGGAAAGCATATATGATAATTACTTTAGAGCTTGTTTCTGAGAGTAGAGGCCCTGATCAGTATGTTTTAGAGCATTAGGGAAAAGGAAGAGAAACTAATGTCTATGAAACTTCCATATCCAGGCTCTGCGCAAGATTTTTTCACATTATCTTATCCTCATAATAATACCTAAAAATACACATTTTTAGATTGAATCATATTTTGCCTTTTATATAGGTCAAAATGGTTGACTATTGGCAATTTCACATGCTTCAATCTAATATAATCCTTATTTTTAATCATAAAAACACACCAACACACACCTGTTCTGTTCCCTGTCTCCTCCCTCAGCCCCCCATCCAAGCTTCCCACTTCATAGCAAGAAAGCAATTGTTCTCAAACTTCGAAGGGCAGGGCTTGTTAGAAAACAGATTGCTGGTCTCCAACCTCAGAGACTCTCAGTACGTCTGGGATGGGACCAGAGATATTGAATTTCTAACAAATAGCCAGGTGATGCTGCTGCTTCTGGTCCAGGATCTCACCTTGGGAACTACTGGTATACAGGAATGACATCCTCAGAGATGCACCTTTAAGACTTACTCCTCCCCACTGCCCCCGCTTTGGGCTCCAAAACAACATTAGAAATTTGGATTTCCTTTAAACATATTTTCCATACCTGACGTTATCATTTTCACTTACCCTTAATTTATTTTTCCTTGGATATAATGCATAAAACAGAAACTGTATCACCTTAGTTTTTAAAGACCACAAAATTTTTCCATATATACGAACATAATTCCAGAAAAACTATTTCAATAGATTAAGCGATACTAAAAGTCTAAAATTTAAAGTGTTGGAAGTTGAGGGAAGGGCAAGAGAACAAATAAAATTTGGTGGGTGAGACGATGCAGTGGAGATTCACACATCCAGTTTGAGTTTATACTAGAAGCTATCCTTCAAGTCCTTGCCACTACTGAGATTCTATGAGCCAAAAGCCACTGAGAAAAACCAGCCGGGAATGATTATCTCTATTTTACAGATAAGGAAACAAATTCAGAAGAGTAAAATGGCTTTACCATGGCTGGTCCATGGAAGAACCCAGTTGGGGAAGTTAAAAGATAAACTGAGGTATATATTTTTTTATTGGAGTATAATTGCTTTACAATATTGTGTTAGTTTCTGCTGTACAATGAGGTACATCAGCTATATGTATACATATATCCCCTCCCTCTTGTACTTCCCTCTCACTACCCTATCCCACCCAGCTGGGTCATCACAGACCACCAAGCTGAGCTTCCTGTGCTCTACGGCAGGTTCCCACTAGCTATCTATTTTACACATGGTAGTGTATATATGTCAATCCCAATTTCCCAATTCATCCCATCCCCCATCCCGCCCTAGCCCAGTGTCCACACATCCATTCTCTATGTCTCCATCTCTATTCCTGCCCTGCAAATAGGTTCATCTGCACCATTTTTCTAGACTCCACATATATGTGTTAACATAAGATATTTGTTTTTCTCTTTCTGACTTACTTTACTCTGTATGACAGACTCTAGGTCCATCCACATTTCTGCAAAAGAACCCAATTTCATTCCTTTTTATGTCTGAGTAATATTCCATTGTATATCTGTACCACATCTTCTTTATCCATTCCTCTTTCAATGGACATTTAGGTTGCTTCCATGTCCTGGCTGTTGTAAATAGTGCTGCAATGAACATTGGGGTGCATGTGTCATTTTGAATTATGGTTTTCTCAGGGTATATGCCCAGTAGTGGGATTGCTGGGTTGTATGGTAGTTCTATTTTTAGTTTTTTAAGGAACCTCCATACTGTTCTCCATAGTGGCTGTATCAATTTACATTCCCACAAACAGTGCAAGAGGTTTCCCTTTTCTCCACACCCTCTCCAGCATTTATTGCTTGTAGATTTTTTTGATTAATTAACTAATTAATTAATTAAATTATTTTGGGCCGTGTTGGGTCTTCATTTCTGTGCGAGGGCTTTCTCTAGTTGTGGCAAGTGGGGGCCACTCTTCATCGTGGTGCACGGGCCTCTCACTATCGTGACCTTTCTTGTTGCGGAGCACAAGCTCCAGACGCACAGGCTCAGCAGTTGTGGCTCACAGGCTTAGTTGCTCCGCGGCATGTGGGATCCTCCCAGACCAGGGCCTGAACCCATGTCCCTGCATTGGCAGGCAGACTCTCAACCACTGTGCCACCAGGGAAGCCCTGTTTGTAGATTTTTTGATGATGGCCATTCTGACTGGCGTGAGGTGATACCTCATTGTAGTTTTGATTTGCATTTCTCTAATAATTAGTGATGTTGAGCATCTTTTCCTGTGCCTCTTGGCTATCTGTATGTCTTCTTTGGAGAAATGTCTATTTAGGTCTTCCACCCATTTTTTTGATTGATTGTTTCTTGTTTTTATATCCAGTTGCATGAGCTGTTTGTATATTTTGGAGATTAATCCCTTGTCAGTTGCTTCGTTTGCAAATACTTTCTCCAAATCTGAGGGTTGTCTTTGTGTCATGTTTACAGTTTCCTTTGCTGTGTAGAAGCTTTGGTCACCTAATCTATGATGAAGGAGGCAAAAATATACAATAGAGAAAAGACAGCCTCTTCAATAAGTGGTGCTGGGAAAACTGGACAGCTACATGTAAAAGAATGAAATTAGAACACTCCCTAACACCATACACAAAAATAAACTCAAAGTGGATTAAAGACCTAAATGTAAGACAGGACGCTATAAAACTCAGAGGAGAGCATAGGAAAAACACTCTTTGATATAAATCCCAGCAAGATCTTTTTTGACCCACCTCCTAGAGTAATGGAAATAAAGCCAAAAATAAACAAATGAGACCTAATTAAACTCAAAACCTTCTGCACAGCAAAGGAAACTGAGGCATATTAAAAATGTGAAATTTATTTGAGCAAAAATTGATTCCAGCCTGGCAGCACCAGCCTACCAGTGGTTGGGAGTGCTCTGCCGAGAGGAACCAGGGAAAGAATTTTATAGGCCACATGCAGAAGCAAGAAAAGGAAATTATTTGATCGGCTACAGCTTACAGCCTGGTTGGCTATTTGTGATTGGTTGTCCTTAGCATTTTGATTTCATAACCTTGAGGCATTTGCAGGCTTGGATTTTGGTTTGCTTAGATAATCTACCACAGCATTAGAGCCACCTCAGTCTATTGACCTCCTTGCTTCATTTAACAGGAGTCAGGGCAAACCTCAGGGTGGTGCCCGAGGGGGAACAGAGCACAGGAGATGGGAACACGGTATATGTTTTGGGCTCGGATAGAGGAGGAAGTGCTTTTCCTCTAACTTCCTCTCGCTTTCACCCATATCCAAACAAATATATTAGGAACAAATGTAAAATGTTATTTCCATCTTGATTCACCAAAAATCTCTAAAATTTTGGCATGAACAATCCAAGTAGTCATCAGATGCTCTGTCTATTTACTCCTAAACACTTAGGTATTCAGACATTGTTAGAAGCACCGACACTATCTTCTTTGCTGTGCTCTCTGGACTCTCCCAAGGACATAGGAGGTCTGTTTTTCTTTCTTTGTTTCCCTGTGTCCTTGTACTTATCTCTCCTTCTCTTTCTTCCTTTATCTCATCCATTTTCTTTGTTCCTGCCTTTATCACACCAACTTCTTTTTTCTACCTAATTTGCTTTAACCCACCCAGCTCCGTTCTCTGTGTGTTTTCCACTTCAGTGAATGTAAGATGTCTCTTCATTTATCAGGACTTTCCCTAAAGTTTTTAGTGGGTTTTGCCCTAAATGGGAGGTGGTGGTAACTGGCTTTGCTCATCCTAAAGAACTCCCTGGAAATGCCAAAGAGATGTTAATACTACTTAGCATTTACAAAGGACAAAGCAGCTAGAGAAATAATTAAACAATTATTTATTTTTTAAAATACAGAATGATCCCACTGGTCCCCTTTCATGGAAGAATTGCCCTGTACAACCTGGACAAGTCACCTTACATCTATGAATTTTAGCTTCTTCACCTGTGAAAGGGTGATAATAATATATTCTCACAGAGTTGTTATGAGGATAAAATAAAACGTATGCCTCAACTGTCTATTATTATTATCCTCCAAACTACCAGAATAGCAGTAGCCCATTCACTCATTCATTCAAGGATGTGTGCTAGTCACTGTAAACAGAACAATGAACAAGACTGGTCTTTGATCTCATGGAGTTTATAGTCTATCAGAAGAGAGAGAACAAAACAAATAATTGTAAAAATAATAAACTGTAATAAGCACAGCAAAGGAAAATGCACTGAGCAAAATGTGCAGTGAAGGAAAAGGACATTGTGCCATGAAAGTGTATAGTGGGGGGATCTGAACTGGCCAGGCATGGCTTCTCCACTGAAGTGACGTTTAAGCTCAGGTCCAAAAGATGAATGTGGGATTGACTAGATAGTAAATGGGGAAGGGAGAGTTCCAGACGGAGGGAATAGCATGTGCAGAGGCCTAGAAGCTGCTGGAAAGAACTGGGCACATTCAAGGAAGTCATGAAAAGCCCATAAGAAAAGCCCATGAAAGCCAGGGAGAAAAGGGTCATGAGATAAAGTTGCAGAAGTGGGTGGGAGCAGAACCATCTGGGATCTTATGGGCCACAGGAAGGATTTTTTCCTTTCTCCCAAAAGCATCTGGTAGACTTTGAAAGGATTTAAGCTGGGAAATAATATAGTCAGATTTTCCTCTTGAATCTGCTGGGTTAGAATAGATTGGAGAAATGTAAGAATGGAAGAGGGATATCAGGTAGGAGGCTTCTAGGGTTGTCTAGATGAGATAGAGTGGCTTGAATTACAGAGGTGGGAGGGAGTGGGAAGGGAGCTTTAAGACACTTAACAAATAGACTTAGATTTTGTGAATCAAGCAGGTATAAGATGTGAAGATGAGGTTGAATAATGCAATTTCCAGTTGTCTGCTCCGAGTACTTGGCTGTCGTGGCGCCATTTACTCTTAGAAGGAGCACACTAAAGGGGAAGTTCATTTGTGCTGGCTTCGGTATACTGACTTTGAGTTGCCTATAAAACATCCACATAAAGATGTCTGATGAGCAAGAAGTTCAAGTTATAGATTGGAACGGGACAAAAAGTACAAGAGTTGATGTTTTTTAAAGGATATTGAAACATAGGAGTAAATGAGATACCCCGGGGGAGAAGTACACAGCAAACCAGCTAGACCAGAATGATGGTGTATCCAGAGCAGAGCGTAGTCACTTGTGTACGAGGAGAAGGGGTGAAGATGGAGGCTGTGTAATTGGGCAGGGTGGATGGGTGAATGTGTCTTTGTTGGCAGAAGCCATTTTTGCTTTAAAGCTGTAGTTTCTAAGCTCACCAGAATCCCTTGGGTAGCTTATTTAGGGTGGGGTTCAAAAACTCATCCTTAAAGGACCCAGACCTCAGGCACAGTTAGTTCTCAGATAAGTTGGGGAAAGGGAAATATAATCCTTTCATATTCCCCTTCCCCATCACTGTATGTATCACGTAAGTGTTTGCATATCTTTAAAATACATTTTCCAGGGAATTCCCTGGCAGTCTAGTGGTTAGGACTTGGTGCTCTCACTGCCAGGGCTCCGGGTTCCATCCCTGGTCGGCGAACTAAGATCCTGCATGCCTTGCTGTGGGGCCCAAAAAACAAAAACAAAAACAAACCACATTTTCCATAGCAAATTTACCACTTTATTTAAAAGCAGGAAGGAAAAGTACATCTAAATGTAGCCAATAATTGTTGTTTAGATATAGAAAATTAAATATATTTTGTTGATTGCAGTGGGAAAAAAGTGTTGGTTAGATAATCATCCAGGTTTGAATCCCACTGAAAACATTTGTATATTACAGAACTCTATTTTGATACCTCATGACTATTTAATTATGATCTTCATGCTTTTTATATTATTGCCTGTGACTCGAGATAATAAAGGACAATAATAAATGTAAAAATCTATCCATCCACCCACCCATCTATCCATCTAACCAAGGCAATATAATGTAGTAGTGAACAGCATGGACCCAGATAATCAGTCTATCTGGGTTCAAATCCCACCTCTGTCATTCACTGGCTCTGTGTGCTTGGGAAGGTCACAAGCTCTCCACGCTTCAGTTTCCATATTATAAAGTGGATGCAATAGTAATTTCTATCTCATAGGATTTTGTGAGAATTAAATGAGTTAATATATGTAAAGCATTTAGGATGAAGCATGGATTATACTAAGTGGTTTGTACATTATTAGTACAGATAAAGACACAGGCATGGACCACATGATTCTATCCTTAAGGAGTTCACAGTCTAGTGGGACGCTGAGACAAGGAGATACTAGAATGGAAGCAGGACAAGCCAGATGAAGACACAAAGGAGGGGAGGCAAAGGGATTTAAGTCCCATCTGATTTGAGCCCTGAAGGATGAGGAGGATTGAAGCAAGGATTTGGGGAAAATGTGTTCTGAATTCCGTAAGAACTTTTGTCATACAGCTCATTCACAATTACAAAAACGCATTTACTTTGTGCTTTGCGATTTTCAAAGTGACTGTGCGTATCTTGATTTATTTGAATCTTTTATCAGCCTTATGAAATCGATATTTTGGAGCACATTCTTCGGGTTAGTTGTGGGAGAGGAGTCTCATAAAGATAACACACATTTTATAATCTCCAAGAATAAAGTTTAGTGGATTTTGGGGTTCCAGGTTTACATAAATGGAAATTGAAGTTTGGAACTAAAGGACTTGCCAAAGTCACACTTGTGCTACAAGAACGACATGAACTCCAGTCTCTGATTATGTGTGGTTTTTAGTCCTTTTATTACATATATGGTGGTCCCGAAGCAAGATGAAATCACCCATAATGGGCACAGAATATCTGAGGTCTTTTCCTCAAAATAATATTGGAAAATTGCATACTTTGGTTTTAGAAACTCCAACATATCAACATTATGCAGAAAAAGAATAAACAGGACTCTCTGAATGTGTTTTCTCTGGCTTTGCAATGCCAAAACATATCACTCACATCCTGGTAGAGTAAAACAAACAATCTTTCTGAGTCTCCTTATTCAGTGAGCTTCCACAACTAGGAGGCCAAGGCATTTCACAGGGACGTCAAGGGAAAAGGTTGGGATATGTCAGCCCTGGGGCAGGGGCGGCTGAAGTCACTACTTAGGGTTTGGAGCCAAGGACAACTGTCCAAATCCAAAGGCAAGCTCGGGTGGCAGGTAGTAGGGCAGGCTGGGGTTAGTCACAGAACAGGCTGGACACTGGAGAACCAGAAATCTACTGCCATGAGACAGGATCAGTTCAAGGGCACCCAAAGTCAAAGAGTCAGATAAGGCCACAGGGAGTGAGAGAATAAAAGGTTGGGCGAGGGATCAGGGAGGGCAACGCAGAAGGACTGATCAGTATCAGGGAAACTCAATCCCTGAATGGGTTTCCTGTTCCTACTTCTGAGGCTTTCTTCAACAATGGTTTGGTGGGACTCTGTCACAGAAGGGCTGGTCTAGACTGCACAGGTGAGAACGAGCTACAGTTCACTGGCTGAAATGAGGCGGGCTAGGAGGAGGGTTAGCCCAGCTCTGGTGAGTCAGTTACAGAGAGGCAGATATGGTAGCAAAACCCCTTCAGCCACATGGGACACCAGCCTCAGAAGCATGCATATACTGTTGAAAATTTGTATTTGGCCCAAACATCATCATTTCACTTCAAATGAAGCACCTTTAAAAAGTGTTTATTTTTCAAAAAGGTTCGTAGTAAATGAATAGTAAGTGGCTTTTAGTGGGGGGAGGGGGGATGAAGTGAAACAAATATTCTTTTCAGTGAATCAGAAACATATACATCACACTGTCTTTGAAAAGTATATAGGTCTGAAAAAAAAAGGGCCAAAACCTTTCTTTTGAAAAACCCAAATATTTGGAATTCTATACCATGCCCCCAACTGGAAACCAGTTTGAGATGCTGGGATAAAAGTAGATTTGAGCTAATTACCCTGAATTATGAAAGAACTAAGGATGATGGGAACCCTCATACGGTGATTAAAAATGTGCCAGCCACTCCTCTGAGCAACATATATGTGTTCATTTAATCCTTTCAGCAACCCTATAAGTCCTATCATTATCAATATTTTACCTTTGAGGTAATTGAAATACAGAGAAATTAAATGACGTGGCCAAGATCATACAGTTCATAGAATCCCTCAAAAGATGGATGTGGTAAAATGTAATCCCATTTGCTCTCTTCTTTCTCAGCAGTCATGCCAGGAGCCAGGGGCATTTTTGAGGTTGATAACTCCAAATTTGTGCTTCCATGTAGCTAAGAGGTTCGATTTTCTGTCCTGCAGTTAGCCTAAAATATAGGCATACTTCATGGCTAAAAGAGTGATGACTATGCTGAGTAGTGAAATTTTGTAAACCTTTTAAGCTTTAGTGTCATAAATGAAGATACATATGTGTCAGATAGAATGATCGCTGCTATTATTTTGCTCCAAACTTTCTTCCCACACAGTTACTGGGTTAGACTAGGGGCTAAGAACAGGGGCTGGGGTTAATTCCTAGCCAAACTTACTAGTGATGCAACTTGGAAAGTTATTTAACCTACAAGGAGCTGGTGTTTCATTTTCTGCACAGTGGGGATAATAATAGTCCCTATCTTACAGGCTTGTTGGTGGCCTTAAACACGATGCATACTAAATGCCTTGCACAGGACCCAACACTAAGTGTTCAGTACGTGCCAGTTATTATGGTTGGTTTTTATTATTCTGAAGATGAAAACAGAGGAAATCAGGGAGGAAAGAATCTTTAAACTTCATCATATCTCTGGCTCTCTTCTCTCTTTTAAAAATTCTACTCAAGATGCAGTTAGGACTTCGACATTTTTAAGATGGGAAAGGCCAATGTAACCTTTCTCTCTTGTTTTGCCCATCTGAAAAAATGACAGTTTCTTACTGGATTAATGGGATCACTGATCCAGGAGAGAAGAGTTGATGAATAGAAGGGACAGACAAGAGGCAGGAATGAAAGATAAGAATTTTGGGGGGAAGGGAAGCTGACTAGGAAAGAGTAGGGAAACATTGATAGTAACACCTTGTTTTAGGAACTTAGAGGAGCTGGCAGTGGTGCTGTGGATGGAATGTGACGTTGAATAATTTTATAGGTGATGACATCTACATTATCATCCACATCAGGGAACCAAACTTCCTAAGCAGGGTTTAATAGAGACTTGTTTTATACCGACTTCACTATGTAACACATATTTTAAGATGTTTTCATGAATTCTCCACAGGTAGTTAATTTTGTGGAATATTATTAATTGGTATATTCCCTTCCTCTTTCTCACCAGTATTGGCAATATCGAGAAAATAGAAAAAGTATACTAAGATATTTATTAGAAAATACTATGTTTAAAAGGGAACTTACCTATATACCAGTAATATTCCATTAGAAAATATAATAGAAAAAAAATCTCATTCGAAAATTAAAATAACATAAAAAGTCTCCATAAGACTTTTGTGGAGAAAACTGCAAACCTTTACTGAAAGATATAAAAAAAGGCCCAACTAAATAGTAGATTTGACCATTGAAGAATTGAGGAAAACTAGGTGTTTTTAAATGTCAATTCTCCTCCAAATAATCTACAAATTCAATGTAAACCTAATCAAAATACAAGAAGGATTTAAAAATGAAATTTAACAGGATGATTCTAAAAGTTTTATGAGGGAAAATGTGCAAGAATAACTAAGGCAATTTTGAAAAGGAATTACAGAGCAAGGGCTTGCCAATAGCACCTGTTAGAAAATAAAATAAAGTTGTATTCATTGAAACAGTGTGTTGCTGGTGCAGGAATAGAAGTGTCAATGAAACAGAATAGAGGTTAGAAACATATATTATATACAAATTTGGTACATTATGGTTCTGGTGTTTAGGTCAGAGTTGAAAGGGTAGGTTATTCAATAAATCAGCTCTCCATTTGGAAAAAAATAGTCAGATGTCTGTCTCACAAGATAAACTCAGTTGGATTAAAGACATAAGTACTTAAACTATGTAACAAAAGAAAATTCTTAAGTGTAGGGAAAACATTCATAAAAGCAAAAACCGTAAAGGAAAATACTTATAAATTTCATTAATAATAACTTATAAACCCCTGTACCACAAAGTTCAATAAAAAGTTAGAAAATAACTAACAGATTGGAAGAAAATATTTGCAACACATATAACAGACTGAGGGTTCACATTAGAAATATATGCTTGTAAGAAAAATAAGTGACAGAAAAGGGGATGGGGGAAGAAGCTATGAAAAGACAATTCATAGACGTAGACATACAAATGCCAATAAAGTCATGAATAGATGTCTGATCTCACTAGTAATCAAGAAGTAAAAATTAAGATAATGTGCCATTTAAAAAATCAATTTGGAGAAATTGAAAAAAATTGATGATGTCCAATACTGGTAAGGTAGTAGTTTGACATATTCTCATACACTATTGTTTGGAGTGATAATTATCACAGCTGATAAGAAAGGTGATTTATTGCCACTTATCAAAGCTAAACAATCACATTCCCCATGACACCCAAATATCACCCCTTGTTTTCTACCCTGGAGAAACATTTGCAAATGTACAGAAAGAGGAACATGTTCACTATTGTGTTGTTTGTAATAGCGAAAGCATCAGAAAAAAAATCTAAATTTCTATTTAATTAAAAAAGTTGAGGGGCTTCCCTGGTGGCAGAGTGGTTAAGAATCCACCTGCCAATGTAGGGGACACAGGTTCAAGCCCTGTTCCGGGAAGATCCCACATGCCACGGAGCAACTAAGCCCATGCACCACAACTACTGAGTCCGCACGCCTACAGCACTTGCTCCGCAACAAGAGAAGCCACCGCTATGAGAAGCCCGCACACCGCAACAAAGAGTAGCCCCTGCTCGTCACAACTAGAGAAAGCCCGCCTGCAGCAATGAAGACCCAACACAGCCAAAAAAAAAAAAAAGTTGAACTGTAGTATTTTCATACTGTGGAATTCTAAGAAGTTAAAAGGGATGAGTTAGTTATATTTGTAGCAACATGTTCAGATCTCTAAGCTCATTTGTTAAGTTAATGACCCAAGTTGCTGCATGATGAGTAGAGTACAGTAGATGCCATTTATTAAAAACAAAAGAAAACACTTGGCATTGTCAGTCCTTTTGATTTTAGCATTCTTAGAGGTGATGTTGCCACACTGTGGTTGAATTTGCATTTCTCTGATAACTAACGATGATGAACACCTGTTTATAGGTCACTTGAACATCTTTTTTGAAAAGCCAATCAGGTCATTTGCTTATTTTGAATTGGGTGGTCTATTTCTTTTGTAGAAGTTTTTGATTGTAGGATTGATTCATAATTCTTTCTCCAGAAAGTCTTTTGTCAATGATATGTAATTACAGAATCTTCTCCCATCATATAACTTGACTATTCACTCTCTTAATGTTAGCAAGAAAGTAAATTAACTGAAACTCTCATACATTGCTAGTGGAATTGCAAACTGGTATGACACTTTGGACACTGTTTTGGAAGAACCCATAAAATTAAACATATGTGCACTTATGACCCAGTGGTTCCACTCTTGGGTGTATGAGTGGAACACAAATGAGATCTTATATACACTAAAAGACATGTACAAGAACATTTATAATGCTTTAAAAGCTCCAAACGGGAATCATCTCAAATGTTCACCAACAGTAGTGGACTAGAGAATAGATTGTGGTATATTTGTACAACAAAATATTACATAGCAACGATAGAGAACAAATAACTACCATGTGCAAAAACACCGACGGTCTCATGGCGCTACTAAGCAAAAGAATGTAAGCACAAAGTGTGCATATTGATGATGCCATTTATATGAATTTCAAAACCAGGCCACACTAATCTATGATGACAGAAGTCAGACTAGTGGTTCCCTTTGAGAAGTTATCGATTAGGAGGGGACAGGGGGCATTTTGGAGATCTAGAAATATTCTGATGTGAGCGTATACCTACGTATGTAAGTATATGTAAAAATCCATCAACATGTGCACTAAAGATTTGTGGAACATATTTTATATAATTTAAACTTCATAAAAAAGTTTTTAAATTTTTAGAAAAACCTCACGAGATAGACACTATTATTATCCACATCATACAGATGGTGTACCTCTTTTGCTTTCTGCTAGAGTTTGTGGGAAGACCTATTCCCAGGCTCTGATAATACACAGCTAAGAGTACAGTCCAGGTAACCCAAAGCAGCCTCTTTTCAATTCAGGATACACAGTGATGAAAGGCTCCTAGGCAGTAGTACCCCCTCCTGCCCCATCCCAGGCCTTTCTCTGTGGGCCTCAGCTCTTCAATCCTCAGGAAACCTACAAAGTCTTTTTCTCTCTTTGGGTTTAGGCCAACCTGGCCTCCCATCTGTGGGTCAGAGAATGAGGGAATTAATAATACAGGAAATCTCTGCTGTCCTCACACAGGCCAGGCTCCTAACCACTCCGAAGCAAAAGAAGCTACTGAAAGGTTTTCTGAACATCTAAAATGTTCTATATCATCTTGCAACCAGTCTATTATAGTGCTTATATTCTAATTTTTTGAAAATCCATAATCACAAACAGCAGTGATGAGGGGGTTCTTTAGGCCTAACAGTTGGATCTGACCTGAGGCAAAACTAACCTGTGGTAATAGAAGTGAGAATTGTGGCTACCTGTGGGGTCAGGGGATACTGACTTGGAAAGAACATGAGTGAGTCTCCTGGGCTGTGGAAAGCTTCAAAATATTAATTGGTATAGTGGCTACACATATGTAAAAATTCTTGAATTCTTAAGATGTTATATACCTTACTGCATGTAAAATATACTTCAGTTGTAAAACAAAGCAAAACAAAAACCCCAAAAGTAATGATAAAATAATATATAGTGATGAAATAATAACAAGTATTGAAAATTATAGAAAGATCTGGAATGATAAAAACAAATTCCAATAAGTTACTTATGGAGGGGTTAGGGAGAGAGAGGTAGAGAGAGAATGTGCTTAGTGGTTAAAGGGATCTCACCTTCCTCCTAGTATGTACTTTTTTCTAATACAAAAGTGAGAAAGTGCTATGTAACATATATCAAACATGTAGATAGATGGTGTACTGCATATAGGCACTGAGGATTTCTGAATCCTTCCTACTATTAAATGCTCATCACCTTACCTACAACCACTGACACAAAATGTTATACCTGGAACACATTAACTCCTCCGAGTACAATCTATTTCTTAGGTATTTTCTCGTAACTCCATTCCATGTGCTGACTTTGTCTTGGTCCTGATATAAATATAGGTCCCAAGATATAAGCTAGGCATATTTTCATTATAACATGTTACTTAATCTGTCATAGGAGATAACCCCCGTCATAGCCAGTCCTCATTCAACCTTGGAGATAGGTAGAAAAAAAAGAATCTTCTCTGCTCTGGCCTTCCATTTATGCAGCTGGTAGTCAGCATTGAAAGAACTGATTAAATGAAAACACCTCTTTCAATATTTCTTTTTCTTTAAGTTAAAATTCAGAGAAAAATTATTTTTACATTATCAAACCAGCATATGTAAATTTCACAAAAGGCTGCTTTTTAATAAAATAACTTCAGAGATAATAGAATGTGTATTTACAGTTTTTGCATCTGTGAACTTTTTTTTTTTTCGGTACGCGGGCCTCTCACTGTTGTGGCCTCTGCTGTTGCGGAGCACAGGCTCCGGACACGCAGGCTCAGCGGCCATGGCTCACGGGCCCAGCCGTTCCGCGGCATGTGGGATCTTCCCGGACCAGGGCACGAGCCCATGTCCCCTGCATCAGCAGGCAGACTCTCAACCACTGCGCCACCAGGGAAGCCCGCATCTGTGAACTTTAATTATGGTTTATATTTGAGGGTTGGCTGTAAGTTCTCTAAACCACCTTGTGTCTGAATTGGAGAATTAGGGTGAGGGTTAGGATCAATATTAGGATGCCTTTTATCTTTTATTGTCTGGAGTTTCAGTAAATTGGATTTTAAACATACATTTAAATCTTGAATATTTCTTTTTTAAAAAATAAATTTATAAATTTATTTACTTATTTATTTATTGGCTGAGTTGGGTCTTTGTTGCTGCGCGCCAGCTTTCTCTAGTTGCGGTGAGCGGGGGCTACTCCTGATTGCGGTGCACGGGCTTCTCACTGCGGTGGCTTCTCTTGTTGCGGAGCACAGGCTCTAGGTGCGCGGGCTTCAGTAGTTGTGGCACACGGGCTCAGTAGTTGTGGCTCGCGGGTTTTAGAGCACAGGCTCAGTAGTTGTGGCGCACGGGCTTAGTTGCTCCGTGGCATGTGGGATCTTCCTGGACCAGGGCTTGAACCTTTGTCCCCTGCATTGGCAGGAGGATTCTTAACCACTGCACCACTAGGGAAGCCCTGGAATATTTCTTGTATCCAATGTCTGTCCTACATTAAGGTGGATATCAGACAATGTGCCCTGAGTTTTGGGCCAGAAAATCTCATCATGATAGGCATGGAAACAGCTAAATTAACTAGATTTTTCCAAATTGCCTCTTCTCTGTGCATAAGAAAATGCTCAGCGCCCAGACACTCTCTCTGTGTGAGCTATAACACTACTGGAAACAGAGGTCAGGGCTCTTTGCCTGTATGTGCACATGGTAGAGTCCATGTATCTTAGGGTCAGGTTTGCCAGCCTGTGATCTGAGGGCCACTGAAGTGGAATGACAGGACCTGATTTGCACATTGCTTCCCATGTTCTTTCTTCTTCCTCCCTTATGTTTTCCCTCCTCTCTTTACCTTTCCCTGCTTGTTTCCTCTCCTTTTGTTTTTTTCTTAAACAGACTTTATTTTTCAGGTTCACAGTAAAATTCGGCGGAAGGTCCAGAGTTCCCACATATTCCCTACCCCCGCCCCATGCACAACCTCCCTCATTATCAACATCCCCCACCAGACTGGTCCATTTGTTACAATCAATGAAGCTACACAGACACATCGTAATCACTCAAAGTCCACAGTTTACATTGGGGTTCACTCTTGCTGTTGTACATTCTACGGCTTATTTCCTTTAAAAAAATTCTCTCTTGCTTTATACCTGATGGCTAGAGTGTTGGCAGGTCCTCATCTATGCCAGGTGCACTGGAATCACAGACCTTTTTACAAAGCCATCATGCCCGAGTATGATCCCATTCTGATCCTTTCAGAGGTTCCCTCATGGGAAATATTTATATTTTGCCACTTATATTCCCCGAGTGCAGTTTCTCATCACCTTGGATTGTAGAAACTCTAAGAAATGCATTCACTTACTCCTCAAATACTAATGACAATTGAGGGCTGAGGATAGAATAGGAAAACAACAGAGTCCTTGGCCAAACAGAGGTTACATTCTAGTGTTCCGGCGGCTAAGTAAACAAGCACTTGCGCTGCAGAGTGACCAGCCCTGGAGGACCTTTAGTGGTCCCTCCTGGCTCGATTCACCTGGCACGTAACTGCAAAATTAATAAAACACTAGGGCTCCGTCAATGAGATGTGCAGCCCCAGATTCCCATGTTGCTTGGAAATTTCCTGTAGAATCAATATTGAAATTTTACTCCTGTTCTAGAGTGACTGTAGAACTCTGCAGCTACACTGGAAGCCAGTGGGACATTAGTGTAAGTCTTCAGCAGACTATCAAGGGACCCCTCCTGGAGTAAGGAAGAGAATAAAAAGGATGTATCTTTCATATAATGTGACTCCTTGGTGGCTGTTTCCTCTCTCTCAGGGTGAAACTAATAGTCAAATATAAAAGATACGCAAATCATTGGCCGCTTCCAATGATTTCACCTGAAATTTTCACTGTATGCGGTAGTCCTTTCTGCCTACTGTACCACATCTTTTTCTCACTGGACCAGCTGGAGCTAATCTCTTTGAGCCAAAGATTTCTAGGAAGGAATCACTGGCCATCCCTACATGCCCTCTTTCAACTTGAGCACTAGTGTGGCCTCTGACAGCCCTCTTTGTCATGGTCCACAGAAATGGGCTAGAGAATATCCTTTTTTTACTTCTAGTGTGCATGTAAAGGTGATGGCAGGATTAGAGGATATTAAGAATACTGCAAGATTTACGCTGGCATGCAGAGATGACTGGTGTTTGCCTTTCCTGGTTTTAGCTGGATAGCAAAGATCAGGATGATTTCATCTAGCTGTTGGAGGGACACATGTATGTTGAAAGAAGTGTGTGTGTGTGTGTGTGTGTGTGTGTGTGTGTCTTTGGAAGAGGATTGGAAAGAGTTTTTTTGTTTTTTTTTTTTTAACATCTTTATTGGAGTATAATTGCTTTACAATGCTATGTTAGTTTCAGCTTCGCAACAAAATGAATCAGTTATGTATATACATATATTCCCATATCTCTTCCCGCTTGCGTCTCCCTCCCTCCCACCCTCCCTATCCCACCCCTCCAGGCGGTCACAAAGCACCGAGCTGATCTCCCTGTGCTATGCGGCTGCTTCCCACTAGCTATCTACCTTACGTTTGGTAGTGTATATATGTCCATGCCTCTTTATCGCTTTGTCACCGAAAGAGTTTTTAAAAGGAAAATAGAAAAGTCTTTCAGAATAGTGACATTCTATTCTCAAACCATTTCCTTTCATTTCAAATAAAGGGCAAATGGAAAAGTCCTTGCAATTATTAGAGGGCCTACCCAAAGACACATGTACTAAAAGAGGAACTCAGAAAAATTTAGTGGCCAGTGTGAGGCCTATTTCGACTATGAAGCTAGACTGATAAGTATGTAGCCAGTCAGGTGATCAGTGTAGTATAACAGGGGCTGGTCAGCAAGATTAGCCAGAGATATTGACAATGAGACAGCCCAGGCTGATGCCAAGGAATCCTTGAGTGGAGAAGAATCCCTCATTTGGGGTCTTTAGCCAGTGTGGGTCAGGTAAAATATTCAGGCAAAACCTAGGTTGTATATTGATTTTTTTTCTCAGGTTCCTACAATTAAACTTATTTCTAACAAAATCTCCCAAGTGGTGGCAACTTAAGCTTAGTCAATTCCAAGTAAACTCAGTAAATGTTACGTTTTTCCTTCCTGTTTTCCTCTCAATTTTGCACTTACATTTTGGAGTCACATGTAACCTCAAAGCACCAGGAAATAGTTATCATGCGCCCTTATCCCCACTTCGGGGTTTCCCGTAGCCCACTGCAACTCAGTGCCGCATCCATGTGGCTCTTGGACACTCGCCATGTCACTGGGGCCTCTATGAAGCTGCTGTAGGCCCTTCTGCTTAGATTCCCTCACAGTCCCCGAAGTCTGCTGTGGTTATGCTGCGCTGGGGGTTGCCCCTCACCTGGGAAACAAAGCCCATACTCTTCTGCTCTCAGAATCCCAAAGGAACCTAGGGTTTTTATAGTGTTATCTCACTGCCCTGACTTAGGTTGAGGGGAGGGGCCAGATACACAGCCTTTTTTCATACACAGCTTTTTCTCAGAGGCACCGAACAGCATAAAAACTTCTTACTTTTTCTTTGATTCTTCTCTCTTATTTTCCTCACTCTGTAGGATGTTATCTCTCAGTGGGATGGGGCAGAGGTTGGGATGGATGATTTCCTCTTATAATTAGAATCATTCATGCACATCTTTTTGTTAAGAGCTAAAAATAATATGCCAGGAGTCCTTCAGCAGCTTGTTTTTTTTTTTTTCCTTTCATACTATCGTCTCTGTTATGAGTGTCAATTTTTTTGAAATCCAAAAGTCAAGAATTGACTGCTTTTAAGCAACAAGAATTTACTGTATAGCAAAGGGAATTATATTCAATATCTGTAATAACCTGTAATGGAAAATAATCAGAAAAAAACAACTAAATCAGTATGCTGTACACCTGAAACGAACACAAGATTGTAAATCAACTATACTTCAATAAAAAAAAAAGAACTGACAGCTTAGTTTTGTTGAATCATCATCCACACAGACGTGTGGAATTCTCCAACTGTTGCCTGATATGCAACAACAGAAACTGCTGAGAGTAAACAACACAACCATGAATATGCCAAATGCTATCATGTTACTTAGGCACGCATGTGTGTACCTGCACACCTAAATATCATAGCAAACGATCCCAGGTCAATTCTTGGTGAATTACCCTTTATGTTTCCCAAAGTGTCCAGTTGAAAAACAAACCCAACTATTACAAATCAGTCATAGATGAATTTGTGGAGTTAATTACCTGATCACCATCTTGGTGCTTGGCATGCAGTATTGCCAAAATGCCGAAGAGTCACAGTTTATTTATTTATTTAGCCATGCCCTGCGGCTTGAGGGATCTTAGTTCCCCTACCAGGGATCGAACCCACGTCCCCTGCAATGGAAGTGCAGAGTCCTAACCACTGGATTGCCAGGGAAGTCCCCTGAAGAGTCACAATTTAAAACAGATCTTAGAGGCCAGCCTGATTGCAGCTCTAGTGTGAATCCCCTCTACATCGTTCTCAGTTGGCCCAGGAAGGAGGACTGGCCATCTTTGTGAAACTAAGTGTCATGTACTTAGGGGCAGGACTGGCTGTACACAGAGTAGGTAAATCCCAGTGTGATTTTATTAAAACAGTTTTGTTATGTTTTCTGGGTACAGAATAATATTTTCTCATTGCAAAAAAAATAATCGGAAAATGCAGATAAGTGTTTGGATAAAAAAAGAGTATTAGGTGTAATCATACCATTCAGACATAACTCTGTTAATATTTTGTTGTAGATTTTTTTCCTATGCATACCCAGGATGTATGTATGTTCGTACATATACAGAAACATAACACATATTTATACAAAACAAAATCCAATCACATTGTATGTATTGTCTGCAACCCTCATTTCCCCTTAAACTATATATTATGAACATTTTTACACGTCAACACATGTGGATCTATAACAGGTTTTTTATAGAAATAACAAATTACGTAACCAATCTCCTATTGACAAACATTTAGGTTGTTTTCAATTTTCATGCTGAAACAGTGCTGTTGCAAAACTCCTCAAACATTCTAAAAGTGGAATCTCTGGGTCAAAGGAATGGACAGTTTATCACCAAACTGCCACTAAATAGTTTATCAGTTTAGACTTGAGGCAACAATGAGTGCCAATGTCATGGTCCACACAGTGGATCTGAAGGCCAAGCCAGTCTGTCTAAATGTCAGCATAACCGTAACCGAGTATGGTCACCTTCCCCCATCTGCCAGGCATTACAAGTTCACTCATAAGGACCTTCTTAGAAATTAGAGGGTTTTTTCCAGGAGAACATGATGGGAATGTGTCTGTGATCA
The DNA here is from genome assembly GCF_937001465.1 of Orcinus orca. NCBI lineage: Eukaryota > Metazoa > Chordata > Mammalia > Artiodactyla > Delphinidae > Orcinus > Orcinus orca. The sequence goes on along the minus strand of NC_064569.1, from coordinate 72,105,426 downwards.
GAATAAGTGGTTTCAGAACACTCATATAGCAAGCCTGTGTGTGTGTGTGTGTGTGTGTGTGTGTGTGTGCGCGCGCGCGCGTGCAGGCAGGCACATGCTTAAAGGGAGCAGCAGTGATCACAAGTACGGGTGCAGGGTAGATATGTTCAAGCTTTTTCTAGGACAGTCTTAATTTTATTATCTCCTTAGGAAATCATTTAATTCTCAATAAATGTATTTACATAAGATGTATTATATAATCTCTTTATATAACTGCATTTACCAATTTATAAAGTTTTTTTATCAGCTTATTTGTTTTGCCTTTTAACTCAGGACATACCATCATTGCGCTATGGCTGCTGTCCTCAGAGCGTAGATAACGTCCTATCTCAGGAAGGCTGGGCACCCCCCATAAAATGAAATCTCTAGTTCTGAACCATCAGCAGTTTTTGAAGGAGGCAGGCTCCTGCAGCCTGCTGCTTGTCTCCCACTCTCCGTGTCAGAGTGTGGACCACCCGGTGAGCCCCAATCAAGGCTCCCATCCTTCTCTGAGGTAGTCTTCCCCTATCTGCTCTCAAGTTTCTCTCCTTTTATTTCTCCCTTCTCAGGGTAAAGCGTGGGAGTAACAAATGAGAAAATGCACCATTTTTCTAGAGATTGAATGGAGACTGGGGGATGTTTTTGTTTAAACCTCACTAATCTATTCCAAACAGGTGGCCTTAGGCTTTCTCTCCCACATCCCTACCCCACCCTGTCCTGCTCCAGTCTGTGTTTATTGTCACAGATTGTCTGGCTTCTTTCTCTTCTTTCTTCCATTTAAAAAGATATCCATGTCCCAAAAAGAAAGGACCTGAAAAAATCCTATGGTAGGTGTGGTGGGTACTGCTAAGTCTTGAAAGCTCTTAACTGTGACAGACCAAAACAGTGTAATCATAACATGGGGGAGATTTGCAATGGCGAGAAAAATGAAATATAGAGAGAGGGAAAAGAGTGACAGTGACAGGGAGACAGATGCATCCGAGGGGCTGCTACACAAGCTGTTCATGCCCGGGGCGGGGTGGACAGGGAAAGATGGCTGTCTGTTCAGTAGTGATTTTCAGGACAGTGCAATGACTCTTCTGCAGAGAATAAGGAGCACGGCGAAGAAACAAAGGTCAAAGTTGTTCCCCGAGACAAACCAAGAAGAAAACCATCCATCCTCTTTGGCTATAATCATTTCCAGAAGTCTTGTCTTTTTTTCTTCCCTTTCTTTTCTCAACCAATATACAACAAACTAACCCATGAAGGCATAGTTTCATTGTGTGCCTTTATTTCTAATTATATTCTAGAGTACTAAGGGGATGCATGGGGACCCTCCAATCTGGCTTTACTGCTATATCAGGGAGCACATTTCTTTTCATGTCACTGATGAACTGACAAGGGGTATTTTCTGTTGCTCATTTGGAGGCTGTCTGTGCCAGTGAAATAACGGAGGTCGGTTACGATTTAGAGCTGTGTTTTGAAACTGTGGTAACCAGGATGTGACGTTCCCCCAAAGCTGGGCCCTTCAGGAGAGCTGAGGAGGGAGGGCCAGCTGGTCCTGGGAAGAGAGGGTGCCTCCCAGAAGGGGCCCAGCAGAAGAGAGAAAAGTCATTCTGTTTTTCTTCCGAGCAGCAGCTTCATCTTTGTCCCCTGACCCCTCATACTGTCACATCCTCCTCCTTCCCTTGGTGACACAGCATTGATAAAAGATAACAGAAGAAGGGTTCCATAGATAGCAAAGAGCACCTGCACATATCTTTTGTAATCCTCAAAACAATGCTCTGGTGTATGATACCTTTCCCCCATTGTCTTGATAAGGAAACTAAGCTCGGGAGACTTAAATGACATACCTGGGGTCACTCAGGTGGTAGGAAGCAGAGGCAGCACTAAAACCCAAGTATCTGACTGCAAGTCCAGAGTCTTCCAGTCTATCACCTGGATGCACCAGCTCCTGCATATGATTTTACGAAGTTTCTTGGCAATCTAGACCATATTGGCTTTTATGCCACTTATATTTCAAATAGCTCCAAGAAAATTTCAAAAAACAAGGAAAACTTAAAAGGGTAAAAGAACTAAGCTTACAGATTCCCATGCATTCACTATTCTTATCACCAAACAGAGCAAATAAAGACATAGGGCTTGTCATTCATGCAGGTCAAATCACAAATGGTGGTTGAAATTTAAAAGAACAAGAAAGGAATTGAACAGAGAAGATACAAGTCAAGATGGGGTGGGATGTGGTGGTGGGGAGAATGCAGACACTAGAGAATTCTGGTTCTGGAATCAGATTACCTGAGTTTCAAACCCAGTCTCATTGCTTTCTAACAATATGTCATTAGGCAAGTTGGTTCACCTCTATAAGCCTTGGTGTTCTCATCTGTTAAATGGTGATAACAATAGTATTTACCTCAGGGGTGTTAGATGAAATAATCCTTGTAGACATAAAGCTGACTTCGTATAAATGATAGCTATTATGATTTTTACATGAAGGAGCAGGCAGGGTCTGGTGTGAAGAGCCAGAATCCATGCCCTCTTCTCCATCTAGGTACATTTGGGGTCTTATAGGCAAGTTCTAAGGGTGTCCTTTCTGGAAGGGAAGGAAGTCACAGAAGGACTTTCTTGGCCTTTAATGGAAATAGTGAAAAAGGAGAAAAAAAAAATCAAATGCACATATGTCCAATTTGCCTTGCTGCCAAACAGGTGATGCCCTGGGATGGAGGAAAGATGTCAGAAAGATAGAAAGTTCTTTCATCATCCCCCACCTCTCCAGCCCCCGCAGATCCACTGGGAGAAGGGAGGTTTCTGGTTGCCACTGTGATCGCCAGATCCTCTGGCGCCCAGCGGTTGCAGCCTGCGTATCTCAAGCTGTCCTCCCTTTGCCTCCGGTTCGTTGAGCAAAGTCCCTGCCGCCTGAAGCTCACCTGCTGCCCGAGGTCTCTTTTGCCCTCTGCCTGGTGCGGGTTAAACCTCGACTCCTGGCAGCTGCTGTTCCAGCCTCTGGGGAGGGCAGAGGCCCCCAAACAGCCTTCCTGTGCCAGGACCAGGTGGGCTTGCGAGGCGGGTCTGGGCTCAGGCTAACCCTGCCACCGCCTGCTTGCCTACGGCGTCTCTCCCCTGCTAGGCAGCTGCGCGCCTGCATTTGCCAAGAGGAAGAAGTGGGGGCCGAAAAGGCAAACACCTAAGAATTATTTCATCTTGTTCTTAAGATCCGCGGGAACGCACCCCAGGAAGCCAATGAATTATTCATTAAGCCTAATGGCGCGGTCACAAGGGAGCATTGCTGAGCTGCAATTAAGTGGTGCTTTAATTTGAGAAATATTTATCAGGGTGTAGCGTACAACGTTCATTCATATCTTTGTGAGAAACAATTTGATGGTAACTAAGGAGAAGAAAAACCAGAGCGGTTAGTAGAAAAAAAGCCTATTCTATGAGCAGCTTTCCTGGGCGGCTTGCCACTGGCTCCTGCCTTGCATCCTGATGTAAAGGATCGATTTTGAGCAGAGCACAATAGGTATCATTTGCCAAGGATTTGCTCTGGCCTGGAACTGCATTAAGGAGCGTTTGCACATGTATCATTGAATACTCACGCCACTGTCCCAATACAGTCTGAATCTCTTCCACAGGACCTCACACTGGTTCAGTATATTGATGGTATTATGCTGACTGGACTTGGTAAGGAGGAAGTAGAAACTATTCCAGCCACTTGGTAAGACACTTGTCTGCTAGGAGGTGAATCCCACAAAAATTCAGGGGCCTTCCACCTCAGTGAAGTTTCTAGGCATGCAGTGGTCTGAGCTATGTCAAGTTTATCCCTTCTAAGGTTAAAGTTTCCATTCCTGCAACCAAAAAATGACTTATCACGGGCCTCTTTGGATTCTTGGAGGCAATATATATCTCATTTGAGTGTGCTACATCAGCGGAGAAAGCTGCTAGCATCGAGCGGGGCTCAGAACAAGGAAGGATTTTCCAACGGGTCCAGGCTTCTGTGTAAGCTGCCCTGCCATTGTCCCGCCAGCTAGGACATAAATTCCATGCTGTGTTCTACACGGAGAGAGATTTTGTCTATTTTACTGCCTATTTTACTGTATTTCTAGGACCTCAAACATTACCCAGCCCAAAGCACTCAAAAAGTACACGCTGAGTGACTGAACATCCTATGAGGTAGCTGCTATTATTCTCCTCATTTTAGTGACAGAGAGATGGAGATTTCTAGAGATCAAGTTGCTCAAGATTGCAAAGAGTGAAAGACAGGACCTGAAACCAAACCCAGTCCAGCTGGGTTCAGTAGGACTCCCATTTTCAGCCAGGGAGCAAAGAGAAGCCCATACATCTTCTCTGAAATCATTCATTTGCTCAGCTCAGGTTCTGAGATCATCTTCTCTGGCTCTTGTGTGCAGCTCCTGGATAAAAGGCATACATAGAGCAAAATCTGAGATTCCTCCACAACCCATCTGCTCTGCAGAGGGCGCTCTAGGCAAATCTGGAAAATCAATGACTTCATTGGTGAAGTCCCTTTCTATGCTCTTCTTACTCATTTTTCGTACCCTGGGCTCCATTTATTTACCTGTTGCTTGGTTCTTAACATAGATAGGAATTTTCCCTGTTGTATGGTTTTCTTAATAATCTGTTAACTTTTATTGAATATTCTTTCGTGTGTTGGGTACAGTGCTAGATATTTCCCGTATGTTTTCTTATTTAACCAAGGAGAGCTCAAACAGACCCCAACATTTGGGGGAACTTGTAGTATTGGGTTGGCCAAAAGGTTCCTTCAGTTTTTAAGTAAAAATAAAAGACACATTTTTCATTTTCACCAAGAACTTTATTGAACAATGAATGTATTCACCATTTTGTTCCACTGCCTTCTGTCATTTTTCAACATCATAATTCCATCTTCCCAAAACTTTTTATCTTTTGAGCAAAGAAACTTTCCAGGTGCCTTTTACAGTCTTCCAGGGAATTGAAATTTTTTCCATTTTAAGAGAATTTTGTAAAGACCTAAATAAATGGAAATCCGAAGGTGCAATATCTGGTGAATAGGGCGGATGAATCAGAACTTCCCAGCCAAGCTGTGACAGTTTTTGCCTGGTCATCAAAGAAATACATGGTCTTGCATTATCCTCAGGGAAAATTATGTGTTTTCTGTTGACTAATTCTGGATGCTTTTCGTCGAGTGCTGCTTTCAGTTGGTCTAACTGGGAGCAGTACTTGTTGGAATTAATCATTTGGTTTTCCAGAAGGAGCTCATAATAGAGGACTCCCTTCCAAGCCCACCATATACACAACATCACCTTCTTTGGATGAAGACCAGCCTTTGGTGTGGTTGGTGGTGGTTCATTTCGTTTGCCCTGTGATCTCTTCCGTTCCACATTACTGTACAGTATCCACTTTTCATCGCCCGTTACAATTTGTTTTAAAAACAGAACGTTTTCGTTACATTTAAGTAGAGAATCGCATGTGGAAATACGGTCAAGAAGGCTTTTTTCACTTAACTTCTGTGGAACCCAAACATCAAGACGATTAACATAACCACGTTTGTACAAATGATCTTCAACCCTTGATTTGGATATTTTGAGTAGGTTGGCTATCTCCCGCATGGTATAGCGTTGATTGTTCTCAGTTAATGTCTCGATCTGATCACTATCAACTTCAACTGGTCTACCCAACCGTGGAGCATTGCCCAGTGAGAAATCTCCAGCAGGAAACTTCGCAAGCCAATTTTGACACCTTCGATCAATCACAGCACCTTCTCCATACACTGCACAAATCGTTTTTTGCATTTCAGATGCGATTTTACCTTCCTTGAAATAATAAAGCATGATATGCTGAAGATGTTGCTCTTTTTCTTCCATCTTCAATATTAAAATGGCTACACAAAAACTCACCAATTTTGATAAGTTTTTTTAAAAATTCACACTGATATGACAGCTGTCACAATACAACCTAACAAACTTGTTTAGAATGAAGTTAAAGGCAACTAAGCACTACTAGAGCCATCTTACAGAAAAAAACAAGCACACCTTTTGGCCAACCCAATATTTCCCAAACCATGTTGCAATGAATAATGTTAAACCAGGACTCTGCTGTGCTTGGAGAAATCTGGGCATTAAGGTAACTTGTGAAGATTCATCCATACATCACATGGACCCAGCTCATAACCAAATGGATAGTAAAGAATATGGTGGTTACTTGGCTAAGAAAGACAGTCTCAGTCTCTCTTTATCCCTGATCCCCATTATTTTAATATATTTTAAAATGCAGTCTGGGGGCACAAGTTACCAGTGGTGATCATCTGTATAAATCAGACTTGTCAGAGGACTTTATTTCCTGATCACTTTCCCTGGCAGGTTACTGTAATGACTTGGAAACATTTCTAGTGTATGATAATAAACAGTTGATTTTTATTTCTCAAAATTCACTTTTCCCTAAAATGCATTTCTTGTTTCTCACCACCAACCTCTTATTAGCATCCCTTTAATACATGCATAAAAGTAATATTAATAAGAATAAGAAAAATAAACCAAGCTCTTAGTAGTGTCAGGTACCATTTTACTATTGTATCACAAATAGTAACTCATTTAATACATCTGGCATCTCTGTGATTGTAGTTTGTATTATTACCATGCGATAAATGAGGAAACTGAGTCAGAGAGAGATTAAGTAGCAAAGCCAAGATTTGAACTCAGACAATATCGCTCCAAATTTTGTGTTCTTAACACCTATGCTATGAGATATGATTTTATCACATCAAATCTGTAGTAGTGACTCTTATATGCTATGCATTGCTAGATAGCTGGGACGACCTGCTATTTAGTGTCTCTAAAACTTTGTAAATATAGTCAGGAGTTTATGTATTTCTTTATTTGGTTGCACCAACTAACTTGCGAGATCTTAGTTTCCTGACCAGGGATCAAACCTGTGCTCCCTGCAGTGGAAGCAGAGTCCTAACCACTGGACTGCCAGGGCATTCCCAATATAGTCAGGAATTAATTGTTATTTATTAAAACTATCTTAAGAGTTATTGATTATGGATACAGTTTCCAGAAGTATTGCTGATAATGTCTTTTATTTCTAATAAATATTTTTTTGTAAAAAGCATATCTGTATGTTAGCGCTAATTCTCAATTATTTCGAGGAAGAGTATGGCTCACCCTATTTGATAGATGAATAAACTGTGAAGAAGAGAGCCTACATAACTCATCCAAAATCATTCAGCTATTTATGGGCAGAGGTAGGACATGAACCCAAGTTAGACTGAGTCCAAAGCTGACATCCATTTCACTATATCTTACTGTCTTAGAGCTATACCTTGGTACAAAGACGAGTTCCCGTGCATATGAGAAAAAAGTTGAGTGGATTATGGGATGGTCTAAGGCTAACTCAATATTTTTCAGACTTTTGTGTCCATCACCAGAAGAGCCAGTTAAAAATTCAGTTGCTTTGGCCTCACCCCTAGAAATTCTGCTTCAGTATGTCTAGAGTCTTTATGTCTAGGAACTTTAGTTCCTAAGAGTTTATTGGCAAATTATTTTTCAATGATCTGGGATAGCATTTCCCAATCCTGATTTATTTGATGCAGCTGGATCCATTAGTATGTAAACAATATATTCTGTTGATTAAAAATAAACCAGTTTCCTCAATTTGTTATAGGAATGTGGTATGGGGGGCATGGTGGGGAGAATTGGAGGTTTTCTGAGAAGGCAGGACTTTAAATCTTGGGTTCTTCTGCTCTGGTGGGTTCTTGAGCACACCCCTCCCCCCCCACTTATCAATCCCCAGGGATCTCTTCTTTCTCTGAAAACCTACATCATTGGTTCTCAAAATGTGGTTACTGGAAGAGCAGCCTGAGCATCACCTAGGAAAGTATGAGAAATAAAAATTCTCCAGCCCCACCCCAGATATACTGAATTAGAAGCTCTGGAGGTGAAGCCAACTATATATGGTTTAAGGAGCCCTCCAGATGATTTGAAACTATGCTAAACATGTAGAACCAATGGCCTGCGTTATTTGCTACCAAGCCACCCATTTGGCATTGCATTAGTTTCCTAGGGCTGCCATAACACAGCACCATAATCTGCATGCCTTAAACAACAGAAATTCATTGTCTTACAGTTTCTGGAGACTAGAAGTCTAAGATCGAGATGTTGGCAGGGTTGGTTCCTTCTGAATGCTGTGAGAGAGAACCCGTTCTGTGCCTCTCACCTAGCTTCTCGAGGTTTACTGGCAATCTTTGGCGTTCTTTTGCTTGTAGATGCATCACCTAGATCTCTGCCTTCATTTTCACATAGCGTTCTCCCTCTTTGCATGTTTATGTCCAAATTTTCCCTTTTTTTCATAAGGACACCAGTTATATTGGGTAAGGGGTCTACCCTACCTCATCTTAACGCAACTAATTACATCTGCAATGACCTTATGTCCAAATAAGGTCACTTTCTGAGGTACTGGGGATTAAGAGTTCAATGTATGTGTTCGTTTGTTTGTTTGTTTGCTAGAAAATATTTTTATTTTATCTCCCATTTGATTGTTTGTTTAGCTAACTATAGAATTCTCAGTCCAAACTCATTATCTTTCCTAACATTCAAAGTATAGTTCTGTTGTCTTCTAATGTATGTGTTTTAAGGGGAACACAATTCAGCCCATCAGCCCACAACAGGCAGTTTTACTGATAAATGACTTGCTCTGTTGACACAGGAGATGGACATAGACAAGCTATCCTCTTACCTGGTAAAAGTCTTTAACTCAGGCTTTCACGCACCTCACTTGATGTCCTAAAGCTCTACATCTAAATCCATTTTGCTTCAAAGATTGTCAATTTTTAGTGTAAATACATTTCATCTTTTTAAATTAAATTGTCAGATTATAAAATGGTTTAAAAGCAAATATACTGTCAAACATTGCTGATATCCCTGCTTTAGAATACTGATGACAATGATAATAATAGCTAACCTTATCGAGAGCTTACTATGTTCTTGGAAGTGTATTAAGTACTTTATGTACATATTTTCCTTACAACAATTTTATGACCCTATTATATCAGTTTAGAGCAGAGGATGCCAAGGCTTAAAATGCTTAAATAGCTTGCACAAACCCATACAGCTATTAAAGAGTATTCCTGAGATTCCAACTAAGCTGGTTTATCAACTGTTCAGCTAATAACTGTACAATACAGTGAATAGAGTAAGAACATAAAAAGTGGCCCCTTATTGCAATGTTTTATGGCTTTTACAATTTCATGTGGGTGAGTGATGGCCTGCATTTGAGGTAGGTTGACCCTGCAGTGTTAATTGGAATGTCAAGTGAACATGCTGTGCTGGTCTACTTGAAAACATTGCCCCTGGGGTTCAACATAACATCTCAGTGATGCAGAATTAAATTGTTAAAAAAGGCACCTTACTCTCTGGTTCTGAGTTTGACTTTTTTAGATTCCACATATAAGTGAGATCATACAGTATTTGTCTTTCTCTGTCTGGCTTATTTCACTTTGTGTGATGTCCTCAATAAAGCTGGAAAAAATTAAATAAAAAATAAAAAGCCATCCTAACTGTTGGAGATATGATAAACCATGAGAAATGACCTACATAGACCATGAAAGAAATGTCACAGTTCTTTTGTGTTGTGGTAAAAAGGTCGCAAAATTTTCAAGATAACTAAAGGCAAATAAAAAACAATGAGAGACTTAGGTTACACGACAGATTATGCAAGCATCTACCTTTCTCCCAGCTCTAACTACCTAAACCTCTCTACCTCATCTCTGATTGACTATCAGGTAAACATAATTTTCTTTTCCCCTTCACTAAAATCAAAAACACTTTTACGTTCCCCAATGAGATTCCAGCAACGCTGCTTAAAATTCCTGTGCCATATTAAGGAGACTTATTTATAAAGTTCTTCTCTTTGGGGTTTTCCCCACAGATTGTTTTAGTGAATTTCCCACAATTGAATGAACTGTTGATGTTAGCATGCTCGTCCAGTATAGACATTAAGGAGGTCAAAGCCTTTGGTCTATTTGGAATTGAGTAGACATGTTCTGAGAAGGTTCTCAGAAAATAGTACCTTGGAGCAGTGCTTCTCAAACTTTTATGTGTACTTCAGTCACCCAGAGTTCTAGTTATGCAGAATCTTGGGTTCTACCCAAACACTGAAATTCTGCATTTCTAACAAGCTCCCAGGTGATGCAGATAGTGCTGGTCCGTGGACCACACTTTGAGTAGCAAGGACTTGGAAGAGTGGTTTTCAAATCTGTCTACACGTCAGAATCACTGGGGCAACTTTTCTCTCTCTCTTTTTAAAACAATGTAACAGTTCTATTGAGATATAATTCATATACCATAAATTCACTCATTCAAATTGCACAATTCAATAGCTTTAGTACATTCACAGAGTTGTGCAACCATCGGCACAAGCAATTTTAGAATATTTTAATCACCTTCCCCCAAAACTTTGTGCCCATTAGAAGTGTATTCCCCTGTTCCCTCCACCAGCATCCTCCCCGCACCATGTTTTAGGCAGCCATTAATCTACTTTCTGTCTCTCTATATTTGCCGATTTTGGCCATTTCATATAAATGGAATCATACAATATGTGGTCTTTTGTGACTGGCTTCTTTCACTTAGCACAATGTTTTCAAGATTCATCCATGTTGCAGCATGTATCAGCACTTCTTTAGTTTTTATGGGCGAACGATATTCCATCGTATGGATTAACCACATTGTATGAACGAATTCATTGTTTGATGGACATTTGGCTGTTATGAACAATGCTGCTACGGATATTCGTATACCAGTTGTTGTCTGGGCATGTGTTTTCAATTTTCTTGTATCTGTACCTAGGAGTAGAATTACTGGATCATGTAACTCTATTTTTAAACTTCTGGGGAACTGTCAGACTGTTTTCCAAAGTTCCTGTACAATTTTACATTCCCACCAGCAGTGTATGAGGATTCCAATTTCACCATATCCTCACCAACCTTTGCCTTTTTTCATTTTAGTTATTGTAACGGTTGTGACGTGGTATTTCTTTGTGACTTCAGTTTGCATCTCCCTGATTGTTCATTTATTCCTAGACTCTGCCCCAGATCTACTGGATCAGAATCTCTGAGAATTTGGGTTTGGAGAAATCTATAATTTTTACTAAACTCTTCAGGTGATTTTGATCATCAACCAGCTACCCGAAGTGCTTCGCATCCTAGCAGTTATCTCAAGGGAATTACCTTAGCCTTAAGGAGAAGTGATCTGTGTTGAAGATTTCAGAATTCTTTATGTCTCGTGACTTGATAAAGTAGATTAGAAAATGTATTTCTTTTAAGACACACAGATTAACAAATTGTAGATCTTCCAAATGAAATGGTCTCTTAAGGGCACATTGACAATTTTCCTGCTAGTAATAGATTTTTCAGCAGTGTGTGTATTCTTGGTAGAAATCTGATGTGGGAGTCTTCTCTGAAAATGATTACATGACTTTATAGCTTATTTATTTGAATGGCTAGTCTGTAACAGCTATGGTTTAAATGCCTACAGAACCCAGGAGCAATTAAGTGGGTAGCAGTTTAAAAGATACATGATATCTAAGACACTGAGAGATTTAGTGGATGTGTCAGGAAACTGGCAAAAGAAAATTCTTGTCCTGACTCTAATTTACCTTAGCTATTAGGCAAGTCACTCTCTCTTTTGTCAGTTGTCTCATATAGTGAGGTTAAAATAAATTACAGAGAATAAAATACTGACTTGGATAATTGTTTGTTTGCATCCTGTTGCCCACTTTTGAAAGCTACCATTAAAGTAGATACCAGTTATTTATTGAGGGTCTGCTATTTGTCAGATCTTGTGTTAACTGCTTCCTACATTTCTCATTTAATCATTATACCACTCCAAGGTAAATATTATTACACCCACTTTATAGATAAGGAAATTAACATACTTAGCAGCTAAGAAACTGGCTGAAGGATATACAACTATTAAGGGGTAGAGCTGGAATTTGAATCTGGTTGTTTTCAGACCTGGCTTTACATTTTTCAACTTGCCTTACAGAAAATATAACAACAACAAACAAACAAGCAATAATCAACCAAGCAAAAAAAGACTTCTCAAAAATGTGTTAAAAAAAATCTTATGTAACCCTACTACCCAAGAAGAAGTAGAGTTCACTTCCACTGTCCTGCTCAGTCTCTTTTCTCTGACTACACCGTGAAAGGAGGGACTTTTGTGCTAATGCACGTCTAGCAGACAATGGACAAGTAAAGGGAGCTGTGATTAAATGGAGACAGTACAGATTTTGGAGATATATCGGGCATTATTTGAGACTTGCCTTAGCTGTGTGATTTTGGGCAAATTAATCTCTTGGGCCTCACCTTCCTCATCTGTTAATTGCTGGTTGCAATGCCTACCTCGTAAGCTTATGTAGTGATAATGAATAATGGTTAAAACATACATAACATAGAATAGGTATTCAATAATTGGTAGGTCGTAATAATGTTTACTGACTGAGATGTAACGGAAACATTGGTCCATGAGGGCCACGTGACATCCAGCTCCTTAGACCAAAAATCTAGTAATTATCCTCAGTTGCTCTCTTTCCCTCATAACTTGTATTCACTCCATCACCAAATCTTGCCAACTCTATCTTCAAATATGTCCCCAACTGGACCACTTGTTATCTTCAAGCCTATCACACCAGGGCAAGCCTCTCTCACCTTTCACCTGGCATCCCAACTGGTCAGCTTCTAGGCTCTTACAGTCTATTTTCCACACTGTGGACTGAGAGATCTGTTAAAAACATAAACCAGCTTAAATCACTTCCTTGGTTAAAGTCCTCTAGAGGTTCTCCATTGCTCTTAGAATGGAACCCAAACTCCTCATCCAGCCAACATGGACCCCCACGATCTCCCACTGTCTTCCTTTCTGAACTCATCTTTATCACTTTCTCCATCATGCGCCAGCTTTCTTTTTGTTCCTCTCAGGATCACTAGCTCGTTTCCTCTCAGGTCTTTTTGACTTGCCATTGAAGTCATCGCCACGTTCCTTCTCCCCAGTCCTGGCTCACTTTGTTCATTTCAAATGTACCTTCTTTTTCCTGATCACCCATCAAAAATTTCACTCCCACCCGTTTCCCTTTATCCATTAACATGTTTTATTTTTTTATACCATATATAATATTTTTTGATTGTTGACATATTTATTCACATACAGTTGAGGAAACTATTGCTTGTATAACATAGTACACTCCATTTAAACAATTGCTGGTATAGCGCTGATAACTAGGGAGTAGCATAGTTTGAAAGGTCAATTAATTGCATGCCAGAGAGAGTACAATAGAAGTCAGAGAAGGGAAAATACGGTGGTCTAAAGTCTCAAGTTCACAAGGAGCCAGAAGCCAGGTTCTTGATTGACGCTGGTTAGAATCGAAATGGTAAGGGTTGGGAGACAGGTCAAGAAGAGCCAGTGAGGCAATAAATTCATGGTGAACGGGAGACCAGAAGAAGCTTGATATGACTGGAGAAGGGTACCTGATTTGAAGAAATGAGTGTAATGCCTAGAAAGGGTGATGGAGGCATGTTGCCGAGAGTCTCAAATCTCAACTGCTAGACAGAGACACTGATGAACATTCCAGGAGCAAATGGTCTTTATATTCTCTATTTTCAGCTGGTTTCACTTATGTCTTACTGAGCTGCTAACATATAATCCCATGGGAGAAGCCTTTCATCTAGAACTGCTTAAATACCAGCGATTTGCTTTGGTGAGTTTTGCGTTTAGTTAAATGTGTGTCTGACAGTACCACAACAGTCCAGCCATTAAAGACAGAAGCTAAGTTGGGCTCCTCTGAGATAGAAAACAACAAAAACAGCTAGAAGAACAACCATGTTTGCTTTGGGACAGGCACTGCCACTCTGCAGTTTAAAAAAGGACCTCTTCATTCATCTAGCAAGACTTACACTATGCAAGCACACTTCCAATAGTAATGCTATTATCATAAAGAAAGCAAAGGGTTTTCTCTTTCCAGCTGCAGGCCTACAGTGCTTTGCTACAGGCTGCTCTGATCATGAGAGGATTATTTGTTGTGACAGGAAAATGTGTACATCTCTAACTCCTTCCTCAGCTCTCCTTTTCCTTTGGGGAGGGAAGTTTATCCTTTTCATATCTCTTGGAGAATCGAAGTATATGAAAATCAATGTGCCATGGATGAAGTTTTCCAAACTTCAAAAGCCAGGTGCCCTTGGGCACAGAAGGGACTGCCTGCCACCCAAGTGGTGCAAGCATGCTCCTCCACCCTGGCCTCCTCCCAGCAGGCAGGTCCTAGGCTGGTTAATGTGTTTTGAGGGCGTTTGGGAGCTAAAACAGATGTTTTACCAGAAGTATTTCTTCCTATTTGGAGGAAGAATAAGGGAACAGCGTGTGTTGTTGAACTCGTATGTTTGGGGATGGAAGGATGTTGGAAGCTATTGCTAAATCATTTCTTTCCTGAGGCGCCCGTCTACCGTGGGCTGGATAAGCTTTTCAGCTTGGACTTGAAAATCAAGTCTCGACAACAACCACCCATTCTGCTAGAGACCTGCTCTGTGTTTTTAATTTTAATTCTCTTGAGTATTTTGGTTATGCGCTAAACTGTGAAGTCAGAGCCCATATGTGTTGGGTGGGAGGGAGAGCAATATTTTATATGCATATATAATATATATGCACGTATATGTATGTCTCTATATAAACTGTATATATAAAATATGTAAAATAGACCCATCCACATATATATTTATAATACATTATGTATAATATGTATTCAGTATATATCTATATTATATGTATATATAAATTATGTAGTATGTATGTATATTTAAATGATTTTCTACAACCCTTGGGACCGTCCTGCAGTTTTCTTCTTTCTCCTCCTGTTTTCCAGCAGCTCTGCTGAGGTTGTTTAAATGGGAATTCTCTGACCATTCCCCTTGACAGGATGAGGGGCACAGATGACTGAGTTTTGGCCGTTCTCGTGGTGGCAGGGCAGGAGACACTGCAACCTACAGGAAGCTTCCTCGCTGGAGAGTCCTGTCTGGGGCACTTCCAAAGGGTGGGCTGGCTGCCCACGAGGCCGGGAATGGAAGCTCTGGCTTGGCCTGAGTTCATGGGCATTTTCCCCTGCTTACCTAGGGAAGTTCTGCTTCCAGTTCAATTTAGTAAGTGAATTATGTCCTCTTCCCCCCAACTCAGGAGGAGTGGGGAGATGGAGATGCTACCTTTTGTGCCCAGGTCACTTTCATGAGGTAAGATGTGTCCCTTCTCACAATATTGCAGGGCTCCCCCTGGGACTGGGTCCCCCTGCAGTTTTTAACTCTCAGAGTTGTCCACACTGAGTCTCCAGCAATTCGTCATTCACAGTTCAAGTTTTCCTGCCCCAGCACTGGCTGGATCCCCCGATGGTGTCTGCTCCAGAGCCTCTGTTCCTGTGAGCCGTGATTCCCTGTGTTTGCCTATCTCTCCAATCTTGGGGGCAGCCTTTTCCTCTCTGTCCTCCACTCTCTTACAGATACAAGAAGAGTTAATTTTTCAGTCTATTGAGCTTTTCTACTTGTTGTTAGGACAGAATGGGGACTTCTAAGCTCCTTACCTGCAGAACCAGAAACTGGAAGTCTTACTTCGATATGCCTGAATGTTGACTATTGAAGTTCATGGTAGCAGAATGAAGGGCTACAGGGTTAAACTCAAGGTAAGCATTTTCCTCCAGTTAAAGGTGCCAGGGAAGTTATTTCTGGGTAAAGGGGAGGAGGCAGTAGAAGTTGTTAGCAAAGTGAAGCATTTGGGTTCATATGGATTATAAATTGTGAAATACACAGATAGTTGAGAGTTGCCTGAACTTGAAATCTGACTCCAGTTGTGATTTGCTTCTTGGGGGCCACTGAAATAGGCAATGAGAGTGACCCACTGAAAGAACTAAGAAAAGTTAACTTTTGATATTTCCATTAAGCAGAAGTTTTTTCTTCCATAGCTGAATCCTTAGGAGTTGGGCAATTCTTTCTGATAATGAATGTTTTCCCTACTGCTGGTTACATCCTTATAGCATGTGTTGGCTTGTGTTCTCTGGTGATGTAAGTGTCGGGGAAAGGCCACTAGCTGTGGAGGATAAAGACCATAGATATTCCCCCTCGTCCCTGTCAATTGTTTAGATGTTCATCTCAGTGTTCTGGGAGACCCAGTAGGAAGTTCTGGGAAATAATTCTGGGATAAAAGAAGTTTTAAACAATGCCCATTTCAAACACCAGAACACTGTAAATAAACCAAGCCTCCCATTTACTTCCCTTATAGCCATAAATACATCTTTTCCTCTTCTGGATCTTATTGGTTCCCTCTTATAGGACCTCAAGCCTGCAACATCCTTGGCAGATTTAGTTTATCTCTGTTCTTCATCTAGTCTTTCCTCAGTCATCTGGCCTTCCTATTGCTCTCTTGATCCCGAAAACTTAGCCTCTGTGCACCAGTGTCAAACTGAATCTTGGCGATAGAGTTTTGGGTGAAGTAGAAAAGAATAGCTTTACTGCTTTGCCAGGCAAAGGGGGACACAGCAGGCTCACGTCTCTCAAAACTGTGTGTCCCAGGCTGGGAGGATTTGGTGAGGAGTGTTGTAGCAATAGTTCAAGGGTGCCTTGCCAATAATGATTAGGGTGTGTGCAGGGCCTGCACTCATTTAATCTGACCTCAGGTGGTCTCTTAAATAGCTTCTATGGTTCTTTTAATCTGGAATGAAGAATGCTAACATCTTCCATTGTTGGGGGTTTTAGTTCTGTAAAGAGCTCAAAGGTATTGTTATGTGTATCCCCTGAAGCAGAACCAGGACCCTGCCCCAAGGCTGCACTATTGTTTCTTGACTGCTCCTCCCTTGTCTCTGCATCCTCTCCTTCCCTGATTAGCAACTGTTTGAATCTGCCCTTTGGAACTCAGGGAAGGTCATGGAGGCTGAAGTCTATTCCCTACAAACAAGAAACAGGGGACACGGAAAGGCTTCTGTGCCTAGGAGCCCCACAGGGTCCTGCTCAGTTTCACTCTTAGGCTATACACTCCTCCTTGCAATTGCTTGAGCAACAGACATCTGAATTTTAATGGGCATACTTGTTGATGTTCGTGTGCACTGGTATTTAAGAACTACCATCTTAATCTATTGATTGTACTTCCTTAATATATTCATTCCTTTCTCTATAAAAGATAGAAGCAGGAATCTATATTGGTTAAGAACAAGAACGCTGGAGCGCTGACATTTAGTAGCTGGGCCAGTTCCTTAAACTCTGTGCTTCCATCTCTTTATCTGTAAAATGAGAATAATAAGAGTACCTCGTCCACAGAGGCTAAGAAAGATTAAATGAGTAAATATGTGTAAAGTATTTAGAAGACTGTCTTGCATACAACCAGCTATTATATTGCATAACAACTATTATCATTACTGAATCCTTCCTATCAACATTGAAAGCTATGCAAGACTCTCCTACTATCCTCTGTAGACCCTTTATCTCTCTCTTTCTGTAGTCACAATAATATCACCTTCCCTTTTTTATTATTTCCTCCACCAGATACTGTTCCCTTTCCCCAGCAGGGCTTTAGTACCAGATAAGATGCTTTTCTCAGCTCCACCCTTTAACCTAGTTATTTTCTACTCATTCTTCCATTGTCAGCTCACTGGTCCCTTTTGTAGGGAACCTTCAGACTAAGCAAATACCCCTGTTATGTGCTTTAAAATCCTTCACAGCATTTATCACAATCGTAATTTTATATTTATGTGTACAACTGTTTGACTAATGTCTGTCTCCTCAACTAGACTGAAAGCTCCAAAAGATGTGGGATTCTGCTGATATTTCCATAAATGTTTCCCCAATGCTGAGCACTGGGCCTGGCACATAGTAGGTTCTCATAGGTCTTTGGTACATGAGTGATGAACAAATATGAAGGTACATAAAAGTCCTAAGGAGAGAGACAAGGCAGGGCTGCTGGTAAGTACTTCAACATTATTTAAAGAGTCTACCTTTGATATAAGACAGACCTGAGGACCAGTCTTCACTCTGCCATGTGCCAGCTCTGTAATCTTGGGCAAGATTCTTAACTTTTCAAGGGGTTCCCTTTCCTCATCTGTAGAATGGCCATACCACTCTAGGGAAGTACAGTGTCTACCATACAGAGTTGTTATGGGGATTAAAGAGAAAATGCATGCATAGGTCTTACTACAATGCTTGGGCCAAAGCAAATGCCCTATAAATGTTCATTATGATGCAATGATAATGACCTTCCTCCTGTTAACAAAACTCCCTAGAGGTCCCCAGTCTTCTCAGTGGCTAACTTCAACCATGCAATCCTTAAGTGATCTATTATGCATTTCCCATCCCATCTTTACTCACAGCAAGGAGACTGCGATGCCTTGGATATCTCCTGCACAAACTGGTCAGAGTTTGCTCTACCCCTTGCCTACTCTTGCTGTCTGTCACTGCTTCGACCTGCTCAGCGTGCCTGGTATTTTTTTCTGCTGCTAACACCAAGGCATGCACCTCTATGCACATTCAGCAATTGCCAGGGCCTTTGCCAGAACTACTCTGTCATCTTCAGTGCCACCCCTGCCACTTCCTTTCCTCAGAAGGGTTGGGCTCCCTCTTTCCTTTACTGCAGTTGGCAGAATAGAAAAAGGAATGAAGCCTGACCCCATCAGAGCGAGATGAGCGATCTGTGAGGCACAGCTTTTCTAATGCGTCCTTTGTCCTTTGTGCTTTGAGGTTTCCTCTCGCCCCGGAGGGCCCAGGCAAGTAATGTCACGATCTTCCCGGAGATCCTAGATGGCGGCTCTGTCTCCCTACATCAGTGAGGTTGGGGGCAGTGAGAGTGACAGGAAGGAGTGTCAACCCTAGGAAACTTGGAGCAACTATTGTGCAAGCTCTCTTTCACCTCTAGGACATGCACCTTTTTTCTCTCCCCCCAACCCCTAGGCCAAATTTCTCTCATGAAGAAAATCCTTCTTCCTCTTACAAAGTAGTCTTGCCCTGGTCCAAGGGCATTTGCAGATCAGCCAGGGCCATTCAGAGGGGCCCTGAGCAGTTTTAAAGTCCTAGGATGCCCCCACTTTATACAATAAGTTTTATGTTATATTTTTTATTTTCACACTAAGGAACATTTGGTTCATCCCTTCCCTTGACACCTTATCCACGACACTCTCCTTTCCATTTATTTGGTGAGGGTTTTTTTGCTTTGTTTTGTTTTTTGCAGTAGCAATGGGAGTGGGTAAGGCAGGTAGATTATATGCTCTTTTGCTTCTCTGAAGTGGCCTTGAAAAAGTTTGAAAATCACAATTTGAGGAACACATCAGGGAGGAAAATTCACTCTTGCCAGACCTCCTGTGAGGAATGAATAGCAATAGAAATAGTCAAATGATCAGTGTTCTACCTAAATTTTGTTAATCTTTTCCCAAGGTAAAGTGCGTACAATTATTTTTTACAGGATGCTTTGCTGATTTTTCTTTCAAGGACAAAAGATTTGTAGTCTGAGCAGCTGGATCACTTCCTCCCACTATTTTGTCCTTGGAGACATTTGGCCCATTAAAAGGAGCCCACGGATTCCATTTCAACAGATGCATCTCACATTTATTCAGGATATAAGTGATAGGGTGACTCATTGTGCTGCTAATACAATTACAGTCTTTGTTGTTTTAGAATCATATCTTGATTCCATATAGGCAAAGAGATTTATCATTATACCCTGTTGTAAAGAAAGACTAAAAGGACAATATATGTGTAACATTGTCAGAGAAACTGGAATGTTCCTACTTGAGAATAAAATGAACAGTTTGTCATTTGATTCACAGCCTTAGGTGAATGCACATAGAATGTGGGCTTTCTGAAATTCAGTATAAAGCCAGGGACTCCTGGGTTTGTAACACTGGAAAACCTATAATGAGGTGCTCTGGGTAGCTGGTTGTTGAGAAATAAAAAAGAGAGAAAGAACTCTTATTCACTTTCTTATATGTTTTGTACAAATTCTATCTCTACGTGAGTAAAATGCAAGTACTGGTAAGTACAGTATTTGAATTTTACTTTTGATCGCTTTTGGACAAACATGTACATACATTTAAATTCTCCAAAGCAAATTTTTGAAAAAGCTTTATTATTAAGGCAATTCTGTTTCTCCTTCAACAATGTCTGTCCCTTCCCTTTCTTTCTTCTACTACTTTTAGCTCCCAGTTTCTGTAGGGGTTCTTGAGGCAGCAGGAAGAGTGAATACAGCTGCCTACTCTTCCTCAAACTACTTTCCTGGGGCCAAAAGTTTCATTCAGGAAGTGAAAGAAACAAGGTACCTATCTGACCGGGGGTGGGGGTGGGGGTGGGTGGGGGGAGGGGGGTCTTGTCACTGATAAGCAGGAAAAACATCCTTGTGAGTTTTCTCTAAGGTCTGAATTTAGAAGTAATTTAAGCAGATGAGAATTTGAATCTCAGCTCTGCTATTTACCAGTTGGGTGACCCAAAGCAGATTATCCTCTTAGTGAGAAGTAGTTTACATAATATGGCATCACAGTTCTACTCTCCTTAGAGGATCATCAAAGGATTCTGAATGATGTCACACTGACTGGTGCATACTTAGTACACAGTAAACGTTAGCTATTCTTTTTCTTTTAATCATTATACTCTCAGGACTAACTGGTAGCCAAATGCATGAGAGTTATGGACTATTTGGAAGCCAGCTCCAGTTAACCGAGTGAGAAAAGAGGTGGAATATAGTTTTTGACATACGACCTGTTATATGATCTCTGGTGGGCTAGTTAACCTCAAATCCGAGGAACTATATACCAATCATAGAACTGGGTTTTGATTAAGGTTATATTAACCATGATTTGATTCAACAATGAACAGACAATAAGAGCATGTCATAGGTTAAAGGAATTAGGAAGAAGTAAGAGAATCCTTGACTTAAGATAGGCAAAATGTTGATATTTTGTGCTCAAGAGGCAGTGTTGTATAACAGAAAGCCATATGCTTTGAAACTAGAGAGAGATGGGTTCAGATTTCAACTCTAAGAGGTACCAGTGGTGTAAATTTAAGGAAAATGCTTCCTTTTTTTTTTTTTTTCCTGTAATATGTGGATAAGCATACTTACTTTGGAGTATCAAAAAGATTGAATGGATAGCTCATTTTAAAGTACTTACTAATACCATGCTAGGCATATAGTAATTTCTCAAAAAGTGTTAGTGCTTTTTTTTCTCCCTGTTCTCACCTCTTTAATGATGCATAAAGCTATGATTTGACACCAACTCTAAATTTAGCTCATACTCTGTCCTAAAGAGCGTTTTCTCTGCTGGCTCATGATCTGATTTGCTCATTGCCTGAGAAGCCCTCTCTCCTCGCTGGCTTTGTCTGCTCAAGCCTGACACAGCCCATCTTAACTAAGTGTTAGAAGAAGTCAGATTTTTGTCTCAGATGAATTTCTAATCGATGACATATAATTCTACCTAGAATTGCATTGGTTGGGGAATGTCTCTTCAGCTATACCATGTAGGTGAACCTTTACGTATATAATACCTGTAACAGCCACTTGGGATTTATTCTTTTTTTGAAAGTAGGTAAAGCATAAATCATGAATTAATAAAATACTCTGACAATGCCGGGCGCGGTGGCGCGTGCCTGTAGTCCCAGCTACTCGGGAGGCTGAGGCAGGAGGATCGCTTGAGCCCAGGAGTTCTGGGCTGTAGTGCGCTATGCCGATCGGGTGTCCGCACTAAGTTCGGCATCAATATGGTGACCTCCCGGGAGCGGGGGACCACCAGGTTGCCTAAGGAGGGGTGAACCGGCCCAGGTCGGAAACGGAGCAGGTCAAAACTCCCGTGCTGATCAGTAGTGGGATCGCGCCTGTGAATAGCCACTGCACTCCAGCCTGGGCAACATAGCGAGACCCCGTCTCTAAAATTAAAAAAAAAAAAAAAAAAAAAAATACTCTGACAATGAAGCTGCTTCTGCATCTGACTAAGGGGGATTAATTCTCCATAGCCATGACTGAAAGAAATCAGATTATAGTTTCAACAAAATAGTAAACTGTGGTGGTTTCTTTCTTTCCCTCTCAGTTTGATGTTCTGGTGATTTTGTATTACAATCCACAGTCCTGGTGCCTGCTTTTAAAATGAAGTTTTATCAGTACACTGCTGCACTCATTCATTGATGTATTGTCCATAGATGCCTTCAGGCTACAAGGCAGAGGTGAGTAGTTGCACAGAGAATAAACCATGTGGGGCCCCCAAAGCTGAAAGTATTTACTATCTGGCCTTGTACAAGAAAAGTTTGCTGACACTTGTAAAGAATTAGAAAACTATTTATGTGTTAACCTATGCTTGGGCTCTCTTTAGATGGAACCTGGGGCATAGGGTGAATGGTTTCTAGAATAGGACACAGTAGGTCTGTAACAAATGGCAATTGAATTAAATATCTACAAAGCATTAGTGTTGAAAAAATGTTAGTAGCAATTCTTAGCATAATGACATTAATTGGTTCTCACTGAACACAGAAGAGTGATCTCTATTGTTAAAGAAAGGTTTGGCATCATTGAAAATGGACACTCTCATGAATCCAGTTGAGGCGAAGGAAGGGCGAAAACTTCATAACTAGAGGTCGCTGAGCTCCACCCAACTGTCTGGTGAATTCCCATGGTGTCAGGCCACTGTGAAGCCTTGCTCATGAATGGAAGGCCATTTTAAAATTTTTCCTGCTAGTAAACGTTCAACACGAAGCCTTCCTGCCTTTTCTCTATCCAAACATCTCATTTTCCCCAGGATCAGCGTGACTCTGTCCAGTCCCTCTCACAATGCTGTGGCAAAGAAATGGAAAAACTATTCAAGTTGAAAAATTACACCAACTGGTAAAATTGAGCTGGCTCAGTACAGTTAAAATGTCACGCATTTGTAGCTTCATTGAACGACTTTACTTATCCAGAAGGAGCTCCAACTTCTGGTCTAATGGGGCTTTGGTGGCTAACTCTATCCAGCCAGAGCTGTATGTTGACTCTTTGTGTTCAGTTGACCCTCTCCCAAGCCTGGGAGTGTGGGAACCAGTACCTGGGCAGAGCTGAGCCTAGACCACACACTCATTTCACAGAGCCCATTAAACGGTTATCATATGATGCTATGTTACTCCTCCTGTTGACCTTGCCCTGAACGGCTGTGTGTCGAATTACTAATTATCCCTGCAGCTTTGCTACCTAAATGCCAGTTAATTTCCACCTCCACTTTTGGAAGCCACACTGCTCAGACAGAGCCACTGCAATAACCTCAGGAGCTAGCTGTTTCTTGCAAGGCAGTGGGACGCCATCTACCACCACTGTAACCGTTACCACCAAGAAATGTTTTCTTAAGTACACAACAATAGCTAAAGACCAGAAAAAAAAAAGAAAGAAAGAAAAGAAAAAGAAAAAGCCTTGCATTCACTATTCAGCTCTGGACCGTTCTCATGCTTCAGTTTCATGCCTGGTCAACACTGGACACTTGCCTGTGCTGTATGGAAACAACAAGTCACCATCTGGGGGTTTCATCATCTTACTCAGAGGCAGGCGTGTCTCTAAGGATTATGCTTTGCCTACTTGGCACGGAAATCCTGCTTTAGCTTCAGTGATTAGCAAATGTAGGGACTGATTTCCCTCAGTCTAGACCCCAAAGACTGGCCCAGACAGACACAGGAATTCCCATGAAAACCCTCTAGGCTGCAGGCCATGATTTACCTTCTGTTGTAATATTCTTGCTAGGATATTGCTAGTAAGGTTTTGCAAATCTTTCAGTTTAAATTGACCCATTAATCTGGGATTACAAAGTGTTAAAATCACGATCATATTTGAAGAAGATAACTCAGGAGCACTGTAGGTCACACAGGAGTGGGCAGTGGGCGTGGGCTGGAAGAACAGTTAGGAGGCCGATGATCATTTTTTTGATTTAAGCATTATTTTCTATGTTAAAATTATTTGTAGCCGTCAGAAAATAATGGACTACATGGATCTCTCACAGATGGCTAAATTCAAAGGGCTTTGATTTTAAAATAAGAACCCAGGTTTAATTGATTCTTTCATCAATCAACACTAAAATCAAGGCAAGGGTCTTAACCTAAGTAGTGTTTGTTGTTTTATTGGGTGTTTTTTTTTGGTGAATTTCCTAGTTGGCTTTCGAATTACTGACATGTAGTTACCTACACCAAGAAATAAACAAAAAGATGCTTATTTTTTATGAATACAAAGGGCAGTATTACTTTATTCATTTCTTCTTCAAACATTTATTGGGCTTCTGCCACATACCTGGCACTGTGCTAGGTGCTGGAAATACAACAATGAGAAAAATTACATTCTGTTCCTCCCTCATGAGGTGATAGTACCTTCTGAGACATGATCAATTAGAATAGATGTAAATTCACACATTAAGCAACTAAAAACATAATAACTTTACAAATGACTGTTTAGTGACACTATTTCCTCTACATTAAGACACCAATTTTTTCTAGTTTATTACAACTCAACAAAGCTTTTTTTTTTTCTATCAATGTCTTTTAATTAGGAAGATAACTCTACTTTTTGGAGAAAACTTTGGAATACTTTTCTGTTTGGAAATACATTTCCCATCATTAGTTTTTATTTCAAAACTCTTCTATTATGATTGAAGTTATACTTTCTCCCAACCTATCTTTCTGGCCTTATCTTTCATTATTCCCCCTTCCTGCTCAATGCTCTAGTCAAACCAAGCAGCTTCTCTTCTACTAAGATGCCTGACCTTTTCCCATCTCCCTATCTTTGCTCACCATGTCTTCTTTGCCTGAAATGCCCTTCTTCCACCTACCAACACCTCCACCTGCCTAATCCTACTCAGTTCCAAGAGCCGGCCTCTATGCCATCTCCTTTATGAAGATGTGCCTGCAGAAGAGGGAGTTAAGCTTTCTGTTCTCCTCCGAACAATTAGAGCACTTTTTACTTCTCAGCAATAATGCAGGGCCAATAACATATGTGTATATTTCTCTTCTTTTCTATTGGCGTGTCAGCTTACAGAAAGCAGGAATAATACCTTACTTTTATTACATTGCTTATAAAAACTTTTAATTTATTTATATATTGTAATAGGTAATTATAATTACATGTAATATAATTCTACTACATGTGATTATAATAATATATACTTATCATATTAATATAATATATAATTATACAATTATATTTTTATTTGTAATAAATAAGTTTTATTACCTCAGTTATCCATGAAGACATGGCACCAATATTTCTTGAGAACTTCCTATGTGTCAAGTTCCACGCAAGGCTCTGGAGATATAGATACCCTTACTCCCCATCTTACTGGTGGGCATTAAATACATGGATGCTATAAATATGGTATTTGTGTGATACCAAATTAATGTTCAAATACTCTTCAGATCTGGCCCAATTCTTGACCTGTGTTGGAGTTGAGGTCCCAGAGGCCATGGGGAGTGAATTGTTTTTAGGGGTTTACACTCTCTGACAGTGCTTGTTTTCAGTGGTATCTGACTCTTTATATACCTTGCATCATGAAAATTTGGTTAGGTCAACACTGGATCACCAGGAGAGAAGAGTTGGGCAACTCTTCAAACTAGCAGCTGCAATTTGCAATCAGGCCCAGGGGTGTAGCTTCTGCTACTGTCCAGGCTGCCTAACTGCCTTTTCCAGTCATGCAGTAGAGTGGCAAAGCTGGAAAAGTATAGGCTGCTTTGGTGTTAGACTTGCCTTTAGTATAGACACAGCTTCACCCGTAACTAGAGGGAAAGCTTTGCGGGGGGGTGCCTACTTCATCTGTAAAATAAGATAGTAATACCCTCCTCAGTGAAGATAAGTAAAATATGTAAACTGTAGTGTCCATAACTATGTCCATAAATTATGTATGGTCTGTAGGCCAAATCTGACCTGCTGCTTGTTTTACAAATAAAGTTTTGTTGGAACACAGGGACACCAAGTTATTATGTATTTTCTATGTGTCTGCGTAACATAGGCAGCACTGAATAGTCACAACCAAGACGGTATGGCTCATGAAGCCTAAAATATTTACTATCTGGCCTTTTATAGACAAAGTTTGCTGATCCCTGGACTAGAACACAGCCCTGCACCTGGAAGATAGTCAATAAATATTAATTGTCATAATTATTCTCTTTTTCACCAGACCTAATCTGGGTGAGAGTGGAAAAGAAAGGCTGGAGAAGAGTTGGCAGGAGAGGGACTAGGGTGGCTAATCTTCCACTTATTGGAAATTCAAATTGGAATTGAACTTGAGTCTGGGACTGAAACTTAATAGAGACCTGAAGAAGTAAAATTTCTTTCTTTCTTTTTTTTTTTTCCTTATTGAAAACTGTCCAAAACTTTTTCTGGACAGTTTTCTGGTCCCCAAACTTTTTCTTTCCTCTTGGAAAGCACTATATGTCACTGTTGAAGTTAACAGTTTGTTCTTAATAATGGTTATCATTCGTAGAGATCATGAAAATCTTCCATCAGAGCATAGCACTGCCATTCCAGGCAGTTTTTGCCTGTGTTGGTATTGATTTCAATTAAAACAAGTTATCTGAATCACTGGGCTTCCTGTTGGCTGCACTCATTGCCCAGTGATGCAAATGGAAAGCCTGTTTCAAACCTATGATATCTGGTTACTTACAACAAGGCCCAGGCAGCTGGGGTATAAACAAACCTCAAGCACCAATCAGTGTAGAAGGAAATGATCTTCATTTGCCCTACATGATGTCATCCATCTTGAGCCTGACAGTTTTCTAACAATTATTGACTGTGAGGCCAGGCAAATCTTACAAATTCATCTTATTCCTTATCAGGGCAGGTAGTCAAGCGTATCCCAAAACATTTGATTTGGTTCAATTCCTTGTGTAGATATCCTTTCCTTCTCTCTCTCTCTCTCTCTCTCTTTTTTTCCCCTCCATTATGTCAATCTCTGTGGGAGGAGTTTGTGTGTTTGCACAAAGCATAGCATGATGGTCTTCTGTGTCTGTGTGTTTATTCTGCGGGTGAGCATTTGAAAGGCTTTTCTCTTCTACTTGTTAGCTTACAAATAGCCTAACCCAGTGATCAGACACCTTCATTTCACATAATGATTCAGCAATTTGTGTCAGAACGGTTCTTTATAATAGCAAAACAGACCATCATTTCCAAAGATACATGGCACATGAGGCCAAATGTATAGAACATGTTGTAATTTGTGCTTCTGTAAATTCACATATTTGAATCACTGCCTTTAAGGCTTGTGTACTAGATCAAGTCACCTAGCTAGAAAGTGAGCCTAAGTCACTGTGGAACAGATTGACTATTTTTTTCCCAAATTGCCTTCTTTCGGACACGTAGCTAGACGATATTTCCTAGCCTCCTTTGCAGTTAGGTGCAGCCTTGTGTCAGAGTTGTGGTCACTGGATGAGGTAGAAGGGATATACACCTTTTTCAGGCCTAGGCCATAAAATCCTCCTAAATGCAATCCTCTAATCTCTTTACTGATCTTACAGCTGAATAGAGAGGACTCCAAGGACATACAGGAGGGAGACATGGCGAGATGGAAGGGGCCTGGGTTCCTGAATGTGAATGTGGAGCAGATCTCCTAGCCCCACACTTGCCATCACCAGCCCATATTGCACTGTGATGAGATCTTTTGTGCCACTCTTACCATCACCCCACACTGGACTGTGATGAGAACAAGCAAACATTTATTGTAAGTCACTGAGTTTTGGGGTTGTCTGTGATAACAGTGAGTCTAGCCTGACGAATGTACTGGCTGTCATTCTTCTGTGTAGCATTGTTAATTTTTAGTCATCATCTTCACAAATGCAATCACTTTCATGACATTATATTTTGCTGTATTGTATGAAATAGATGACATGCTATAAAGGTGTTTAGAAATGTGAAGATGTGTGGGCATATTCATTGAAAATAAAAAGGCTCTTATGTAGTTCTTCCTCCACAACATTCCTGTGCTGGAGCTAACTTGTTCAATGTCAAAGTAACAATAGGGCTTGATGTCTTAGTTTCATCTTATAAGCAGAACTCTTTTTTGTAGAAATAGCTGTTTTCCCTGGGTGGGTCCATTACTCTATATTAATTGAGCCAACTGTATATGAAATATCGAGCCTAATTATTGGGCAGAAAATGGCAAATTATTTTGTCTTTGTTGGGCTGAACATTTATTTGTATCTTAGAGGGAAGTGAGTATGGCATTAAGGAGGAAAGGATGAGGAAGTAATTTTGCAGGTGAGGAATCTGCAAAAGGTTTAGTGTTACTCTGTGATTTTCCTCTGCCACTGGCTGGCCTGATCCAGGGGAGGCTGCAGTTTTAGGCTTGATCACAGAGTGAGAATTTTGCAGAGCATAGTGTCAGACCTAGGATGGACACACACATGAGCAAGAAGCAAAGCGCTATTGTTAAAACCAGGAAGATGTTGGGAACCTTTGTTTCTGCTACTTATCCCGAGCTGACTGATGCTTGGGGGCTCAGAGAGTTTAGCTAACTTAACCTAAGATCACAGACTAATAAATTGTGGAGCCAGGATTTGAATCCAGGAAGCCTAATTCCAGAACCTATGCATATAACCACTCTTGTGTAGGAGGAAGAATTTCTTGGATTTTGTGTGTAGAATAGACTGGAATAGGGAGAGGCTAGAGACAAGGATCCTATTTAGGAAGACTCTAAATATGAAGTTATAGGAATCTGGAAGAGGGTGCATATTTAGGGACTCTGATTTACATAGAGTAGCTGCTTCACAAACAACACTTGAAAAGGTGAATGAGTGAGCTTTTTTCACTACAGGTGCCAGTAAGTGCTGCTGTCACCACCACTTTCTGGGTAGTCATTTTTTTTACTGTACTTCTTTGCTTTGCCCACACATCATTGCTGGCAGAGTCACTGAGTCACAGCTTCCCTGAGGATGATCGCCGCCCCCCACCAACGGCTCAGTCTGCACTCTCCAAACAGATGGAAGGCACCCTGCCCTTTTGCTAGATCCTCAGTCAGCACTGTCACAGCTCTTTATTGCCTTTTCCCATCCTTTCCTTTGCGGGTTCAGCGCTGTTAACTGAAACTTAATTCACTCTTCCTTCATGTTACTTATAACGTCTCAGCAGAAAGTCTCTTCTCTGATAAGTCCTCTTGCCCTTTCTCTCACCCTTTCTTTTGCATTTGGTGCTAAGGACGGCATAGGGGGTTACTGAAAGATAAAAAGAGTCTCTCTTCAGTTTCACAAATGCAATTCTTTTCTGATTTGGTAATATTTAGAACCTGGGAACATTAGCCTACATTCCCAGTCTGTGCTCCCCGCTGCCTAAATCCTCATGCTAGAAAAGCAGTCAGCAAACTTAAAACCCACGATTGCTCTAAGTAGGTCTAAGCAAGTCCCATATTTCATCGGCAGTTGGAAATGGAGAACAAAGGAAGGAAAGGAAAAGTGGTAGGACAAAGGGAATGGGGTGAAGAAGAAAGAGGAAAGTGTGGAGAAAGCTTGCTTGTACTAAAAGCATGCATTCTTATCTTCAAGATGTTCACTTAAGGCCATTTTTTTTTTCTTATGTGGTAGAAGCTGATGTCACTTTCTGGGGATAAAATGGTAGGATATCTTTG
Source organism: Orcinus orca (assembly GCF_937001465.1). Classification (NCBI taxonomy): domain Eukaryota; kingdom Metazoa; phylum Chordata; class Mammalia; order Artiodactyla; family Delphinidae; genus Orcinus; species Orcinus orca. The sequence continues at coordinate 72,075,849 of NC_064569.1, read as the reverse complement.
AAAGTAATTTTTACAGGAATGAACAATTTTGTAAAATTTCTGACACAGGCTTGTATAACCAAAATGAATTTTTTTAAAAAAGGATGGTTTAATGTGAAAAATCTATTTCTGGTAGGTATTATGCCTCTCATAACGTGGTCATCTTTTAAATGACAGTCATTAAAGTGCAGTGGGGCTGCGCATGAGCGGTAGCCAGCAGCATTGGAAAGATGGGAAAAGAAGAGGAAAAAAAAAAAAACAAAACGATCACTTTGGTTCCAGAAAACCTCCTAAAAAGAGGAAGGCGTATCAGGCCCTCAAAGCCACCCAAGAGAGGCAGGCACTTTTGCAAGAAAAGGAGCAGAGGAAATGAAAAGAGTTCCAGTTTAAGTGACTAGAATGGTTCCTAAATGATTCCTGGCAGCAACTACATGACAGGGTGCACCTTAGATGGTTAGAAGGGAAACCCCATGGCTTGAAAGTGCCAGATAAACCTTTCTTGGCCTTTGTTGTAGGCATCCAAAGGATTAATGTGGTGAGTTTACTGGTGCAGAGTACCATTGCAAGACTTTGCCTAAGTAAGATTTTCAGTGGTATCTTTGTGTAAGTAAACCCTCATACCATAAAAACGCTTTGGTATAGTGGACTCTTATGTGGCCTGGGGAATTTGCAAATCTAAAGTCTGTTTGGGAACTCAGTTTGAAACACGGACAAGCCAAGGTCAAGAATAAAATCATCCCTCTAACAGACAACACAGTGATTGAGGAGCACCTGGGGAAGTTTGGTGTCATTTGCTTGGAAGACTTCATTCATGAAATTGCCTTCCCAGGGAAGAATTTTCAGGCGATCTCAGGGTTCTTGTGCCCTTTCCAACTCTCAGTGGCCCATCACACTACCAAGAATAGGGTGGGCTTCCTCAAGCAAGTGAGCTCACCTGGTTATGGAGGCAAACACATCAATTGGCTCATCCAGCAGCTGAACTAAACTTGGAATCTCTGAAAGTACAAGTGCATTGCAAGAATGTGTTTTTGTTTTATGTAATTGTTACCCAGTATCTTCAAAGAAGGTTATTTTCTGCTATATCTTCAGAAACTGGAGGGGAAGTGTCAGGGAAAAGATGGCAATGTTCACAGCAGGCACTTTTCATCCCACCCCAGTTCCAAGGAAAAGTTCCTGTGTATTTTCCACATTAGCCACCATGCACCTCTGAAACCAGCAAAGGACTCATGCCATGGAGGAGGGAGTCCTGTTTTGTCATATCTTCTTTCCTGGGCTTTAATGTTGGTGAATGAATACCCAAGCATGAATACAAGACAGCAGTGGACCAAGCCCAGGGACATACTTGAACGTGGGGATTCCTATGGCCTTGTTTTGGGAAGAACTTGAAATACAATTAGAAAGAAGTGCACACACACATAAAAATTATGACAGTTAACCTGGAACAAATATTCAGGAAGGCTGAAGTGAAGTCTATGAAATCATGAATGGTGTAGCTTCATAATAAACAATAGCTCAGTTTCATAGATATTTATTTAGTTTATGGATTTCAACTCATGTACTAAGCCCTGAGAATACAGAGATAAAAGAGACACAGTCCTGCAGTGAACTGGGGACTCATACAGTAATTCATGTAGAACAGAGGTAGTGGTGGGCTTCCTAAATGATGTGAAGGATGTAGTAAGTCTTGAGTGAGTAGATCTTCAGAAGAGAACATTGCAGTCAGAAGAAAGGAAGGGCCTCTGAGGAACTATGAGAATTGATAGAGCTTAAAACATGAAGCAGAGAGTGATGGGCAATGAGAGTTGAGAAGTAAGAACACCTTGCTACTTTTACATGGCAATTAGGACATTTAAAGATTATATTATTCCACGGAAAGGCTCACGTTCCAGTGGTGCTGGGAAAACTGAATAACTACATGTAAAAGAATGAAATTAGAACATTATCTAATACCATATACAAAAGTAAACTCAATATGGATTAAAGACCTAAATGTAAGACTGGATACTATAAAGCTCTTTGAGGAAAACATAGGCAGGTACCTCTTTGATATAAATTGCAGCAATATTTTTTTGGATCTGCTCCTAGAGTAATGAAAATAAAATCAGAAATAAACAAATGGGACCTAATTAAATTTAAAAGCTTTTACACAGCAAAGGAAACCAAAAACTAAACAAAAAGACAACCTACAGAATGGGAGAAAATATTTGCAAATGATGCAACTGATAAGTGATTTATTTCCAAAATATACAAACAGTTCATACAGCTCAATATATAAAAAAAAAACCCAATCAAAAAATGGGCAAAAGACCTAAATAGGTATTTTTCCAAAGAAGATATATAGATGGTCAACAGGCACGTGAAAAGATGCTCAACATCACTAATTAGTGGAGAAATGCAAATCAAAACCACGATGAGCTATCACTTTACACTGGTCAGAATGGCCATCATCAAAAAATCTACAAGTAATAAATGCTGGAGAGGGTGTGGAGGAAAGGGAACCCTCCTACACCGTTGGTGGGAATGTAAATTAGTGTAGCCACTATGGAGAACAGTACAAAGGTTCCTTAAAAAACTAAAAATAGAGTTACCATATGATCCAGCAATCCCATTTCTGGGCATATATCCGGAGAAAACTCTAACCCGAAAAGATACATGCACCGCAATGATCATAGCAGCACTATTTACAATAGCCAAGACATGGAAGCAATTTAAATGTCCACAAATAGATGAATGGGTAAAGAAGATGTGTATATTCCAATATACAATGGAATATTACTCATAAAAAGGAATGAAATAATGCTATTTGCAGCAACATGGATGGACCTAGAGATTATCACACCAAGTGAAGTAAGTCAGACAGAGAAAGACAAAATCAGATAAGATCACTTATATGTGGAATATAAAAAAATGATACAAATGAACTCATTTACAAAACAGAAATAGACTCACAGACATAGAAAACAAACTTATGGTCACCAAAGGGGAAAGGAGGGGAGGGAGAAATTTAGAATTTGGAATTAACAGATACACACTACTATATATAAAATAGATAAACAACAGGAACCTACTGTATAGCACTGGGAACTATATTTAGTATTTTGTAATAACCTGAGATGGAAAAGAAGCTGGGAGAGAATAGATATATGTATGTATAACTGAATCACTTTTCTGTACACCTGAAACAGTGTAATTCAACTATATGTCAATTTAAAAAAATTTTAAATGAATAAGATCAATAAAAAATCATATTTCAGATAAACCCTAGAAGATTAATAATAAATTATCTGCATGCTATAGCACATGTTTGATGCCATTCTCAGCATATGGTTATTTCCTATATTCTTACATGTAAATGGTGTGAGTCTTGCTCATTTAAATACTTAACTATGTGTGCAGTATTTGTACGTCAGAAAACACAAGAGATGTATCAGAGTAGTATATACTTAAGTATTAAATACAGGGCACAAAAACAGCTTCTTATGAATTCAAAGGAAGGAGAAAACCTTTGTAGGTTGAGTGACACCCTGTGGTTTGTCTTCCTCTTTTCACTCCTTTCCCCCTCTTCCCTTTCTTTCTTTCCTTCCACAATTAAGTACTGGTCTCTGTGTGCCAGGATGTATGCCAAGAACTGGGAATATAGTGGTTAGCAGAAATAGATGGCTATTAAACAATTCTCCCCCAAACATAATTATAATAATCATGTGTTCTCAAGAAAGCATACACCATAAAAGGGCATAAACAAGGCTGAATGCCACAAAGGAAATCTTCCTGAAGAGTTTGTTAAACTCACACCTGAAGCATAATGAGAAGACAGAACGGATTCCTGAAGGAGGAGTAGGTGTAGACAGATGGTCAGGAGCAGGGGAGGACATGTGAGCCTCACGAAATGAAGTGACGAAAGACAAGGACAGGAGAACTCCCAACGGACAGCTCAGAGGATTCATCTGATCCATAATGAGAGCATCAGTTGCTACACTATTCCTTCTTCAGTTAATCTATATGAAAACCTTTTCTGACACCATTAAAATCCATCCTTTCTTCATATCCTACTTTTTATTTGATTGTTTTCTGTAGGACTTACAGGCTTTCTATTTTTTCTTTTCTCATGCTCCTTTATCAGGTAATTAATTTAGACCACACTCATTTAGAACTTATTTCGACACAATTTAGTTCAAAAAAGATTGCTGTATACTTGGAAGAAACACAAATACATTTCTTTCCATTTCTTCTGTATTTTATCTTTTAATTCAGATATATCTCACACCTAATTAGGCTGCACTGAAGCTCCTGAAACAACTTTGACCGTTTTAATATGGCAAGTTCCATGGCAACCCTTTCCGATCACCACTGCAAGTGTGGCTATAAGACCGTTTCTTACTGGACGCCTTGGCTAGTTGGGGCCAAGGATTTGGACATAACCTTGTTGCTACTGCTGGCAGCTGTCCAGGCCCAAATATCTTGATGTTGATATTTCTCCCCTTCTATATTTAACAGATGGGCTTATTGAACTTCCTTCAGTGCTCACTAGCCAATGATCAGCAAGCTGAATATGATAGGCCTGGGGTGAATCATAACAGCTATTCTGAGGTTGCAGGATTCTTCCTTGCCCAAACCCAAGACGCAACTTTGTTGGGAAAAAAATCACAGAGCCAAGATTACTGATTGAGAACTCAGAAACCTCAAGTAGGCACTCAGAGCTGCTCAGGAATCAAATTATGTTTCTCCATCTCTGTGGGATGACTGTACCATATCATCTCCTTTTTCCTCAAACCTCCCACACATCCTCCTCCTACTGATGACCCAGACTCATATACTTCATTGAGAAAATAGAAGTCATTGAAAATGAACTCATCTTCCCACCACAAAACCTGCCAATTTGGTGCATTTGCATCCCAATTCTCCTCCCTCCACAATGAAGGAAGTGCTCCTTCTGTAAAAAGAAGGGATATTTTTCTACTTTTGCTCTGGATCCCACTACCTCTTGCGTTATCAAAGGCTTTGCTCCTTGAGTTATTCATGCTTTCCCTCAGCAGTAACATCTCACTGTTCATTTAATTATCCCCTTTATCGTACAAGCATGCTGTACTATTTCCTCCTAAGACTTTGTTTTTTACACATAACCATACATACTGTTTCAGTTCCTGCCTTATTTTCTGTTCTCCTTTGAACCAAACTCCAAATATATAACTGAACAAACTGCTTCTACCTCCTCATCTTTCTTCCACTCTTCAACCAAGCCCAATGTGCTTCTACATCTCTTCTACCTGGAAACCCTTCTGGTAAGGTCAGCAACAACCTTCAGGTTGTCAAATCCAGTGAACTTCTTCCCTGCTCATCTTCCTTGGCTTCTCAGCAATATTTGTCAAAGTTGACATTCTACTTGCTTGAAGCATGCTTATCTCTTGGTTTCCAGGATCATTTTCCTAATTTCCTTCTACTTCTCAATCTTCTCTGTTGGGTTCGCTTCTTAAATGTTGGCATTTCTCAGAGGTTGTCCTAGGTCTTTATCTTATCTTTTGTCTAAATTTTCATCTTACTTATATCATTCATTTCCACTGTTTTAAATGTTATGTGTTGAGTTGTGGTAACTTATTTCTTGCTTCTTCATTTGTATAAATTATGAACGTCACATATTCAAATGCCCCAAGCAGAACACTGAGCTCCTTTGTTCTCGTTTGACTTAAGCAACTCTTTATCCAGTTGATCAAGACAAAACTGAAGATCCATTCTTTTTCTTTTTAAAAATTTGAGGTGAAAAGCACATAACACAAAATGAACAATTTTAAAGTGAAAAATTCAGTACTTACTATGACTTAGTCACTGTTCTATTGGTTTCCCATGAAATAATTCATTTAAACCTCAAAACGGTGCAGTAGATACTATTATTATTGCTCTTTGCAGGTGAGGAAACAAAGCAATTTGCTCAAGGTCACCAGCGAATACATGACTTCTCAGTGACTTCTTCCCTCAGGCATTTGAACTCATTGAATTTCCTCCTGCTTTCAGGGTCTACACACATCCTCCTCCCTCAGCTGAAAACATCCGTTCCTCCTTCCATCCTTCATGTCTCAGCTTAAATGACAACTTCTCTGGGTGCCTATTTCTGCAGTAAGTATCCTTTCCTGTGATTCATCTCTCTTTTTCTTTTTTAATGCTCAAAGCTGTTATTTCAACTTGTAATTATGGTGTTTTTTATTGCTTTATTTGGTTGGTTTTTGCTTGTTAAACCTCTAGAATATAAGCCTCTTGAGGTCAAGGACTATGTTTCATTTATTTGTTTGTCCTTGTTATAATTATTATACCCCCTGAATTTTTCACAGTTGCTGGTACAGGTTGGATTAATGAATGAATGGCTCCATTTCTATATTTTATGTGGGGAAAAAGGAGTTGAATTACCTAGACTTTTATTTTGGTCTTTGAGTAGTTCTGTATCCCTTCCTCCTGTCTTCTCACTACCTACTCAGTGGAGAAAAGAAAAAGAAACTGCCCTCAGTTCCAGATGTTGCTAAATAATTTTCAACTTTATTGCTCTGGGCAGGCTCTGGTTGAATTCCTCACTTGATTCCAGGGAAGATTAAGCAGAACTTGTCCAAACAAAATACAGCCTAGCAACATCTGGTCTCTTCGTGGTGTGGTTTGAAGTTCTTGCTGGTTGGTGGCTCCTTGTTTCCCCTCCATGTCTCTACTCATTTTTTTTAAGTAACAACACTTGGAGTTATTAAAGCAGACACCTGGCACATTGGTCAGGCAGTACCGCTTTACCTTATAATCAGTGCATCATTGAGATGAAAATAACACCATGCCACAGTGTGACAATTATAAGACTGCAGGAAGCAAGACAATACCCAGCCTGTGATGACAACCCACATTCTGCCAACACTATAGAAAATGAGTCCGCAAATTGCTTACTCCAAGCTCTCCCACATGAGTCTGTTCCCCCCACAATATTTGCGTCTTAATTCAGAGAGAATGCCCCCAGGAAGATGAAGAGGTAGAGCTCTGTGAAGTGTCCTGACATGTGGCTTTCTGCTACACATTGATCTTAAACTTACACAGCTGCTGTCCCTTAGGATAATCAGGAAAATAGAGGGCTCAGAAGTCATGACAGCTGTCTTTTACTGACTGCTAGAGGATTTACGTGCAACTTTCACCATCTCGCAAAGTAGGAATTACATTTCTGTCTTCATGTCAGATAACGAAACTGAAGATTCAAGATACTAGCCAACTTGTCCTTTGCCATTTGACTAGGAAGTGGAAAAGCTAGAATTCTAACCTATGTCTGAATGACTGTCAAGCCACAGTGATACCTGGATACCACACTGCTTTCGAGATTAAAGACTATTAATTATAAATAACTTAAATACTAAGTAAATATATATATTAGTAAAAGTTAAACCTCAAGGTGGGATGCATTGCATATCATTAGCAATAGTCTGCTGTGTCTTTAAAACATATTTGAGTTCTTGGTTAATTATTTTAATCATGATATTAATAACATGTATTGATTGAGGGGTTCCCCGGTCCCGGGTGCAGTGCTATTGGTATTATCTTCTTTCCCTTTATAAAAACTCTATGAGAGGAATACTGTGATTATCTTTATCCTATAGAAGAGAAAGCTGAGGTTAGAGAGGTTAGTTAGCTCAACCAGCTATAAAGTGGCAGAGGCTGGAGAGTTGAACTCCCAAACCATGCTCATAACCATGTTAACTGGCCTTCCATGCATTAACTGTGATCATGCAGCTTTCCACCTGTTCCTAGCATTTAAGCAGATGTTATCTGTAGATTCTGCCAGAGTCAACACTGATGGTTCTGCAACTTCTTGTCACAGTCCCAAGAACTAATTATACGTCTTTCACGGAGCCATCGCAATGGCATGGATTAGTTGAAGGCATGAGATTCTGGATAATTTACTACAGTCGTGGAATATCTATTGGGTGTGATGCATAGTGCAAGGAGCAATTCATTGACAGACGGAAAAGATGTGGAAATTATGTACCCTATTCTCAAGCAGTTTAGTCAGAAAAAAATTTTAAGTGTAAAAGACCTGGTTGAATAATTGAATAGCAAGAATTTAATTTCAAAGGAGTTATAGTACTGGTCCAATGAGTAAAGGTCTATTGAGTGCAAAAAATCTACATTCTAGGAGCTGGCACATGGGTTTTGATCAGGCGTCTGAAAATGGTAAGATACAGATTATTAGAGACGGAAGAAAAGTTGGGGAGGAAGCCAAGCATAAATAAGAGCACAGATGCAGGATGTAGCAACTTGGTTGGCAAGCGATGGGCATGACTAGAACCGGAATCCAGGATAGAGAGCCAGTGGGGGGAAGGGCAGGTCTTTGGACAAGCTGGCATGACCTCAGAGTGCTCAGAGGGACTCTGTTCTTTAAATGACCCCAAGTATTGTTCAGGCTATCTTGTTTGTCACTGCCTCTCTTTGACTTTCTGTTTGTCTCCTTAAACATGAAACAATTTCCTTCTCTGGCCTCATACAAGTGACTTATATAAAACCTATAGCCTTCACTGCCAGCCACTAATTAATTATCTTGCAGGTATGCCTTCCCAGGTTCAAAGGAGCCTATGCATAAAAATTGCTACATTTTCTACTTATGGAAATATCATGTAATATCAACCAGACACTATTCATCAGCACTTGAGCAATCAACACACTTTTACCAAGTTCCTTGATGTGCAGGGTATGGGTCTAGGCACTGTTCCTAAAAATTAGGTGTTTTATTAAAAGCACTTGCAATGATTCAGAAATTTTTCTTTGATATCAAAAGAGCTGAGCGAAATCTTTGGGGTTTGTTAAAAATGATAGAAGTTGGAACTTTTCAGACAGACATTGAATGTGGGTGTTAAGTGGGTTTTCAATGATATTTGATTCATCAAATTTATCTTGCTGTTATTCTGAGTTATTATTTTTGCCTTTAAAGTAGAATATTTGGAATGGGGGAACACTTCCTTTATTTTTTAGAATGTTTTCAGTTTCCTGAAAATAGATATAATGAAGGAGAGAAAAGAACAAATGGCAATGCTTTGGATAAGTCATGGCATGACTACTTTATAATGTCAAAACAGCTAAATATATTTTCCCTTATGATGTGTAGGGGGACATTCAGCCCAGCAAGCATGTGTAACATTTTCATATTCAAATCCAGCTACCATTGTACCAAGTAGTTCACTCTTTTTTTTTTTTTTTTTTTTTTTTTGCGGTACGCGGGCCTCTCACACTGCTGTGGCCTCTTCCGCTGCGGAGCACAGGCTCCGGACGTGCAGGCCCAGCGGCCATGGCTCACGGTCCCAGCCGCTCCGCAGCATGTGAGATCCTCGCGGACCGGGGCACGAACCCGTGTCCCCTGCATTGGCAGGCGGACTCTCAACCACTGCGCCACCAGGGAAGCCCTAAGTAGTTCACTCTTAAATGCCCCCACCCCAATCTCAATCACTGGCCCACGTTAATTTGTGCAATAACTAAGAGGAAGCTTCTGCCTGGGCTCAGATCCCAGTTCTGCTACTCACTAACATATCTCATAGGGCTGTTCTGAGGATTAAATGAATCAATATACATAAAAGCTGCCTAATATAAGCAATATATGTTAGCTGACAGTAATAATTAAAATAAAAATAAAGGAAAATGAGCTTGTTAGCTCTGTGACTATAATAATACTAACATTGTCTTTGTAATACTGATACTGTTTGAGATGAAATTTATAATCTATTAAGCATTGTGCCTATTTTACATCTCATTTAATCCTCACAATGAAGCCATCCATGAGTTGGTGTCATTACTACTTCCCTTAACTTACAGTTGGGGGTCAAGTGACTCGCCTAGGGTCACACAGGTTGGGAGTGATAGAGCAGAATTGGAAACTAAGGCAGTATGATTCCAGAACTTTTACCTTTAGTCACTCTGCTGCACTGTCTTTGCATAATTATTCTCAGTTATGAAGCCAGTTCCTAAAATCCAATTAGTCATCCTGCAAGTTTTCTATCTTCTCTAGGTAGCCTCAGAACCCAGTACTATCAACTCCCTCTGTAAGGTACTCATATACTTCCGCTGGGCTGAGATTACTTTGGTTGACTTTTGTTAGAAATCACATTCCAAAGATACCCAATAACTTTACCTTTATCTAGAGATTCAAATTAAATATGAGTTGTACTTTTATAATATTCCAAAATGTTTGCATATAGCCCTATGTGGTAGGTACCATTATTCTCATTTATGGATGAAAACCTGAGGCTCAGAAAAACTAGATAACTTTCCCAAAGTCTCATAATGAGTATGAATCAGAAAGCTCTTGATTTCTGGTCTAGTGTTCTTTCCATTAGTGATGTGACTAAGTTAGAGTCAAGATTCTTTTTTTCCTTACTAGCATAATTTGGGGTGTCTAGATTGCCCTCATTTCATAGCAACACAATTATAAAGATGAACTTTGAATCGATCATCCCCTGGGTTTGTTTAAAAAGGTAAAGGCCATGCTTAGCTTCTATTCTGCTGTGCATGTTTGAGAGCTCTGCTGTCTTTCTGTGAAATTTACATGCATGCTGTGAAGTGATCTTTGTGTTCATGCTCTTGGACTGTGTTTCCCACCTACTTGCAGGATGATGAAACTGGACAGCTGCTTCCTGGGGGCAAGGTGAAGATGTAGATAATAGGCAGTCCCTTCCAACCACTGGAGAGGAGTTCTACCGTAAGACCCAAAGACCCCTCAGCCTTCTGTTCCACCGATGGCTTCTCAATGATCTGTTTGCACATTCTTTTCCTGCTTGGTAATTAGCACCAGCTGTCTCAACTTAAAAGGAAGGAATCCCTTTGAAATCCTCCCTATCCTCCGTGAAATGTGCTACTGAAACGTGCTAATTAGTAACTGGACTTAGGACAACACAGACATGTGTTTCCTGTGAGTACTGTAGAAGGAAAAGGAGGAATACGAACATCTGTTTGGTTGCATATGTGTGTGTATGCTTTTCTAATTTTCAAAATGACATTTTTAATGAAAATCTATCTGCTCAAATGGGATTGGGAGCCAGTAGCTAAGGCCCAGGCCCCCCATGCGTTGATTGTTCTCCCTTCAATTGCAGTCTCTGCTCAAGCTTGTCAGTATCTCCACATGCAGAGAGCAGGGCCAGTGGAGCCTTCCCTCTGTGCCTCAGCAAATTGACTTCCCTGTCAACATCCCCTTGCCCTTCACCAGAGTATCAGGAATCATGGGGCTCCAGGGAAATAAAAAAATAACTCCTCTTCCTTTGGGGACTGCTGTCCCAAAGTACACTGATAGCCAAGTGGGGTCTGTCACGATTAGTGCATCCCAGTATTTGAGGAGAGAGCCTAGAAACATAATGTAGCATTGTGTTAAATGCACTTTGCTCAAAATGGAGGAGCCACTGGTTTGCCAGTTCAAACTATGATTGAAAATCTGCGTCTTCACAAATGACTTGAGCAGCAAGTTCCAGGGTTTCAAACTTCCTTGCTGGTCTGGGGGCAAGAGCTGCTCATGACGCGGATGGGAAGCTGGTTGTTTTTATGGGAGCACTTGGGGATTTATTGACAGGATGAAGGGAGCTCACAGGAGGCTTAGAAAAAGGGTGGGTAGCATTTTCTAACTTAGAAAAAGGGTGGGTAGCATTTTCTAACTCCAAGGTCATTCCCTTGGAACAGGGAACAGGTTCCCTTGGAACCTAAATTTGATAGGTTGAACTTAGGTCACATCACTTCCACCTGGTCGTAAGGTGGGATGGGGACAGTCATCAGAAGATCTGCCCTGTTGATGGGAAGCTCAGTCTGGAGGTTGTTGTTCTTTTCAAAATCACATATGGTGGTGGAAGTCAGGTTATTCTTGGCAACAAAATTTGATAAATAACTACTACAGAGGCCTACTGAAGGACGATTCTGTTAGTCCGCTGTGCATCAATTGTGGTTAGATGCAGTCTTGTGTGGCCAATGCTGTGCGAGACCTGCCCTGTTAATCTGAACATCCGGCCTAAGTGGCCTTGCTCTGGGAAGTCAGTCAATGACTGGGAGTCTCCTGCTACACCCCAGGGTACAGCAAGCCTCATTCCAAGGACTCCGTACCTCATGTGCATTAGGTCTATGTTAGCTCTTTGATTACCCACCTGGCTCTGCCCCATGCCCTTGACCCATTCCCAGACATCCTGCCCTTGACACCTGTGGGCTCTTGGGCTTTGGCCTGGCTGCCTGGCTTCTCTGAATATGGGATTTCAGGCTCTCTCCAGCTGGGTAGGTCAGATAAGAACGTCAGGGTGCTATTTTTTCTCCTACATGTTTGCTCTTCTAACTGCACCAGGCTTTGCTATTTGGACTCCTACAGCCGTAAAAGACATCACCATTCTTTTTCTTTCCTGCATCTGTTTAGAGGCAAAGGGAAGAAGTGAGAATAAAAATATCATCGTGTGTTTCTTTTGGAGACAGAACAGATTGACACAAGTGATGTGAGTGCTCCAAACCCAATGCTGGCTTAACTCTCCAGCTTTAAATCTGTAATGATCTCTGCAGCCTTCCAAATTAAGTTCAAGTCACTAGGCAGGCAGGGGCGTCTCTGATGTCTTTGTCTCCCATTCTAGGCCTGAGCTTTGCTAAGCTACATTTAGTTTCCCTGGCAAGCTGTGCTTTCTTCCATCTTCATCCCTCACACTTAGGAGGTTTACCTCCCTATTTGTAGGGCTGAGGGCCTGAGTACAAATGGAGGCCACAGGCCATATTTCCAAATTCTTCAAATGTGTAGATTAAGCTAACATGCTGTTATAGAAAATGTGTTCTATCCTTTACCTTTGACAAAAATACGTTTGTAACTACCTAGAAAGCTAGGTTTAGATTTTGAATCCTCAGACTCTTCAGAGTTTCACATCCGAATGTCATAGTGCAGGAGAGAGCTCCCAGCCCCCAGCCCAAAAGCCTTCTCTTCCCACCCCTCGATCTGTCCTGCACGATGTGTTTTCTGTGTGAGTGTATGGACACCCCAGCCTGCACACCCAGGCACCACAGCCACAACCCCTGCACATGGCCATTCCCCAGCATCAAGCACATAAGCAACTTGGCCCTCTCTTAGGAGGGTGGAAGAAGCCACACAGGTTCTGCAAGGGGGCCTGGAGCCACTGGGGCAAGGACTTTGGGGGTCCTGGTTTCGAGAGCATGGTCTAGAATGGAAGGAATGGGAACAGGCTCTGGGTGGGCGTGAGCCCTTGTCCCTGTAGACTCTGTAACCAGAGGGAGGGACACAGCTGGAGGAGTGCTAGAGAACTAGGTCCTATTGCTGGGTCCAAGGGTGAGGCTGGCACATATTTTTCCCTCTGATAGGAGGCCCTTCCCCTAACTTTATCTAACTGAGTCACATCCATCTCTCAGGTACCCTCATACTCCACCTCCTTCCTCCAAAAAGTCTTCTTGATCCTCCCAGGGTGGGGTACATGTTTCAACTAAATTGGCTGTGACACTTACTGTGTGACCCTAAGTGATTTAACCTCTCAGCACCTCAGTTTACCTTCAAGACTGTCATGAGGATGAAAGAGTTAATGTGTGTAGATTTGTAGAGCAGTTCTTGACAGAAAATAAATGTTAACTATTTTAACTATTATTATGTACTCACAGAGCATGCTGTTCTCACTCCTGTAGAACTATCTCCCAATGTATTGTCATTGTGTGTTTTCTCACACCTCTCTCTTGCAGCAGATAATGTGCTTCATGCAAGCAAAGACATAATTGTATTTAATTTTGTATTCCTAACACAAAACCCAATATATGTAACATAGTAGGTGTTCTATAAATGTATACAGAGCTGACGCCTCAAGGCGAGTTGGATTTTACAGGTGGAAATGTTCATGCTGCAGCCTGTGACCTTCTATAGGAAAAATGACTGAGAGGCTGAACTCAACTTCTCAGATCCTTCTGACCCTAGGCTCTTAGAAGATTAGATGCAGATGGTAGAACTGAGCTAGAACTGTGTCACAGGGTGGCATAGAGAAGAAATATTCAAGTGGCAGTCCTACCCAGGGATTAGATATGCTTATACAAGACACCGACCCTATGTCCTGGTAAAGATTTACAATCCAAAACGTTCCTTTATGTAATAGCGTATTTGTCCTCATATGAGCCAAAGGATCAAGCAAGCATTCTTCCAAGGGTTTTGAGACCATGTGTGTCTGGGCATCCATGATCTGAGGAGTATGGTCCTGTTTTCTCTAACTGGACCTGTTTATTCTGATGACTCGCAGATAAACGGAGCTCGGGAAATATGGTCAGGAGAAAGTCTTTAATGATGTTTGCTTGATTGCAATTATGAAACTGCTCTGCAGAGCCTTCCTTCCCCATCATTTACTCAAGTGGTTGCTAAGTAATTTCCGATCTGGTCCCACGATTAGAATGAATGGGCCTGGCTGCTGGTTGGTCATGAAACTGTTCTGTTCATCGTTCATTCATTCACCAGGGGCTGTCCTGTACCATAACTGGATGTAGCAAAATGTTTTGCACAGTGTCGAAAAACAAAAAATGAAAAAAAAAAAATTGAAAATCATCTTGAGTGAATTTACTTTTCCCCTCTTTTGAAGTCCTATTTACTCATTTAGCCATTGCATATAATAAAAGTATGATTTTTTTTAATGTTTAAAGCATGGCAAATAGGACTTTTCAAATTAAAATAAAAACTGAGCATCTAAAGACAAAATGAAGTTTTTCTTTCTCTCATCAAGTCATTATAATTTATGATAAAATAATTATTTTTATTATGACAAACATCTATATAGTGCTTGTAATGTGCTAGGCACTGAGTACTCTGTATATATTGATATTAACTCATTTAATTCTTACAACGATCCTCTGAGGTATGAACTATTCTTCTTATTCTACAAAGGAAAAAACTGAGACATAGAGAATTAGGGATTTTGACAAAGATTATATAATAAGTGGCAAGGTCAGGATCCAAACCCAGCCCACCTGTTTCTAGAGTCTGGTCATTTCACAATTATGCTCTGTGGTGTAAAAAAAATACTTAGAGGCATTTTTCATCTAGAGAGGCCCTATCTAGTTAAAAATAAAATTAATACAGACATCGTGGTACTTACTTTCAGTTTCATGCATATTTCAATTTTTCATTTCTGGGCAACTTGGTCTTGCTGTGATGGAATACATAATATACTGATGTGATACAAGGCTGATTGTGACATGGGTTAGTGAGTTTTCACTAATGGAATTACACCTTAATATATTGAGCACCTGACATTTTGGCCTTTTTAGGATTTGGGACTGACCTCCCCAAATGAGGATTTTTCTGAATGAAACGAAATTGACTGAAGTTGAATGAAGTACTGGGGGAGGTGTGCTCTATGCCCTGAAACCCATATTACTCTGACACTGAGGTCTTGTTTCTATGGCAACAGGTCAGGGCACTTAACTATTGCAGGGCTGACATGATGACAAGATTTGGGTTCTGGGTTTCTCCTACATTCTTCCTTTCCTTCGATTCCCCGCTTCCTGGATATATTCCCTCTTGGATCTGGTCTTATCACAAGTTAATGATAACCAATTGTTACAGGAGGAAAAGAAAAAGTTCAGCAGCCAGTGAACCTTCCTAGAACCTGATAAAAGGAAAAAAGTGGTGTTCCCATTAATTCATGTGACTTTTTCAAAGGGTGCCTTACAAAAGCTTTAAGAGGCTTTTTCTGTTATAGATTATATTTAACCTCGTGCCTGGATTGAGGGTTGGTGGCTCAATGAAAAAATAAAAATAAATAACTTCTTCTCTCTCCCTTATTCGCACCTTTTGCTTAGGTCAATGCTGATAAAAAAGATGGAGTGGGCATATAATGGGGGAATGGAAAGGAAAGGAAAAGGAAAAAACTGAAGGGCTGTCTCTATTATGATGATTATGATAGGACAGCTCAGAAACGGAGTCAACTTTTTCATATTTCTCAAGGTCCATGACGTCTGATATGTTCTGTCTGTCACTTTTCTTGGAGAAAAAATGATTGAGTGATACTTTAAAAAAGAAAGAAAGGGCATACAACAAACACATGAAAGGATGCTCAACATCACTTATCATTAGAGAAATGCAAATCAAAACTACAATGAGGTATCACCTCACACCAGTCAGAATGGCCATCATCAAAAAATCTAGAAACAATAAATGCTGGAGAGGGTGTGGAGAAAAGGGAACCCTCTTGCACTGTTGGTGGGAATGTAAATTGATATAACCACTATGTAGAACAGTATGGAGGTTCCGTAAAAAACTAAAAATAGAACTACCATATGACCCAGCAATCCCACTACTGGACATATACCCTGAGAAAACCATAATTCAAAAAAAGACATGTACCACAATGTTCACTGCAGCACTATTTACAATAGCCAGGACATGGAAGCAACCAAAGTGTCCATTGAAAGAATGGTGGGCTTCCCTGGTGGCGCAGTGGTTGAGAGTCTGCCTGCCGATGCAGGGGACACGGGTTTGTGCCCCGGTCCGGGAAGATCCCACATGCCGCGGAGCAGCTGGGCCCATGAGCCATGGCCGCTGAGCCTGTGCGTCCGGAGCCTGTGCTCCGCTACGGGAGAGGCCACAGCACTGAGAGGGCCACATACCGCAAAAATAAATAAATAAAGAAGAATGGATATAAAAGATGTGGTACAGATACACAATGGAATACTACTCAGCCATAAAAAAGGAACGAAATTGGGTCCTTTTGCAGAAATGTGGATGGACCCAGAGTCTGTCATACAGAGTGAAGTAAGCCAGAAAGAGAAAAACAAATACCGTATGCTAACAAATACATATGGAATCTAAAAAAAAAAAAATGGTTCTGAAGAACCTAGGGGCAGGACAGAAATAAAGATGCAGATGTAGAGAATGGACTTGAGGACACGGGGGGGCGGAAGGGTAAGCTGGGACAAAGTGAGAGAGTAGCATTGACATATATACGCTACCAAATGTAAAATAGATAGCTAGTGTGAAGCAGCCTCATAGCACAGGGAGATCAGCTCGGTGCTTTGTGACCACCTAGAGGGTTGGGATAGGGAGGGTGGGAGGGAGACGTAAGAGGGAGGGGATATGGGGACATATGTATACATATAGCTGATTCGCTTTGTTATACAGCAGAAACTAACACAACATTGTAAAGCAATTATACTCCAATAAAGATGTTAAAAAAAAGAAAAAGAAAGAAAAGACATGGCCAATTGAAAAGAGAAGAGGTATAGATGTTATCTCCGGTTATTCTAGCTATTAATGGAAATGATAATAATGGGAAGCACTTACATAGAGTTAATACGTGCCAGACACTGTTCTAAGTGCTATGCCTGTATTCACTCATGTAATCCCCACATCAAACCTGTGAGGGAAAATGTACTATGATAGTTACAGCTATTTTACAGGTAAAGTATAGAGATGTGAAATAATTTTCCCAGAACTTCAAAACTATTAACTGGTAGTGGGAAGAGGGGAGGGGGGAGGGGCAAGATAGGGGTAGGGGACTAAGAGGTACAAACTACTATGTATAAAATAAATAAGCTACAAGAATATATTGTACAACACAGGGAATATAGCCAATATTTTATAACTATAAATGGAATATAACCTTTAAAAATTGTGAATCGCTATGTTGTACACCTGAAACTTATATAATATTGTATATCAAGTATATCTCAATTTTTAAAAATCTATTAACTGGTAGAGGCAGTTTTCAAACCCAGATAGTCTGATATCAGACCTATGTAGATAACCACTATTCTATGCAGTCTCCTAAAGCCTGATACTTAAATCTTTCTGAATCATTGATTCTATTCTCATATATTGGCTTTGACACCATCTTTTAGCTCTTTAGCTCTGTATCAAAATACACAGCAGTTCTGTTCGTTTATTTTTGTGTGTGTGTGCATGTGTGTCTAAGTTAATTAAAATTATTTTCAAATGGAATTTTGCAATCTCTTTAGAGATAATTGTGAACGACTTGGGATGTCACAAGGACAAGTTTAGGAATCACCTGCACAATATTTGTGTCCACACTTCTGTTAACTTTTAGTTGAAAGAGAAACAGGTGGACACTCTGCTCTTTAAAATAATTCTTTAATCGTTTCCTTCCAAAGTTTTCTATAACTTTTCCTCAGTGCCTCTATTCTAAATCTGAGTGTGTGAAATAGAGATATATCTAAATATTTAGTGATGCACTAATATTTTTTCAGTCATTCAGGTTTGTCCTAATGTAATATTTTTAGGACAATGATTATTAATGCTTTGGTTCATGTTTGTTTCAGCCTTCAGCACAATAATGCTATTTAGTCCAACTTGGAGTTCACATTTAGGTTCCAATTCCTGCTTAATTTTTGCTTAATTCCTGGTGGATAAAATCATATATATCTATTTGATATGATTTAACTCATAGCATAACCAAATCTTCATTTAAGAGAGTTTTACCAGTATAGCCATAAAATACTATCATAATAACATCGTAATAGCCTCAGGCTTTTCATAACATCATTAGTGGTTATTTATTAGATTTCCACTTAACAGATGACATTGAATTAAATTACTGCCATAATTTACAGTTTGGGAGTGATGACAATTAGAGTGAAATACTTGAATACCAGCCTTTTAAACTGTGTACCTATAGAAGTGTTTAATAAAGATATTCTGAGTAGTTTTTATTTTAGGGACCAGGAATAATTTAGCATTTTATTAAGATTTACATTACTGAAAACTGAGTCTGGCACCCAAATGCTCCGATTGATGGTGTTTCTGTACCCTCTAGTGGTCTGATGCAGAACTGAAAATGAACATAGAATCTCCAAGGAAAATTGCCTGGGAGTTCTGGGGTCTCGGCAAAAGCACCTGCATCTCCTTGTCCATAAATCATAAAAGGCAAAGATTTAAGGCCAGGCTTCTAGAATGGGGCAATGTGAGTGTGGATTTTCACCTCTAAGCTGATTTTACAGGCATGACAGAAAGAGTGGTGCTAGCTTAAAAGAAAGCTTCCCCCTTTAAATTTCTTACTTTTTCTGAAATGCCAGAGTTTTCAGTATGTTGAAACAAATGTTCTCTATCTATACAGTTTCTCCTCAGTGACATTATTGACATTTAGGTTCTGTAATTCTTTGTTGTGCCCCCTCTCACATGCCCACACTGTAAGATGTTTAGCAGCATCCCTGGCTTCTTACCTGCTAAATACCAGTAGCGTGCCCAGTTGTGATAACCAAAATTGTCTCCAGTATTGCCAAATGTCCCTTGGGGGAAAAATTTCCCTTGATTCAGAATCATTTTAATGATTCCTGTTAGGTAAGATGGAAATAGTTTGCCAATCGAAATAAATAGTTCATTTAATACTTAGCATGAGCCTGGACAGGTACCTGTGTTACTTAATTTAATCCTTGTTAGAATCCTCAGAAGTCAGTCCTATTATTGTCTCCATTTTACAGATGAGGAAACTAAGACTCAGAGGAGTTGAGTGACTTTCATGACATCACATAGGCAAGTGGTAGAGCCAGCATTACAATCCAAGTAGTCTGGCTCTGGAATCTGCATTTGGAAACATTCTACTACAAAAGCATAATTCTTTATTAAGTCCCCAAAGGAGTGAAAAACAGAATTACTGATTTACAAGTAATAATAATCTACAGATGCCAATTTATGATAGTTTTCTGAATCAACAAAACAGAAGGGAAAGATAGCGTAGTGACATTTTCAGAGGAAGATTTGCTTTTTTCATTCATTTATCAAGTACCCACTCTCCATACAGATACAGAAATGTATAAAACAAAGCCCCTGCCCTCTGAAGCTTGCTTACATTGTTGCAAATGAACAAAGGCATAGCTAATATTTCACATAGTAATATGCTACGGAGAAAATAAAACAAGTCAAAGGGGTTGGAGAGGACCTGAGACGGGGTAGAGTGCTTCTATTTTATACAGGGTGGTGGGAAGTATTCCAAGTAGTGAGAACAGCAAGTGCAAAGGCCCTGAGGTAGGAGGGTATCTGAAGTAGGAGCAGCTTGCTAGCATGATAAGAGAAAAGCAAGGAGCCAGTGGAACTGGAGCAGAGTGTGACGGAGAGCAGTAGGAGATGAGATGGAGAGGAGGAGGACCAAAGATGCCCTGAGGTCTTGTAGGCCCTTGTAAAAAGACTTCTCAACTTTTACTCTTTACTGAGATGAATATTTATTGAGACGTGCCATGATCTGACTTAATTTTTCAAAGGACTAGGTCAATCTTCTTTGATTGGGAAGTAGTTTATCATAATTGTTAAGACCTTAAGTTCTGGAATCAGACTGACCTCATTTTAAAGGATGTCTTTAAGAACTCACTCTCTGTGGGCTTTGGGGCAAGTAATTTAACTTATCTGAGCCGCTGAATTCTTATCTGTAGAAAAGATGTAGTAACACCCTAGTTAATTGATCTAAGTGCTTTTGGACATAAGATGCACCATGATTTCCTCTACCAGTAAGAAAATTACAAAACAACACTGCTAATCACGCATGAGTTAGATAAACCAGGCTCTCCAAGTGTGAAAGTGTCCTTAAGCTGTTCTTGGGTATTCGGTCATTTGTCCTGCCTTCATCTGCACTGCTTGGCACGTGATAGGCAATTATTTTGCGTAAATCTCAGTTATGAAAGGAAACATAGCTTCATCTATTTGTTAGTAGCTTCATTTCTTAGGGCCCCCTAAAGCATTTGGTTGTTGCTTTGTAAGCAAATATGAAACCAGGGTCTTTCTTTCCTGTGATGAATACTTGCTTTACTAATACCAAATTTAACCCACTTTCTTGCTCATCTTTTATGCTGGTTCTGCTTGTAAGATAATCTTTAGTTTAATACCGGATCATAGTGTAAAAGATTTTTAAACAGCAATTAAACCCAACATATGCAGTGCCAAGGACGTGCATAAGTCAACTGAAGTGACAGTATTATGAGTTTACACATTCACAGGCAATGATCGAATTACATCATGTCTGCCCTCTGGTCTATGGTGACTGTAAGGTGACATCAATCCTGTGTTAAAATGTTTTATATATGTGTATCTATCTGATATATATGTGTATATTAAATTTAAATATATACAAAATCTGCCTGTGTATGCGTTTATTTTAGAATTGATGGAATATGTGATAGTGCCTGCCCTACAGAGTAGAATTAGCATGGGAAGTTCCTAGAACATAGTTAGCCCTAGGAAACTGTTATCATTTTTATCTCTATGAAGACCTTATATTACAAACTTCCATCTCTTTCTGTAAGACTCCCTAATGAGCTTCCCTGGTGGCGCAGTGGTTGAGAGTCCGCCTGCCGATGCAGGGGACACGGGTTCGTGCCCGGGTCCGGGAGGATCCCACATGCCACGGAGCGGCTGGGCCCGTGAGCCATCGCCGCTGAGCCTGCACGTCCACAACGGGAGAGGCCACAACAGTGAGAGGCCCGCGTACCGCAAAAAAAAAAAAAAAAAGAAAAAGACTCCCTAACTTAATTTCCTCTGTTTTTTCCCAGACTCAAATCTTCCAATACTAATTACTCAGGTGACTTTCCCTCCTTCCGCACTTTCTATTCTCAGAAGGAAATAAAATTACAAGTCTCTAACTCCCTAAACATTTTTTTCCCCAAGTTATTAATCAATGGCTCATATTAAAAAAAATTGCCCCAGTTGTCTGGAGAACTTTTCTGTGGCATAATAGATTCTTCCTTATTTCCTATCTGCTGAGCAGCCTTTACATCAAGGTAGATATTTGTCTTGCAATTTTTTTTTAATTCTCTTGATGATTTAAAATGCTGAGGGGACATTATCACTTTGTCTTATCTCGTTCCCATTTATTCATCAGCCTGCTCTCATAAAATGTTTGTTGGTCCACCCTTCTCAGAGAATGTCATGGTTAACTTATAAGCTCAGTATCCTGGTTTATCATTATGGTCCTAATGCCACGTGAGATCACTTAAAGAAAGGCTGGAGGTAGCAACACTGCTGATGATTATTTACTGCATGCCTTTTTACATCTCCCTGGAATGATGTACTTCTTGACCACCTGCCTCATCAAATTAAAACAAGAATGAAAATAGATGGGGTGGAGAGGCAACAGATCAAAAGAAGGACTCGGAGGAAGCCCATCTCCGGGATCAGCTTGCCCTCATTATATGCAAGCTGGGTGCTCAGCTTGCCCTCATTATATGCAAGCTGGGTGCTGGAATCACAGGCAGCGCAAAGATGTTGTCAGTGTCTATGAGCCCCAGGTGATTAACAGCCTCTTAAACTTTTAGATTAAATTGCTTCTAGGTCTTTCAGAGCAGGTGGTCTGTTCAGAACTATAGCCTGTGGAATGTCAGAAAGGGGGGAAGTGTCCATTTGTGAGGGAGGATGGGCAGCTAAAAAGGCCTTTATTCTTTGGTTGAGCCCACTTACTTAACCTGGGTGGAGTGTATTAAAGCTGATGACGGGGTCCCTTTAAAATTATTGATTATAATTTAAGGTAATCTATCTACACATTCTTCATCATTAGAAGTGCTCTAAGCAGTTTAATTCACTTGTATTGGCACCTGGATTGGAATTTGTGAAGAGGTTAGTGGCCGGATACTTGCCCCAGAGGTCACTTAAACTCTAATTGATGTTCCCTGAAGTTGCAAAACCACCTGACACATTGACTCTTCAATGCTTTTGATAGTCAGCTCTGTCTCAGTTGTATATGTTTAAATTAGCATATGAATATTTCTTTGTTTCATTCTCCAAGTTCATACAAAAATGAACCCCAGGGTATTTTAATAGCACATTCTCATAGGGAATGTCTAGAGTCCTGCTTTTCCTTAATTTTTTTTTTTAAGATTTGAAATCCCAAACATCTGTGGACTTTAAGAGGCCTCCCTCTGGCATGTTTCAGGTAAAGAAGATGGTTATGAAGAGACAGGAATCATTCATTGTGATTTGTGACTGTGCACTGATCTTATCCAGTAAGAATCTGTCTGCAGATGAGAAATATACAGTCTAGACAGGAAGAAGGAAGTGGTGGGGTTCGGGGAACAACAGGCTCCCTGTGGCTCTATGGATTTAACCTCTGCACAACCACACACTGTGGTTTTTGGGAAAAGGATTAGTGAAGCTGAGGGAACTAAATAAATATTAATGTTCACACACAAACACATGATTAAAAGTCAAGCAACTTGTTCTTGCTAAGAGTCTGTTACAAACAAAGTATTCTCCCTAGAAGGAAAGATAAGAGGGATTCTCACTGGTCTTAAAGAGACATCTTATTCTCTGTCAAATGAAGTTAGAATTGGATTGAAAAGCATCTTACACTTTTTTTGAGAATCTAGACTGGTCACCTATCTGATGCCATAACCCCTTGCTACCAAAACACTTTCAATTTTGAGAATATTCTGGGAAATATTCTGTTCATGGAGACTTTGGGAGGATCTGATTTTGTTTGGCCAACCTAAAACCAATCTACCAAAAATAATTTTGACTACCCACTAATTTGCCTGTTTTCCTAGAGAGATAACATTATTAAAAGTGTGGTAAATTGCACCCTTGGTCCCAATTCTTCACTCGTCCCGATACCATGCTCTTTGCTGAGTGACTTTGAAGTTATCCTACTAAAGGCGTAGAGAGATGTTGAGTGACCAACTGGTCCTGGTTTACCCAGGACTTTCCTGGTTCTATAATGAAAAGTTCCACATTCTGGGAAGCCCCTTAGTTTTAGGCAACTGGGGATTATTGATCACCCTTAGCAAAGTATATTTTTACACCCCTTTACTTTGAGGTGATTGGCCAATGAAGTAGAAATGGCAGTGTGTAAGTTCTGAGCCTAAGGCATTAAAAGACTTTGCATGTTTGTGCTGTCTGTGCTTCTGCCATCACTGTGAGAAGGACATGCCCTGATTATCCCATTAGTTCAAGGAGGATGAGGGGTTTGTGGAACAGAGCTAACCTCAGCAGAGCAGCCCAGCCAAACGAAGTATATATCAGCCTATCCCCAGAAAAGCTATGTTTGCATGAGTGATAATAAATATCGTTGTTACTTTGAACCACTGTTTTTTGGGATGCTTTATGACACAGAAATAGTTAACCTATACCAATCAATTTTATTAGTATCAGGCAGTGGGCTAAAAGCTTTACACAGATCATCTCCTGCTACCATACCATGAAATAGTAATGTAATTATTTTATAGCTGGGGTAACGATAGAAAGATGGAGTAAATGCCCAAGATAAGCAATGAAGTTGATTCGAAACCTGTTTCCAAAGTAATCCAATACCTCAAAGTTTCTAAAAGTTTTCAACTAATACAAGCTATTGTGAACGATTCAAGCAAATCTTGAATATATAAGTAGGAAACATAAATGGAGAAAAAGTAAATGTCATCCCTTTCCCTCCCTGCCTCTCCCCCTTTCTCATTTCTCTAAGTCTTCCTCTCTGAGGTAATCACAATTAATCTTTTGGCGTGAATTCTTCTGCATGATTTTCTATGTATTTTATAAGCATATTTCTTTACTTTAAATTTTTATGTAAATAAATACATAGTGTTCTGCAGTGTTTTTCCCTTAAGTAACTTAGACATCTTTCCATGCCAGTCCATATAGAGGCACTTTAGGTTCTTTTATCAACTGCATATCACTCCATAGTATGGCTGTATCATAATTTGAGTTTTCTCTTAACAATAAACATTTCAATTAATTCTAAATTTTCACTATTCCAAATAATTATTTCATGAACTTTTTTCATATATCATTGTGCACATACGTATTTCTACAGAAAAAAATCCTAGAAATTAATTTTGTTCACAGCCAGTTACACATCAGTGTTCAGTAAGTTTTGTTTGTTTAAATAAAACACTATGTGCAAAATATTGTGCTTGTGCACCATAAGCAAACGCTCACTGGATACTGAGTTCTCTTTCTGGACCCCCCTTCTCTTATTGGAGGTATTTTGTAAGGCATTCATGGTAGCCTGTGAAGTGCATTAGCTGTACCTGTTTGTCCCCAGATGAAGTGGGTTGTGTTGCTATCAGCTGTTGAATTTGTTGTTCTTCCATTTCACATAGCATGAATGATTCTTTGGAAGCTTTACCCACAATCCTGAAAGACCCCATCCATTGGAGGTGTTTGCTGCTTAAATGACAAGTTGGTGACGAATTTCTTCAGTGGAAACATTTGTCCCATTAGAGAGTGAAATCATGGTATGAACTTGGGGTATGCCATCATTTTAAGGTGGGCTCAGTCACTGTTTCAGTTTAAACTGTTTAGACTATTTAGTTTAGACTGTTAATAAAGGGTCTCATACGAACAGACTCAAAGGTTTCTATACACATAAACTGCCAAACCATTGTTCGTAGTGATTGTGCCTGTTACCTTCAGCATGGGGAGAACCGTCTCTCATTTCTTAGTACAAAGCCTGGCATTCTTTCCCGCTCTTGGTTCTGTTCTGCACTGCAACAAGTCTAATATGTATAGGCTATGTCATCACAGCCACCCCCTTGGATCAAGATTTGCACACACCAGCAATGTGTCCTGCCTTTGAAAAGTGGGCTTAGAGAAGAGGCCTAATTCAGGTGGGAAATTCTGGAGTCCTGGGTGTTAGACTATTGTCCAGGGAGGAGGGGTATATATTCTGGGTGGGCATGTTCTTGGGCTCCGAGGACTCCTTACTCCATGGGGTGGAGCAGGGCCAGGGCGGGGCCCCCCTTGACTGGGTCTGAGGACAGTATTGCACTCAGTTTCCATGTACGAGAGTCCTAGTTGTTTCACTTCTTCATCAAGACTTGACTTTGTTAGTCTTCTTTATTTTAGCCCTTCTTCTGGGTATGTAGTGGTTTCTCATTGCGGGCTGAACTGATGATCAAAGAGGTAGAGCATTTTCTTTTTGTATTTTTGCCACTTGGATATGCTGTGTTGTGAAGTGTCTGTTTAATGATTTCCCACAATTTTCTATCAGGTAGCTGGTCACTATTATCATTCCCATTTTACAATGGGGAACTGGAAGCACTGAGAGGATAAATAATTTTTCCATAAGTAGAAGTAGAAACAAAGCTGGGATTTGAATCCAGGATGTCTGACTTCACAGCTCACTCCCCTAATCCACTCAAATGCTCAGACAAGAGAACCAAATTGGACTTTTGCGTCCGTTATGGTTCACTGATATACAGCTTGGGCTCCCCCTAGCAGAGGAAAAAAGTTGTACTCAAGATGCCCAAGTGGGGACTACCCTAGGAAAGGTAAAAGAACCACAAACGTGATGGCTTAAAAAAGCGTACAGTTATTCTCTTGCATTTCTGCAGGTCAGAAGTCCAGAATGGGTTTTATAAGGCTAAAACCAAGGTTCTCTCCACGGAGGCTTTAGAGAGAATCTACTTCTTTACCTTTTCGCCTTGTACTTTGCTGCATGACTTGGCTCACGGCCCTTTACTCCATTCCAGGGAATCTTCAAGTCTCTCTCTGCTCCTTCACATCAGCTTCTCTAATGCAGTCAAACCGCTTCTTCCTCCCTCTTATAAGGACATTTATGATTGCATTTAGGGCCCAGGACAATCTAGGATACTCTTTTCATCTCAAGATCCTAATTTAATCACCTTTAAAAAGGTACTTTTCCCACATAAGTTAATATTCACAGGTTCCAGGGTCAGGATCTGGATATCTTTGGGGGCCGTTATCAGCCTACTACACCCCTCTACTATTTTGATTCAATATGTGTACGTCATGTGATTTCCCCTGCGAAGGTTTGTACTTGGAAATACAAAGTATTGGTTCGTTGCCTGGTTCATCACTTGATTCAATTATGCTGAATACCAGTCAAACCACTCAGAAAATTTCTGCTCAGAAATATGTGTCTTTGTGGTTCCCACGAACCTCTTACTTCTGATCTGTTAAAGTGTTCTAGGCGGGGACCAAGAACGGTTAGCATTTATGTTTTACCTCAGTTATAAATTCTTTCGATGACTCATGGGGTCTCTTACTGTGAAATCATCTTTCTTAGAAGCTTCCTTTTCTCAGAACCTGATGCACTTTCAAATTTTCTATGTAAAAAATACCTTCCCACACCACTTCTGTTCTGCACATGTAGTGAATCCTGGTCAGGAGTGACAGGAAGCTCAATGCCGTGAGGGCCGGCTGCTCTGGGACACCTGCTGTGCTAGTAATGAACATGAGATGCCTAACATGTGTTGCCCTTTCCCCCCCGCTGCCAGGTGGAAGACTCAGCTGCTCCTCAGACCCAGGATCTTCATGGCTTTATCCAGAGGCCGGGAGTTCCCACTCGTCCTGCTTTTCATCTTCCACATGATTCACGTTGTGTGAAGCTTTAACTCTGGGTCCCCAGGAGAACATTTTATTCTGCAGCCATTTGTTGTCCATTCATTCATCACATGTTTTCCAAGTGCCTACCGTGCACGTGGCAGCTTTCTGGATGCTGGCAACTTAAGGATGAGTAAAGCACAGATCCTGCCTGCAGGATATTAAGCTGCTTAGTCACAATATGATAATTCTGGATACTAGTCCTCTTCAGCGGCAGGTGACGGAAACAAAATTCACACTGACTTAAAACATGAAAGAGAATGTCTTGATTTATATAATGGAAAAGTCCAGGGATGGTACTATGTAACAGTCTGGGCCCAAACAGAGAAGAGTTTAATCAATCAAAAGTATGCGCACACACACAGACACAGACACACACAAATTCACACTAAAGGGTTTATTACATGACTTTGACCTACGCAATTGTAGGGGCTGGTTAGCCAGTTTCTATAAGGCGGTCTTCGTCTCTGATGCTGGAGATTGAAGGGAATAGAGAAGCTAGATGTGAAGTGGGAAAGACCAAGAACAAAGAGGCACCCCTGAACATGAGCCGGAACCTATGTGGATGGACTGGAACCCATGTCGGTCTCTCATCATCTCCAGACCACATGGGGCTCCTGTGGAGGCCTGCAGAAGGAAAGTTGCTGCCTTTTGTCATGAAGCTAAATATGCATGTGGTCCAAGAGCTGAGGAAGCTGCAGGAGAGTCTGAGGGAAGACAGGGCTGATGGAAACCTGGCTGCTGCCCCACAAACACAAAGGCAAGTCGCAAATTGGCACAGTGCACTTGTGCTGGGCAGTACCTGTGCCCCTTCCCCAATGCTTGCAGACATCGAAATGACCTGGCTGCCTTTGAGTCTACCTTCTGAATCCCAAACAGAACACCTTTTGTGTCCAATCCAACTGGAAACACATAGCCGAGGAGATTCTGGGAGAGGTCATGCAGGTTAGCCAAGCCAGCACCTTACAAAGCAACTCCCGTCCTGGCAGGAGGAGAGGCTGGTGGAGGCTGTTCACACAGTGTCCTCAGAAATCTCTCAGTTCTCTGTTCCTCTCTTTTGACATTTTTTTTTTTCTCAAAGAGCTCTGTCTCTCACTTTAGCTTCATAAGCCCAGTGGAAAGAGCTCCTTTTTCTCAACAGTTCTATCAAGTTCTGGGCTGACACTCATCTCTGATTCACCCAGAGGAACACAGCACTCTCACTGGGCAGCCCTGGGGCCCTTGTCTTCTCCTGAAGTGGGGTATAGGGTCAGACCCATTTTTAACTACAGGCACTGAGAAAACAAGGTATTGATACTAAAAAGGCAAACCAAGCCCCAAAGTAAAAGTCCACTAATACAGATAGAAACTCAGGGAAAGGTTTGCCATAGGACATGATGGTATCAATACAAAAGCAGCTGGATCCACAGAGTAATTACTAGGCTGCAATCTGGAAACACATGGCGTCTGTGTTTAGTGCTGTTTCTATTACCCAACTATGTGGCCTCGAGCAAGTTGCTTAACCTCTCTGGAACTAAGTGATCTCATTTGACAGGGGAAAATGTTAGCCTCTATTTATTCATTCATTCATCCAGAAAGCAATTATCAAATATTTAACCATATGCCACACACCGGGGTGGACAGAAAGCCCTTCAGGAGCTTCTCATCTAATGAGGGAGACAGACGAAGTTACAACACGTATAATGGATGCAGTACAAGGAGGATAAAAGTCCCTATCTGGGGCAAAGGTTGGGGGGCAGGGAGCTTCTTAGGGAAGGACTTCTTAAGAACTTTTAAATGACAGGTAGGATTTTATTGGCAGATGGGTTTGAGGGAGCTCATTCTGTAGGTAAGGACAGTAGATGTAAAAGGAGCAGAACAGTGGAGGAACACGCCACGTCTGAGGCAAACTTCAAGGGTTCAAGGCCCTTGGGGACAACTAACAAAGATACGTTATCTATTGAGGAACTGAGCAAGAAGGGTATTTTATGCCACACTAAGGAGTGTGGCCACCATCCTGAGGGGGTGGGGGTGATAGCAACAGGATGATTTGGGGCAGAGGAGCCTCATGAGTGGCAGGTAAGAAACTGGGTGTCAGTAAGGAAGAAAGAAGTGAGAGCAGAGCAGGAGGTTGACTGAGAAATCATTTCTCGCACCCGGGTGGCAGAGGTTGCATGCCTGGGCTTGGGAAGTGGTGTTCTCTTTGGAGTGAAGGGATATTTAGAGAGTGACTTATTAGTACTGATTCACTGACTGTGAAGAGAAAATGCCAAATCCCAGACTCACAGCCAGGAGGAAAGGGTGAGGCTGCTGCCATCTAGAACTAGAAAACCCAGAGGAGGAGTAGGTTGGGAAGAAGTGGAGAGAGGTGTTGAGTTCAGTTTGGAGCATGTTGAACTAAAAAAGCTTTTAGGAGGCTCAGGTGGAGACGTCCATGAGGACCAGGGCTTCTATCTTAACTCTGGGAGTTCTTGACTGTATGTCAAGTTCATTTCAGTCATGCAGCTTTCTGAGCTTTTCTTATCTACTCATGAGGATGTAAGAATACATATTATGAAAATACAAGGACTTGAGAAGTGCTTGGTAGATATGGTGACCATGTCTATTGCAATATGGTATTCCCAATGTTTAGTGGGAAAGCATTAGCTGCACTGTATGATTTATACACCAAAGGAACTAAAATAACACATGTATTCCTAATTTCCCTAATTCCTAATATTCCTAATTTCTCACAGAGGAAAATCATGGAGTAGGAAAGAAGAAGTCTTTCTGATGATTCTTCATAAAATGCTTTCTCCACTTCTCAGCTGAAATGACAGTCTATGTGAAGAATAACTTTTGGTAAAGAAATACATTTTTATCTTCAAAATTGCTATAAGTAATGTATTACCATTTTTCATTATCGGAATGCAAAAGATATTCCAAAATAACTAGATCTTTATAATACAATAAAAACACAATCTATAGACCCATTTCCAGTTAAATAAAGTCACTTTCTTTAAAAATGATGTCTTTTATTTATGTAATGTATGTATCTAGAGTGAGTAGGTTTGAACTAAGCGAAAGTTCCTTCTAGAGTTACGTCAAGCACTACTGTATTTTTAAATGATTGTGAAAATGAATTTGCCCAGCATTTGGGGGCTATCTGTTCAATTTCAAGTGATTTGATGAGACACATACAAACAAAACAGATTTGAACATGATCGTAATATCTCCTGGGAAAATTCACTGAGGTTAGGGTTATCTTTTCCAGTGTCTCTAATATATAGATGGAAGTCTAGAAGATTAAATCCAATCTTCACATTCATATAAATTTCCTTTTTGGGCTTAGGGGCAAAGGAACCTCTACAAATTTATTTATACGTGGTATGAAGAAAACATGTTTGTCCCTTAACCCTTTCTTAAATTGGATTTATTAATTTGATTGGAGCCAAGATTCAGTGATATTTGACAGACTGAAAATTTGGATTCTGTTTGTATGAGGACACAAAGTATTCATGAAATTGACATAATATACTGACATAACATGCCTGAATATGCATACATGTCAGCTACATGTAAAAGAATGAAATTAGAACACTACCTAACACCATACACAAAAATAAACTCCAAATGGATTAAAGATCTAAACATAAGACCGGACACTATAAAACTCTCAGAGGAAAACATAGGAAAAACACTCTTTAACATAAACCACAGCAAGATTTTTTTTGACCCACCTCCTAGAGTTATGAAAAAAAAAAAAACCCCAAGTGGGACTTAATTAAACGTAAAAGCTTTTGCACAGCAAAGGAAACCATAAAGAAGAACAAAAGACAGCCCCCAGAATGGGAGAAAATATTTGCAAATGAAGCAACAGACAAAGATTTAATCTCCAAAATATACAAACAGCTCATGGAGCTCAATATCAAAAAAACAAACAACCCAATTAAAAAATGGGTGGAATACCTAAACAGACATTTCACCAAAGGAGATATACAGATGGCCAAGAGGCACATGAAAAGATGCTCAACATCACTAATTGTTAGAGAAATGCAAATCAAGACTACAATGAGGTATCACTTCAGACCGGTCAGAATGGCCATCCTCAAAAAATCTACAAACAATAAATGCTGGAGAGGGTGTGGAGAAAAGGGAACCCTTTTGCACTGTTGGTGGGAATGTAAATTGATACAGCCACTATGGAGAACAGTATGGAGGTTCCTTAAGAAACTAAAAATAGAACTACCATATGACCCAGCAATCCCACTACTGGGCATATGCCCTGAGAAAACCATGATTCAAAAGGACACATGTACCCCAATGTTTATTGCAGCACTATTTACAATAGCCAGGACATGGAAACAACCTAAATGTTCAACGATAGATGAATGGATAAAGAAGATGTGGTACATATATACAATGGAATATTACTCAGCCATAAAAAGGAACAAAATTGGGTCATTTGTAGAGATGTGGATGGACCTAGAGTCTGTCATACAGAGTGAAGTAAGCCAGAAAGAGAAAAACAAATATCGTATATTAACACATATATGTGAAATCTAGAAAAATGGTACAGATGAACCTATTTGTAGGGAAGGGATATAGATGTAGACATAGAGGACATTTGGACACAGAGGGGGAAGAGGAGGGTGGGACGAATTGGGAGATTAGGTTTGACATAAATATACTACCATGTGTAAAATAGCTAGTGGGAACCTGCTGTATAGCACAGGGAGCTCAGCTTGGTGCACTGTGATGACCTAGATGTGGGGGGGGGGGGGAAGGGGGAGAGGGAGGTCCAAGAGGGAGGGGATATACGTATGTATATAGCTGATTCACTTCATTGTACAGCAGAAACTAATACAACATTGTAAAGCAATTTTACTCCAATTTTAAAAAAAAAAAGAATAGGAGGAAAAAAAAACCCACCACCATAAAAATAAATAAATAAATAATTGCAATGTTCCCATTAAATCCTTTTCATAATTCTGTCAAGTAGATATTACTATTTATAGTTTACAGTGAGAAAACTGAGATTCAAGGAGGTTAAGTAACTTGTTATAAGTCACTATTGTCATAAATCAGGTTTGTTTTCATCTAAACCTTATGTTCTTCCCTCTTTTAAAAATCCTGCAGGTTCTATACCTGGATGTACACACCTTATCTTATAGGTGGAGACAGAATCAGAAGGAGCAATGAACTGCAAGTTAAAAGTGAGGAATACTTGTCCTGGCTTCGCTATTATCCCTTAAATCCTCGCAGCAAGAGTTTCATATACATAAAATAAAGTCACTAGCTTCTTTCTAGCTTAAAAGTGTGGTATAAAGACTTGGAATTGGAGGAGTCAGAAGAAAAGAATTCACATCCCAGCACAACCACTTGCTTACCAGCTCTGCAACCTTGAGCAAGACACTCACAATCTAACCTCAGCTTCCACTCTATTAAATGGGAATATTGATCCATAGCCTGCCTATCTTACATGTGAAAATACTACTGAAATGAGACAAATAGTTGCGAATAAAATTTAAAAGCCATTTATGTACAGGATTTGTAAGGTATTATTCCTCTGAGCAGAACTTGTACTGGAGAACGAAGCTTAAGTAAGAAACTTCTCAATATGTGTATTAGTTTTCTGTCACTGCTCTAACCAATTAACACAAATTTAGTGGCTTAAACTTATTATCTTATGTTTCAGAAGTCAGAAGTCCAACATAGGTCTCACTGGGCTAAACTCAAGGCATCACTGGGGCTATGTTTCTTTCTGAAGGATCTAGAAGAAAACCTATTTCTTTGCCTTTTCCAAACTCTAGAAGCCACCTGCATTCATTTGCTCAAGCTCTCTTTCCCCTATCTTCAAATCCAGCACCGTTGCACCTCTCTGACCTTCCTTTGGTTGCTCAATCTTTCTCTGACCACAGGTGGAAAGTTTCTTCAATTTTAAGGTTTTATGTGATAAGACTGGCCCATCTGGGTCATATGGGATGATGATCCCCTTTCATCTTAATATCGCATCTGCAAGTCCCTTTTGCTATCTA
Organism: Orcinus orca; assembly: GCF_937001465.1. Lineage (NCBI taxonomy): Eukaryota > Metazoa > Chordata > Mammalia > Artiodactyla > Delphinidae > Orcinus > Orcinus orca. The sequence continues at coordinate 72,042,621 of NC_064569.1, read as the reverse complement.
AAGTAACATATTCAGACGTTCTGGAGGGGCATCATTCTGCGTGCTACAATGTATAACATCATGGAAGTGATGGTTACAGATGGTTACTGAAAGTGATTTTTTTTCTAAATTACCCAGCATTTGATACTTGATTGGACTTTGATTTAATATTGTTAAGTCCTCATCACATTTACTCACCCACAGAAATTGTTTGCATGAGACTATCAGCTCATTAACCCATCATCTCATTAATTTAGTCATTTACTGCCTTTCAAAAGATATTTCTCTGCTACAGGAAAGAGATTCTCAGAAGGGCTGGCAGAAGCATAGCAAGACAGGAAAACGAAAATTGGAACTTCCAAGTAATTTGAGAACAATCTTTTTTTCAATAGTCTAGACTATTTTAGTTATGGACTTTGAGTGGATTTATGTCTTATGCAATCACTGAAGGAGTTGAAAGGAGGTTTCCCTTCCTTTTTACCCACTTGCTATTGCAGGTACTTGTTTGGCACACATTCTCATCTGTGGTCTAGTGGCTCCTTTTGAAATATTTTCTAGGACAGGACAACCCGCTCACCAAAAGGTGACTTCAGATGATGCACAGTTTTCTTGCTCTGGAATTAGTTTTCCTGCAATTTCTATTTGATTCTTCGGCTTCCCACTGAAGAAACCAGGAAGGGATTCTCCCCCATACTTTTTCTTATTCCAGCAAAACGTCTTAGTTCCTTCAGTCATTCTTCAAATTAAAATACTGGTTGGATGAATGAAGGCAGGTAAGCATTAGTGTGCTTACTTTACAAATAGGAAAGTTGAGACTCAGAGAATTTCAATAACTTGCCCAAAGTACACAGTGGGTCAATGACAAAGCCACAATTTGAGGAAAGATTTGCCTGGCTCCAAAGCTCTTGATTCTCAGAAGAGAGATCTGAATAAATTTAATAAACAGCTATCAAGTTGATGCAGAGTGTGTCATGGCCAGATATTGGATGCAGACCTCCCAAATTTGGAAGATGGAATGGTTTATATTTTTCCTTTCATAAGTATGTGTGGGAGGGAATTCCCTGGTGGTCCAGTGGTTAGGAGTCCATGCTCTCACTGCCAGGGCCCGGGTTCAACCCCTGGTTGAGGAACTAAGATCCCACAAGCCGTGAGGTGCAGCCAAAAAAATAAATAATAATAATAAAAATACTTGTGGGAGATTTAAAACATGGGTTAAAAGTGATTAGGACCTGAGAAATATAAAAGGAATGTTTAATGTTTTCCAAGTCTCAGATTTTAAGACCCTTGAAGGAATAGTACAGATCAATAGTTGATCTCAAGTGTGGATTTTCTAATTTCTCTTTAATATGTCTTGCTACAACCCCTTCTCAATCAGACTTCACAGTTACAAAAAGAATCTTTTATAGAATAGATATTGGGCTTGTCATATTTTTTTGTTTGGTAATTATTACTAGAACTTTGTGAGAATTAACACCAAGGTTAAGATGAACTCAAAATTGAATTCAGCCATACTACCCAAAGCAATCTACAGATTTAATGTGATTCCCATCAAATTATCTATGACATTTTTCACAGAACTAGAACAAATAATCCTAAAATTTATATGGAACCATAAAAGACCCAGAACTGCCAAAGCAATCCTAAGTAAAAAGAACAAAGCAGGGGACTTCCCTGGTGGTCCAGTGGTAAAGAATCCACCTTCCAATGCAGGAGACGTGGGTTTGATCCCTGGTTGGGGGACTAAGATCCCACATGCCGTGGGGCAACTAAGCCCACGCGCCACAACTATTGAGCTTGCACCCCTCAACGAGAGAGCCCGCATGCCGCAAAATACAGAGCCAAACTACAGAGCCCACGTGCTCTGGAGCCCACATGCCGCAACTACAGAGCCCATGCTCCCTGGAGCCCATGTGCCACAACTAGAGAGAGAAAACCTGCACACCACAACTAGAGAGAAGCCCGAGCACCGCAACAAAGAGACCGTGCACTGTAATAAAAGATCCCACATGCCCGAACGAAGATCCCATGTGCTGCAACTAAGACCTGATGCAGCCAAAAAAATAAGGAAAATAAATTTTTTTTAAAAAAAGAACAAAGTGGGAAGCATAACCCTCCCAGACTGCAGACAATACTACAAAGCTATGGTAATCAAGACAGCATGGTATTGGCACAAAAATCGACATATGGATCAATGGAACAGAACAGAGCCCAGAAATAAACCCACACACCTACGGTCAATTAATCTTTGACAAAGGAGGCAAAAATATGCAAAGGAGAAAAGAGAGTCTCCTCAGCAAGTTGTGTTGGGAAAGCTGGACAGCTGCATGTAAATTAATGAAGTTAGAACACTCCCTCGTATTATACACAAATAAGCTCAAAATGTCTAGAGACTTAACTATAAGACAGGACACCATAAAACTCCTAGACAAAAGCATAGGCAAAACATTCTCTGACATAACTTGCACCAATGTCTTCTTAGGTCAGTCTCCCAAGGCAACAGAAATAAAAGCAAAAATAAACAAATGGAACCTAATCAAACTTGCAAGCTTTTGTAGCATAAAGGAAAACAAACAAAATGAAAAGACAACCTGTGGAATGGGAGAAAATATTTGCAAATGATGCGATTGACAAGGGCTTAATTTCCAAAATATATAAACAGCTCACACAACTCAATAACAAAAAAACAAACGACCCAATCAAAAAATAGGCAGAAGAACTAAATAGACATTTCTCCAAAGAAAACATACAGATGCCCAACGGGCACATGAAAAGATGCTCAACATCGCTAATTATTAGAGAAATGCAAGTCAAAACTACAATGACGTATCACCTCACACCAGTCAGAATGGCCACCATAAAAATGTCTACAAATAACAAATGCTGGAGAGAGTGTGGAGAAAAGGTAACCTCTTACACTGTTGGTGGGAATATAAGTTGGTGCAGCCACTATGGAGAACTGTATCGGGGTTCCTCAAAAAACCAGCAATCCCACTTCTGGGCATATATCCAGACAAAACCATAATAGTGTTGCTATGACCAAAGGGGTGCGTGTATCCCACTACTGTGCATTTACCCTGAGAAAACCATAATTCAAAAAGATACATGCACCCCTATGGTCATAGCAGCACTATTCATAATAGGCAAGACATGGAAACAACCTAAATGTCCATTGACGGAGGAATGGATAAAGCGGATGTGGCGCATATATACAAAGGAATACTACTCAGCCGTAAAAAAGAACAAAATAATGCCATTTGTAGCAACATGGATGGACCTAGATATTATCATACTAACTGAAGTAAGTCAGAAAAAGAAAGACAAATACCATATCACTTATATGTGGAATCTCAAATATGACACAAATTAACTTATCTATGAAACTCACAGACACAGAGAACAGACTTGTGATTGCCAAGGGGGAGGGAGGTGGGGGAGGGATGGAGTGGGAGTTTGGGGTTAGCAGATGCAAACTATTATGTACAGAATGGATAAACAACAATGTCCTACTGTATAGCACAGGGAACTATATTCAACATTCTGTGATAAACCATAATGGAAAAGAATATTTTTTAAAAGTATATATATGTTTAAGAGAATAACTTTGTTGTATAGCAGAAATTAACACAACACTGTAAATCATCTATACTTCAATAAAAAAAATTGAATTCAGTGGTTAGTGGTGTCTTTTCCCAGTACCCATCACAGTGTAATATTTACTTTCCCTTATCTAGGCAATAGGTTTCTATTAATATAGCACCTCTCACAATTTAGGAGGTTAGGAGATTACGGTTGGGGTTTAGCCCAGCTGGTGGAGTTTTGGTAGATCCAAGACTGTCCCCAAGCTGTGGGGACCATAGGAATGTAAGGATCATTTAAAATCAGAGTTTGGGTGTGTGTACATGTATGTATCTGTGCATGTACATGTTCTGTGTGCCTTGGAAGTAGGGTGGAGTTTGTAAACCAGAGAAGAGCATCCAATCTCCAAAAAAGGAAAAGCTCTGAAGCACGTATGATGATCTAGAACACAAGCCAGGGGACTGAAGTCCATCAGAGTGGCAGGACCACAGGTGACAGATCATGCCAGTCCAGAGGGGGATGGCATGGGAGAGTAGATTCTTTTATGTTACTATGTTATATGCCAAAGAAATGATGATTAATCTCCAAGTAGGACCATCTTATAATTTGGACAGTCAGCAAAAAACTCTATGGAGTGATGATAAAAATTGAAGTCAGGTGTGTGGCAATATCTTCCTTCTAGGTGGTCAGCCCTTTTGGACTATGGCCCCCACCACGGGTGGGGAACAGAATCCAGACCCTTGAGGAAGGCACTGCAAATGTTAGTCTGAGGGTCAGTTTCCCAGAGAGGCAGTGCTGGGATTCAGGGCAGGTTTAACACCAGTGGATAAATGGGAATACCAATCTCAAAGTCAAAGCTCAAGCCTGGTAATAGAGTGAGAGCCAAAGGGTGGACATTTGGGGAATCCATAGCTCGGTGCCAACACACTGCTGAGGCTCAGACAGCTGGCTCTATGGCTGTACAACTCATGCCAAATCCCTCTCCATAAAATCCCAATGTACTGATTTTCCCGGGGAAGGCTGGGTCAGTAGAGAAGCTGGACTGAATAAATCTGGGCGAAAATATCTGCAGCTCAGGAGACGCGGAAGGCAGGATCTATGAACAGAGTCCATTGGTCTTTGCCCAGAGCTGTCTCACCCTCCTCCACTTCTTGTAATCAGGTATCTCCTGCCAGCACTTCTTGGAAACTGCTTCTTTGAATATCACTAACAGATTCCTACTATGTAAATCCAGAAGTTTTTTCTAAGCTCCCACTTTTCTTAACTCAACTGGCCAATCCCTCCTCATTTGATATCCTCTTTCCAATGTTGTCTTGTTCTCTACATCTTTGGTTAATTACTCTCTTTCCTTGGAGAGCTCCCCTTTCTTGTTCTCAGGCAAGTGCACTTGGCAGTTCCTAAAACTTTGTCCTCAATCACAAAGGATTTTTTTCTTCCCATTTACTCTCTCCTCTAAGACTTTAGTTATTCTCATGGCTTCAAGTATTTGTTTTATATGGATGATTCCAAAGTTTGTAGCACCAGGCTTGACGTTTCTGTGTTTCTTTCAGCCCCATGTAGAAACTTCCCACTTGGGAGCAAAATAATGACATATCAAGCATAATGAAATCAGTATGTTCAAATTTGAACAAGAAGACCTGATCTTTGGGGGAAAACTGTGCTGTGCCCTCAAACTGGTACAATGGTGAGATTTATAAAGATAATCAGTTCAATACAAACTGGTTTCCTTATGATATAGTAGATGATAAACGTTGGGGGTTTTCTAATTTTTTAAATAAATTAAATCACAGAAGTATAACATGCGTCTCCTTTTCACAGGAAAGTTCCCCACTAATTCAATTGAGTACAACCTTTGTCAGGATGCAAGATTTTTCCTTCAGGCTCCCCCCATGTATTTGCTCTCCCCTATTAAGGGGAAGGGACTGCTCATGAGCATCCAGGATTATTACATGACAGGAGGTGTGCAAGAAACTAGTATGAGCCATGTTCTAAGACAGGGCATCCTTGATGTTCCCTCCACACTGTGTGGCAGCAGTCTCTTTTCCCTCCTCCATCCAAGCCATCTCCTTCTTTAGTTCTTTTAAAATTGCCCCCCGACCTCCTGTTTCTCCTCCCTAATGAATCATCCCAGAGGTAAAAACTCAGACCTGAAATAATGACTCTTAGAAGGGAAACTGCACATGGCACTGCATTTAGCAACTCATTGAAACCTTTACTTCTGTTTCATGTTGACTAGATATATCAGTGCAAGGGAAAATGCACAGAAGAACAAGGCTAATATTTCAAGGTATAAACCTTCCACATATATTTTACACATACTTGGGAGAGAACCAATTACTGTTAGAGTTATCACCAAGGAAGAAGAGGAAGGGCACTAACCAGATAACCTAGGCCGTTGGGCCACCCCAACATGTTACGAGGATTTGGAATATATGGGGAGGTGACGGTAGAGACCTAATTTGGGCATGAAAGTGGGTGAGATGGTAAGACTGCCCAGGGGGTGCTTATGGGCAGGTATTTGAGAAGATTCAAAATAAGAAATACAGACTGAAAAGAAGGGTTCTTGGTTTTATATAAACATATAATAAAACTAGCATTGATTGAGCACATAATGTCAAACACTGTTTTGGCTACATTCTATATATTACGTTATCTAATCCTCCTAACAGTCCTCTAAGAGATAAAATAGACCCACTTTACAAAGGAGATGCTGAGGCGCAGAGTAAGCGGCAGAGCTGGGACTCTGAACTCAGGCTGCAGATCTCATAATCTCAAGCTTTACACTATGATCCCTGCAAATCAAAGTCTGAGAGTTGGATAAGTTTTGAGGTTCTTCTCCCACTGATTCTGGTGAGAGCGCATCACTAATAAACCGTGAGATTGTATTTTCTCCTTGGATAATCTCTTTTGCATGGCTGACATCAGGGTCTGGAGGACACTGTGGTCAAGGAAAAGTCAGAGCCTCGGGTTTACTTGTCCAACGCCATGACCCAGCTGACCCAGAATTGGAGCCATCTGGGCAGCCTCCTGCTTAACTTCCCTTCTTGGCCCCTCACATCATTCTGGGGATTTGAGCCCACCTACTGGGGGGAAGGAGCAGGGGTGACCACCGCATACTGGAAATTTCATGTAAGTAACTGGTAGACTGAACACATGACAAAAATCAAAATGCAGCATTCTTTTTATTTTCCACCATTTTAAAATATTTTATTCAGTGGAGACTATCATTCCCTGCCTCGAGATGAAAACTCCAGAAGATCCCATGGTTTCTGTTCATTTTTATTTATTAAATTAATTTACAATGGTCTATTTAAGTTGCAAACAGTATAATTTCAGTATTTAGAATGTCAAGCCCCATATTAGTTAAAACTTCAGTGGATCCCTATGGTCTGGAAGAGAATATCTCACATTTTCTTCAGAGAAGCATTCTTACAGCAAAAGACGGAAAATGTGTATTTTGGTGGGGAGGGAGGAGCTCACACTTGGCATGGGTTTGGAGAATGTAGCCATTGGGTGAATGTAACAGGTGAAATTTTTCTTTGATTTTTTTTTTTTTTTTTTTCTGTACGCGGGCCTCTCACTGTTGTGGCCTCTCCCATTGTGGAGCACAGGCTCCGGACACACAAGCTCAGCGGCCATGGCTCATGGGCCCAGCCGCTCAGCGGCATATGGGATCTTCCCGGACCAGGGCACGAACCCGTGTCCCCTGCATCGGCAGGCGGACTCTCAACCACTGCGCCACCAGGGAAGCCCTGATTTTTGTTTTTATTAAACATTTACATCAGCTTTTCACTAACTTCCGTAATGCACCAGTATTAAAGAATGTTAAAATGTTTAAAATTATTTACTGGGTAAATGACTATACTTCTGTTTTTTCTACTTCCCCAATCTCTGAGTAGAGTGCACAGTTAGGGAAAACACTTCAAGTTGATCCTATGTGCCTACCTCCAGCTTGAAAAGCCCAGGCTAAGCCTATAGAATCCACATTCAAAATCATGCCATTAAAAATGTCCAAGAATCAAGCATATATGCCAAACGTTAACATCTGTTTAAAGTCTGTGTACACACGTAGATATGTTACATAACTTTCTATACTTTTTGATGTTTGAAATGTTTCATATTTATAAAACACAAATAAAAGGAAAATGAAAACAGAATTTACAGTCTCACTGCTACCTGTTAATCCAAACTTTTCTCCTTATACTTTTCTTAGTTTCCTGAACAGAATGAGCTGATTTCTGATTGTAAATCTTAACTTATTCCATTCCTCAACGTGTAATTTCTTCTTTTCATTTAGTGCTTGTCTAAGTCTCATCCTTTTTGATGAATTTAAATTTCATTGCCTACAGAAGTCCTGCCAAATACCCTCATTCCTCAGTTAATCACCTCCTCTTCAAGCAGATGAAATATCTACAACCTGGTCTATTCCTGCATACCAATCTGCCTATAATGGTTATTATCTTTTTCCTGATGTCCCTCTTTCTCCCCAATCAGTTGGTAAGTGCCAGAGTAGTTATTTTAAAAATATTTGTTAGAAAAAATAACTGAAGGACATTAGAACACTAGTTCCTCAAACAATCTAGATCAACTGTTTTCATGAAATTGGGTGGAAGATGGTTCTTGTTAGTCCCTTTGGCTTGCCAGATGAATCATTTCATGAAATGATTCATGAAATCATGTAAACACACTTTGAAAATCATGTAAACACACTTTGAAACACACTTTGAAAAGAGAACATGCTTCTCTATTTTCAGTTTCAAATTTCCATGTGGTTTGTTCACTCATTCATTCACTTAACAAGTATTTTTGAGTGTCTATTAGGCCCAGGTACTATTCTTGGCACTTGGGATGTAGCAATATGCAAAACAGATGATATTGATGGTGGTGTTGGTGATGATGATGATGAAAAAAGGATATCTGGTCCATTTGGGTGTGGTAATAGACATTTCCTATCAGCTGGGCCTTATCTAGAGCATTCGGTATGAATCTGGGCATATTGAAGGTTTTCTGGTGCAAGAACTCTAAGCAAATTGCTGATTGGGTGTGCCAAGGGTAGATACATTGAGGTTGATAGTTGGTCATCAGGAACAAGAGCTACTTCGTTAACATTCTAGATAGTGATGGGGTAGGAACTCAGCCTCTTAGGAGACTGTCTCCTTAAGGTTAATGAGAATGGATAATATTAAATGTAGGGCATAGATTTGTATTCTGGAGCAGAACCCAGTAAAACTGCACCAAGATTCAAAGAGAGGAAGTCCATGATAAAGCAAAAGTGAAATGTAAGAACTATTCCAAGAGATACAATAACAGAGTCAGAGCAAAGGCAGCTCTGTTTTGCATCTCCAGGAACAGAATATTCAGTGTAAAACAATTCCTTCTAATGCAGAGTTTGGGCTTTAAAGCTGTTTAAATAATGTTTTCTCTGTTTATAAAAGTAATCCATTCTTTTAGAAATGTTAAAAAATTACTAAAAGAAATTAATGAGGAGGAGGCTGATTTAAGTAGGATAGATTCCTATTACAAATCAATACATGAATGATTATTCTTAATTCCTCCTGAAAACTTTCCCTATTAAGTGAAGGCTCATACTTCTTTCTATGTATAAACTAGTGCATGCTTTCTTTGTTTTAATAATCTTGAGAAAACTGCAAAAACTAGTATACTTCCTAGGGTGTATGTTTTTTCTAATTCTTTAATTTACATGTACATTTGTAGAAAACTTGAAAAACACAAAAAATGATAAAATTAAAATCATCTATAACCCCACCATTGCTAATATACTAATATTTTGATGCATTTATATACAGATTATGTATATGCATACACTTACCATGTGTATACCAACATATATGTGAAAAATTGTAACTGCATGGCAAATGCTTATGATGTAATGCAAAAAGAAAAGATCGGGGGCTTCCCTGGTGGCTCAGTGGTTAAGAATCCGCCTGCCGGGCCTCCCTGGTGGCGCAGTGGTTGAGAGTCTGCCTGCCGATGCAGGGGATACGGGTTCGTGCCCCGGTCCGGGAAGATCCCACATGCCGCGGAGCGGCTGGGCCCGTGAACCATGGCCGCTGAGCCTGCGCATCCGGAGCCTGTGCCCCACAACGGGTGAGGCCACAACAGTGAGAGGCCCGCGTACCGCAAAAAAAAAAAAAAAAAAAGAATCCGCCTGCCAATGCAGGGGACACGGGTTCCAAGCCCTGGTCCGGGAAGATCGCACATGCCGCGGAGCAACTAAGCCCGTGCGCCACAACTACTGAGCCTGCGCTCTAGATCCCATGAGCCACAACTACTGAGCCCGAGTGTCACAGCTACTGAAGCCTGTGCGCCTAGAGCCCCTGCTCTGCAACAAGAGAAGCCACCCAATGAGAAGCCCACGCACCGCAACAAAGAGTAGCCTCCGCTCACCACAACTAGAGAAAAGCCTACATGCAGCAACAAAGACCCAATGCAGCCAAAAAATAAAAATAAATAAATGTATTAAAATTTTAATTAACTTTTTAAAAAAGAAAAGATCAGGATGCAAAACCCAGTCTGATCTCATTAAAATTATTCACAAGTGTGCCTTAATAACTGCACAAAAGTTCATCATTTGGATATGAACTGATAACCTTTTCAGAAAGAATGCAGTCACCCTAAATAAATTCAGAAAATTCTTTCTAATACAAAATGATGGAAGCTTGTCTACTTATTCTTTCTCCTCCTTATCATAATCTCATTTCTTTCTCTAGCACTTTCCAACATCCAAAGCATGTAATCAGGAATCTACTGCCTCTACTGGAGGCTTTAGAACTGGATCTAATAGTCAATAAATATTCAAAGTACTAGCGTCAACATTCTGAAAGTGAAGTTAGAAAATGTGGAGTCACAAACTTCCTTCATATAATTAGAGCCTCAAAAGTTCAAACACCTTGCTTGTTTCTCCTCCTGTGCCTGATACAATAGTAAGATACATTTCCCTTGGCAATGGCATCTTAAAGTCATAATTAAATATCTCCTGAGTTCTGAACTCTACGATTTCTCAAAGCCAATTAATGGATCCAAGTGGCCTTGAGAGCAGCTTAAACAACACAAAAACCAAAACTGATTCTTGGGTCCTCATTCAGTAAAACTAGAGTTGGGCCTAGAAATCTGTATTTTACAAAGCTCCCCACGTGGTTCTGATGAATAACCAGGTTTGGGAACCACTGCCCTGCGAGCTGTGGTGTAATCCAATTAGTTTCTGGCAGCTGGAAGCAAAGAAATGAAGGTGGATCTTGATTTATTGTGTGAAACCTAGATTCCCCAGAGAGACACTTTCTGGAGGACATTTAAAAAGTATATTTCAAGATAATTTCCCTGCAGTGTTTTGATTGTCATTCTAAAGCCATGGCAGCGATTTGATGAACTTTGCAGGTCACTTCCAACTGTCCAATTTTATAAAAATGTGCCTAGTTTTGTAAATGTTGCAGTGATCTTTAGAAAAGATTTTCCCTCTAGAAAAAAGTGCATTTACTTCACACCCATTAAGCTAAATGGTCATGGCATTTTCACACCCCTGAGCACATTTATTTCTTGATAGAGAATGAGACGTTTAGCTTATCGTAGGCATATAAAGACACTGGGGATTTTACTGCAGCTTTCATTTCTCAAAAAAAATCTGTATTAAACATAAAAGTAACGTGTAGTTCCTTCATTTTGTAGATAATTTGCTTTGTAAAGAATATGTAACAATTTTCCCAACTTCAAAAAAGAAATGACTTGTCTTGGACAGATGCCTCATTAACAGGATCTATGTTCCTCTCTTCTATTTCTTCATATTAATTTATTTTTACAAAAATTATTTTAACCCAAGACTTAATGTATTTTACAATATACAATGCACTCTGTCCCAGATTTTCAACCTTCGTAAGACCCTACCTAGAGGAATTATTACTGGAGTAGAAAGTTGATACTTTTGTCTAGACACCACCCCTATGTGCTGTGGGAATGTGCTACTGTCCGCTCCTTTGTTCTCAGGGGTGGACATGTGATCCCAAGCGGACCAATTTTAATAGACCATCTTTCCAGGAGCAGTGATTGGCTTAGATGTGAGCAGGTACCCTAACAAAGACCAATCAAATGTTGGATGATAGAATTGTTATCCACCCCCCTGCCACCCCCACTCTTTTTTTCCCTTCTGTGCTTGCTAGACTGGAAGAAAGTGACACTGGGTTAATTAGAAGTCGTTTTCCCCACCGAATGATAAAGATCTTGCTTGCATAAGGAAGTGAGCATTTGGAAAGAGGCAGAGAAGACAGACGGAGAAAGAGACTTATGACATTCTGGATCAAATTGTGTTGATTCCTGAACTTCTAGAATGTGAAGTACCTGAAATTGTTCTTAGAGCTATCTTGAATTGAGTTTGAAAACAAATTGAATTGTAAATAAGTCCTGACTAATACAAATATTTTCTCCATTTTTCCAGATGAATAAATTGAAACCCAGAAAAAATAAGTAATTTGATCTATTTAATAAGTAAGCCAGACTTGAACTCATGTCCTAATGCTCTAAATCCCACGTTCTTTCTACTACACTGTAATTCTTTAGCATCTCTTAAAGAGGTATGAAACTCATGGGAAAAAAATGTGATGTAAGAAATAGGTCAAAGGTGGCTGGCTGAGGAATATACCATATGAAAATACTGAGTTAACTGAACTGCTTTTGATCCAAATTTACATAGATCTTTGCTTGGAAGAGTCTAAAATGTCTACATAAAAAATGAATCTACTAAGTACCAAAAATAACATGAGAATTTAAACTTTATATTATTAATTTTTTTTTTTTTTGCGGTACATGGGCCTCTCACTGTTGCGGCCTCTCCCTGTTGTGGAGCACAGGCTCAGCGGCCATGGCTCACGGGCTCAGCCACTCCGCGGCATGTGGGATCCTCCCGGACCGGGACACGAACCAGTGTCCTCCGCATCGGCAGGCAGACTCCCAACCACTGCGCCACCAGGGAAGCCCAAACTTTATATTATTAAAAGATAAGTACATTTCATTCAGGAATCCTTCAGAATTTTAAGAAAGTTTTGTTAAATCACGGAGAGTGGTAAATTACAGATACAAACTCTACCCTAATGTACAAATCTACCATAATATTCTGCTCTGAAGGCTAGTGGAGATATCCTGTTTCAACTTAAAATTTTAGAAGTGGCAGGACCTTATCACTTACCCTCAAAATGGCAGGCTAGATCGAACAACCAGAATCTATGATTATGGTATTTTCCAATCAGATAAAGTAAAATTTATTTTATCTTCTAGTAATAGATCAATGGTTGTCTCTTCAGGGTTCCATTGCACCTGGAAGTGTTCTTTGATTTTCCCCTCCTATTCCTAATGCATTCCTGTCCTTCTGTGACAAAATGCTGTCCTACAAGAAAGAATCTGAAGAGCATGATGTTTGAAATTTGTACATTTTAAGAAATGTTAAACAAAATAAAATTGAATACAAGAGAAAAGCAAACTGCTAAGTATGCCAGAATATATACTATAGTTAACCTTTAGGTTTTATTTTCCTCTCTTAATAAATCCGTTTAAAATTTAAGACATAACGATTGATATATAAAAATCACAGTAACATTTATATAAGCTATAACATTATAGTATCAATAATAAAAAGAATACCTGAGAATCCACTCCTGATCTTAAGAACTAGAAGTTGATCAATCTTTGGAGAAGAGTGATTCTCCCCAAACCCATTCCCATGCCTCCTTCCTCAAGGTTACTACTTTCCTGAACTCATTCCCTTACATTTTAAAAAAAGTAGTTTAGTTTTTTAAATTATGTCTCCCTAACGATACACTGTTTGCTTTATCTTGAATTTGAGAATTATAATATTTATACTGTGCTGTAGGCTGTCTTCTGTGACTTGCTTATTTTATTTCTGTCACATTATGTTTCTAAAATGTATTCATATGCTTACGAGGAGCTATAGTTCATTCATTTTTAGTCTGTAAAATATTCCATTGTGTGATGAGTCTATAGTTCATTTAGTCACTCTCTTGTCGTTGGAAATTTGAGTTTTTTCCCTACTTTTTGCACATATGAATGATAATATCATAAATGTTCTTATTCATTTCTCTTGGTATACATGTACAAGAATTATTCTAAGGTGCATACCTAAAAGAGGAATTGCTCGGTCTTTGGGTATAAAATATTTAACTTAATATAAAGGTGTCAAACTCTTTTCCAGAGTGATTAAGTCAATTTACATTCCCACCAGCAGTGTATAAGTATCATGCTGATTCAAATCTTTACTGATATTTGGCAATGTCAGACCTGTATTTTTGTACATTTAGTGGTTATAAATTCATATCTCATTGTAGTCTTAATTTGCATTTCTGCAATTACTAAGGAAGTGGAACATTTTTTCATGTGTGTATTCAGTATTTGTGATTCTTATCCATAAAATAACTGTTTGTTACTTTTTCCTATTTTTTCTCTTGAGTTGTTTATCTTTTTTCATATTTTTTGTAGGTATTTTGAAAACACATTCTGGCTTCTATTCCCCTTATTAATTCTGTGTTGCTAATGTCTTCTTCAAGTTTATAACATTTCCTTTTTACTTTCTTTCTGATGCTTTTAAGAGTAGTTACGTTAAATTTTAATACCATCAAATTTATCAGTATTTTCCTTTACAATTCATGCTTTTTTTTTTTTTTTTTTTTTTTTTTTTGCGGTACACGGGCCTCTCACTGTTGTGGCCTCTCCCGTTGCGGAGCACAGGCTCCTGACGCGCAGCCCCAGCGGCCATGGCTCACGGGCCCAGCCGCTCCGCGGCATGTGGGATCCTCCCGGACCAGGGCACGAACCCGTGTCCCCTGCATCGGCAGGCGGACTCTCAACCACTGCACCACCAGAGAAGCCCAATTCATGCTTTTTTGTCTTAAAAAAAACCCTCACTGAATAAAACTTTTATATTTTCTTCTAAACATTTTAAAGTTGTGTTGCTTGCATTTCAAACTGGGCTTGTTTTTTCTTTTTCCCCTATGGAGAATTCTAAGTGTAAAGGAGGACCCAGGAGCACAAGTTGTTTGATCAACTTGAAGAAACAATGATTCATTGTCTGGCGAGACCATATAGCCTGTGAAAAGCCCCAGGGATGAACCTCTCCATTGTGAGCTCTCTTGAGAATGGGCTGTTTCTGCTGTGAATTGCTGGTGTATCCCCAGCACTTACATCAGAACCTGTATATAGTAGGCAGATGGTAGGCAATTAATAGGCATGTGTATTAGTGTGTGTGATACAGGAGTTAAAACAACTCAGAAAATATAAAGTTTAAAAAAAGCACCTAGACATAATCATTATTAATAATTAGGTATTCAGGAGGAGCTTCAAGATGGCGGAAGAGTAAGACGTGGAGGTCACCTTCCTCCCCACAAATACATCAGAAATACATCTACATGTGGAACAACTCCTACAGAACACCTACTGAACACTGGCAGAAGACCTCAGACCTCCCAAAAGGCAAGAAACTCCCCACGTACCTGGGTAGGGCAAAAGAAAAAACAGACAAAAGAATAGGGACGGGACCCGCACCAGTGGGAGGGAGCTGTGAAGGAGGAAAGGTTTCCACACACTAGGAAGGCCCTTCACTGGCGGAGACGGGGGTGGCGAAGGGGGAAAGCTTCGGAGCCACGGAGGAGAGCACAGCAACAGGGGTGCGGAGGGCAAAGCGGGGAGATTCCTGCACAGAGGATTGGTGCCGACCAGCACTCACCAGCCCGAGAGGCTTGTCTGCTCACCTGCCGGGGCGGGCAGGGGCTGGGAGCTGAGGCTCGGGCTTCAGAGGTCGGATCGCAGGGAGAGGACTGGGGCTGGCGGCGTGAACACAGCCTGCAGGGGTTAGTGCACCACAGCTAGACGGGAGGGAGTCCGGGAAAAGGTCTGGAGCTGCCGAAAAGGCAAGAGACTTTTTCTTGCCTCTTTGTTTCCTGAGGCGCGAGGAGAGGGGATTAAGAGTGCCGCTTAAAGGAACTCCAGGGACGGGCGTGAGATACTAAGGCTGCGCCTGCAGCCACCAAGAAGCCTGTGTGCGAGCACAGGTCACTCTCCACACCGCCCCTTCCGGGAGCCTGTGCAGCCCTCCACTGCCAGGGTCCCGTGATCCAGGGACAAGTTCCCCGGGAGAACACACGGCGCGCCTCAGGCTGGTGCAATCTGCCGCAGCAGGCTCGCTCCACATCCATACCCCACCCCGCACCCCGGCCTGAGTGAGCCAGAGGCCCCGAATCAGCAGCTCCTTTAACCCCGTCCTGTCTGAGGGAAGAACAGACGTCCTCAGGCGACCTACACGCAGAAGCGGGGCCAAATCCAAAGCTGAACGCTGGGAGCTGTGCGAACAAAGAAGAGAAAGGGAAATCCCTCCCAGCAGCCTCAGGAGCAGAGGATTAAATCTCCACAGTCACCTTGGCGTACCCTGCATCTGTGGAATACATGACTAGACAACGAATCATCCCAAATTGAAGAGGTGGACTTTGAGAGCAATGATATGTATATTTTTTCCCTTTTCCTCTTTTTGTGAGTGTGTGTGTGTATGCTTCTGTGTGTGATTTTGTCTGTATAGCTTTGCTTTTACCATTTGTCCTAGGGTTCTGTCTGTCCATTCTTGTTTGTTTGTTTTTGTTTTTTAGTAAAGTTTTTTAGCACTTGTTATCATGGTGGATTTTTTTTTTTTTTTGGTTTGGTTGCTCTCTTCTTTCTTTTTTTATTACTTAAAACTTTTTTAATAATTATTTTTTATTTTAATAACTTTATTTTATTTTATCTTCTTCGTTCTTTCTTTCTTTTTTTCTACCTTTTATTCTGAGCCATGTGGATGACAGGCTCTTGGTGTTCCAGCCAGGCGTCAGGGCTATGCCTCTGAGGTGGGAGAGCCAAGTTCAGGACATTTGTCCACAAGAGACCTCCCAGCTCCACATAATATCAAATAGCAAAAATCTCCCAGAGATCTCTATCTCAACGCCAAGACCCAGCTCCACTCAACGACCAGCAAGCTACAGTGCTGGACACCCTATGCCAAACAACTAGCAAGACAGGAACACAACCCCACCCATTAAAAGTGAGGCTGCCTAAAATCATAATAAGGCCACAGACACCCAAAAACACACCATCAGACATCTGCCCACCAGAAAGACAAGATCCAGCCTCATCCACCAGAACACGGGCACTAGTCCCCTCCACCAGGAAGCCTACACAACCCACTGAACCAACCTTAGCCACTGGGAGCAGACAACAAAAACAACGGGAAATACGAACAATACATTAAACAATACACTACTTAATAACCAAGAGATCACTGAAGAAATCAAAGAGAAAACCAAAATTACCTAGAAACAAATGACGATGAAAACACGATGACCCAAAACCTATGGGATGCAGCAAAAGCAGTTCTAAGAGGGAAGTTTATAGCAATACAATCCTACCTTAAGAAACAAGAAATATCTCGAATAAACAACCTAACCTTACACCTAAAGCAATTAGAGAAATAAGAACAAAAAAACCCCAAAGTTAGCAGAAGGAAAGAAATCATAAAGATCAGATCAGAAATAAATGAAAAAGAAATGAAGGAAACGATAGCAAAGATCAATAAAACTAAAAGCTGGTTCTTTGAGAAGATAAACAAAATTGATAAACCATTAGCCAGACTCATCAAGAAAAAAAGGGAGAAGACTCAAATCAATAGAATTAGAAATGAAAAAGAAGTAACAAATGACACTACAGAAATACAAAGGATCATGAGAGATTACTACAAGCAACTATATGCCAATAAAATGGACAACCTGGAAGAAATGGACAAATTCTTAGAAACGCACAACCTTCTGAGACTGAACCAGGAAGAAATAGAAAATATGAACAGACCAATCACACATACTGAAACTGAAACTGTGATTAAATACCTTCCAACAAACAAAAGGCCAGGACCAGCTGGCTTCACAGGCGAATTCTATCAAACATTTAGAGAAGAGCTAACATCTATCCTTATCAAACTCTTCCAAAATATAGCAGAGGGAGGAACACTCCCAAACTCATTCTACGAGGCCACCATCACCCTGATACCAAAACCAGACAAAAATGTCACAAAGAAAGAAAACTACAGGCCAATATCACTGACGAACAGAGATGCAAAAATCCTCAACAAAATACTAGCAAACAGAATCCAACAGCACATTAAGAGGATCATACACCATGATCAAGTGGAGTTTATCACAGGAATGCAAGGATTCTTCAGTATATGGAAATCAATCAATGTGATACACCATATTAACAAATTGAAGGAGAAAAACCATATGACCATCTCAATAGATGCAGAGAAAGCTTTCAACAAAATTAAACACCGATTTATGATAAAAAAAAAACTTCCAGAAAATAGGCATAGAGGGAACTTACCTCAACATAGTAAAGGCCATATATGACAAACCCACAGCAAACATCATCTTCAATCGTGAAAAACTGAAACCATTTCCACGAGGATCAGGAACAAGACAAGGTTGCCCACACTCACCACTATTATTCAACATAGTTTTGGAAGTTTTAGCCACAGCAATCAGAGAAGAAAAAGAAATAAAAGGAATCCAAATTGGAAAAGAAGAAGTAAAACTGTCACTGTTTGCAGATGACATGGTATTACACATAGAGAATCCTAAAGATGCTACCAGAAAACTAGTAGAGCTAATCAATGAATTTGGTAGAGTAGCAGGATGCAAAATAAATGCACAGAAACCTCTTGCATTCCTATACACTAATGATGAAAAATCTGAAATTAAGAAAACGCTCCCATTTACCATTGCAACAAAAAGAATAAAATATCTAGGAATAAACCTACCTAAGGAGACAAAAGACCTGTATGCAGAAAATTATAAGACACTGATTAAAGAAATTAAAGATGATACCCACAGATGGAGAGATATACCATGTTCTTGGATTGGAAGAATCAACATTGTGAAAATGACTCTACTACCCAAAGCAATCTACAGATTCAGTGCAATCCCTATCAAACTACCACTGGCATTTTTCACAGAACTAGAACAAAAAATTTCACAATTTGTATGGAAACACAAAAGACCCCAAATAGCCAAAGCAATCATGAGAAAGAAAAACAGAGCTGGAGGAATCAGGCTCCCTGACTTCAGACTATACTACAAAGCTACAGTAATCAAGACAGTATGGTACTGGCACAAAAACAGAAATATAGATCAATGGAACAGGATAGAAAGCCCAGAGATAAACCCACACACATATGGTCACCTTATCTTTGATAAAGGAGGCAAGAATATACAATGGAGAAAAGACAGCCTCTTCAATAAGTGGTGCTGGGAAAACTGGAAAGCTACATATAAAAGAATGAAATTAGAACACTTCCCTCACTCCCTAACACCATACACAAAAATAAACTCAAAATGGATTAAGGACCCAAATGTAACGCCAGACACTATCAAACTTAGAGAAAAACATAGGCAGAACACTCTATGATACAAATCATGGCAAGATCCTTGACCCACCTCCTAGAGAAATGGAAATAAAAACAAAAATAAACAAATGGGACCTAATGAAACTTACAAGGTTTTGCACAGTAAAGGAAACCATAAACAAGATGAAAAGACAACCTCAGAATGGGAGAAAATATTTGCAAAGGAAGCAACTGACAAAGGATTAATCTCCAAAATTTACAAGCAGCTCATGCAGCTCAATATCAAAAAAACAAACAACCCAATCCAAAAATGGGCAGAAGACCTAAATAGACATTTCTCCAAAGAAGATATACAGATTGCCAACAAACACATGAAAGAATGCTCAACATCATTAATCATTAGAGAAATGCAAATCAAAACTAAAGTGAGGGTGTGGAGAAAATGCTGGAGAGGGTGTGCACTGTTGGTGGGAATGTAAATTGATACAGTCACTATGGAGAACAGTATGGAGGTTCCTTAAAAAACTAAAAATAGAACTACCATATGACCTAGCAATCCCACTACTGGGCATATACCCTGAGAAAACCATAATTCAAAGAGAGTCATGTACCACAATGTTCATTGCAGCTCTATTTACAATAGCCAGGACATGGAAGCAACCTAAGTGTCTAGTGACAGATGAATGGATAAAGAAGATGTGGCACATATATACAATGGAATACTACTCAGCCATAAAAAGAAATGAAGTTGAATCATTTGTAGAGATGTGGATGGACCTAGAGTCTGTCATACAGAGTGAAGTCAGAAAGAAAAACAAATACCATATGGTAACACATATATATGGAATCTAGAAAAGAAAAAAAAAATGGTCATGAAGAACCTAGGGGCAAGATGGGAATAAAGACGCAGACCTACGTCTTTGAGGATACGGGGAGGGGGAAGGGTAAGCTGGGACAAAGTGAGAGAGAGGCATGGACATATGTACACTAACAAATGTAAAATAGATAGCTAGTGGGAAGCAGCCTTATAGTACAGGGAGATCAGCTCGGTGCTTTGTGACCACCTAGAGGGGTGGGATAGGGAGGGTGGGAGGGAGGAAGACGCAAGAGGGAAGAGATATGGGGATATATGTATATGTATAACGGGTTCACTTTGTTATAAAGCAGAAACTAACACACCATTGTAAAGCAATTATACTCCAATAAAGATGTTAAAAAAATTATGTATTCATCTTTCTAGATCTTTTCAATATTTCAGTGTATTTACATATATAAATATGTATACATATATATGCACACACATATGTACTTTTAAAAATGTACAAGGGATTTTATTTTTGTTATAGTTCTCTTACTCTTTTTTCCCCCTACTTACTGTGTGTGGGGAATTACTCCAGGTCCATATTTAGAATTCAGTAGCATTCTATTTAACAGCTGCATAGCACTCAATAGTATGAATGTCATATAATGTTAAAATCATTTCCCTATTAGTGGAAATTTTCCTTCTTACAAACAATGCTGCCCTGTTCAATCCTTGACCAAGAATGTTGGCACATGTCTTTCTATAGGTCGGAGTCCTAGAAATGGTGGTGTTGGGTCAAAATTATATGTGTGTTTAAATTTTTGTATAAATATTCCCAAATTTGTTATGAATACAAAGGTCCTGTCTCATGAGTTAAGGTCAGTAAGAAATATTGACATTGCTATATGTCGGTTTATTTTTGAGAGGGTGTTTAACATGATTCCAAATTATGAGGACAACTGCTTTCCAATCAATTATTTGAACACCTAGTAGATACTGTTTTCATGTGCTATCCTGAACAACTGGCAAATAGAAGCACAGCAGGGCTTCTTTCATTTTCTTCCACCCCCCCCCCCCCCATGGAGAACTCTAAGTAGGAGGGAAGAGCCTGGAGCACTGTGTCTGAGCTCTGAGAGCAATCTCTCTAGAGATCTGACTGGTTCACAGAGGGAGTCTTGAAGTGTATATTTCTGATATATGCCTATCTTCATAGTAGTACATGAAAAAGGGTGTGTGTGTGTATAGATTGCTTGTGTGTGTATAGAAATTAATACATGTTTATTATAGAAAATATAAAAAATGCAGAAAAGTATTAAGAACATTGAAATCGGCTCATTTAATGACCCAGAGATAATCAAATTAACATGTTAGTGCATATCTTACCAGATATATACAGTTTTCTTAAACAAGATTGGGACTACACTATAATAACTGTTTTGCAATCTGTTTCATCCCTCCAACTTAAAAATACATAATGAACTTTCTGCCGTATCAATATAGTGTCACTTCAGTGTTTGACTTAAGAGAAACCATAAGCAATTAAAACTTTTTGGCTGAGAATTTACAAATAGATCTCAGGTGCTTCAAATCCATGCCCTTAATATACAAGTAATATTAATGGACTGCACTTAAATGTGTATGACCCAAGGCCGAGAAAGCCCTCCTGTTTGTTTGTATTTTATGTCACTAATTAGAATACTAAATTTTATTGAGTCCCTACTAAATACTAAACACTTTGCAAAGCCCTTGACATATATTATTTCTAACTATTACAACTACCTTTGTAAGTAGTTATTATCAACATTTTGCAGAAGAGAGAACTCAGATTCAGAGAGAATAAAACCTTGCTCAAGGGCACTTGGCCAGCAAATGGTGGGGTTTGAATTAGAATCCAGGTCTATCTGCCTGTAAAACTGCTGCTTTTCTACCATCCTTGCTGTTTTGGTCATGCAAAGCATTTTCATGTGCGGCTTCTGTACTCAAAGTCCCTGCTTTACATTCAGTTCGTGATTAGATTGAAGGTGATTTCTAAAGGAAATTAAGGAATATTTGTCATATTTTTCTAACTATCTATACATAACAGAGTTTATGCACACGTATTTATTCTCTTTTCATTAATGGAAACTGAGCCGGTTGTATGGAATGAGAACTGCAATAACTGAAACTAGAGCGCCATCTGTTGGCCACAGAGTTCTAGGCACTTGATTCAGGAAAATTAAGAACTATATCATCACCATTGCTTTCTTCAACAAAGAAAATATTCTTAGCAGCAATCTTGGACCAAATGTAAGGGGAAGTTAGGAGCTAATAGCACTAGATCATTTTTTTAAAAATTAATTAATTAATTAATTTATTTTTGGCTGTGTTGGGTCTTCGTTTCAGTGCGAGGACTTTCTCTAGTTGCGGGAAGCGGAGGCCACTCTCCATCGTGGTGCGCGGGCCTCTCACTATCGCGGCCTCTCTTGTTGTGGAGCACAGGCTCCAGACACGCAGGCTCAGTAGTTGTGGCTCACGGGCCTAGCTGCTCCGCGGCATGTGGGATCTTCCCAGACCAGGGCTCAAACCCGTGTCCCCTGCATTGGCAGGCAGATTCTCAACCACTGCGCCACCAGGGAAGCCCGCTAGCTCCTCTTTTCAAAAAATAATTTATTGAGGTGAAATTCACATAACATAAAATTACCATTTTAAAGTGAATAATTCAGAGGCATTTTGAACATTCACAGTGTTGTGCAACCACCACTTCTGTCTAGTTCCAAATCATTTCCAACACTCCTAAGTAAAACCCATTACTCATTCAGCAGTTTTCCCTGATACCCCCTCCCCGACGGCCCTCGGAAACTACCATCCTGCATTCTGCCTCTATGGATTTATCTATTCCAGATATTTCATATACATGGAATCATAGAGTATGTGACGTTTCGCAACTGGCTTCTTTCACTTAGCATAATATTTTGGAGGTTCATCCACATTGTAGCATGTATCAATATTACATTTCCTTTTATGACTGAATGATATTCCATTCTATGTATATATCACAATTGTTTATCCAGTCATCCAATGATGTACATTTGGGCTGTTTCCACCCTTTGGCAATTGTGAATCATGCTGCTGTGAACAAGAGTGTCCACGTACGGTCTGAGTACCTGTTGTCAATTCTTTTGGGTAAATACCTAGGAATGGAATTGCATTAGCCTTGATTTTAACATGAAGACAGGGATGAGAAGTATCTGAAGATGTAATTAAAGTTGTTTGATGAAAAGCAAACATTATTTCAATAGGAGAAAACAAATCATTAATGGATCTAAGAATGGACATTTTCTCATGTGTGTTTTTCAGAGACCTTATCCGCCATAGTGATTCATTAAAAAGTGTCAGAATTACCTGAGGTGCTTGTTTTAGAATGCAGCTTCTGCTCCACTGCCAGCCCCCATGCTGATTTAGCAGGTTTGGGCGTGGGAAGAAACTGCTATTTTAGAAGCTCTCTATCATCCCATGTGAGGTCCCTGGAACCACACGTTAAGTAACACCGGTTCACCACTCTAGCTGCACAGCTTCGGCGAATCAGTTAACCTGAGTAAGCGTCAGGTAACTTATCTTTACTATGGGGCAACACCTTGAGAATTAATTTAGAAACAGTGCTTTGCACAGTGCCAACAAACGTCAGGTGCTTAAAAAACGTCAAACTTCTCCTTTGTTCCTTTCAGGAGAGGTGATTCCATTCACCTGGCATTTCAGAACTGTGTGCACTTTCACAGCAAAAATGGTCTCTGAATACCAAGAGGGCAGTTGAATGGAGTGTTGATCTATGGAGTTGCTTGGTATGATGACAGTGTGGTACAAGCTCCCCTCCGTGGCTCTCAACAGTGAAGTGCAGGGAATTTAGTCCCTGCCCCTCGACCCAGAAAGACAAGTATACTTTCTGCCCCAGGAGGAGTTCCCCATCACGCTAAAGGTGATCTCAGAAGCTCCTATAAGATGTTTGACAGAAACTATGAAAGAACCACAAATATTGGTTTGTCTTTTACATAACAAACTTGCAAATTCCTGTTTTTAAACGTATAATGTTCCCACAAACAAAATGCAAAATCGTATTCGAGATGTTTTTAACTTTTAGATATTCCTGTGAATTCTTACTGTATTACAAAATCTGTGTGCCCAAGAGAAATCGTACTATCATAGACTTGCAAATGTGTTCTGAATTCTGGGTGTGAGAAAATTTTAGTTGTAAATAATTGAGGGAAATGCTTATCTGTAACTGGTTTGACTTGGTGAAAACACATTTCCAAAACAGAATTATTCAGGGTTTCATAAAAATATATATCAGTGTGTGCGTGTGCATGTGCATGTGTGTGTGGTTCTCTATGTATCTTAAAGATCAGTGACTTTACTAGTGTTAAATTTAAGAAGCTAAACCATTAGTTTAGAGAGAAAGATAGATGTATATATAAGAGACCATAAAGAAGGTAGAATAATTAAATGCAATTTGATGTATTTTTTTAGAAGGGCAGGGTAACAGATAAGGGACTGCCCCCAGGGACACAGCCTTGGCATGTGCTTGAACACACAGGCTCCACCTTGAACCCAATGTACTGCACTTTTAGTGAATGCTGGCCACCATATTCTTTATCTTCTTTAGTAAGGACACCACCTTGTCAAGCAGATAATGTTATTCCCAATTTACAGATGAGAAAACTGGGGCTTAGAGAGATTAACTAATTGCCCAAAGTCTACAATTTTTTGGTGGAAGAGCTGGCATTTTATCAAGGACATTTTGATTCTTAACTAATATATTCTTTTTTTGACCTAGGGAGAAGGAAAGAGCTCATCAGTCTCCCTTCCCTCTTGTGGTTATGATATCTATTCTTCCTCCATGAAAAATTTGTTCTAGAGCCTCCTAGAGGTGGAGGGAGCCTTGAAAGTTTTCTGGCTCAATTCCCTCATGCAATTCAAGGTTTCTTTGTAAGGGAGGCTGCCACTCTCTTTAATAAGGACAGATCTGGGGAGTTTACTTCATAAAGCAACCTATCACGTATTTGCACTTAGGATTGTGAGGAAATACTTTATATAATTCTTTGAATGACCAGTTTTGCCCAGTAGAGCCTCAAGATCATGTTGGTTAGTTGTTTCATTCATTAAATTGTTCCTTTTTTCAGTCATTCAAAAATATTAATTAAGCCAGCCTTTGTCTGATTCAGCTTTGAAATTACAGTCCTAGATAGCTGTGAATCTGTTATGTTTTCTGGAAATTCCACTGGGGCTAGTTCACATCAAATGTGCAGGTGATTAAAATTCTTCATCTTTTTACAACAACCATTGCATAGTCATTCTTTAATCTGGCAGTTAAACTTTTCCTCTGGGCTGAAGTGTTGGATTTTTCAGTTTTGACCCTTTTGTCTACTTTTTGAATTCTGATTATCATCAAAGAAATCACTCCAATTTTCTGGTATCTGAAAAATTCGTAAGCATATCTTCTGTGTCTTTGTTTAAACAGTCATTAAAAATATTGGTTGGACCTGTTGTATAAAAAAAAAAAATATATATATATATATTGGTTGGTTCTCCTGGTAACCAGCCCCCATCCTTAGGTGGGCCCCAAAGCTACCTCATTAAAATAACAAAAACACTTTCTGTGCTCTCATCACTTAGGAAATTCCAAGGGTTTTAGGAGCTCTGTGCCAGAAACAGGACAAAGACCGAATATGTATTTCTTATTATAAATCACAATATCACGTATGACAATAGCACATGTATTTATGGGTGTTAATTCTGTTTGATCTCTGTCATTTGCAAGTAAGAGAACTTCTCTTTTCTTTAGAAAAGTGCCCCATCCCCCAAAGTTCATTTGCATTATGAAGATCAGGTCTTGGGAGATCCAATCTGGTTCTTCCTTGTATAGAACTTTCTTTGTGACCAGTATCTGGACATTTGTTAAGTGTCAAAAGTAAAAGTTATTGGAGGAGCTCCTTCAAAGAGTCCAAATGAGAACTCATTCTACAAGTGTCCATTTAAGCCTGATATTTTCCTGTGGTAAATTACTATTCTGATTGACCCATTTCCCAAAAGGGAATATTTTAACTCTTTCCTGGTAGCATCAATTCTGGCCCTTTTATCAGCTTAGTTATTCTGTCACTCCACTCTTCATTCATTCATTCATTTAAGAAATATTTATTGATCAACAACTATGCCAGTTACTGTTCAATGTGTTGGGAATACAAAGTTGAACAAGACAGAGAAGGTGCTGACCTCAAGGAATTTATGTATGCATGGACCCAAAAACGAACACAACACTAGAGACTGTGATAAGAGGTGTCAGGACAAGGCACAGAGTGCAGTGAGTGATAAAGATGCACTGGGGTGGGGTGGGGGGCTATTTCAGATGAGTGGTTGGGGAGGACCTCTATGAGGAAATGAAATTCGACCTGAAATCTAAAGGAGCCATGTGAAAACTCAATCATTTCCATCAAAATTCAGCTTTGTGAACTGTAAGCCCTTGCAAATGAAGGTTACCATGTGAGAAATGTTTCACTGGCAAGAGGGGTTGGACAGCCAAGCCTAGGTTCAGCTCCAGACAACATGCCAGTACCATTAAAACGAGGCCATTTTTCAGGAGGAGGCTATTATGAGAAACAAACGTTCTAGGGTGCTATTTCAAGAGCCAGATGCTCAGAACTGGGAATTACACTCAATGAGGCTTTGGAAGGCATGTACAGAGGCATATCCAAAAAAGTCAGTCCCATTTAAATGGTGCAGTTGCTTCCCAATGATCACGGGAGTCTCTGCAGACTAACTATTGTGTATGTTTTTTAAATTAATTAATTTTTTATTGAAGTATAGTCGATTTACAATATTGTGTTAGTTCCAGATGTACAGAGAAGTGAATCAGTTATACATATATATTCTTTTTCAGATTCTTTTCCCATATAGGTTATTTACAGAACAGAAACAGAATCACAGACATAGGAAAAAACTTATGGTTACCAATGGGGAAATGTGGGGGGAGGCATAAGTGAGGACTTTGGGAGTAACATATACACACTACTATATATAAAATAGATAATCAACAAGGACCTACTGTATAGCACAGGAACTCTACTCAATATTTTGTGTATGTTTGTTTTAATGAACAAAGTCAGCCAAGCAGCCATCTAGCTATTGACTAATTTCATTCTTTTTCTCCAAAACAACTACCTATTTGACTGTTAACAGGTTTATTTCTATTTATTTGTGTAATCTCCTAAAGACCGTTCTTCTAGAACCTTCTTGGGTTTCCTCTATGCTAGCCGTGTTCCATGTTCATGTGGATGCACACGACACAAACATACATGCCTTAAAAAGAAGAGCACCTGATGAAAAATGTATGCTAGTACATATATAACTTCAATATATTGATAGTTATCTGGTATTTTCTCAAATAGATGACTTGCATATGTGTTTACACAAAGGTAGGGTTACTGGGTGCTTTCACCTAAGGCATATGGACCCAAAGGAAATGTGGGCCTCAGGTTCTTGAAGGAGAGAATTTGTGGAGGGTGGTGACCAGAGCTCCTGATGCTTGGGAATATGGTACACGCAGGGCAATTTTTCTAAGTAGCCATATGCATGGCTGTCTTTGTGGAGGATGTTCTGCAAATATTCTTTTTCTCTTCCTGCCTTTCACTTGTCATCTTAAATCTTGTCATTAAAATATAAATTTTAGATATATTTTTATAATATGTATTTTAAGACTTTCCACTTCTATATATATAATAAAGCATGAAAATCCTTACAAAAATCTGATCGCATTACTCCCACGTTACTCCAATGCTTCTCTATTGTCTTTAAGGTGAAGTCTAAGATGAGCAGAATGGCACAGTAAGTCCAGGGCAGTCTGGTCTCTGCCTATGTCTTTAGTGTCTTCTCCTGAGTCCACTCTCCTCACTCCAGGAAAAAGTCACACTACTAAGTATCGGGTACTGTGCGAATAGTTTTACGTGCATTTTTTCAATTAGTCTTCATGACAGTTTCCTAAATCGTCATGCGATTTCATACCTCTGTGTGTTTGACCATGGTGTTCCCTTCACCTGGAATTCCCTTCCTGCTTTGGCTGGCAAATTGCATCTCATCCTTCAAATCTCAGCTGAAGAATCTCCTCCTTTGAGAAGCCCTCCTTACTTCCCCAGAAAGAGCTAATCATTTCCTCAGTTCTGCTCTGATTATAACTCACATACTCAATTCAGCTCAAGTCTACTCATCTAATGAGTTTTTAGTACAAGCCAGGCACTGTCCTAGGCCTGATCATAAAATGATTCAGGTCCTGGTCACCACCTTAATCAATTCACAGCCTGGTGGAGCAGATTGACATGATAGTGGAATAATACTATGCACAGTGATAAGTGTTGTGAGATTTATTATCACTATGCATAAGTATTATTCCATCATTAGATGACTGCTGAGCAGAATTAAGTTAAATTGAGTTAAAGATAACAATTTTACATTTATCAGCATTTATCAGTTAACATCCGTAGTGGGTTGAACGGTGGTCCCCCAAAGACATGTCCACATCCTAGTCCCCAGGACGTTTGAATATTACTTTACGTGGCAAGAGTTAATATTAACCTGTATGGATACTGAGAGGAGGAGTTTATCCAGAATTGTGAGGGAGTGCCCTAAATGCAATCATGTATGTCCTGATAACTGGGGAGACACACACAGAAAAGAGAAGGAGGCCCTGTGCCCATGAAGGCAGCAGCTGGAGAGATGCAGCCACAAGCCAGGTGCACCCAAGGGCTTCGGGAGGGAGCAGGGCCCTGAGGACACCTTAATTTGGACTTCTGCCCTCCAGAACTGTGAGAGAATAAATGGCTATTATTTTAAGTCACCCAGTCTGTGATAAATTGTCAAAGCAGCACTAGGAAACTAATACAGTATTTTGTGGTAAGTTTTTTAAAAATGTGTTGCCTTGAAGTTGAAAATAATTTTTGGATCTAATAATATAGAGAACACTATGAAAAGTTATACAAGTTTTTTTCCTGAAAGTTTTTTTCAGATCCTTTAGTGGGCTAAGGAGTTTTGTGAATCTCAAAGATATCTATCTATCTATCATCTATCTATCTATCTATCCATCTATCTATCATCTACACTGTAACATTTCTTAGCATCTTTTATCACGGGATCAATTTTTCATGGACTATATATTAACATCTTTCTGTAGATGTTAATGTTCTATAGAGCAGAGTTTTGAGTCTATAAGACTTAAGGCTCCACATCAGTTAGAATGGCCATCATCAGAAAATCTACAAACAACAAATGCTGGGGAGGGTGTGGAGAAAAGGGAACCCTCTTGCACTGTTGGTGGGAATGTAAATTGATACAGCCACTATGGAGAACAGTACGGAGGTCCCTTAAAAAACTAAAAATAGGGCTTCCCTGGTGGTGCAGTGGTTGAGAGTCCGCCTGCTGATGCAGGGGACGCGGGTTCGTGCCCCGGTTCGGGAGGATCCCGCATGCTGCGGAGCGGCTGGGCCCATGGGCCATGGCCGCTGGGCCTGCGCGTCCGGAGCCTGTGCTCTGCAACGGAGGGGCCACGTAAAAAAAAAAAAAAAAAAAAAAAAAACTAAAAATAGAACTACCATATGATCCAGCAATTCCACTACTGGGCATATACCCAGAGAAAACCATAATTCAAAAAGACACATGCACCCCAATGTTCAGTGCAGTACTATTTACAATAGTCAGATCATGGAAGCAACCTAAATGCCTGTCAATAGATGAATGGATAAAGAAGATGTGGTACATATATACAATGGAATATTACTCAGCCATAAAAAGGAACGAAAATGGGTCATTTGTAGAGACATGGACGGATCTAGAGACTGTCATACAGAGTGAAGTAAGTCAGAAAGAGAAAAACAAATATCGTATATTAACGCATATATGTGGAACCTTGAAAAATGGTACAGATGAACCGGTTTGCAGGGCAGAAAGAGAGACACAGATGTAGAGAACAAACGTATGGACACCAAGGGAGGAAACCGGTGGGGGTGGGGGTGGGGGGGGATGAAGTGGGAGATTGGGATTGACATGTATACACTAATATGTGTAAAATGGATAACTAATAAGAACCTGCTGTATAAAAAATAAAATTAAATTAAAAGAAAAAAAGAGACTTAAGGCTCTTCTGTAATGAAACATAAGTTGAGGGTATTTGGAAGAGTTGTAGAGGGCATTGTTCCTGCAATATGTACACAGGAAACTGCCATGGGTCAGAATAAAATACTTCTACAAATATCTAATGTTTACTTGGCACAGCTTCTCTTGGGTTTAGCTTTGCAAAATCTTCCTCAGGCTTTGTTTTCCTGGTTGCCATGGAGCCAGTTCACTTCTAAAGGCAACTTGGGGCTGGACCTGAGGAAACTAATGAGGAATTAAGTGACTGCGCTTGTTCTCCAGGGACAGAAGGGAACTGGCAGACCAACTTGTAATTTGGAACATTAACGTTCATTTTTGGTGGGCTCCTCCCTCTGCTATGATTCTTTCTGTTTCAACCTCTTGGAATCTGTCTTTCCCAATGTAAGTCAGAGCCCAGTGCATCATGATGCAGTTTGGTTTGGTTTGGTTGTGTAAGAAATATTATTAACTGCATTTGTTTAGGCAAACCTGTCATCATTTATGCCTGAGGCAAGGTGGAGGGAAATCAGGAAACAAAGGAGTAGGTATCATATAGATTAAACTTGGCTGACAAAAATGTTCTGGGGTGGAGTCTAGGCGGGGGAGGTATTTAAAATATGAGAGAGAAATGAATAGATTTGCAGGATCTGGTTTAGTGGGCTTTAGTAAGTTTTGCAAACTTCAGAAGCTATACAGTGAACACACTACATGACCCAACCTCCTGGACATCTTGAGGTGTAAAGAGAACTATTCTTAGTAATTAGGCAACTTTAGCAGGATAAGGTTGAAAACGGTTAGAAGAAAAACCTAGAAAATGTTATAAATATTATTTCTACCAATAGCTCAGTTGGAAGGATTCCTCATTAGCCTGTGGCTACAAAGGGTTACTTTTTTTTTTTTTTGTAAAATCGAATCACATTGTTTCAGAGCCCTCTTAAAAATTTCAAACTTGCTTGCCTTACGTTAGGGCCTCTCAAAGAGTTCTCAGTATTTCTGTGTACCAAATGGGTGCCTCTCATGAGCCCGCAAGTGAATTGGTCAGCTGCAGTCACCTCATCTGCCTTTTCAGTTCCTCCTGATCTGGCTCCCACTTCTCCACATCCTCTGCCCTTGAAGAGGAGTGGAGATGACTTTTAAAAATGGCTATAACTTGATGTGCCAAAATTTTCCTGTTTGAAAGAAATTTCCAAGCACATCAACACATGCAAATAGACGCTGTGGTAAGGTAAGGAAGGTAGGGAAGGACAGAGTGAGGAAGAAATGAAGATGTTGTATATATGCGCTGTGCCTGGGCCCTAGGTCTATCAGTCTTAAATGACAGTTGTAATAATTTGTTGCAGTCATGATGCTACACACATATTAATGTGAACTCTCCCTATCAGAGATAGGAGAAAACTAAGATAACTCTTATTTCTTTCTTTTTCTTCCTTTCTTCTTTCTTTTCTTTCCTTCCCTTCCTTCCTTCCTTCCTTCTCTCTTTCTTCCTTCCTTCCTCCCTCCCTCCCTCCCTCCCTCTCTCTCTCTTTCTTTCTTTCTTTCTTTTCTTTTCTTTCTTTCTTTCTTTCTTTCTTTCTTTCTTTCTTTCTTTCCTTCTTTCCTTCTTTCTTTCCCTCCCCTTCCTTCCTTCCTTCCAGCTTCCTCAATTGTTCTTTCATGCAACAAGTATTTATTGAGCATTGACTATGTGAAGGACACTGTGCTAAGGGCAGGGGAAATAGTAATTAACAAAATAGACACAGTCTTGTCTCTTAAGGAGCCTAGAGTCTAGGGTGGCATAGAGACCATTTGTAAACAAGGCATCATAAAAATATTCATTAAGTATAATTTTGTTAAGTACTGTGAAGGAGAAGCTTATGGTACTTTGTGTGTGTGTGTGTGTGTGTGTGTGTGTGTGTGTGTGTGTGTGGTAAGAACACTTAACATGAAATCTACCCTTTTAACTATTTTTTAAGTACACAACACAATTTTGTTGACTATAGGCACAATGCTTACCGCATACCTTTAGAACTTATTCATCTTGTATAACTGAAACTTTACACCTGTTAAACAGCAGCTCCCCATTTCCCCCTCTCTCAACTCCTGGCAACTAACATTCTACCCTCTGTTTCTGTGAGTTTGACTATTTTACGATTCTAGATACCTCATATGAGTAGAATCATGCAGTATTTATCCTGTGACTGCCTTATTTCACAGCATAATGTCCTCTGGGTTTAGCCATGTTGTCACATAGAGCAGGACTGCCTGTTTTTTAAGACTGATTAATATTCCATTGTATGTATATACCCCGTTTTCTTTATTCATTCATGTGTCAATGGACATTTAGTTTTTTTCCCATATCTTAGTTATTGTAAATAATGCTACAATGAATATGAGAGTACAGATATCTCTTCAAGATCCTGATTTCAAATATTTTGAATATATACTCAGAAGGGGGCTTACTGGATCATATGGTAGATCTAACTTTAACTTTTGGAGGACCCTCCATACTGTTTAGCATAGCAACTGCACCATTTTAATTCCCACCAACAGTGTTACAAGTGTTCACTTTTCTCTATATCCTTGCTAATACTTATCTTTTGTTTTTTGATAGGAGGTGTAAGACAATATCTTATTATGGTTTTGATTCGCATTTCCCTCAAGATTAGTGATGTTGAACATCATTTCCTTCATCTGTTGGCCATTTGTATGTCTTCTTTGGAAGAAGTCCTTTGCCTACTTTTCAGTCATACTCTCAAGAGTGTATAACAAGGGGGACAAACCTCATCTGGAAATGTATGTGGTGTGGCCAGACTGAGAAGATAAAACTACAGGACATCCAGCTAAATTTGAATTTCAGATAGATAACAAATCTTTCAGTATTAGTATACTTTATACAGTATCTGAGATATACTAAAAGCTTATTTCTTGTTTACCTGAAATTCAAATTTAACAGTTTTCTGTATTTCATCTGGCAATCCTATGTGTGGGGTCGGGGAGGGAATAGTTAAGGAAGGCTACTTTTAGGAAGTGATACCTGAACTTAGCCCTAAAGGGTAATTGGCAAGAGAGGGCACAGACAAGTCAGACAGACAGAAGGAATAGCACATGTACTGAAGTGGGAAAGGATCTGGTAATTGTAGTCATCACGGGCATAAGGTAAGGAATCGTGGGGGGAAATGGCATTTATTGATGTTGGAAAGAGAGAAGAAGCCAGAAAGATCAGGGATTAGCAGGCTAGGTTAAGAATGTTGGATGTTATAGAGAACAGACTTGAGGTTGCCAAGGAGGTGGGGAGAAGAGGGATGGACTGGGAACTTGGGGTTGGTAGATGCAAACTATTACATTTAGAATGGATAAACACAAAGGTCCTGCTGTGTAGCACAGGGAACTATATTCAATATCCTGTGATAAACCATAATGGAAAAGAACATAAAAAAAGAATGTCTATATGTGTATAACTGAGTCACTTTGCTGTACAGCAGAGATTGGCACAGCATTGTAAATCAACTATACTTCAATTAAAAAAAAAAGAGTGAATGGAGAAACAAACAAAAAAGAATGTTGGATGTTAATTACACTGGGGAAGGACATTAGAAACTGGGCTGTAGCCCTGGGGCTACAAGGAGTCTCCTGCTGGCCTGAGGCAAGTCACTTCACCTCTCTGGATCTCAGTTTACTCATGGGCCAAGTAGATGTTAAAATACTGACAAATGAGATAATGAAACACAAGTCCTGAAAGGTCCACCCAGAAAGAAAACTCAAGGTCATCTAATCTAAAACCCTTAAGAAAAAACTGGCATTGACTGAAAACAAAAGTATGAAGACTTTGAAGTCAGTCTTAGACGGATGCAAAGCCTGACTCTGTCACTTGCTTGCTCTGGGGCCTTGGGTGAGCAAGTCAACCTCTCTCTGAGCCTCCACATTTCTCATGAGCAGGATGAGGTTAACAACATCTTCTTCCTAAGTTGTTGTTAAGATTAACAATGAAATAAATAGAACACTTGTCACAGAGTTACTCTCCCAATGATTTTTTTGCCCATATAGGTGGGCTGTCTGTTCATAATTTTAAATAATTCTGGAAACATTTGGTGGGAGTCTGGAAGGTGAGGAGAAAAGAAGCAAATTGTTGCCATAGACACACATTATGCACATCACAGTTTTTGCCTATGGCCATTGCTGCTTTTGGAAATAGTTGATCTGTTCGTTCTGGAGGCTCAGGGAAGATGACGATTCAAACAACAGATGCCCTGAGACTCTCAGGCTATGAAGTGTCAAAAGTTCAATAGATGCAGTAGGAGAAAGAAAGACTGTGAGCCTTGAAGTTTTCCTCCTTCTCCAGGTAACATTTTAAGGGGGGCTTCTAGAGATAATTTGATTCCAATACATTCAATTAATTAATTAAGCAAACATTAATGAATATTTTTATGCAGCTCCTAAGCAGCTTACAAGTACCTAGAGGAAGACAAACAAATCAGTTGAATAGGGACGTGTTTATTGATGTCCCAGGGGAGTGGACTTTATTAGTAGGAATTTTATACCAGGTTAAGGAGAAGACAGCTCTGGAGAGACCCTGGAGCATCTCTCAGAACACCAAACGGAGGCTGTCCCGGCAGTTAGGGCTGTAGAGCTGGTTTGTGATCTAATTTCTCAGTTCCCTCTAACACACTGAGAACAAATGGTAGGCACTTGCTGTGGTAGGTTAGCATTTGATAAATGTTGGCTGAACTGAACTGTTTACCTAAGGGCTCAGTGCCAAGTAGATGGCAAAATATTTAGTGGAATCTTTCATATGTTGAAAAAGCAATAGAAGTCCAAGCTCATTGAGCTGTTAGTTTTTTCAGCAAAGATGGATGTGTGTGAACCCATCCATAGCTGAGTCTAGTCCATGCTTTTGCAAAGCAACTGGCCATATTAGGAGAGAAGTTGGTGGCTGAGAAGAGCTACGCTAATCCTTTAACAAAGGTGATGCCTGTGACTAATTCTCCAATGGAGGCTGAAAAATAGAACCCAGAATGAGCAGGTGATAAGCATTTACAATTTGAGGTCCTACAAAATGTTTGTTTAAATTGATCATGGTTTAATGTCTCTAGATAGTTTGTTTTTTTGTGCTCCTCCTTTGGAAGAAAGGAAACTTAATAAAACCATATGGTATAAAGGATTCAGTTTAAGAAGGTCAACCTCCCACACCTTCTACAGTTATGGTTGTGGGCAAAGGAAACTGCTATTCCAGAGGATGTCCCTGGGGCACCGATCTTCAGAATCCCCAAAGAAAGGTTCAATTGTGTTCAGAAAGGCTGCCTTTCCTCACAGGAAAGGGAGTAGCATGTTTTAGAATTATTGCCAACTGCAAGGTTGAGACAAAAATATCAGAGACTCTGAGTTGGAATATTCCAGTGACCTCTAGCCCTCCAGTGGTCAGAGATTTGGGGTGCCAGGTGCTCCAGGGCAGTTGAGCAAACTGCCTTCTCAGAGGTTCTAGTCTAGGGGGAAAAGAAGAACAGATGGTATGAAAAATATATAAAAGTCAAAAGCTCAAATAATGTGAAGGTGTGCATCACTGACACATACTGGTTTGGGTTTTTTTTCTCCCCATTTAACCACACAATTTGCTTGTGTTATTACTCCTTTGTGGGGCTATCTTTTTTTCTTTTTTAAATCTATGTTGGCAATTTCTGTGTAAATATATGAGACCTACGAAGATGCCCATCAGGAGCTCTGTTCTCTGGCTGGTTAAAAAGGGAAATGTACTTAGACCCGCTTCCTCTGGTTTATAACAAACTTTCATAAGTACAAAAGCCACTTACTTAATAAAAATTCTATGGTCCACCATTAGAATCAGTATCGCCATAAAGATAATTTTTTATAAAATGGAGGTTACATTTTAAAATACAGTTTTCTTTTTGAAGTTGAGTGTACTGGAAAATGGATTCACAATGGATATAATAATTGCCAGGAGTACAAACCTCATATTCCAGGAAATTAAGAAATTTACAAGTTAGAGTTAAAATAGAAATACACATATATTCTAACTATTAAGGAAAAATAACTATTTTTATTTACTTCCTCAGTGCACCAGAAATATGTAATAGTTTTAGAAAAGTTAAAGTTTAGACTATAGATATTTTCAGTATTGTTTCTATGCTTGTCTCCAGTAAATAGATGAGGTTTGAAGGCAGTGAGTTTTTCTAATTCATTTGACAGTTATCTTACACGATACCTGGTATAGAATAACCAGCACAGGATAACTATTAAGTAAATGGCTTTGGACTGCTGGAGATAGTACTATAGACATGGAGTTTTTCCCAATGATGTGTGTTTGTGAGTAGAGGAGCAGGGTTCTGTGCACGGGCCAGAGATGCTTAAATGTCCTACAAAAGTGAGGGACAGTGTTGTTCAGTTTCCTCATCTGTTCAGATGAATAGTCTCGAAAGTACTGTGGCTCTCCAATGCTGAGGATTCTATTCTGGCCCATCAAAAAATTCTAGAAATGATTGTTCCTGCCTATGGGATTGAAACAAGGATCAGTTATATTAGAAGGATACTTTATTCAACACTGGTGAAAATCCTTAAGCAATGAATGCAATTTTGCCTACTTGTTCCATATGCAGAAATGTATCCTAGAAAAATAACAAGTGAAATTGTTATGGAGAAAAATATGTATCATTTTTCTTGACAGCAGAATAGGGTGACCAACCCATCCTGACTTGCTGGGGCCTTCCCCTTTTTTAGCACTGTAATTCCCTCAGTGCTGAGCAAGTCCTGACTACCTTACTGGTAACCACACTACAGCAGAACCCTCCCTTTTGCTCAGTGAATATTTTGAGATGCTGCTTAAAAATATGGAAGATATGTCATCAAATTGCCTTCTAAGGCATTTGGGTTTAGTTAACTTCAAGACTTTTGCTTTTCAGAGCGGACAGTGTGACTTAGGGGGCTGAGATGAATTCCTTGGGGAATTAAAGGCAATTAGGAGAGGTTAAATGAGAGAAGAATTTAAAGAAAGGAGTAGACTCAAAGGCTTGTGGCCAAGAAAGGAAGTTGAAGAACTTAAGTCAAACAGGGATGTTTATAGAGTTGTTTGCTATGCAGTGCATTTGATATAAAGTTTCTTTTTCTTCTTCCCATTCTGGCTGATATTTAAATTTTGATTGATGGGTTAAACAAAAGATTAGATTCGGGAGAAAAGAGAATGAGTCAACAGGAAAATAGAGCCCTGTGCCCCCTCCCCCACAAAAACAAAACCCCTAAAATGCAGTATAGGGAGACAGTTAGAAAATACAAAAAAGAGAGAGATTTACAACATGTATAACGGACCTTAGATTTGTATTCAGACTTTTAAAAGAAAGAAAAAAAGCCCTTTAAAAATCAGTAAGAAGTCAAACAAAATACGGAAGTATAAGCAAAAAGTATGAATGAGAAAATCATATAAAAGGAAATATGAATGGCAAGTAAATATGAATGAAATTCAGTTTCGCCAGGAAAACGGAAGTACAAATTAAAGCCATATTGAGATACCGCTTTTATATTGAGATATCTTTTTTATACCCAGTAGATGGACTTGTGTGTGTGTGTTTAACAATTTCAAGCCTTGGCACGGACATAGATCAATGGGAACTCATATTTTAATGGTGAAAATATAAACTGGTTCAACCATTGTGGAGAGCAATTTAACCGTAGGTATCACATAACATGATATGACCCAGCAAATCTTCTAGGTGTGTTCCAGGGATACACTCTTGCACACTGCATACGGATATAGGGATAAAGATTTGCACTGCAGCATTATTGTTAATAGTAAGAAAACCGGGAAGCAATGCATTGTTTATTATAAGTCAAAACGCTTATACCCTTATAATGATGTTTAGCACAACCTCTCATGTTCTTTCCACAGGAAGAGGAGCAAATTACTGGCGAGTCTTACATAAGGAAACGAAGCTGCATGGCTTGGCTCCTTTCTCTCCTTTCTTGGGACAGTGCCTCCAGGCAAAAAGTGCACATTTTGCTCTACTTCATTCTACAGGTTTTATAGTCCTGCCCTCCCTGTTGGTATGGGGAGGATGGCCCTGGGTGACCACTGCCTATGCCTTAGGTTCTGGGGTTCAGAATTAGGAAACCCATTTGCCCACAGATAGAAGCCATATTCTCCAGTTCAGTTTTACCCGTAAAAAGGTGACATTTGATCTCCATCAGCCATCCTCTTATCTCATTTATTGAGTGGCTCCGTATAGAGGTATGCTATTTATTGAGCCCCTTGAACCCCAACATTAAGAAACAAGTAAGAAATACAATTCAGGAGAAAAGAACATATGAATAAAGAGGCTCTTAGATGCCCAAGGGGGATAAATCTATGCTTTGGGGTTACTATGCTAGGCTGTGGCTATACGAGATGTTTACCTTAGCGAGTTTCTTCAGCTTATAGGGGCTTTGTACACATGTGTGTGTGACTGTTTTCAGAAAGGCAAGGCCTACACACATGAGGCCATAAGCAAACATCATCTAGCCCTGCTCTGCATTTAGCAAAAGCAACTGCTCAGCAGGCTGTAAGCTGCAGCAGAGGCCCAGGCCAAGGTGACATCTGAATCAAGTGGTGGGGACTTGAAAATGCAGATCTCCAGGTCGATGTGGACCTACACCTGGACCCGGTATCAGGCAGAGGCAGGATTAAATCTTCTGAGCCATTCTTTTTTTTTTTTGCGGTACACGGGCCTCCCACTGCTGTGGCCTCTCCCGCTGCGGAGCACAAGCTCTGGACGTGCAGGCCCAGCGGCCATGGCTCACGGGCCCAGCCGCTCCGCAGCATGTGGGATCTTCCCGGACCGGGGCACGAACCCGTGTCCCCTGCATCGGCAGGCGGACTCTCAACCGCTGTGCCACCAGGGAAGCCCTCTGAGCCATTCTTGAACAGAACAGTATTTGCTGATTTTAAGCTTAAGACAGAAGTGAATTCCACATGAATTACAGAACACTAGCAGAGGTTCCAGGTTTAAACAGTAAGAAATAGGCCTAGCTAGGTAGCCTTAGGTTGGTGTTTCAAATTCCATTTTGCTACCAAGACTATAGAGAACTTCAAAGGAAAAAATCTTAGACATCTTGGATTTATGTGGCTTACTCACAGGCAAAGGGGTCACCCAGTTGTATGCAAAAGCTCGTTTGTATTAACTCATGAGAGCTGATTGTTAAATTTTCAGTAATTTTGTGAGGTGGTTGATATCACACTGGTAGCTTGAAATTGGCATGATGGGAGCATTTATGCTTTTGAAATCGGTAAACCCTACACATCAGGGTTTTTCCCTATCCTAACTCCCAGCTAGTTGTTAAACTTTTCCTATCATGTGCTTTCATATGCACCTTGGACTTGAAAATTACATAAATTCAGACCTGAATTGAGATCCAATCTGTGGTAGATGTTATTATTTTCAAGAAAACAAAAAAAAAAGGACCAGAGCACCCATTATAAAGAGACATACTATTCTGGGGAGATTGCGGTAGAGCACTCAATGAAATTATTGCAGCCTCAATAATTAGAAAGACAATAAAAGAATTCTGTGCCTGGAATAATCTGTCTCACATAGTCTGCTCTGTGTAGGAATTCAAAGATAAACTGTAGAGGTTTGAAACACATGGCATAATAAAAATTGAAACACAATAATAAACAGACAGGCTGATTAAACTAGGAGAGAAGGAATTTCTTAAGGAAAACAGTGGAGATCCTATAGAAGAAGCAAGACTTTTATAAAAGGGAGAGAGATGAAAATTTTAAGGAGGGAGCATATAAAAAATACTAAAGAAAAATGGAGATACACGTTAAAGTACGTCTCTTGGGGTCATTAGAAGGGGAGGGGGAGGCACTGCCTTAGTTTTATCCTGTCAGAACATTGACTGGGGCGCAAAGAAGAAAGGCAAAATCCTAGGGAGAAAACCGGAATGGTTGCCCCAGGGAAGGCCAGGATTTAGGGCCCTGTTAAGAGGCAACTTTTCTAATGTTTTTTTAAGAAAAGCAACTTGCTAAGCTCTTGTCCCTTAATGGAGGCATTTGAGACATTGTCTTGGGAACTTTAAAGATTGGATTCCCTAAAATTTAAAACAACTCTTCAGAGTGGTGGTAGGAAATCTAGATAGATTTCAGAGGAGAAAATGAGGAAGATCAGTATCAGACTCGAAGAATTATTGAGGGAGTTTCGAGGCACCAGTTTCTGTATGTGGGAACATAGGAATTGCTTGTTCTGAAAGGAAACATGTCTGAGAAAATTAGGAAATTAAAGCTCTAAAGGAAGGCCCAGCAGAAATAAAATATTAAAGGAGTACACAGTGCAATAGTAGGTCGAGTCCAGGCCTGGTTGAAGGCTGAGCTACAGAAGATGCCTTCCAGCTGAGCCTTCAACCAAGAAAGGTGACAGCGGATAAGCTTTATTGAGCAGTGGATAACTCTGGCAGGTTCAGAACAAACTAATTTCATATCTCTTGTTAAGAAAGAAATACAATACAAACCCTGGAGAAATATAAGTTAGAAAACTAAATGTCTGGGTCAGAAATCAAACTGTAAGTTTAAGGAAAGAAGACATTCAGGGCAAAAATCCTAGTCCTTTGTGAGGTACAGAAGGTAAAGGAGTAACTTAGGAAGCAGGATAAACTGTTTACAAACCCTGTAGAATCATTCTCAAAGATGTAGGGGAAGACTAGAGTGATATAAAGCATTAGAGGATTATCCTGCTCTTGCAATACACACACTACACACACGCACTTAATGGAAAGAATGCTACACAAGGCTAGAACATTTAAAAACAGAATTGACAGTCCCTTGAGGAGCATCGAGTTACTGGACCT
Source organism: Orcinus orca (assembly GCF_937001465.1). Lineage (NCBI taxonomy): Eukaryota > Metazoa > Chordata > Mammalia > Artiodactyla > Delphinidae > Orcinus > Orcinus orca. The sequence continues at coordinate 72,001,885 of NC_064569.1, read as the reverse complement.
TGTTATGTCACTAGGGGCACAGACTTCAGACTAACCAACTACAGCTTCATTTTAAGAACCTGCTAAGAAAGAAAAAAAGCTACACGATCTCGCTTAATGTAGGATCTTAAAAAGTCGAATATATTAAAAAAAAAGTCGAATATATTAAAGCAGAGAGTAGAACGAAGGTTAGTAGGGGTGGGGAAGTGGGAGGAATGAAGAGATGTCCATCGAAAGGTATACAGTCGCATCCTGTGAAATGATTAGTTCTAGAGATCTAATGTAGAGGATGATGACTAGTGAATACAGTAATCCCCCCTTATCTGTGGTTGCGCTTTCCATGGTTTCAGTTACCTGCAGTCAACTGTGGTCAGAAAATATTAAACAGGAAATTCCAGAAATAAATGATTCATAAATTTAAAGTTGCAGCACCGTTCTGAGTACCATGATGAAATCCCACACCCTCCCTCTCTGTACTGCCTGGGACGTGAATCATCCTTGTGTCCAGCAAGTTCCTCCTGTTAGTCACTTCGTAGCCTTAGTGGCTATCAGATCTACTGTCGTGCTATCACCATGCTTGCATTCAAGTAGCCCTTCTTTTACTTAATAATGGCCCCAGGGCACAAGAGGAGTGATGCTGGCAATTTGGATATGCCAAAGAGAAGCTGTAAACTGCTACTTTGAAGTAAAAAGGTGAAAGTTCTCGACTTAATAAGTAAAGAAAAAAGTCGTACGCTGAGATTGCTAAGATCTGTGGTAAGAATGAATCTTCTATTAATGAAATTGTGAAGAAGAAAAAGAAATTCATGCTAGTGTTGCTGTTGCATCTCAAACTGCAAATGTTATGGCCACACTGCACAATAAGTGCTTAGTTAAGATGGAAAAGGTATTAAATAATGTACAATATTTTGAGAGAGAGAGACCACATTCACATAACTTTTATTACAGTATATTGTTATAATTATTCTACATTATTATTAGTTACTGTTAATCTCTTACTGTGCCTAATCTATAAATTAAACTTTATCACAGGCATGTACATACTGGAAAAAAACATAGTGTATATACAGTCTGGTACTATCCACGGTTTCAGGCATCCACTGGGGGTCTTAGAACATATCCCTTTCAGATAAGGGGGGACTATTATAAAACTATATTGAGGGACTTCCCTGGTGGTCCAGTGGTTAAGACTCTGAGCTCCCAATGCAGGGGGACTGGGTTTGACCCCTGGTTGGGGAACTAGATCCTGCATGCCGCAACTAAAAGAGCCCGCATGCCACAATGAAGACCCCACATGCTGCAACTAAGACCAGGCACAGCCAAATAAATAAATAAATAAATATTAAAAAAATAAACTATATTGAATACAGGAAATTTGCTAAGAGAGTAGATTTCGGGTACTCTCTCACACACAAAAAGTAATTACGTGAGAAGGTATGTCCTTGGCTTGACTGTAGTAAATATTTCATTCCACTACGCATATGTATATCAAATCATCATATTGTACACCTAACATATATACAATTTTTATTTTATAAATAATAAACAAACAAAATAACCTGCTGAGAACAGATTCTCTAGGTGGATAAATTCAGAGAGTTGGGGAAAATCTTCCCTAGGAGGTTCATATCACAATCTCAAGCAATTCTATTGCAAGTGCTGATGGCAAAAGCCATGAAGACCCTGGAATGAATGTGTCTGCTCACACGGGTGGGTGCATCTTTCACAAGGCAGAGTCCTACCGGAAAGTAGCACCACAAAGCCAGAAACAACAAGCACAAAGGGGAAATGGAAATTCATTGGATAGTCTGGACGAGAAGGCATTTTGAATTGGACTTGTAGGCTGCCACCATGAGAATTTCTAAGCATTGCGAGAAGGCCACAATATCTAAAATGCCACAGTCAGGGAGACAAGACTATAAGCATGAATAGATTCCCTATAACAAGCCCCAAATCCACCCACCCCAGACACTCAAAACAGCAAATGCATGGCCACGCATTAACCACTTGCTGGGAGATCTTTCCCATGTTAATTTAAATTGACGATTTGTAGACACTGAACATCTGGAATAGATTTATTAGCATTCTGATGAGGTTCAAACCAAGTTTTTCTCTCTGCTTTCCTTACCTCAGATACCAGTGAGGTTTTGCTGTGATCTTTGACATCACTAACTAATATGTTTCAGGAACTTAATTTTGCCTGGGATAACTACTTTATGAGTTACTTTTCCCCCCTGCATCTTATAGGTGTAGTACTGGTGCTGGGATAAAATTCTGTATCCTACGAATCCTTTGGACCATTTAATAACTGAGGTGCATTGTTGAAATTACCTAAATTTTGAGATGAAGACACTAAATTAGTTCTTGCGAGTTCAACCCAGGATGCCACTGCTGAAACACTCTGGGTTCTCTTTAGCCACTAGAACCCCTCCAGCTTAGACTGAGCAGAATAAGAAATTGGAGAGGATAAATTTTAGACTCTCTTTTCTCATTTATTTCAACTTCAAATTACAGTGGAAAAACAATTTGATTTTTGGCTTTGATATCATTGACCTTGAACATTTGAGGAACTTAATCTTTGAACTGGAGTTTCTCATGAGCCATAGTGAACAATGATGCTGGACAAAATTTGTGACGAGAAATAGGATGAAGAATGAATTTCAGCCTTGGAATGAAGTGGTCTCAGAGTTAATGTAACTAATTTGCTGCTCTGACATAGTCAGAACCTTTTGAGAAGATATTTTACACTTGATTTTTGAGGTTGCTTTCTTCACTGGCAGTCATTCTAGGAAGAACCCATAGACTTATGGTTGGTATTAGGGGAGCAGCTTTGTAAAGGTAGGAACAGGACCACCCTAAAAGGATGAAGGCTTCTTCCCTGTTTGATTATACATTTATTGGTTAGATCTAGTAGGTTAAGAGAAACACTGGAAATTTTTAGGATGGACATTTTTTCCACCCATCCTCCCTCACTCCCTGCCTTGTGAGGAGTGAAATATCTCATTGGTGATTTGGGATACGAGATTGCACGTGCACATCTTGGGGGCTGGCATTGCTTCCAATTGCTCTCAGTCGTGTTGTCATCTTAGTGGTGAAGGTCTTGTTCCATGGGTGAAGCTTGTGTTGGTCCAGCACTGACTGTGGGTGGTTGATTGTGGGTAAGTCGGTCTAATTCTGAGATTCAATATTATGAAAACAACTTCTCTGCAGAAATAAGCTGTATTTCCTGGTATCTGATTTATAAATTATAATGGTGACATTTTGGTTCTTCATTTGACAATTCTAGTCTTACTTTAGAGGGGAAATAATACACACTCCAGATATTTTCTTCCATGTGGAAGGATCTACACTTGTATAACATTCCTGGCCTCTCTATATCCCCACTTACCACTTGGAGAAGTAAAGCAGTTTATATTATTGGTAATTTGGGGGGAAAAACAACTGGGCATGCCTTCATCTTTTCCTCCATTTCAGAATAAGTCTGCCTATTGTTCTTGGCCATATCATGAACTCAGTGGTAAAGGCTCCACTCTTACCAGAAAAGCCTGCAGCTGCCTTGCTTCAACTTATACTATGTGTTTCTATATTATTTGAGAATATTCAACTCTGCTATAGAGGACAAGAAAAACAAATGGGATAATGAAACTCATAGAATGTGTTTAAGTATAGACAAGTTAGTAATCTATAAGATATGACAGATATGGATGAAGTAAATAGAGCATATGAGTGCTAGAAACAGATAAGAAGGAAAGAAGCACCAAGAGGATACAGATAATTCTAAGTCATTAAATATGCACATATGAAGTAGCACTCAATATTCATGAAGATTTAAATAAGTCACCTATTGGTAACACCCATTCTGGCACCACAAATTCTCTGCCCAGAAAATGCAGACAAAATTCATGCTTGCTCATCAGCTTAGTTGTCCCTAAATCTCTTAAATGAAGCAAGACTTGTGTTAGCTTAGTCATCTTCTGTCTGTGGACCTCTTGCTTCAAAACTCGACTCTGATCTCCACAATCACATCATCAACAGAGAAGGCAGATGATCAGAGAGAGACAGGATTCAGGTTCTGTGTTCCTTCCATCCTGCTTGTATTCTTTCATAACTATGTTAACCTACCCCATCTCTTTGCTCTTTCTCCTCACTGTGTACTTTACATCGATTTAATAAACTATGTGATTTGAGCATCTTAACATGGTCTGTGAACGTTTCTGTTCCATGGCCTCTAGGAGAGCTTTCCTGGTGCGGTACTTGGAGGCCACCATTGTATGAAGGTAATTTCCCACATGGTAAAATTGATTCTCAATTAGTTCTACACTCAGGGAAGATGGGTGTTATTTACTAGATTTTTATACCTCAATATCCACCAGTAAATGGATGGATAAAGGGTGATTTATAGCCACAATGGGATCTGTGCCGTTATTAAAATAACTAAAATTTATTTATATGTAACAATAAGGATAAATCTCAAAAATGCAACATTGATGTAAGAAATTAATTATAAAAGGATAAACACAATGAAATCAACTTATATAAATGTTAAAAACATATGAGTGACTAACTGTTACTCAGGATCAAATTTACTCTTCTTTCTTCCAGTAAAAGAATAGCCACTCACCCAAGATTCAGCAGAGTATATGAGTATGGGGCTATATTGATAGATAATTTCTAGGCTTCCTTGAAGCTCAGTGTAGCCATGAGCCAGATTCTGCCCAGCGTGATGTAAGCAGAATTATGTATGTAATTTCACTGTTATATCCTTAAATGTGTAAAGGAGGCTGCATGCCCACCACTACCTCTCCTTCCCCTTCTGATAGCAGAAATACCAGCTTCAACTATTAGGACACCCACAATGATGATGCAACACCAAGAGAAGGAGCCTAGGTTCCAGATGGCCTTGTGGTCATCTGGCCTGGATTGCTAGTCTATCACTGGACTCCTCACTGCTGTGGCCTCTCCGGTTGCGGAGCACAGGCTCCGGACGCGCAGGCTCAGCGGCCATGGCTCACAGGCCCAGCCGCTCCGCGGCACGTGGGATCCTCCCGGACCGGGGCACAAACCCGTGTCCCCTGCATCGGCAGGCAGACTCTCAACCACTGCGCCACCAGGGAAGCCCGAGACATGGTATTTCTGAGTCACTGTATTTTGAGGTTTCTTTGTTATAGCAGCTCAATATGTACCCTAACTAATGTAATACAAAATGATACATTTAGTTTTAAATACTTATACAATAAAGTATAAAATATTTGTGAGATGATACATATCAACTTCAGGATAATGGTTAACTCTGGGGAGGAGAAATGAGAATGGAAGGAGTGGTGCTTAGGAGGTGATCTATAATTAGTAAGATGAATCCACAATGTTATAGGAATCCAGATTCATCATTTCTGCTTTGCTCATTCACATGTGTCCCTTCCTTCCTCAAGGTCTCAATATGTTTTCTGGAATCCAGCCATCACATTCTTATTCCAAGCAGAAAGCAATAAAAAAGAGGGGAAAGAAACAAAAAGGGTCATACCAAATTAAGCTCACTTAATGAGATTTCATGTAAATCTCACCCCAAAATCTTCTGCTTGCCTCTCTCTGTAGTCTCGTCCCCTCCATTTTATACTCCATGCTGTGCCAAAGCAATCCTGTATTTTATGCATCAATAACTTCCCTATCCTTGGGATTCAGTTCAGACCTTAAATCTGCATGTGAGTGTCTTCACAATCCAGCTATTAACCTCACCAGCTCTATCTCCTGTCTCTCCATGCTTGCATGTGATGCTCGAGACAAATCAAATGCTTTTAGTTTCTGAAAGCTGCTCTGCTCTCTCTTGTTCCTCTGCCTTGGCAACTATACCTCCTTCTGCTTGGAACATTCTTCTTTCACTTAGCTAACTCTTATTTTTTCTTTGAGACTACCTGCTCTATGCCCCTTGGACTTTATGAAGTATTCCTTACCTTAGGTCTGGACCAAGTAGGCTATAAATAAACTTTGAACACACTCTATGTATATATCTATAATATATAACACTTACCCCATGTATTAAAATTGTTTATTTAATTCTCTTTCTCTTCTGCTATACTGAACTCCTTAAGGGTAGAGATTTTCTTGTATCTCTAGTGCTCAGCATGCATGAGTTGTTTCATAAATAGGGCAACCGTATGATTTGCCTTCCAAACTAGGATGCTATTAATCATTCCATGGAGACAATGGATGTGAGGTGGGCAAGCTGGAACGTATGATCTTCCCATCAATAAATGTTTGGTTAATATATACATACCATCAAATTGGTATGTATACATTATCAGAGTGTTTATATATCATTGCACTGGAATTAAAAAAAAAAATCTGGCTTCCTTACTAGACTTCTATTTACTTAATGACATCAGCCCCCAGTATAGTTCACTGGGGCTGTAAGTGCTGCACGTTGTTGAATAAATGAATAAGGACATGCTATCACCTACCACTTTGAAAAGAGCATTCACCCTTTATATACTGGAGAGAATTGGTAGAGATTGATGATTCAACTTTTTAAAAAAGAGCACTTTCAGTAGTGTGTACAAGAAAATACTTTCATAGAAGAGGTAGTATGCACCATGGTATTTTTTCTACCATTAACATTTACTCATGATTGTCTTTTCTGAGAAGGTTCTTTTTCCTCTTGTCTACTTTAACCTTTGTGATCTCCCACAATTTTCAAAGTCCATCATAAATACTTCACAGAAGAGGAACTTCTGTGCTGTTCCTCATGCCAGCGAATGTGGTCACTGTGGGAGCAGTGTTGAGATAGAGTTTATGCACAAAAAAACATGTGAAATGTGGAACATCTTTAATTTGAGTAGGAGATCAGAAAGACCAGAATTAATTCATCCCCACTCATTTCTTGGCTACCAATTCAGTACAGTAAGATCACTTTCAAGAGTATATTTCTCAGTTCTTCTTTTTTTCTTTCTGTTTTGTTTTTATATTAGCCACCTGTAAGAAGATTTTCTTTTCTCTCTTGTGTGGGAGTCTCTGCCCAGAGGACAGTTTTATGTTAAAATTCAGAAATACTTTGAGTAAGTGATGAAAAGCAAACACATAGATGATTTGCAGAGATTTTTGTTCAAGCTTTGAATTGAAAACAATTACTTCCAGACACACTCATTACCTAATTACTGTTCCAAGCTTCCAAAGCAAAATTAAATTTAGTTAAAAATTATGAACTTGTTGGTACACAGTTATTCCTAGACACACATTCAGGCAGGAGTGTCAACATTTAGTCATGGTCTGAGGAATGCAGGGCTCTGGTGATTGGGTTCTTGAGATGTTTAGGTATGTGGATAGAGGGCTGGGGAGCTTAGTCCTGGTAGAACATCCCAAGTTTCCATCTACTTGTTCAACAATCACTCCATTGAAAAAATTCCAATGCACACATATGGACCAAAATAAATACATAACACCTACTCCTTTCAGAAAGTTCAAAACCAATCAGAAATTAAGACAAACCTCTACCAAAATTTTTCAGGAAGACTAAGGTATAAGGTTCCCAGTTTTGAGCATACCAGTTTCAGCGTGCCTTTGCACAAAGAACCAAATTCTGGACTTCCCTGGTGGTGCTGTGGTTAAGACTCCGCCTGCCAGTGCAGGGGACATGGGTTCGAGCCCTGGTGCGAGAAGATCCCACACGCCACGGAGCAGCTAAGCCCGTGAGCCACAACTACTGAGCCTGTGCTCTAGAGCCCACGAGCCACAACTACTGAGCCTGCACTCTAGAGCCCTCGCGCTACAACTACTTAAGCCCATAACAAGGGAAGCAGCCAACGCAATGAGAAGCCCGTGCACCACAATGAAGAGTAGCCCCCACTCACTGCAACTAGAGAAAGCCTGCGTGCAGCAACGAAGACCCAACGCAGCCCAAATAAAATAAATAAATTAATTAATTAAAAAAAAAGAAAGAACCAAATTCTTCTAAATGACACCAAAGGAATCTGAGCTAATTATTTTATACTGCATATTCCAAGCCAAAGAAAGTTGAACCTAAGAGAGGCTACATATTAGAAAAAGACCTGAAAAAAAAAAGAAAAAAAAAAGAAAAAAAAAAAAAAGAAAAAGACCTGGATCTGGCACTAAATAAATAGGAAATCTTGAGTAGTTAATTCACTTCTCCTTTTCATGGCCTCATTTTTCCTCAGTGATAAACCTAAACTAAATGATCTGTAAATTTAATTTTAAATATTTGATTCTATGAATTCAAGGCATGAGAAATTGTGAAAAGTACATATTCTTACCACTAGTCGTCCTTCTTGCACAGAAAATGAGGATGCTGGATTGAGGTGCTTTTAGTTTAGCTGGTTATTTATCAGAAGTAGAAGATGTGCCACCAAAATGCTTGGGTTTTGTTTTCCTATTATCATTATGTTTCTTTTAGGAGTTCTTTGTATGCAGATCTGCAGCTCTGTGTTATAAAGATGGTGATATATGAGATACGCTAGTGACGGTGTTGCAGTATATTCAGCTACTAACTGTTTTCTCACAGGAAGGAGTTTTCATTAGTCTCCATCTGAATGGCTTTGCGAACCTGGATAGGAATTGGATACATGAGAGTCTGTGGTTTCTTAAGAGAGGACTTTGGAAAGTTCTGCATTTGCTTGGGAATGCATGTGTCTGCTTTCTGGGCATAAGCACAAGAGGAAACCTCAGGGAGAAAGGACTAGAATTTATTTGTATGTGTAGCTGCCGGTAGGGGCAGGGGATCAGCCTTGCATTTATGTGACTCCAGATCTCAACACCCCCAAGTGGCTCCTGGAATGAATGAAAGACATGTCTAATAAGGGCCTGTATTTGGTTGTCTGTTTTCAGACAGTAAGTATTCCTCAGCTCCCAGCAACAAAAATAATTCTTTCTGAAGTAGTTTCAAACCAAAAGCAATTCAAATTCATGCAAAAACATAGTGAAATGTATCACATATATCCTAGGATTAAAAGAAAGGTGTTGGATGACAGTGTGTTTGCCGCTAGGGTTTATGGTTGAAATATTGAACGTTTGTGGAGACTGATTATTATCACTTTAATTTTTGGACCATCCAAATAAAAATAGAGTCAAATTAACAGCCCTCTTGATATCACATTAGCTTATATATATTGGGGTATGAAGAAGGGGGGTTATAGTTATATTACCATAGGTATAATTATTTATATATACTATATTATATATAATATATAGTAAAATACATACTATATTATATAATCTATATAATACTACATTAATATACTAGTAATATACATTATATTACTATTATGTAGTAATCATTATAATAATATCTTGCATTTACTGGGATTACTCTGTGCCAGGCACCATGTTAAGTGTTTACCTGTATTTATTTATTTATTTAACACTCATGTGACCCTCTTTGCCTATGAGGAAACCAAGGACTAGCGAGAAGCCCAAGAACACATAACTAGTATGTAGTAGAGCCAGTACTTGTGCCCATATCCAAATTCCAACTACTGCACTCTGCTGCTAAAGGTCAAAGGTTTATCACTGGCCATAAAGATGGAAGAATAACTAAAAATGAATCAATATTATTTCTGTTTAGCTTTTTATTGGACAAATGTCTCATACTGATTACAAGTTTTAGCTTAAAAATCATATTTGTTGAGATTAAATTCTTGTTAGAAAATATCATTTGTGAAAATAAGGCTAAATTGTGCAATTTAAACACACTCTATTTTCCTGAGTATGCACTAAAGGCAACTTTTACTCATGCAAGCTAACAATGACTTTTTGTAGGTCAGAGAGAGGCACATGGCTCTCTCTGCAATGATAGGAGCAATGATGGGGAATCTGGTTTTGTTTAATCATTCAGGCATCTCATTCAGATGGTAAGAAAGGACAGAGGATCTGGTTTGTTGACTTTTTTTTTTTGGTAATATTATTTTAAAAATATTTTTCTTAAATTATTTAAGAAACTATTTCAGTCCCTTTGGAAAGGAGAAGAAGGCACTGACATCTGGACAAGTGTGTTTTCTGCATTTTGTTTTTACTTTTGACCCATGGTTGAGGTTGTGGAATAAGCTCTCTGTGTGTCTCTGTGACTGTATTTGAGAATAGTCTTTACTCCTTTTGACAGATTGTATTTTCCCAAAATGGCCACAACACGTTCGTCCATCCAACATGTTATTACAACATGACTTTGACACTCCTCCTATTGAGAAGCAGGATCTATTTTCTGTATGATCGTTAGCAGGTTTTGTGCTATGGTGTGACACACTGTGACTTCTGAAGCTGGGTCATAATAGGTGATACAGTTTGTTCCTGTGCTTGGGACCCACCACCATGCAGCGAGGAAGCCCAAGCCATGCGTGTAGAAAGACCCACAAGGAGAGGAACGGAGGCCCCAGCCTTCAGCCCTTGTTGAGTAACAGCCAACGATCAGCACCCACTTGCTAGCCAAGTGGGATTGGATTTTGGAATTAGATCCTCATCCCCCAGGCAAGCCACCCTAACTGACACTGTATGGAGCCTTCCCCAAGTCCCGTCCAATTTGTGGCTTTGTAATCCAGATAACTGATAGTTGTTGTCTCCAGCTACTATGTTTTGCAGCAGGTTGTTGAGCAGCAATAGGTAATTGAAACCCCTCTCACCATATGAATGTGGAGTATCTTCCTATCTCAAGGGGATAGTAATAAATTAAATAATAAAGTCTCAAAATAAAAGAGCTCTGTTCTGATTGGTTAAAAGAGATTCATGAAGGCTTACATAAATCTAACATTCTCCAAGTTCCCATGTTTTTAAATTCTCATATATTACATGTTAAATAATAATCCAAATTCATATAAATAAGGTGAATTTTAGGACAAAATATGCCGGGTTTAATCATTTTGCTTTTAAAAAAGCAATGTCTTTTTCTGGCCTTATGAATGTGCAGTAGAATCCAAGGAGAAAACAAGTAGAATGCAATTCTATTTTATATAACATTTACAGTTTTTTTAATTGAAGAAATTAGTTAATCTGAACTTATTAACATTCTAATACTGTTTCACCAATCAGATAAGCCAACAATACTTCCTACTACTATTTCCACATAGCATTTAAAATTAAGAAAAAGGGTAAAATCATGTGTTCAAACAAACTGAACTACACATTTGACAAATGTTTTTATATAAATAGTAATTATGTTCTATAGTGTGTCAGCTTAAACAAAGTTTCCAAAATCTATAATTAATTAAAAAAAATTTTTTTTAAATTCTTGAAGTATTATTATACTCAGGTAATTAATCTTGGATATACAGATAATTGTTCAGTAAGGCAGAATACTAAAACATTGGTCACCAAATATTGTTTTAATACATATATTATTTTGCCTTATTTTTATTTTTGTATGTTTGGGGGTAGCCTTATCACTGGATTATATTGGCACTATATTGGCATACTGGCAAATGATGTTTGCCACTTTAAGAAGGTGTAAAAGAAATTGGTGTGTCTGTGGGTGGAATTATGCTATCCGGATGGAAATTTTTACATCTCTCCATTCACGAGGTTTGTTAGTATGCTAAAATGCTTGCTAATGACGCACAGTTATCAATTACCTATCTCCCAGCTCTCTCTGTGGAAAAGTAGTTAATCTGGCTAAAAATTATAATTAAAATGGGCAACTGTAAAGGAAAACCTCACCCTCCCTCATGAGTTTCTCCTTTGCTTTCATACTACCTACCACACTCACAACACTTGTGACACCTGATATCTGGGGATTCTCCCCGACACCAAGTAATTCTCTGTGACACCCAGGTGTCCTACAGTTCAATTCAGTTCTGCCACTAACTTGAGTTAGGACAGACCCCATAGGTTAGGGATTGGTCCCAGGACACTGCCCCCCTGTTGCAAGTAGTAGGTCCCCGGGTTACCCACAACTTCTGCCTGACTTGGTTATAGATCAGAGGTTCCCATGATTTCCTTCTCTTTAGATTCAGTTATCAATATTTGCTAGAGCAAACTAGCATGGAACTTAAGGAAACACTTACTATGTTTACCAGTTTATTATACAATAAAGGACACGATAAAAGATGCAGATGAACAACCAGATGAAGAGATACCTAGAATGAGGTCTGAAGGGGTCCCAAGTGCAAGAGCGTCTGTCCTTGCGGAGTTGTGGTGTTTCACCCATCTGGCACTTGAATGTGGTCACCAACCTAGAAGTTCCTCAAACTCCGCTTCGGGGATTTTTATGGAGGCTTTATCACATAGGCATGATAAATCATTAACTCAATTTCTAGCCCCTCTCTGCAGAATCGGGGGGGGGAGGTGGGGCTGAAAGTTCCAAGCTTCTAATCATGGCTTGGTATTTCTGGTGGGCCCCCCATCCAGGGGCCCCCCAAGAGTCACCACTAAAATAAAAGGAGCTCCTATCACCCAGGAAATTTCAAGGGATTTAGGAACTCTGTGTCAGGAACCAAGGTCAAAACCAAATAGAAGAAAAGGGGCTTCTAGAGCTCTTATCATTTAAAAAATCATAAGGGTTTTAGGAGCTCTGTGCCAGGAACCAGTGGCAGACACACACACACACACACACACACACACACACACACACACACACACATATACACCTATATGTATACGATATATGCTGATATTTCACAGTGATCGAGACTATGTTAGGAACAATAATGACAAAGGAGTATAACTGTGTATCAATGTAAGAAATGTGCTTTAGTTTATCAAGGGTAAAAGAGTGTAGTTTTGACCCTAAGTAAAGTATCAGGATGTTCAGAATATGAAAAAAGACAGTAAGAGACAAAATTTGTACGGTTATAGAAAACTGTAGGCTAATAGAAATTAAATTTTACTTCCTTCCTTTATGATCTCTAAAAATAATGAATCTGAAAAGAAGTAATAAAATATGTTAAATTCCAGCAAAATTTATTCAGTTTTGAGGCAGTTATTCAAGAAATAATTTATAAAGCAGGACCTTGTGGATTCTTTACTGCTGAATATATCCACGCAACACTAGAATTTGGCTTTCTCTCTTTGAAAATGCTAAGTGTGTCTTGGCACATTCTACTCTTTACAGATGTAATAAAAGTTTATTCTTTACTTTTTATGCAGTCTACTTAGACAGCAGATACTCTGTATCTTGCTATTATTATTTAAAAAAAGCTCCTTACTTGAGCTAAAGTTCCTTACTATTGTGCAATTAAAATACAATATTGTTATTCTGACTGATAGGCAACGTTCCTTGATTTATTCTTTTCAAGTATGCACGATCCTATCTTAATCAAGCGACCACTTGATAACTCCTTTGCTTTTGCTTCCAAGATCAGACCCTAAATTCAGGGGGGTGGGGATGGCAGATTCAATATATCTTTTACACCTGAAATTATTATTGAGATTTCCCAGGGAGTATGAGAGAAATCACAAAAATTGTTCTTTCACCTTATAAAAAAAGGGATGCTACAAATGATTAGGTTTGTTTTGTATGTTCAGTATTTCTTAAATAGCTCAACACTATAGTAAGATCTGTAATTGTCTTACTGGGACAATTACTGTTAAAAGTCTTAGGAGGAAAGAATTGTTGATACAAAAGAGCAGCTCAGCCTTCCCTGGGTCTCTTTTTGTCGGGTCAGGAACTTCAGCAGATTATGGGGACCTTGACAAGACAGGAATTCTTTCACATTGATAGGTACTGCAGGTGAAACTCAGGGAAATAAATTTCTTGAGGTTGGTGTTTTAGCCTCTGGATCAAAGAGCAAACAACAGAGAGGCTTTTGAAAATACAATCCTAGGTTTCTTCTACATATTTCCACATGAAAGATGATTCTCTGGCATTAGTAATTTCTTATGAGCCACTGTATGGTTCTATATCCTCAAGAAAGTTAACATCTTATGTTACATCTATACCAATAAAATAGCCAGAACACGACTATCATTTTGTGTGTGTGTGTGTGTGTGTATGTGTTGTAGTCACGAGTGATCATGAATAAACTTTGGAGATTATTTATCATTGTAAAGGTGTCTGTTAAGAAAAATTATCCCAAACTTGAAAATAAGACAAATAGAGGGCAGCATGTCTTTTTAATGTTATACGGGAACATCGTTTAATAGGCCTACCCAAGAATCCTTTACCTAATTTAGGGGAATGTACCTTTGTTGGATTTGTAATTCACTCTTGATTAAAGGTTCAGATTTTGTGAGTTTACTTGTTCACTTAATAAATAGAAAAACTGTATATTTGTCCTCAAAACCAGGATGCTGTTAATCATTACACTTGGACAATAGTGTCCAGTAGGGAAGCAAATAATTTCTGAGCCACAGAATATAAAATCTCAAAGCTTATTGCCCTGGAAGACATTAGTCAGTTTTGCCTCTAACTTAGCAGTTGTATTCAAATGCGTACAGACACCCACTTCTTCAAATACCCACTTGTTTTTTTTTACCATCTGCTGGTTCCCTAATTAATGGTTACATTTATAAACAATGTGTTTTAAAATTTTTAAAATTATACTTTGACAGATGTTTTACAAAATGTATTCTGGGGTATACAAGTCCCAAGAGATATTTTATGGGGAAAATGATTCCATATTCACCCTCTTGCCACCAGCCTCTGAAGACATTTCATACACACACACACACACACACACACACACACACACACACACTCTCTCTCTCTCTCTCTCTCTCTCTCTCTCTCTCTCTCTCTCTCTCTTCCCTTTAGCCCTGCACTTCCTAAATGTACTTGAACCTGGCAGCCCTTGCCTTTCTTTTTTTCTCCCCCTTTGGTTATTATGTGTATGTTACATCATATTGGCTTCTCCTCCAAAATGCATGCTGACCCTCTCCACCTCTGCTGACACCATTCTAGTTTGAGTCATTATTATCTCTTGCCTGCACTTAGCATTAATCTGAAACATAGGTCCTCTGCTCTATCATGCTACTCTCCAACCCATTTTTCATACGGTGGCCTAAGTGATCTTTCAAAAATAAAATTATATCATGTTTTCACCTTTTAAAAACTTCCCACTGGGTTCCCACTGCACTCAAACTAGAATTAAAGCTTCTTCCCTGCCAGGCCCTACATGAGGTACCTGCTGCCTGCCCCTCCCTCTTCAGATCAGTAGCCCCCTCCTTCTCACTCTCTGTACTCTAGCCTCACCAGCCTTCCTCCTCTTCCTAGAATAATCCATGTTTCCTCCACCTTAGGGTCCTGCTTCTTGCCATGGTCTTCCTCCAGATCTTTACATGATAGGTTTCTCCGTATCCTTCAGTCTCAGTTTAAATGTGACGTCCTCAGAGAGGCCTTCTTGACCACCCAGTTTAAGATAGATCCTCCATATATGCAAAGAGGCCAAGGAAAAGAAGTCTGATGATCTGAGTTAAGGGAGCTGAAAATGGGTTGTGCTGTAAATGTCTCCTACTTTTACTGGAGGGTTGCCTGAAAATCTACCATACCAAGTCTTTTAAAAATCTACCATATATTCGTCCTCTTTTAAAATGCATGAATTCCTAGAAGGATTAAGGCAAAGATGGAAGGGAAAAACAGTTGGTCGGGGGCAGGAATTGGCCCTGCAGATAGGCTGTGTGTGGCTTAAAACAAGTGTTTAAATATTTGAATTATTGCCAAAATTTAAAAAATTAAGAGGTTTTCAAGTTAATATTTCTTTTTGTGTTGAAATCAGGCTGATTTTCTCCCTTGGCAATAATCTTGTGAAAGGGCAGCACCCTCTAGGGGTCTCCAATTCCCTCCCAATTCATGACACTCTTGGAAGTTATCTGCCTGCACTTTGCAACCTCTCTGTCATCTCTTACATAATAATGGATTTGGTGAGAGTGACTTAGACGAGACTTCTGAGTTTTCTTACAGGCAAGGAGATGGTGATTTTAAAAAAACAGGACTATGGTAATCATAGGTGTGTAATCTGAATCTTAGAAAGTAATTTAGAGATCATCTAGGTAGGCTTTCTTTCAGTGGAAGAATTACTTTATTTAATTTCTACAGACTTTTTAAGAAGGTATTAACCACCACCCCCCAAACTTCTTGGGTGAGGACATGGGTCCTCAGAGAGATCATACAGCCAGTAAGTGGTAGAATCTAGTATCTCACTGGAATTTGTTCCAAGTCTAGAGCTCTTTCCACCACACTGCTTCCCTACATGATAGCAGGCTGTGTGTATAGTCAGTGTGAGAGTCTGGCAACAGCCCATATGGATCTCTGCTCAGTTCTCTGGGCTCTGCATCCCTGTCCTAGACTTTGACTCCAGGTATCCTTCTGGACCTTCTGCGTCACTGGTTCAAGAACGATGTAATGTGCCTGCTTTTGATTTAGATTGTCTCCTGGCTCATGTTCCTTTCTTGCTACTGTTATTCTTCAGTTTGTTCACACTATGTCTTATTCTTTTCTTCAGGTATTTTTTTATTCAATATAGATTTTTAATTAATTTTTTCCAGCTTTATTGAGATATAACTGACATGTAACGCTGTGTAGGTTTAAGAGGTACAATATGTTCACTTGATACACTTATCTATCACAAAATGATTACCACAGTAGCATTGGTTAACACCTCCATCACCTTACATAATTACCATTTGTTTTTTGTGGTGAGAACATTTAAGATCTACTCTCTTAACAACTTTCAAGTATATAATATAGTATTGTTAACTATAATCACCATACTGTGTACTAGATTCCCCAGAATTTATTCATCTTATAACTGGGCGATCGTATCTTTTGACCAACACCTTCCCATTTCTACCCTCACTCCTCAACCCAGCCCCTGGCAACGACCATTCGACTTTCTATTCTATGAGTTTGGTTTTTTAGATTCCACATATTTGTGATATCATACACTAGTTGCTTTCTCTGTCTGGCTTATTTCACTTAGCATAATGCTCTCAAGGTCCATCCATGTTGTCACAAATGGAAGGACTTCCTTCTTTCTCATGGCTGAATAATGTTCATTATATATTAATAATATATGTTATATATATAAATAAATCTTTATCCATTCATCTGTACACAGACACTTAGGTTTTTTCTATATCTTGGCTATTGTGAATAATGCTGCAATGACTATGAGAATGTAGGTATCCTTTTGAGATCCTGCTTTCATTTCCTTTGGCTATATACCCAGGAGTGGAATTGCCAAATCACATGGTAATTCTATTTTTAATTTTTGAGAAAACTTCATACTGTTTTCCATAGTGACTGTACCAACTTACATTACCACCAACAGTGCATGAGGATTCCCTTTTCTCCACATCCTTGCCAACACTTGTTATCTCTTCTACTCTTGATGATAGCCATTCTAACAAGCATGAGGTGATAGCTCATTGCAGTTTTGATGTGCATTTTTCTGGTGATTAATAGTATTGAGCATATTTTTGTGTACCTTTTGGCCATTTGTATATATTCTTTGAAGAAATGTCTATTCAATTCCTCTGCACATGTTAAAATCAGATTGGTTTCTTCCTCTTCAGTTCTATGAGTTTCTTAAATATTTTGGAAATTAACCACTTCTCAGATATAAGCTTTCCAAATATTTTCTCTCATTCTGCAGGCTGACTCTTCATTTTGTTGATTATTTCTTTTGCTGTGCAGAAGTTTTTTTAGTTTGATAGAGTCCCACTTATTTGTTTTTGCTTTAGTTGTTTGCACTTTTGGTGATATATTTTAAAAATTGTTGCCAAGACCAGTGTCAAGGAGGTTCTTCCCTATGTTTTCTTCTAGGAGTTTTATAGTATCAGGCCTTTAATTCTTTTCAAGTTAATTTTTCTGAATAATGTACAATAGGGATCCAATTTTATTCTCCTGCATGTGATTATCCAATATTCTTGTCTCCCTTGTCAAATGTTAGTTGACTATAGATATATGAGGGTTTATTTCTGGACTCTCAATTCTGTTCCATTGGCTTCGTATCTATTTTCATGCCAGTGCCATACTGTTTTGATTACTATATCTTTGTGGTATAGTTTGAAACCAAGAAGTATGATGCCTCCAACTTTGCTCTTCTTTCTCAGGATTTCTTTGGCTATGTGGGGTCTTTTGTGATTCTGTATGAATTTTAGAATTGCTTTTTCCCATTTTCTATATTGTGTATTTATTAACAAATTATTGTGGCTATAGTTATTTTTAATACTCTTGTCCTTTAAACTTCATGCTAGAGTTAAGTGGTTAACATACCATGATATTATAATATTAGGGTATTATGAATTTGACTAGATACTTTTACCAGTGTGTTGTATATTTTCATATGTTTTCATGTTACTAATTAGCATCCTTTCATTTCAGCTTGGAGAATGCCTTTCAGCATTTCTTGTAAGGCAGGTCTAGTGGTGGTGAACTACTTCAGCTTTTGTTTCTCTGGGAAAGTCTGTATCTCTCCTTCATTTCTGAAGGAAAACCTTGCCTGATAGAGTATTCTTGGTTGGAAGGTTTTTTGTTTGTTTGTTTTCATTCAGCACTTTGAATATATTATCCCACTTTCTCCTGGACTGTAAGGTTTCTGTTGAGAAATTCACTAATAGCCTTACGGGTGCTTCCTTGTATATAAGCTTCTTTTCTCTTCTGGCTTTTAAGATTCTGTTTTTCTCTTTGATTTTTGACAGATTTACTATACCTTGTCTTGGAGAAAATCTCTATATATTGAGTTTGTTTGAGCTTCATGAACTTGGATATCTATATCTCTCCCCAACTTTCGAAAACTGTCAGGCATTATTTCCTTAAATAAGCTTTCTGTCCACTTCACCCTCTCTTCTCCTTCTGGAACTCCAAAAATTGGAAAATGTTTCTTCTGATGGTATCCAATAGATCATGTAGGCTTTCTTCATTGATTTTTATTCTTTTTCTTTGTTTTCCTGACTGAATTATTTAAAGTTCCTGTCTTCTAACTCACAGATTCTTTCTTCTGCTTGATGCATTTTGATGTTGATGTTCCCTATGCATTTTTTAATTTAATTTCATTCATTGTATTCTTTAGCTCCACAATTTCTGTTTGGTTATTTTTTATGATTTATATCTCTTTGTTAAACATATTTTGTTTGTGTATTATTTTCCTGATTTTACTGAATTGTCTTTCTGAGTTTTCTTGTAGCTTATTGAGTTTCCCTAAAATAGCTATTTTGAATTTTTTATTAGGTAAATCCCAGATCTCCATATCTTTGGGATCATCTACTGGAATTTTATTATGATCTTTTGGTGGTGTCATGTTTCCTTGACTTTTTCATGTTCCTTGGAGTTTTGTGTTGCTGTCTTTACATTTGAAGTAGCAGTCACCTCCACCAGTCTTTAATGCCTTCAAGAGAGAAATACCTTCCATCAGCTCTGCTAAGGATTCTGAGGCTTTCTCAGACCTTCTATGGATACACCTGCTCCATGCTTCTTGTTCCAGAAATATTAAGTGTCTATGCCTTCTCTTATTCCTGCAACACATCAAGCTGAGAGACGATAGCCTCCCTTTAGTTTTCCCAAAGGTGGCACTAAATCTCAAGTGTGTGGTCTCTCCCTGGCTCACAGATCCAGGCTGGCTTTCTATACTTGCTCACTAACCATCTGCCAAAGCACGCTCTCACTGCCACAACTGGGAGTACACATGCGGATGGCCACAGGGTCATGTGTGGGTAAGGTGTACAAGGTGCTGGGAGTGCTCATGAACTAGTTGGGGAGATCTACAGGTGAGGTGTCCCCAGCAGTTCATGGGTAGGCTTCTTGATGGAGTCTGCAATACAGTTAGTAGGACCTGCATTCCTTTAATGTCCTCCAAGAATCCTTTTTACCTCTCTTCCAGACTCTTCACAGCCCCCAGTCATGCACCTCATGATTCAGTATTATGGAAGGGGTAAGAGGGAAATGAGCCTCTTTGGCAGCGTCCCACACAGTTACGGAAACTGGGTGCTCACTCACATGTTCACACTTTCCCTGCTAGGAGAAAACATGAGCTGAGAAGATCACCTTTGGCCCTAAGTTTGCCACCTTGGGGGAGGGATAATGTGGGTAAACTCAAACTGTTCTTTTTACTGTCTCCAATGCATTCAAACTTGTATTTGTTTGCTCCAATGTCATGCTGGACCTTCTCTGATGGAAACCTGGACTTCCATAAAGGCTGTCTCATCGATGAGTGATTGTCTAAGAGAGTGTTTTCCAGGGCTCCTGGACAATTGCTGAGAGAGGCTGGAGCCAGTTCACAGTCTACTACAGGGTCTACAGCCAGGACCAAGGTTTATATGCCTATTACCTGATGCACAGGTGGGCAAGACTCCTTCCAGGTCCCTTGGCATATGGTGCTGGATCCCACAGTAACCACCAAGGCATGGATATACAGGGATGGATGCCAAATTGTTGTTGTTGAGGTGGGGTAAACAGGTATGAGGGACATCTTTGTCATAATGCTGACATCACTTCAAATACATCCACTCTTTGTCTTGTTGACCTACAGGTTTTAGTGGTTTTCTTGACTTCCCTGAATTGCACCTTATCCTCTTCCCTAAAGCCCTGCTACTCAAAGGAGATCAGAGGAGCAGCAGCATGGTATTGCCTTGGAACTTGTTAGAAATGCAGCATTTCAGGCCTCTTCTCAGATCCACTGTATTGGAATCTGCACCTTAACGAGATCCCTGGGTGATTCATATGCCTATTAAAGTGTGCAAAGCACACACTATATGACTTCTTTCTCAGCCATCATGGGGTAGATCTCCTTCTGCTGTAGCTATCCTGCATTCCCACTGGATCAATTCTAGCCATTTAGAAATCTTGAGACAGGTCCTTTAGCCTTTGGTGTCATTCCTATCCTGTGGTCTGTGACTGCTTTATTCCTTTCTAGATTCTACTTGGCTGTTACATTTATTTGGTTAACACTGACAATGGTGTGTGTGTGCGCATGTGTAGATATGTGCATATGCAGGAGAAATATCTAGTTGAGGACTATATTTTCATCAAGATGGCAGGTTTTCAAACTGAATGTTAAAAGATAAGGAGGATTTTTAAAAGGTGGAATTTGGGACAAAGAAGGAAGGAAATCCCTTAGAATAATAACCAATGAAATTAGGAATTTATTGGTAACAACCCATGTACTAACGCTTCACATATGTTTCTCTCATTTAGTCCTCACAACAATTCTATAAATTAGGTTTATTTTGATCCCCTTTGTAAAAATGGGGAAACAGAGGTGCAAAGATTAATTAACTTGCCCAAGGCCACAAAGCAAGTAAATGGTGGAGCAGGCCTTTGATCCCAGGCCGTGTGAATAGCACACCCACACTCTTAACCACATCACTGCTTATGGAGAAACATGAGAAATGTATCCAGGTTTGAGGAAAATGGAGCTCAACTCATTATACACTAAAATCTGACCCTCCTCCTCTCCTCTTTAGAACCACCTGACGACACTCAGAATCAGTTGTGAACTCTTCAGCACGGCCTGAAAGATCCTTGTGCCACTTCTTGCATCCTGGTATCTTCACGCCCAAGCTCTGCAGCAGCCGCAGGGGATTTCCAGAGCCTCTCAAACCTAGCATGTTCTTTCACCCTGCCATGGTTTTTTTTCCTGAAAAGCCCTTCTCTCTTTTCTTACCTTGGCCTTTAGGATTCTTCTTAAATATAACTATATGAAATCTTTGGCACTGCCTTGCTGGACTGATTTTTCTGCTCAATAGACTTCAGGTTCAAATCTTCCAAAGTTGTTTTTCATTTTAACTGCACTGGGTTGAAACCCTTTCCAATGAATCTGGTTGGCAAGCCCATCTGGCTCAGGAGCACAGCTGGGAAGGCACCAAGTCTCTCAGAGGAGTCAGATACTCTGCAGTTGGTGCTTGGCGAAACCGGAGCAAGCGTTTGGCAAGTCTGGCAGTGCCTCTTTCTGAGTTCAGAACTGGGATTTTGTGCATTCCTTAAACATTGGCAGTTGATCAGCTCCTAGGCAAGTTTAATTACTCCTTTTTCCTCATCTCTACACCACCCAGTGACACTTCACACCTATATTTATTTACATGGAACTAATCCATTGAGGCGTCCTATGTTCCTTTTGCCTGTCTTCTATCCATTAAATCTTTTTCTGCTCACAGTGCTCTGTCTGCCTTTTCCTTTACTCTCACCTTTGCAGTTAGGGGGAGCTGACCCCATGCCATCCTCAAGAGCAGCTTCATGACCCACAACTATTCAGAGTATTTTATTCCTCTGGTCATAGTGATTGGCTTAGGGGTGAGTAATGAAGCAAGCTAGACTAATGAGACTTAATTTTTCAACTTTTGCTGGAGCTATTGAGGAAGAGGCACCCTTTTCCCTCAGCAGTGGCTAAGTTGGTCAAGTCCATGTCTGTAGCTAGAGGGAGCCAGTACACGAAGAGGGTGTGCCTGAGCAGGAAAGACCACAGTGAGAAACAAAGGGCTGAAAAAAGGGAGACCTGTTTGTGACGTCATTCGAGGACCTGCACTGAACCTTACTTGGGATTTTCAATTGTGTGAGCCAATTAGTGTCTTTTCTTCCCCTTAAGTTAGGTGGAATGTGGTTTCTGTCGCCTGGTGTTTAAAAAGTCTTGATAATAAAGGAATTGTTTGTTTACATAACTGATTTCCAAGTAACTTTTAATAGCACTTTTCTTATTTTTTCCACTGTGGTTTCTGGCTGGTGTATTATCCCAGGTACTCTTGTCTCATCTTTCATTGTATGAATCACTGAGCCTCCATCACAAAGCAAATATGTGACTTCCCAAAGTTAAAAGACTATTGGTACTAAGGCTATCATCGAGTTCTTCACACCCCCGCCCCCACAGTTAAGTTGATTATAAAATTTATTTGTAAAAATAAACAAGTGAGAATAGCCAGGAAAGCCTTGGGGAAGAAATGGGAGGGGGTGTCTCTAGCAGATATATTAAACTTACTGTAAACTCTCTATAATTAAAACTGTATTATATTGGCACATGGAAAGACAGACTGATGGAATGGGACAGAAAATGCAGAAAGAAACCCAAATTAATTCTTAAATTTAGTTTATGATAAAGATGATGTACTGGTTTCTTATTGCTATTACCATAAACTTAGCAACAACACAGATTCAGTAACTTTTCAGTTCTGCAGATCAGAAATCCGAAATGCTTCTCAGTGGGTTAAAATCAAGGTGTCTGCAGGAATGCATTCCTTTGATAGGCTTTAGGAGAGAGCTATTTCCTTGCTTTCTCCAGCTTCAACAGGCTTCCTGCACTTTATGGCTCATGGCTTGTCAGGGAGGGAGAAATCTATCCCTCTACCCCTCTTGAGTACTTGTGGCTGGACTAATAATAAAATTAACACAAGACAGATTAGCAGGAGAAAAACAAAGAAATTTTAAATGATGGGCATGGAAATCTCATAGAAATGGGACCTAAGAAGTGGCCCGAGCAGGCAGCTTTTGTACGTTTTTAGAAAAAGAAGTAATAAATTTGTGAGGAATTGACAGGGCAAAGAAACTTAAGTTTCAGGTGCTCAATTAGTGAAGAATCTAAACAGAATTTGTTTGGGGGTAATAATTAAGGAAGTAACAAGGTTTGTTTATATTGGCTTCTCTGCCCCAATTCCCTGTCTCTGGCAAAAGGGTGTCCTTCTACCTCCAGATGCAGGAGGGCACCTTTCATGGGAGTTTTATTTCCTGCTTTGAGGGAGACAGAAAAGAGGGTCAGAGTACCCCTCTTGCATTGGCTGTTTCTTAAGTAACTTTAATTCAAAATCATCAATATGCCTTTGAGGTGTGCTTTGGGGTGGCCTCCCCTGGGCCCCAACAGGCTCATGGCTCCTTCCTTGCCCTTCAAAGCCAGCAGTGTAGCATTCAAATCTTTCTCTGACTCTGACGTCCTTTTCTGCCTCCCTCTTCCACTTTAAAAGACCTGTGATCACACTGAGCCTGCCTGGGTAAAAGTAATCTCCTTATTTTAAGGTCAGGTAATTAGCAAACTTAATTCCATTTGCTGCCATAATTCCCCCTTGCCATGTAAAAATATTCACAAGTTCCAGGGATTAGGACTTGAATATCTTTGTGGGGGACCACAGATGGCATCTCAAATGAGGGAAAAGGTGAATTTATAAAATAAATGATGTCAAAAGAAATAGTTTATGGAAAAAGATAAAAGTGGATTCACTCTTCTCACCATATACTAGGATAAATTTCACATGTACAGTCGACTCTTGAACAACATGGGTTTGAATTGCATGGGTCCACTTATATGGGAATTTTTTCAATAACTACTTATTACAGTACTGTACTATCTGGGGTTGGTTGAACCTGAGGATATGAAATCTCAGATATGGAGGGCTGACTATTAGTTATACTCGGAATATCAACTGCCTGGAGGGTCAGCATCCTCAACCCTTTGCATTGTTCAAGCGTCAACTTCACAAGAGATTTAGATGTAAAATTATGAAACCATACAAGTAACAGAGGAAATATGGGTGAATTCCTTTATAAATAGAAGTAGATAAAGCTTCCTTGAATCTGACTCTAAATCCAAAAGCAATAAGTGTAGATGCCTGTATTATGTCTATATACATATTGATGAAATTTTTTCAAGGCAAGAAAAATGACAAACTTAGGAACATATTTTCAGTTTATCTCACAAATGTTTCTAATACTTGAATAACTAGAGAAGAGAAAGACTAGTAACTATAGAAAGTTGAGCTGGAAAAATGAATAGTTCCAAAATAAAAAAGAAATGCAAATGGCTTTAAAAACATGGAATGATGATTAAAATTGCTTATAGTAAGAGAAAAGCTAATTAAAACTCACCAAGGTAAAATTTTTAGCTATTTAATGAACAAAAATCCAAAAGTTTGGCAACATGCCCTGTTGGCATGGCTATGGAAAAACAGGCTCTCTTATGCACTGTCAATGTGAATGCAAAATGGTACAATGTCTACGGAGGTAGTTTGGGAAAATCTACAAATTACATATACATTTACCCATTGACCCAGCAATTCCACTACTAGGAATTAATCCCAGAGTTACCCTAGCACAGATTCAAAAACACATTTACTCAAGACTATTTATTGAAGGACTTTTTATCCTATCAAAATCCTGGAACCAGGGCTTCCCTGGTGGCGCAGTGGTTGAGAGTCTGCCTGCCGATGCAGGGGACACGGGTTCGTGCCCCGGTCCGGGAGGATCCCACATGCCGCTGAGCGGCTGGGCCCGTGAGCCATGGCCGCTGAGCCTGCGCGTCCAGAGCCTGTCCTCCACAACGGGAGAGGCCACAACACTAAGAGGCCCACATACCGCAAAAAAAAAAAAAAAAAAAAAAAAAATCCTGGAACCACCCTAAATGTACGTCAATAAGGGAGTGGTTGAGTATAGTAGGGGAACCACTAATTGAAACCACCCGCCCTGGCCAGGTGCCATAGTAACCACTTGCATAAGTTATCTTACAACAGGAGGTCCTGTAAGGAACACAGAACTAACACGCTACCACCAACTGGAAGAATTCTGGAAAAGTCAAAAGGAGAGAGGAGCCTCCAGTCCCTATGTCCTACCAACCTCCCAGAATCCTTCTCGCTGGAATCCATCTTGGCTGAACGATGCGAGCGCCACCGGGAAGGACCCTGAGTCAGAGTGACTGGCCAGAGACAACCCAGAAACTAACCCCATTACCATAAAACCTTAGACTGCTAGCCACGTGGCAGAGCAGTTCTCCTGGGTTCCCTTAACCTGCTGCTCTCCTCCTGGGCGCCCCTCCCCAATAAAGTCTCTTGCTCTGTTAGCACGTGTATCTCCACAATTCATTTCTGAGTGTTAGACAAGAGTCCACTCAGGCCCTGGAAGGGGTCCCCCTTCATGCAATAAGTAGACTGACATAACCAACCAATGGAGGTACTATGCAGCTATAAAAAAGAATGGGGAAAATCTCCGTGTGCTACTATGGATATGCCCGGGATATATTGTGAAGTCATAAAAGCAAGGTGGGGAAAATGTGTATTGTTTACTATATTTTCCAATTATGGTATACATATAAAAATAAAACAATGAAGAAAAATACATAACATTAAAAAAAATGGTTACCTCTAGGGAGAGGGAGAGAATAGGGTAGAGAGAACAGGAAAGCTTCTTTAAATATACCTTATTTCGATGTAATTTATCTTAAATATAAATACTAGCTTAGTATGATATTATGATTTATAATAATAAATATGAATTTTGTCTCTGTCTGCTGTTTCTGGCACAGAGGTCCTAAAGCCCTTGGAATTTCCAAAATGATAAGAGCAATAAAGGTGTCATTTGTTATGTTAATGAGGTGACTTTTGGACCTCACCTAAGGATGGGGGCTGATTGCCAGGAGAACCAAACTTGTGACTAGAGCTAGTTAAAGCTTTCAGTCCTAACCCCCGGACCTCAGGGAAGGGGAGATGAGTTGGAGATTGAATTGATTACCAATGGCTAATGATTTAATCGATTATGCCTATGTAATGAAGCCTCCATAAAAACCCAAAAAGACAGGGTTCAAAAAACTTCTGGGTTGGTGAACACGTGGAAGTTTGTCGAGAGTTGCGTGCTTGGAGAGGCATGGAAGCTCCATGCCCCTTCCCTGCACCTTGCCCTGTGCGTTTCTTCCATCTGGCTATTCCTGAGTAATATCCTTTTATAATAAACCAGTGATCTAGTAACTAAAATATCTATCGAGTTTTGTGAGTCACTCTAAAAAATTAATAGAACCCAAGGAGGGGGTTGTGAGAACCTTCAATATGTAGCAGTTCAGTCAAAAGCACAGAGGACAGCATGGGCTTGCAAGTGGCATCTGAAGTGTATGTGCTGGGGCCAGTCTTGTAGGGCTGAACCATTAACCTGTGGAATCTGATGCTTTCTCTGAGTAGGTAGTGTCAGAATTTAGTTGAATTGTAGGACACCCAGATGGGGTCTGAGAATTGCTTGCTGGAGGTGCTGGGGAACACCCCATCCCCCACAGTGGAACTGGGTGCAGAACTTTTAGTCGAATGAAAAGGCCTAAAAACTATGACTTACCGAAGAGCAATAAGCCCCCTTGCACTCAGAATTTGGCCTTATTGTACTGTTTTCCACTAAAACAAACCAAAGTGTTGGGATAGGAAATATGCAGATGAGTTTGAAACATGTTACCATACTGGTTAGCAAGGAAGCTATCAAACATTACTAAGGTCATGTTAAAAGGATTCAGGAATCAAACTTAAAAGGATCCCACTGGCAAAAGATGGAACAATTCCAATTGTACTAGAAAAAAACAGGTTCTATAGTTGTTTCAGCAATGTTTTATGTATACAACTATGTAAACTCTGTTAGTCATTTTTAAAGTTTCTTCATGTTTACTGATTTGGGTCTGATTATCCTTTCAGTTACTGGGCAAGTATTCATACATTACAATAAAATCAACTTTATCAGAAAAAATATGGATCAATTTGATCATCAGTAAGGATGCCAATTACAGTGGTTTTAATAAAAAATATGTTTTAATCAATTGGTTCATAATAATACTTATAAAAAAATCACCACTACAACCAAATGAACTGGTTCCAGAATTCTAGGGAACCAATTTATAATTTTTAAAACTACTAAAAAATAAGGAGGAATCAAGCATTTACCCTACCATCCCTATATTGTACCACTAGATAACCACTGGGTAGATGCCCTTCCTATATTGTACTATTGGGTAACTATTGGGTAATGAGGGGAAGTTTCCCTTTATAGAAATATTTTGGGAAATAAATGAAGGAATAATAGCATTGCAGTATTATCTTTTCACTGCTCCTTGCCTCTCATTGATCCCCATTAGGGATCAAGACACTGACCATCAATAGTAGCTTATAAAATTAGAAGAGATGAACAATACTACATCATCTATAGAGAAATTTTGTAAAAACTCAAATCTGAATCTGATCAAGCCTTAGATCAAACAACTGACAGGAAAAATAGAGAACACAGGAAACTACTAACTGCTCCATAGGGATACAATTAACAAAATCCAGACTGAGGGAAACTCTAAAGATCTCTGAAGATCAAATGACTCAATATTTCCAACAAATAAATATCAAGAGAATAAAATGGATTAGACTATTGATTAAAATAGATTTAAGAGATTCATCAGCCAAATTTAATGTGCTGCATATATGGAATCTAAAAAGACGGTACTGATGAACCTAGTAGCAGGGCAGGAATAAACATGCAGATGTAGAGAACGGACTTGAGGACACAGAAGGGGAAGGGGAAGCTGGAACGAAGTGAGAGAGTAGCGTTGACACATGTACACTACTAAATGTAAAATGGGTGGCCAGTGGGAAGCTGCCACATAGCACAGGGAGATCAGCTTGATGCTTTGTGACCACCTAGAGGGGTGGGATAAGAAGGGTGGGAGGGAAGCACAAAAGGGAGGGGATATGGGGATACATGTATACATGTATACATGTAGCTGATTCACTTTGTTGTACAGCAGAACAAAGTGGTGGTTGGCGAATGGATTGTGTTTCAAAAATTAACACAACATTGTAAAGCAGTTCTACTCCAATAAAGATATTTTAAAAAAATTTAATGTGCTAAACTGATAAATAAGGGAAAGAGTCAAGCATGCATCTTGTGTTTCATATCAAAATTGGGATAAAACAAAGAGCAGACCCCAGCCACAGCTTCTGCCTCTGATCATCCTTTTTCAATCTGTACTTTGGACACTGAATGGACTCTATGGAGACCTGTTCTCCAGTTGGTGAAGACCTCATTATGATCATGCTAGTTTATTATTAATAATAATGATGATGATAATAATATAACTAATTACTTGAGCCCTCCTTATGTGTGAGGAACTGTGTGTTATTTCATTTATTTACCCAGTAACACTACTGTAAGTACTTTATTATTTCCATATTACAGATGAGGAAACAGAGTCTTAGAGAAATTAAATGAATTGCTCATCATTCCACAGCCAATATGAAGCTGGAAGCTTGTACCTAAGAACAAGATTCCCTGTCTAGGGCTTTTACCTTCCTCAAGTACTTAAGGAAATAATTGTAAAAGGTAACCAAAGAGGTTACCTTTTTGGTTGCATGTTCCCTGACACTATAAATACAGTTAGGCAAGAGGCTCCATAGCCTCTTAGAATACATAACACGAATAGGAAATACAATGAAATCTATACCCCATTTACAGCTGAGGGATCTGTGCCTTTGCACCTAGACTGGAGCTCTGCTTTAAATGGATTGCCATTTCAGGATTGCTTCAGGGACCAAAGGTGGTAGAGAGGAATGTTTTAGTCTAATAATATTAACCTGAATATTAAAAATGTGCTATCTAGGGACATAACGTACTTTTGCATTAGAGAGTAAAAAAAGGGAAAAAAAATTAAAACTAGAGCAGAGAGGTAGAAAGGTGAAGAGGAAAATAGGTTATGGAAATGAGAAGTCAGCTGGGGAATAAGCTTAATGAATAATTAGGGAGAGGGGTTGGGGGTATACATAAGGCTGGGCTCACTTTGCAAACTGCATACTGCATGGAAGTTAGAAGGACACCATGTACTGCGTAATTTTTTTTTTTCATATCATTAATGACAGCAATTCAAATACTGCTAATATGTCATGGAAGTCTGGCAGACTACTGCCTGGATGAGGTGATGACATTTATCTTTTTCTGCTCTGCATGTGACCTCTATGTTTTGTAATCTGATTAGGACTCAGGGAGGACCATTTGGGTCATGCTGGAGATTATTCTGGATGCAGAAGAATTTGGTAATGTTGTAATCAAGATCTGTCAAGGGCCATGACTTATTTTTATTACAAAATGACGATAAATTGGAACCGTTGATCTCCAAGGGCCAATCTTGAATCTATGAGCCAGCTAGCCCCAGAAGTGTGGTTGGCAAATGGATTTTTAGATTGTGTTTCAAAATACCTAGCTGTACTTTGGGCATTGTTTTTTGTTTTGTTTTATAAGATTGAATATTAAATCTTATTCTCAATGCAAGTATAGAATAATAATAACAAAGTAAGGATGATGGTATTTTGAGCATGAAAATTACGGCACCAGGTAAGGTTTGAGATGTGAATAAGAATGTCCAAGGGTAGGCAGGGACTATTCAAAGCTCAAACAATCTAAATTTAAATCTTCCTTTGTCACATGACTCACAAAAATCTATGTCCCTGGGTCTATCCTCCTGTCAAACTTTCCAGTATTGTCTCTTATCTTTTGTTAACAGTCTGACTTTCCTTCACAGCACAGAGATCACAGAATTATGTTTCCTTCCCCTCTATCTACTTCTTTCCCAGTAACTCTGCCTTCTTTGAAGGCTGATGTGCTTATTGCCACAGAGTGACTTGATTTATTCTTGAGTTCTCCCTAAAAAAAAAACCTGACAACATTCTGGAATACTTCGATTAGTTGTGGATTAGATACTGGTTTGTGTAACTGGTTTATGAAACTACTAATCCCAGGGAATAACAAAGTGCATTGAATATGTCAGGTGCTTAAGAAATATAGTTTGTGATTTGATCAAATACATGTCCTGTTCTCAGAACACATGAAGTTCTTCCCAAGAAATCCTTATTTTTGTTTTGGCTCTGAATTAAGCCTTGACTAATTTGAGTGGCTTGTTCTGCAGAATACAAGGCCCCACCCTGAAGTCCAGCAGCCCCATATAGTGTAGGATTTCCTCTCTGCAAGGCCAAAAAGTCATTGTATTTGATATTGTGATGACATATTAAGAACTCTCCACCCTGTAAACAAAACAATTTAAAACACATTGACGTAAATTAAAAACAAAGGTAATCCCATGTAAATAGGAGAAACAATCATTTATCAGACAATTTCTTAAAGGGATCTCTGTTTATTTGTGAATCTGAACTTGAATTTTATACATAGCCTTTACTTCCATTGTTGTTGTTCTCAAGTTTATTTAGATGTTTAATGTATAAACCTCTCTGACTTTCATAAACTGTTATACTGATCGCTATATTTTCTTTCTTCCTACCTGTGTTATAAACAATATAAATATTTAACAATTCATCTATGTTTTGATCTGAATTATGCAATATGCTAGCCATTAGCTAATGTGTCTACTGAATACTTGAAATGCGGCTAGTACAAATTGATACGTACTGTAAGTGTATAATACATACTGAATTTTAGATGTAGAAGAAAAAGAAAAACCCATAAAATAACTCATTAATCTTTTTATATTAATTATATATTTAAATGATAATATTTGTGATATATGTTGAGTTAAATAACACACATCATTAAATTAAGTTTGTTTCTTTTTACTTCTTTAAATATTACCTCTAGAACATTTAAATTAAATATACGTGGCTCACATATTTCTATTGGAAAGGACTTTTATAAACAATATAGATCATTATTAATGATATACCATATCTGGTGTAGGGAGTCAACGAACAAAAGAGAAAAACTTGTGTAATCATATACAGGAAACCTTATAGCATTGGCAGGTGTAAAACACTGTAAGTATTCGCCTATCCTTTCTTTCTCTCAGGAGACAGATGTACCCATGGCCATCTTAGTTGCATTCCTGATATTATACACATTCCAGTCAGGGAAGCCAGAGCGATCATTTTCTTAAGGGCCCAGACAAATTCTTATCCCATCCTTCCTTCACCTGGGCCTTCTGGCCGGTTTCTCATTTATTCACTGACACAGGGGTCCCTAACGCCAGGGCCATGGACTGGTACCAGTCCGTGGCCTGTTGGGAACTGGGCCGCACAGCAGGAGGTGAGCGGCGGGTGAGCGAGCTGAAGCTTCATCTGCCGCCCCCCATCACTCCCTGTCGCTCGCGTTTCCGCCTGAACCATCGCTTGCTTTACTGCCTGAACCACCCTCCTCCCCCTTCCGTGGGAAAATCGTCTTCCACGAAACTGGTCCCTGGTGCCAAAACGTTTGGGGACCATTGCCCTAACACACCGTGCCTTTCATTAGTGTACCTCTGGTTAGTGTTACTGGCGTCTTTATGAATGTGTAACAGTTTGAAGATAGAGGTTATGAGTCATTCGTCTTCATATCCACCATAGTGCCTGGTACTTCTCTTTCTTTCTTGAGAAAGAAAGAGAAGAAAGGAAGGACGGGTGGGAAGAAAAGCATGAGTCCTTCCTGCCTCTGGCAGCACTTCAGTTGGTGGGCGGGGGGAGGGATGAGAGGTGTGGTAGATGGCGGTGAGGTTATGGGACCATCTCCAGATACCTATTCTGTTCCAGTATGCCCATGGCCTTCACCCAGGCCAGTGGTTGCTCTCACCGAGAGCAGTGCATCCTACCCCTTATTTAAGTAAGTGAATGTTTCAAAAAATTTATCACTAAACTCCTCTCCTGGCAGATACTGGTTCCAGATGAAAACTTTCCTAGGTGCACCTGTGTAAATGTAACTAATTGAAGCACATTTATCAATCACTTTGAGGATGCAAATGGTTTTTCTGGTTGTTGTTGTTTTGTATGTTAGTTTGGTTTTGACCTCTGTTCTAGCATACATTCTTTCCTGTTGCACTTTTGACATTTATTAAAATTGACTCTGATTGGGCCCTGATGAAAACTTCAAGAAATTTCAAAGGATTGATATACTATGGGCCACCTTGTCTTACAAAAGGCAATTAAATTAGAAATCAATTAAAAAAAACTAGAACTCTTCCAAAAACTTGAACATTGGGAAACTCACTTTAAATTAGACATGGGAAAAAAATTAAAATGGAAACTAGAAGATATTTAAAACTGAATGGTTGTAAACCTACTACATGCCCAAACTTACAGAATATAGTCAAAGTAGTACCTAGAAAAATATTATAACGTGAATTAATTTTATTAGGACAAGTAAAGAAAGTATGAAAAAATGATGAACTAAGCATCTCTTTCAGTTAGTTTTTCTATGGTAACACACAACCATGAATCTTAGAGTTTTCTAATGATAAAAATGTATTTCCTTGTCACATGTATTTTCCTTATAACTAGGAGTCAGCTACTGCTCAACCCCAGTGTTTCTCTTGCCTGTGCCTCTGCTCCATGTGTCTTCTGATTCTAAGACGCAGACAGAAGGACCCTCTGTGGGGATCAGTCTGCTCTTATTTTTACAGCTGAGGTGAAGAATCATAGAGCTGGTGGAAACTCATTTTTACCTCAAAGCTTCTACTCAGAACTGAAACACTGTCAAAGCGAGTCATGCCTAAGTCCAAAGACAATGGGTTGACATGTATTACAATGAAATGTACTACTGTCTGCTGTCTTGATCAAATACATTGATTCCTTCCTTCTGCAATCAAAATATATCCCCCCCCCCCACCTCTAAGGAAGAAATCCTGAATGTCTCATCCAATCCGGGCACAAAGTGCAAAATTTAGGGTCTCACGATAGTTCTTCCGTAGTGTGAGGACCTGAAGATCTATCAATAAAGGTGCACTTCCCTCAAAATACAATCGTGGGACAGTGACTAATAACTGCAACAAACACTCTTAATGGAAAGATAAGAAATATTACTTGACTAGGCCTCTATTTTTTCCAATCCATTGTTTATCTGGGTGGTAGAATCATCTCTCTGGAAGAACGTTCATTTCTGTTATACTCCTCAGCCACATCTCATAAGATCACTGGACAATAAACATCTTTGGGGGCAGATCAGCTTGCTAAGTCTGCTCCCTCCTTGTAGAACACTGGGGGCCCCAAAGTTGTTTTATGCCTTAATATCAATAGTTAGTCTCTTTTAATCCTGGTTATTGAAACTTTTGCAGAAACTCTCTCAAATGTGGGTTTTAAAAAGCTATTTGATTTCAATCAGCAACTGGTGCAGATAGCCACACTCCTGTTTTGAGATGTGCCTTTCTCTCTAGATTTACAGATAACTTGAGCTACCAGGCTTCAAGGAGACTTTGGGCATCTCTTTTTTGCTAAGGCATTTTATCCAATTAACCTGATTTTCTAGGGGTTACCTTAAACCAGAGTTTTAAATAAAGGCTACAAATGGCAATGCCCTTTATTTGGGCATGTATTTTCATCTGAATCTTAATTGTGCCTCTTTGCTCAAAGCACTTCCATTTATCTTTTACTAATTGGAAACAGTTCTGTTTTCCAACTCTACAATCCCTATAATTCCTGGTTGCTCTCGTTTCTCTTTCTTCCCTGCTTACAAATCAGCCCAATTATTTTCTGAGTTTACCTGATAATTCTGGGGAAAAAATAACCAAGGCATACAAGTAACATTCTGTTTTGAAACCTCTATCTCCAAAGCCACTCATTCATTAGGCAGATTATCTGCTTTCTAAGTTGTTGCAGGTGACAGTTTGCTTAAATGTTTTGCCACTGCATACTGTGGGTCACCATTTTTCCAGACTCTAATAACTATTTATAACTTGTCTCTTGGATCCAAGGCCAATATACAGATTTTCAACTTTTTGTTATAGGAGCACTTCACTTGAAGATACCAATATCTGTTTTAGTCAACTTGCTATAATAACAAGTGAACTCAAAAGCTTAGTGCTAACCACAAAAATTAATTTCTTGCTCATGTTATACAGAGTCCTGGGTCAGTTGCCATTCAGCTAGATGCTTTAAATAGGCTGGGCTCTGCTCTGCTGTCCTTCCATTCTGTGAAAGTCCAGCTTTTCTGGCAGCAATGCCTCAATGCTTCCACTCAGAAATGGAAGTAAAAGAACTGGCATCCTGTCCCTACTTCTCACATTCCATTTTCCAAAGCAAATTACAGCGTTTAGACCCCAATCAGTGGGCAAAGAAATACAGAAATATATAAAGAAATACAAAGAAGTATAGAGGAGGAGGACATGAATGATGCAAATATTAACCAAATATAACCATGATCTCATCTTAAATGACTTGAAAGAGAGCACAGAATAAACTATCCCCATAAAAATGGAAAGAAACAGAAAAAAAAGAAAAAAATTAATAGAAAACATTAAAGAATTTATTAACTAAACCAAATTCCTCAAAAAAAAACCCCTAACAAAACTGAGAAACCTCTGACAAGCTTGGTCAAATGAAAGAGGCCAAAACATGAAAAGGGTGCTATAACCAGAGATATAGCAAAGATTACAAAGACATAAGAGAATCATTTGAACAATTTGGAAAAGTTGGATAACATGGACAAACTTGTGGAACTCTGTCACTAACACAACTCTTCATGCAGAATGTATCAATAAATACCTGAATGACACCATAAAGAAGTTGAATCAGTGATTCAAAATCTCCCTTAAGTTAAAACACCAGATCCTGATTGTCTTACTGGCAAGTTTTATCAAACATTGAAGGAACAAATGCTTTGACCTTACACAAAATATTGTAGAGAATACAAAATAAAAAAGAGAAACTATCACCCACTAAATAATTCTAGAAGGCAAAGTTAACCTTGGTAGCAAAACCTGACAAGAACAGGAAGAGAAAGAAAATTTATAGAACCATCCTAACCATGAACATGAATACAAAAGTTTTATATATAATATTAGCAAACAATACCAGGAATATATTAAAAGGTTAATATATCTTAAACAATTTGGGTTTATTCCAGTAATGCAAGTTTTGTTTAACTTTAGAAAGTCAGTTATTGTAATTTTTGATATAAAAAGTTTAAATGATTGGGATTAACAGATACAAACTATTATACATAAAATAGATAAGCAACTAGGATTTAGTGTATAGCACAGGGAACTACATTCAATATCTTATAATAACCTACAGTGGAAAATAATCTGAAAAATATATATATCTATATACTTGAATCACTTTGCTGTACACCTGAAACTAACACAACATTGTAAATCAACTATACTTTAATAAAAACAAAGTTTAAATGAGAAAAATTAGGTTACTATCTCAGTAGAATCATAAAAAGCTTTTGATGAAATTCAATACTGGCTAGTAAAAACACCTAGTAAGTTAAGAACAAAATAGAACTCTTTAACTAATAAACAGGATCCAGAAAAATACTCAGGAAATATTTTAATAATGGACTATTAAAAATCTTCAGACCTTTCAGATCATAAAGATAAGGATGCATTCTAGCACCTCAATTTTGTATCTAATGCACTAAGGCAAGAAAAAGAAGTGAGAAGCATAAGGATTACAAAGAAAGAAAAAAATTATTATTTGCAACATAAGGTTTAGTGATGATTCTAGATACAAAATCAAATATAAAAATCAATTACTTTTCTAAGCACAGGCAACAAGGAAGAAGAAAATGTAATAATAATAGTAATATGTCAATTATAATATCCCCAAGAAATATTAAGTACCTAAGAATAGTTGTAACATAAGATGTGTAAGACCATAATAGAAAAAAAAATTACAATTTTATTAAAAGATATTAAAGAGACTTGCATAAAGAGATACATCACTTTTGTGTATACAAATCCTCCATATTAGAAATATATGAATTTCAAAATCCCAACAGGTAATTTTATGAAACTTGGCAAGTTAATTTTAAATCTTATAGTGAAAAGAAAAGCTTGTAAGTAGGTAGAACTCTCCTGGAGAAAAAGATCAATGATCAAACCTCCATTATCATATCTAAAGACTGAAAACCATTTAATAATTAAAATGGTGTGATATTGGTGTAGAGACAGACAAATGGACCATTGGAACAGAAAAAGGTGTACAGAAATATACTCCTGACAGTATGGAAAATTGATTTATAACAGGAATAGAACTGAGATCTGAGGAGAAAGGATTTTTTTTAAATTAAGTAGAGCTGGACAATTGTTTTTTTCTATAGAAAAAAAATAAATTGGGCTCCTTATCCCACAGCTTCCAAAACATTATTTTCCCCCAAATAGGTATTAAGTGAATTAGGTGAATTCACTTAATTCTAGGTGAATTAAGAACTTAAATGTAAAAGTCAAAATGATAAAACATTGAGAAAATCATAAAACATACTCTGTCAAAATATATATATTAAATGGCGTTAAAATTATCCCTAGTAGACTGTCCACAAAGTTGACTGTATTATAATTAGAAGTTATATTCATTAAAACATACCATAAGGGAAATGGAAAACCACAGATTTGAAAATATAGTTTTAAAACATAAAATGCAAAATAGATGTACACAAAAAATACAAAGAACTCCTACTTACCCCCCATCCCCAAAAAACGATCCAAAGAAAAGACTTTGTAGAAGAGGAATCATGAATGACCATTAACTTAAATATTGTTCAGTCCCATTAGCAACCAGGGAAATGCAAATTAAATCCATAATGAGATATCATTTCATGTCTACTAACTAGTCTGACTTCAAGTATTGGTGAAGCTGTGGAACAACCAGAACGCTTACGTACTGATAGTGGGAGTTTTAATGGATATAACAACTTTGGAAGAAATTGAATACTTTCATAACATATGATATAGCAATTTCAGTCTTTGTTGGATATTCTAGAAAAACTCTTACACATATTCTCTAGGAGATACTATTTATAAATACCAAAAACCAACCAACCAAACAAAACCCACAAATCTAGAAACTAACTAAATGCCCGTTACCAGTAAAACTGATAAATAAATCCTATTAATTTTATGTAAAAAATACTATGTATTTGAGAAAAATTAATAAAAGATTTATACCCAAACAATCTGGATGAATTCAAGAACATGATGTTCAGTGAAAAAAATAAATTACAAAATGCAAACATATGTGGTAAAACTATAAAGAAAAACAGGGGAGTGATAAAAACAAAATGCAGCATCATGCTTCCCCTGAACAACGAGAGCCTTGGGTAAGATGAAAAGTGCGTGGGATAATGGCAAAGCTAAGAAAAAGTTCTTTTTGTTAAACCGGGTGGTGGGTAAATAGAAGTTGTATACTTTTTAATATTTATGTATATGCAAATATTTCATATCTACTTAATTTTCCATTATAAAACAATAATGATGAACGCAAGACACAGAAGGAACAATCATACCTCTGGGATCACTCACATGCATGACCTGATGGGGTGAAAGTCATCTCTTTTAGACTAATGAAGATCCAGAGGACAACATGTGGACGAGAGCTCTGCCCTGACACTATAGAAAGAATAGGCTTCCCCTTCCTTTAGATGCCATCTGGGAGAAGAAGGCATCAAGGAAGACTCCTCTTTTTAAAAAGGCAGAGACAGCCCTAATAAAGAATTTGAGCTTTGAATTGACAAAGCAGTTTTCACAACGAAAATTGTTTAATCTGAAAGAGGTTGAATTTTATTCAGTTGACAAATTTCCTCTCCTCTGACCATCATCAATGAGAATAGGGACACCAGAGGTCAGTAATACAAAATAAAACTATGGGGACATCTAAGTCATTTTCAATCAGTTTCAATTCCATGAGACGTACTACAGGGATAAATTCAAGGTGACATTGTAGCACATAAGGAAACTGTCCCCAAACCAGACTTGGGTCAGAGAAGGCTTCCTGAGAGAGTTGACAAAGTGAGACCTAAGAGATGAGGAAGATTCAGTAAAGGAAATTTTCCAATCAGAAGAAGGAGCACATATAATTATTCCACTAACCCTGGGAATAATTGATAGATATCTATGGTAACCTACTTCTCTATGAACTGAAATGGTAACCCTTTACCAAAGGCATATTCTGGCACAAGAGAGCTATGGGCACCTATTCTCTATTCTCACCTAGCCCTGAGAGCTTCCCGTCCTCATAGCTCTTATCATTATGTCTTATAACATGTTCCTTATTTGTCTTCCCTTCCAGACTAAGAACTCCTTGAGGACCTCTGTCACTTTATCCATAAAGACCAACATAGAGTTTGATACAAATAAGTGTTAAAAATGTCTGACAAATGTTGAAAGAATAAAAAACAGGATAGAATGATCAAGGGGAAAAGGTGATTGGTGAGCTGAATATATCCTAAAGGAAAGAAATCTATGAATGTGTAAGAAACCAGTTCAGAAGCAAGTTAGAGAGAAGATATGTTTTAATTCCAAGAAAGTCCTTTCAGTCTCTACCGACTTTGGGCTATATAATCCATCAAAGAGTGGTGCTATCCTTTAGTAAATTGCTTCAAAATATTATTGGTTTATAGGTTCTGGGAATCGACAGGCTTATCTAAAATATAATCAATATTAGATTAAAGTTTGATTATGAGATCTGAAACTTCAGAGGTGACCCCAAAAGGTGATGAATTTTCTATATAGCATAGCATATTTAATTGTATTAAATTGTGCTGCTAAATTAATGATTCCTATAACTGAATTAATGTCATTGCTACTACATTAAGTAGTTCTTAGCATTCCAGGTAACACAACCCTGACAAATGAAAAAGCCAAACAGAATAAAATTTTGCATCATATTCTAGGCTTGCAAAGAGTGATATAATATAACTCTAGGGGTTTGGGGCAGGTACTGTAAAGAGAGCTTATTATTCGGCTCTAGCTTTGAATGGACCTTGGGCTTTCCTTTTAAATAGAAGTCTGTATTATAGGACAAAGAGCTTTATCTCTTGTGACAGGAAAGCTAAGAATAACTGTTCTTTATGAGTCATGCAAACACATTCCAAAAAGGGCTTTCTTCTATTAAACATCTGTAACAGCATTTCCTGTCCTTTCCCATCACCTCAGCCCAGGTAGAGCCAACAGGCAAGGGATAATGGGCCGTGGTTATTTTTATTCTATTGAATTTCATAAAGGAACAAAAAATAATTCACGAGAACAAATAATATTTCAGTTCTCTATCTTCAGAGACAAAATGTGGCCAGGAATGACCTTTGGGGACAGAAACTGTAGAAGGATTCTTTTTTCAGCTTGTAGTTCGTGCCAGTTTCTCTCCAGTTGGAGATAATTCTAACTCTCTGGTTGAGTCCTCATTTCAGCAACTTTTGTGGGGGTGACCACTTGATGTTTGGAGAAAATGTTTTGCCCTGAGTGGTGTTCAATCTTCCCCGGGGAGCTCCCTAATGCCATTTTTTTTTTCTTCATAAATGAATCTAACTTGTATTATTTTAGAAAGCTGACATTTAGAGGTCAAATACAATATGAAGACTCTTTTTATATATTTAAAAATCAGAAAGGAGCTTTATTTCTTTTTAACAAAATCTTAGATGTATCCATTAAAAAACTGACCAGACAGACTACTTCTCAACACTTTCTTGACTTGGAGAGATTAAGCAAGGGTAGAACGGTAAAGATTTTTTGATGATGTTTTTGGCTGCAGAATTCTCTTGCCCTTCAATAAGGGGG
This sequence comes from Orcinus orca, assembly GCF_937001465.1. Lineage (NCBI taxonomy): Eukaryota > Metazoa > Chordata > Mammalia > Artiodactyla > Delphinidae > Orcinus > Orcinus orca. The sequence goes on along the minus strand of NC_064569.1, from coordinate 71,961,824 downwards.
TGGGGAAAGTAGATGGTCAATAATATTAGTTGAATGAATGAACACCCTTCTAAGAAGAGAAACAAATATTGACGTATTTTCAAGCTGGATGTCTGTGCTCCCTAGTGTCATGACCTCAGAGCGAAACAAATACAAACTAGTCTGGCTAGGATATTATAGTTTCTTATCCCAGTGCAGCAAACCAGCAAATTTCAGGCATCTATTGCACCACATAAATAACAACAGCTGCTTAATGAATCCTCAAATTGGAGATTTTTTTCATTTACATCCCAGCACTGATGGAGCTAATGGAGGGCAACATTTACAAAAATAATTAAAATGGGGCAAGCTTTTACAAGAAAGAGGAGGGGCACTGTCTAGCAAAGACCTGAAGGACCAGCAGCTGCAGATGCCACTTTGAAAAGACAACAACCTTCCTCACCCTTGAGGAGTGGGGCTTATTGTTTGACAGCAGCCCTTTCACAAATGAAAACCCTTTTAGGCCTGTAAAGTGTGCCACAGATGGGAAGGGCCCTTCCAAGGCAGTTATACTGGTTACCAGGATTTTCTGACTGGTTCCAGTTTTCTTTGCTGTGTTTCCATGCTGCAAAGCAACAGAAGGAAGGGACTATGCCTGGGGCTTTTGATGTTGTGCACAGAATTTTTTTTCTCAGTGTATTTCTGTTGCCATCTGTATCAAAGTAACATTTTTTTTTTACATTCAATTAGAGTGCCTTCAATTCACATAAACAATTTGCATAAATTATTTAATGTCTCTTTTTTTCACCTCTCCCTTGCTGCCCATGTTTCTCAACTAAATATATCTTCTATTTGAATCCTGTGTTCTTTTGACTTATCCATGTGCCTGACTCCTTCCTTCCTCATCCTTATGTCCAGCAGAGGGAATAGAAATATTTTTGCAAAACTATTGAATTGTTAAATTATTTTTAGGCATCGTTAAGCTAGATAATTTCCAGAAGTATGAAATTTGAAAGCTTGGATGAAAGGGAATTTTTTTTTTATTCCCTTTACCCATTATAAACTTGGAAAAATGTTGCTTTTGGAGAAAATAATCAGTCCTGAAAGATAGTTTTAAAAAGTCACACAATAAGTCATTTAAAAATCAGAAACGTGCAATTCTCCGTTGTTAGGGTCGGTATTACAGTTGGCCCTTCATATCCGTGGGTTCTGACAATATTCAGAAAAAAAAATCTCAGAAAGTTTCAAAAAACAAAACATGAATTTGCTGCATGCCAGCAACTATTTACATAGCATTTACAATTTATTGGGTATTGTAAGTAATCTAGAGATGATTGTAAATATGTGATAGGATGTGCATAGGGTATATGCAAATACTCTGCAATTTTATGTAAGAGACTTGAGCCTCCATGGATTTTGGTTTCCAAGGGTGTTGGGAGGGGACAGGGTCTTCGAACCAATTCTCCATGGATACCAAGGGAGAACTCTATTCTTATTGACATATTCATCTAGTCTGCTCAATTAAGTACTTCGCTAAACCAACTATTTGTTTCCTTCTATAGCAGCTGGAAGAGATAGCATTTCAAATGCAAACAATTTTCTAGGCCCCAGGTAAGTTATGGATTTATGAAGGAATATTTTTTCTCATGACTTTTGTGACCACTTCCATTTCAGGCTGATCCTGAAATATATAATCTGTGCAGTCATGTAATCCATGCTTTGCCTAAAGGGTGAACTAAATAATGAGGCCTGGGTGCAGAATGTACCCCTCTATCACCACCATCAAAGTATTTTCACGTCTGTGCAACAGCTATTTACTGAACATCGACTGAATTGTTCTAAGGCTCAAAAATAATATGCAAAAGGAGTCCTTACCTTCAACAACTGGCTATGCTAAAACATGCTAAGCATTTACATTGGTTTCTGTTGCAAGTAGCAGAAAAGTGCAAAGTAGCCTACACCAGAAATAACTGTTTTGATAAATGAATGAAAAGCACATGGGCAGGGCTGGCATCAGTCATGGCTGGATTTAGGGGCCCAAACAATATCAGGTCTGTTGGATTAGCTCTGCTCCCCTCTGTGGGTTGACTTCCTTCCCCAACTGATATGATGGCAAGATGGTTCCAGAAGCTCTCCATATCATTTCCTCTTGGGTGGGAAAGAGATAATATCTCTTATTAATAATTTCTACAAAAATCTGAGAGTTCCTTCTGATGGAAACATCTCCACCAAGTGTCTTTTGTAAACTGAACAAGGAGACCAAAGTAGTAGGATTATGTGGACTGGTGAAGTTGGGTCACATGACCTAGGAAGGGAATTCAGTGCTCTGATTGGTCAGACCTGGGTCATATGACCGGAAAGAGGATTAATTGGTCTGACTGGCCAAGCCTAAGATATTTGCCCAGAAGGTGAATTCAGTATTGGTTAATCAGGCCTGGGTAACATTCCCAGGAAGGGAATTCAGTGTTTGGATTCATCAGACCTGAGCTACATATTTCACCTCTGAAGTCAGGGATAGAGACCAATGCTCTTGGACTGAGCATTGAGGAAAGTTATTCCCCAAAAGAAATTCATAGTACTTATCAGAAGAGAGAGGGATGAATAAAAAAATATACTTACAGTATTACACTGGGTGTTTTAAAAAGGTATATGTGAGGATTTAGTATGCTCTGGACCTACAGCTAAGCACTTAATGCTTCACCTCATTTAATCTGTTTCTACCATAAATTCTATGGGGTGGTTACAACTACTATCTACATTTTATATTTAAGAAGTCAAAGTTTCAAAAATTAAGTAGTCTGCCTTAGGTCACACAGTTACAAGGAAGTGGAACCAGGATTTGAGCTGCAATGTCTGATTTTGGAACCTGCTCTCTGAAGCAAGTATGATATGCCATTGCTCAAAATGATAGTGACAACAACACAAAAGCTAAATCTTGTTGGGTACTTACTATGCAAAGGGCTTTATGTGGATTGTGAGCAAAGTGCTAAATCTGTGCAGAGCATAGCAGCTTAGCTTCCTAGAAAGGCTTTACACAGATACAGAAGTAAACACAAGAGCTGAGACTCCCCTGGGAGTGAAATAAGGCGAGGGACATAGTTTACAGTGGTAGTGCAGTGCTTGGCCTTGGGAAGCTGCTTTCAGTAGCAGAAGGATATACGCCTGTTTGTGGGCTGAGAAGGGGCAAAGAGAGGCAGCAATTGATAATGCAAAGGAAAACAGGGAGTTGTTTATGCAGCAGAGTCTCAGGAGAGGTGGGAGGGAATGAGACTTAGAGCTTTGGTGGAGGTTTCAGCCTTGCATAAGAGGGACACCTTTTCTTCTAAGACAGAAGGAAAAACAGGAAGAATAGACAAAGGGAATCTATAGGTTCTTTGTAAAAGAAAATATATCTCTTCACATTTATGTTACAGCTGCCCAACTCTATGTGTAATAAATGAAACTACACCTTTAATTCTGCCTTTGTTCCATCCTGTTCAACGTCAAGAGTCTGTTGACAACACCAAATCACCAGGTTTTTTGGCTAGCTTTACACATTTTAAAGCATTTAGCATTTTAGAGGCATTTATTATGTTCCATTATGAAATTCTTGTTTAATTTGCTTGCTTAATTACTTATTAACTTTAATTAGGTATGTTAAAGGTACTTTCCCTTTGTCATTCTGGTGTTTTTATACTATTTTATATTATTTTATTTTATTCTGAATGTCCACAAAAGGACTAGTTTCGCAATTTATTACAGAATAATGTACAACTTGTTATTCACAGAACTTATGTACATAAATTAACATAAAATGTTTCCAAGAAACAGAATAAGCTAATTAGATGTAGCTGCAATGTAGATAATTTGGCAGCTGGAAGTGACAACCCATTACTTTATAATTAATTGACTTAGATCTTTTAAAAATTAATTAGTGAAGAAGTACAGCTGGGCAAAGATTGATACACAAGAAGGCTTTGGTACTCCCACCAGAAATCAAGGTCAAGCAAGTGATTATGGCTATTCGACCTTTCAACCGCCTGTTCAGCAGTAATTCAACCAGTCAGTTATTGCCGAGATGCTCCCTAATTGTCTTCTCCAGGTTCTGTTGAGTCTCCCAATAAATCCACAGATAACTATATTTTCTGAATATTGACTTATTCCAATTATAGCTCTATTGTCCTGTAGGCATTTTTAAAAAATACATACCACATTGAGTGCTTAATATAGGCCAGGCCCTATGATGAGCCACTTATATACTTTATTTCATTTTTCCTCACAGGATCCCTACGAACTAAGCTTCCAAAGAGGTGGCATAGTATAATAGTGAAAGGCAAGATTCAAAAACCTGACCCCCTAGATTTAGACCTCAGCCCTGCTATTAACTGCTGTGTGACTCTGGACAAATTACTGAACCTCTGTGTCTATCAAGTTTCCTTATGTGTAAGATGGTGATAATAGTATCTTCTTTATAAGTGTATATAGATTAAATTAGTTAACCTGCATGAAGTGTTTAGAATAAAATAAGACTGTCAATAGTCATAATTACTTTTTCTCATCACCCCATGCCAGTAATAACATTTTTAAGCACTTACCCTCTTCTAAGTATTTTACATATATTAACTGACTTAATCCTCCCAGGAATCCCTTGAGGTAGGCATGACATAAATCAAATAAATTCCCATTTTACAGATAAGGCAACTGAAGAACAGAGAAGACTGATAACTTGCCTAACATCCCCTAATTACAAGTAGAAAAACCAGGATTTACGGGCATCCCTTAGAGATACTGCAGGTTCAGATCCAGACGACCGCAATAAAGTGAGTATCACAATAAAATGAGGCACACAAATCTTTTGGTTACCCAGTGCATATAAAAGTTATGTTTACACTATCCTGTAGGCTATTAAGTGTGCAATAGCATGTTGTCTCCAAAAACAATGCACATACCTTAAAAAAATAATGCTGCTGGAAAAATGGTGCCGATAGACTTGCTCAACGCAGGGTTGCCACAAATCATCAATTTGTAAAAAAAGCAATATTTGCATAGCATAATAAAGTGAAACACAATAAAATAAGGTATTCCTGTCCTTACAGAAAGTCTAGCTTCAAAGCTTGGACTTTTAACTACAGTTAAATCCTGTTAATAGACATTCGTGGATTCAACCAACTGCTAATGGAATTTGTGTAGAACCTGCGGATACCGAGGGCCAACTGTACAAGGCCATTTTCATAGAAGACTTGACCATCTGTGCATTTTGGTATCCGCAGTGGTTCTGGAACTAATTCCCCCATGGACACTGAGGGACGATTGTACTCCATCATGGCTTTCACATTCTTCCAGCATCATCTGTATGTACTCTAGACACACTAAGTGAAAGGCAGTTCCCAGAAGGAGTAGGGCTCTTTTATGACTCATCACATGCACTCTTGGCTTGGAATGCTCTGCTACCCCTGCCCACTTATTGCACACCTATTCAAGCTTACATATTCAACAACGACAACAAAATCACCCCGTCTGAGAAGCCTTCCTTAATGTTCGCATAATGGAGTTTTTTGCATCTTCTGGCACCACAGAATCCTATGCTTATCTCTTTGATAATATGCTTATCTTTTATAATATGCCAGTCTGTGAGTCAAATAGTCAAAAAATATTTATGAGTTCATCAATGACTTACCATTGAGTTTCCTTCCTCAAGGAGCTTACGTCCTAGTACAGGATGATAGATTTTGAACCTGTGGGAAAATAAAAAATTAAGATAATTTCTGATGTTGAACATGGACTTTCAGATAAGATAAAATGGGTGAGTGTAGAGTGGGATTGGGGGTGCTGCTTCAGTGAGGTGGGTTGGAGATGAGACTTGGATAGTAGGAAGTAGCCAGCTACATAAAGTTAATTGTGGAGAACACTTCAAACAGAAGGACCGATAAGCACAAAAGACATTTTGTGGGATCAAGGTTGCCACATTTGAAGGACAAAAAGAAATAGAGTGCAACTAAGAATAATATTAATGTATGCATTACATTATTTATCTACATGTTAATCTGCCTACCTAAACTGGATTCTTTAGGGTTAAGGCTATATGTTCCATTCATTTTTTTTTTTTAAGGGTGTAGTGGTGGTTACCAGAGGCCTGGAGGGGTGGAGAATTAGGGAGCTGTTGTTTAAAGTTACAATCTGGCAACTGGTAGATAAATAAGTTCTGAAGATCAAATGCACAGCACAGTGATTATAATCAACAATACTGTATTAGAAACTTCAAAGTTGCTGAGAGACTAGATCTTAAGTGTCCTCACCACAAAAAGAGGATGATAATTATGTGATGTGATAGAGCTGTTAGCTAACACTATGATGGTAATCATATTACAATGTATCAAAGTATCAAACCAACAGATTGTGAGGCCAAATCCAGCCTCTGTACCCCAACACCAAATGAAATCTCAGACACAGGATTTGGGGTGAAGTAGAGAAGAACAGCTTTATTGCTTTGCCAGGCAAAGGGGGCCACAGCGGTCTAAGGCCATAAAAACTTTGTGTCCCCTGTTCCACTCATCTTTGAACCCTAATGTTTAGCATATTTCCTGGACATTGGTCTTTTTTGGCTAACTGGTTGAATAAATGGTTGACACAAGTGAACTGTTATCCAAGATGTCTTAACTTCACTTTTCTCTTCCTTCTGCCTTTTCCATATGTGTTACTCTTCTGAAGTGATTTCTATGGTTCCTTTTTTTTTTTTTTTCCTCTAGTACCTCTCCACATTTCTATTTTCTTTTGGTCCTGCCTTCGCCCACAACTATTTCTCCTATCCCTTGATCTCCTTTTTTTGCCCCAGGTAATTCCACCTTAAACTACAGGGGTCTAGCGGTAAGCAGGGTCTTTGGATAGGGTATAAAGATGGTCACACGTCTCTCACCTCCCTTTACTCTGAACCCTCTTTCATAGACCCTGAAGAAATCCTAACATTTTGGGGTCAGCACCAAAGCTGAAAACATAACCCAGCCCTGAGATCCTTTTTTTGCAAAAGAATACAAGCTAGTTTTCTTTTAAGCCATTGTTCTGGATGCTGGCTTTAGAAGAGGAAAGAATAAGATGAGCTACCTTGGTGTTTCCTGCTTACCTAGGGTGAAGTTTTATTGCTTGATTGCTCTTAGAGATTGAGGCTAAAGAAGTTCAAAAAAGCAAAAAGGAAAAACCAATTTTAATAGTTAACTATAAAGGATTCCTAGAGTTCTTTTTCTTCCATCTGAGAAAGAAAAGAAGCAACTCCTGTGACTTTGTCTTGCAGGGCAGCTTTCTTCTGCTCCCCAGGAGTTCATACTACTATTCAGGAGGAAAAGATAACCAAGGGTAAACTCAAACCTCCCCTGGGGCCTTAAAGGCCATCCCGTTAGTTGCTAATCAGCTGAACCCACAAATCTTAGATATATAGATTTCAATCAGCTCCCCTCCCAGTTTCTTTCTTGTCTTTTAGGGAGTGAGTTCTACCTACAAAGAGACTAGAAAGAATTTTGAAAATATAAGAGATCAGCTTCGTCGTGCCTGTGATCCTTCTTGAGATGCCAGCTAGGATGACCTAATTCCTCTCCCCTTCCTCCCAGGCACTATGGGGATTTCCGTATGGCCACTTTCATTCTGTAGCTGCAAACACAAAGCAGCCCAATGACACTTTGCTGCAAAAGAAAACCTGGTTCTTTTTTAAAAGCCATTTTTTAGTGCCTGCTTTAGCTACTAGTTGTAAAATGCCTATAATATCTTCAATTATTCTAAGATATGATAAAAATTATCTTGGTATATGAATGTCTTAAACAGTAGAGTATTTTCCAGGAATCCAAAGATAGAAAGGCAATAACATACAGATTCTACTTTTGGGCTCTGGAGTCTGATTGCCTGGGTCCAATGCCTGTACCAACACTTAGAGTTGCCATCTTTGGAAAGTGATATATTGCCTCTGTGGCTCAGTTTTCTCATACTTAAATGAGAATAATAGCCCCATGTTATAGGCTTTGGAGGAGGAGTAAATGAGATAATGCATGTAAAGCACTGAGCATAGTGCCAAACTCAGTATAAACACTCAACAGAAGTGGTGATTATTTTGTCTATTAGAATAAACAAGTAGAAAAGAATGAGGTAGCTATGAATCAGAGTACATGAATCCTAGTGGTCTCAGTTACTCACCCTTAGCTAGGATGACCTTGCCTGCGTTACTGGCTCCTGTACCCACCATAGCGGTTCAGGCAGACGCCTGAGTGGTCCTGGGGGCACAAAAATTCTAACTTGGAGAGATTAGACATGGATCCTCTAATTTGCCAATGTCACCACAAAGGAGAATTTTTTTTTTTTTAAATCCTCAGAATTTCAAGGGGCATTAAGAGAAAATGAGAAAGAAACCATCAAACCCAATCAAACTGAGAAAAGTGCCTACTGTGAGGCTAATACTGCGTGAGGCTTTCTGGGGAGCTTGAGGGGAAAAAAAAGGAAGAAGACCTAGTCACTACCCTCAACATTACAATATGGGAGTAGAAATTTAAAAAAATAAATTAGTTTCTTGTCTGCAAATGGGCATAAACTTTATTGAGAAGAAAGGGTACATCTTACTCTTAGGTTCCTGAAAGCTCCGATATAAAATGCAAGCACAATGCTCACTAACATTTACTGTATGGTCAGAGAGAGCATGCAATTTCTAATGTGGAGGAAAAAGTACGTGGCATCACACCCAGGCAATGGAATAATTACAGCAAAAACAGTTAAAAGCACGGACTCTGGAGACAGAATGCCTGAGTTTGAGGCTGGACTCCCTCGCGTACTAGCTATCTGACCTGGGATGATTTACTTTCACCTCTCTGCGTGCTTTAATTTTCTCATCTCTCAAGTGGGAATAAGAACAGTCCTCCCCCACTGAGCTGTCAGCAATAAATGAGAAAATGCACATGGGCATCAGCTCACAGTAGAAGCTCAGGAGCTCACTGAATGGCAGTTTTTATTATTATTAGCAAAGATTACTTTCAATTTCATTGGATCTTTCTTTGTAAAAATTCATTTCTTTTCTATACAGTAGGTCCTTGTTGGTTATCTATTTTAAATATAGCAGTATGTGCATGTCAATCCCAAACTCCCAATAACTGAATCACTTTGCTGTACACCTGAAACTAACACAGCATTGTTCATCAACTATAATATAAAGTAAAAAAAAAATTTTAATTCATTTCTTTTCGACCTGTTAACAGGTTTGAGTAAAGTCAGTTTTGTCCTAACCAAACCACTTTTATGTGCCAAGCTGCCCATTCATTGAGACATAAGAGTTAAGACATATATTTGGAAGGGGCTCTTGAAGTTTTTCAGTGGAAATCAATATGGTTTTTCTGTTTTGGAAGCAAAAGTGGATGTTTGTAAAAATTTGACTGGTTTCTCTAATGGACCTCGGTATTGATGTCCTCATTCCACATATGAATGGCTATGAGGAAATTAGAGGGCATAAATTATCATGTCTGCTAGTTAAAGCAGATAACCAGGCACCAGCAACTGCGGCCATTTCTGCCTCTCCTACTGGCTGGTTGGGCAAGTCACCTCACCTCACTGAACCTGCTTTTCCCAGCTTCAAAATGAGGATAATAGGACTCTTCCACCCACACGGGGATGTTGGGTAGCTTAGTTAGTTGATGTTTGCATTATACTGGGAGATGAAAGACACTATGGAAATATAAACTATATTAAAGGAGAACAAAGTAAGGTATTAAAAGTGACTGGGGTTGCAATGGGACTAATAGATACATTGGGCAACGGAACCTAGAAGATGAGAAAGTTGGTGTAACAGTAAGTCATAATATTGATACAAGGGTTTTGAAGAGCTCATTCAAAAGAATATCTTTTGCTATGCAATAATTTCTGAGTACTGCAATACTTTTTTTCTTTTCCAAATAAATTTTGACCTTAAAAAATGGGTGGTGGCTATCTCAATTAAGCTTGTCTTTTCCACTCTTTAGTGAATTAATGTGATCTTTGTGATACTAACCCTTGATTATGACAGTGTCATTCTAATGACACTTAATTTTATGGCATTTGTTCTAGGTCAAAGGTCAGAGACTGTCCATCCAGGAAAGTTAGCTAGATAAAAATTAAAAAAAAATTTTTTTAAGAAGTCAATCTTTTTCATTCCCCAGTTCAATTCAGAAACCAGTTGGACTTTATTTCTGTTCATGGCAATAAAAGCTGACTTGATCAAAGTGATTTTCTTTTCCCCTTTCTGTTACTATTTCTTTTCTGTTCCTATTCCTGAGCCATCTGGTTTGACAACCATAAGAGCTGAAATACTTTCCTTTGCAGTCTTTAGAAATGCCCCCTAGAGGCAAATAAGCATTTGGCAGAACCAGTAAGTAAAAAGTATAAGAGAATATTTCCTGCTGGTTCTTTTTAAGGTGGTGTGTGGAAGAGTCAGGGTGAGGGGTAAGAATAGCTGCTGTCTACTTGGCAGATTTATAGAGACATTTCGGGGGGACAATCATTTGCAAGGCCCAAAGGAATTTGATCTCGTTTCCATTCTATAGTAAATAAAGTAAGAGCACCTTGGTATTCAACTGTGTGCCAGTGACCTTGGATAATTTTAAAAGTTTGAAGAAATCACCCTTCACACTAAAATACACGTGTCAGTACTGAGTTTTCCCACTCCATCTATCTTTCTCATCACCTTTACTAATGTCTTTTACTGATTAAAGACATCTTAAAGGATAAGACTTTTGAGGGGCCCTGGGCTGAGGTCTGAGAAACAAACACGAAACACCACACGCACTCAGAAATGTAGCCTTGGTTGACTTGGAGCATGGTGCCTTGCTCTAGAATCATAAAGTAGCCTTTGATGACATTTTATAGTTTACACATTGTTGTATTTTGTATACTATATATTGACCACATCTCATTAATCTTTTCCATAAACATCTTAGTGTTACAGAGCTCAGAATAAAATCAGAGATTAAAAAACAGGAGATATTTGTGCTTTTGCTTCCTCGGATTTTGCACAGAAAAATTGGGGGTTATTTGGAAACTGAAAGCCAACTGGCCTGTCATCAAAAATTACGTTGGGTGCATGTTAGGAGAAGATGCTGGACGAACACAGGGGGGGTTTGTGGTTTGTCATTTCCCTCAAACAGTGTACAATATATTGAATTTGTTTTAAAAATCTGCTCCAATAAAAGTGCCTGCCAGATTTATGTATGAGATCTTCAGTTTGACATAGTCATTTCCAATTTTTTTAAACAATAAGCTATAAATAACACAAACAATGACAGGATTGTGTTGGTTTCCTCCTTATGGCCCCTGGCTGGGGACCTTGGTCAGAATCCTGAGGTGGAAAGCAGGCATTCTGAGCTACAGGGTGATCCACCGCTTTTCCAAGATTAGCAGAGGAGGAGCTTTCAGGAAGCAGGCTTCCTCGCCAGGCACTTGCTTGGGGTTTCTTGAATTATTTATTGTGTAAGAGGGCTCCTGGCTTTGAGCACAGGGAGTGTGGTTCCCCAGGCCACAGAGGCTCAAAATAGATGCCTATCTCTTTCCCTTCTCACAATTTATGGACAGCCAAATTATCCATCCTCTCCACCCCTTCTCCAAGCATGCATTTTTTTTTTCCTCTCCTGGTGGCAAGGGAGAGTAACACTTAATTTCTGCTTATTAGGAGTTGCTCTCAGGATGGTTCACTTCCCCAGGGGAGAGCCTGTGTATTGGGCGATGCAGTAATCACATTCGTGATTCATCACAGTGCTATATAACAAATGGCAGGCCCTCAGAAATTAGCACTGCCTTTAAGCATAGCCGCAGAATTGGAAGATTGTTTCTGGGCATGCTGCATGATTTTTCCATGTTCCAAAGTGTGTGCTTTAATGATTCATTAATTAGAAGCTTTTGTCTGAACCAGTTAGCCCATCATTAATTGGTGCTTGTTTCACCCAGCGAACTTAAGGCAACTGCTGCTTTACTTTGATTCCTCTGGTGAAGCCTGCATGATGTGGACCCCGATTGCCTTCTCTCTCTTATTACAGGTCAGCCTATACATTCACCTGGCCATGCCAATAATGGCAGGCTTGCATGTCCTCAGCATAAAGGGAGATCTTAATTGACCTCAAGGGAATCTGGGAGAAAAAAGAATTATGAGGCCAAAAGGAATTATGGTTGCTTCCGTTTGCCTTGCACAGAGTAGGTGCTTAGCAAACATTTGAACTTTGTGTGGTTTTATTGCTCTTTGAAATCAGATTTGATAGTGGGGGAGGGAGTGAAAAAAATCTAGGAAAATTAGTATTTATTCCCTAAGTTTGGAAAGAAAGATATTTGGTATTAATTCAACAATTCAGGCCAAGGTAGATGTCTTTGTCCAACCTGAACCCATATGTTCAGTTCAGTTTGGTTCAAAAGCATTTATTGAGCCTGTATTACGTGCCACACCAAGAAATGTGTTGCATACTGGGAATAGAAAGATGATCCCTTGAGAATCCCCTAGTCATAAGGAGAGCCAGTCATGAAATATACCATTTAAACATGTCAGGTGTGCTTCTAGTAGTACTTCCTAGAGTTGCTGAGGCTAGAGTTTGCTCTCGAATGTAAAGAAGAACTAGCCAGGCAAAAATAGCTTTTGCCGCGTCTGTGGTTTGGCCTACTTTTCAGACATTATTGAATTGCCAGTGCTTTCAAAACTGAAGGTTGATTTTTACTTCTCAGTGTTGCATTCTGGCAGCTTCCTTGAGCATGCAGACCCTCTAAATAAACGCGATCCTCAAGTAAAGTTATGTTTACTGACCACTCAGCTCATCCTACTGAAAGGTAGGCTCCGTATTCTCTGAAAGGAAGAATGCCCATGGGTTCAGCACTACCTTCAAAGTCCCACCTGGATCTTATTCAACGTGCTCTCTTGGTATTCACAGTCAACTACAGTCTATATCAGGGGTCAGCAAACCCTTTCCATAAAGGAACAGATAGTAAATATTTAAGGTTTTGCAGGATAGACAGTCTCTATCACAACTATTCAATACTGCTTTTATAGCTTGAAAGCAGTTATAGAATATATGTAAATGAATGGGTGTGACCGTGTGCTAGTAAAACTATATAAAAACAGGAAGACGGCTGGATTTGGCCCCTGGCTCATAGTTTGCTGATGATACAGCATTCAAAAATATATCTGGCTATTATTTTGTGGTCAAGAAGCATTTTAAATTTTTAGGTAAATATCAGAACTTCAGATATTGAACACTAAAACTAGGAGTCTAAAGTCATTTTAAAACTCCTCTTATGCAGTGTCTACTTTATATAAATACTATCTAAGGGATGAGGATACAAAGAAGTGAAACTTGGTGCTTACTCTGAAGAAGCTTATAAGCTAACAGGAAGGTATCTTCTACAGATGAGGAAACCGAGACCCTCAAAAATGACTTGCTCTTGGTTAGACAGTAGCAAAGTCAGGACTCAGAATCAGGCCTTTGTGAGTTCAGCCCTCTTTCCAGCACAGTACTTTGCCTGAGGGGTGAAGATCCTTGAGTCATAATGGAGTCTGTGAGGAGGAAGACAGGATGTATGATTCATCGAGGTTCTAATGTTTTTGAACCTTTGCTTCAACAACCCGCTAGAAATAAGTGAAAGAAGAAACTGAAGCTGTTTCCTTAACAATGCTTAGAGTCAGGCCATGCGTGGCTCGTGCTAACAAGAGAATCACCCGACTTCCCTTGCTGCTGGGAGTTCACCACTCACTGTATGTTCACTGAAGGCATCTGCCAGACTTGAAGAGTTTTGTTGTCATTGGCAGAAGAATCTCAACCTTGCCTAAGGTCTTTGTAATGCTCACAGATAGAAAAACAAAGATGTATCACTGACAAAAAGCTGAAGAAGTCACTGGGACAATTATTCTATAGTATTTTGACATGAATTCAGATAACAAATGTAATACAACAGCCAAATCAACAGTCTTTCTGCATTCTCATTATTGCAGCATTTGATAATAATCTTTGCCACATTCTTTTTGAGAAATTCTCTTCCATGACATAGAACTCTCTTTCTCTAAAATGGAGATTTTCCCAAAGAACCGTCCTGAGCCCTCTACATTTTGGATTCTTTATTCTGTCTTTCAGCTCTGCTTGCTTTTATAACTTTAGCGCTTACCTCTGCTTGAAGAAACAGGAAAGAAAGAGAAGGAGAAAATATTTATTTGGTACTTGAAGTTTTCTAAGCATCTAGAGATAGAAAACAAAAATCTTGCCTTCAAGGATTTCATAGTGTAATGGAGACAGAGAGACAAAAAAAGTAATGACTCTACAGATGGCAGAGCTAGTAGAGGTATGCACGGGGGTAAGAGGTAGATAGCTGGGGTGTGGAGTGGCAACTGTGAAGGTTTCCAGAAGAGGGAGAGCTGTGCTGAATACAGAAATCTGAATACGGATGATCAGAGTGAAGGAATTTGACCCCCTTTAAGACTGAATTTGCTGCTCCTCAGTAGTTATCCAACTGTGACAACTCTGATACCAGCTCGTTACTGCCCATTTCCCTAATGCTTCCCTGACTAGATCAAAGCTTCTGGAAGTCAAGGATGGGCCTTGTTCATCATTGCATCTTCAGCATCTGAAGATGGGGTCCAGTAATATTTGCTGAGGAATACAAATGATCATTCCTACTTTACCACTGAGAAATGAGTCTCAGCAATTGAAAATGAATTTATTTATGACCGAACATGGAGTATTAGGAGATGTGGGACATTTAAACACCTTTTTTGCTTCAGTTCACCTAATATGACATCTCAGGCCCTATCTTCACTCCCTAGCTTCAATTCCATGTTTCTCATCCTTTTTTACATTCTCTCTGGATGTACTACCTCAAACTCAGCATGGCCAGAATAGAACTCAATTTTCTCCAGAATGGAGATGATTCTTTCTTTCTCTATGATATCAGTATATGTGGTATCAATACCCATTTGCTTGTGTTCTTAGACTCTAGGGTGTGGGAGTTAATTAAATAAGAAACTAGAAGGCAGGAGTTATTTAGCTGACAGAATATGATAATTCTGGCACATGGCTTCTCCCATGCCATGATGATTAGCCCTCAGTGTTGATCAAACCTTACCCTAGAGCAGCACCATCCACTAAATGTGGGCCACAAGTGTAAACCACATGTGCTATTTTACATTTATTCATAGCCATATTAAGAAAAGTAAAAAGAAACAGAAAAAAGAAAAATAAATAGGTGAAATTGATTTTAAGAGCACATTTTATCAATAGCTCAACAGCCATATATGACTAGTGACGATGTAGTCCTAGATGTTCTTCACAAGGAATTTATAAGCTACAAAATAACATTATATTTCCACGTCTTCCCCGATAATTTGCACCCCCGTTTTAATTCAACATCTTTACTACTCAACTCCAACTGATTGGAAGGCACGTGTTTTCAGGGGACGTTAGTAGCAATGCCGAGGAGGGAAGCTATCAGGAAAAGAGATAAATGCTGCATTTCTAGCTCTTTTTCTTGATGCATTTTTGATCTGAAAAATCCCAAATGTATTGGGACGTGTTTACAGAGTCATGTGTTTACAAGAGTGTTTTATAAGAGTGATGTGTTTACGAGAGTTCCGTGGTTTTCAGATCTCCAGTCTAAGATGTGGAGGACATTCATTTAATAGAAGTGAAGAGAAGTCACGATGAAGGCTTTGACTATCAAAGTCATTTGCTTAGAGATGCTCTCCCTGAGTAGACTGGAATGATGGGAGAAGTTTAAATGTTTTCTGCTTACTTTATATTTACTGCTTCTTCCATGTAACTATGTAAGGTTATTAATACATGTCCTAACACAATATTTATTAACCACCTACTAGTCCTTGTCTTCAAAATATTTCCTGTATCCTAAACTCAGAACCATGTTTTTTGAGTTTTTTCTCTCCTCTCTCCAATTGGAAACCAAGTCCTGTAAATTCTTTATTCATAGAGTTGCTTGCATCCTCTTTCTTCTGTTTATTCTTAATGCTACTTTGTGGCCCTCAACTTTATCACTTCACAGTTTGGCCAATGCAATGATCTCCAAAATGACTGCTATCTCAAGATTCTTTTTGCTTCATATCCCCTTTCATCATTAAATCAATCTTTCTAAGAGACTACTTTGAGAACATTTCCCGCCCTCAAATTGGTCTTTACCTAATGAAAACAAAAACTAAAACCTCCAATCTCCTCACTTTATAAATAAAGACATTTAAACTGATTAATAGGAAGTCACTTATCCAGAACCACATAATTTTAAAACGGAAGAGCTGGATTTAAACCCAGGCTTCCTGATCTGTTAGTCTTGAATGCTTTCTACTACACATCCTGCCTATAGCATAATGTCCAAGCTCTTTCATCTTTATTCCAGGCTTCGCACCATTTAAGTCCTATCTATCCTGCAAATCTTTATTCTAACTCTCATACCTAAACTTGTCAACACATTATTCCTCAAAAAGCCATTTATCCAGCCAGTGTAAAAATGTTTATTGGGCATGTCATGAATAAGACATTCTGTTATATGCCTGAAGGGACTAATCTTCACAGGCTGTGTGGGAGATAAGGCTGGCAAGGTAGGTGGAGGCCAAGCACTGACAGTATTGAAAGTCAGGCTAGGAGCTTGAGATTTAATTCATTAAACGGGGTAATACAACAGACAGTTTTTGATTAAGAGTGTGAGATGACAAACCTGGCAGAGTATGCAGAACACATCAAAGTCAGTAGAGCTTGGAGTAGCCTTGAGATTGCAAAGTGGTATCTCTTAGAAAGAATAAAGCGTAGAGGTGGTTTTTGTTTGGCTCACATGTTTTGTGTGTGTGTTTGTGTGTGTGTGTGTGTGTGTGTGTGTGTGTTGTTAAACAAAATTAGTTGCTAATGTTTAAAAATTAGTTTACATAAAAATCAATATTTTAGAATTCTCTTTAAAAGTTATATAATCTGGATGTGTTCCCACATGGCAAGAATAAGAAAGTGTTGCTGGGAAGCTGACTAATTTAGACAGGGCATGCTCTTGCTGGCTGGATTCACTCCTGTATGTTACTTGCCTAAAATTTTAGACATTGAGACTGAGATTCGTCCACTAGAAGTAGGACTATTTGGTGAATAAGGACTGAGCTAGAGAGTAGCATCAGAAATATCGATGATGGATTGAGTCAAGAAAAAAAGAGAGAGAGAATACTGATATGATTTGCATATGCTTGCAGTATTCTTTAAGGCTCACCTTGGGCACACTCTCATACACTGGCTAAGTTCAATACGTCCTCTCTCTATGAGCATCCCTTATGCCCACACTGCCGTCTACATTCTTTTCTAATGATCTGTTTATGTGTAGTCTCCTTCTAGATTACTTAACAAATAGTGGTCCCTTTGGCAACCCCACCTAAAAGAAAAATTAACTAAAAAAATTAGAGAAAAATTGGCATTTAAATGTAAGAAAAAAAACTTCAGATATATTAAAAGAAATTTTAGGAAAATACTTGTGGGAAAATAGTTTTGGGAAAAAAGAAAGCTTACTGACCAAGGCTTGAAAAGCAGAGTCATAAAAAGGGAGAGTCTTAACTACTTTAAGTAAAATATATTTTTACAACAAAAACATT
Organism: Orcinus orca; assembly: GCF_937001465.1. NCBI lineage: Eukaryota > Metazoa > Chordata > Mammalia > Artiodactyla > Delphinidae > Orcinus > Orcinus orca. Next base: position 71,944,300 of record NC_064569.1, on the reverse strand, counting down.
GCAAACAAAATTTAAAAAACTAAATGACAGATAAAATGTTTTTGTGGCACATCTGACAGATAAAGGGTGACTCTTCTTAGGTATATAAAGAATATCTATAAATTGGTAAGAAAAATGGTAAATTACACAACGTGTATTTTAAACGCTGACGAAACATCAACTTACAGAAGAAACCCAACTAATCCATAAAAGCTGCTCAATTTTATGAGTGGTCAGGCAAAGGCAAAGGAAAGCAACAATCAAATATCACTTTTTGCTCTTCAAATTGCAAAAGTTAAAAAAAAAGATGTAACATCTAAGTGCTGATGAGGACACAGGGAAATGTCACTTTCATACATCGCCGATAGGAGGATAAATTGCTACTGACTTTTGCAAAATAATATGGAAATGTGTATTAAATTAAAAATGAATACACCTTTTGAGCCAGCAATTCCACATTTGATAATCTATCTTATAAAGATGACAGCACCTGTGCATAAAGCTGTGTGTACAAGGATATTTACTATAGCTTTATATGACATGGTAAAACACTGGAAACTTGAATGTCCATCAACAGGGGAATGGTAGAATAAATTATGGTATGTGGCATAGTAGATAATATTAAATGAGAAATACTGAGGAAAATAGATAAATAATAGATAGATAGAGTGATGTACTTACAAAAACAAATGATAAACTCCAGTTTGGTGTATGTATGCAGAACATGGAAAACATGGAGGAACGTAGAGGATGATGTGGAAGGAAATATAGCAGTTTGTCTAGGTGGGAGTGGGAGAGATTGGTGGAGTGGAGGGAGATTATTTAAACTCTTTCTGGGTCTTCGTACCTTTTTGCTTGTTACAAGTATGTACTCCTTTGTAATTAATAAAAATGAAGAAAATCATTTTATACCCAGGTAGAGGTCCCCTCAAAAAGTGTGGATGGAGTGTGAGGTTGGTGTTAGCACATGTAAGCTTCTATATATACAATGGATAACAACAAGGTCCTACTGTATAACACAGAGAACTATATTCAATATCCTGTGATAAACTATAATAGAAAAGAATATTTAAAAATGTATATAAGTATGTATAACAGAATCACTTTGCTGTACAGCAGTAATTAACACAACATTGTAAATCAACTATACTTTGATTAAGAAAAAGCATGATTTGTCTGTTTAAATAGAAGAAAAGCCTAGTCAGGTTTACTCCCTGTACTAAGACTGTTAGTAATCTTTCATGGAGTATCTTTCTCCCCAAATTACCAAACATGATAAAAGTTAACATGTGTAGAGATGGCAAACCACATGGGTGCAGTCACTCCTCCTTGACATGGCTGACCTCCCCACTCATCCCCATGGATCCTGCTGGAGTCTTAGAGTGCTTTCCAACACTGGTCTTGAGACTGTTGCTACCAATCAATCAGAATGGAAGGTAAAATGATACCCATTTGCCTTTCCAGGTATAGTAGAAAGAGCATGTATATGGGTTTGAATCACATATTCATCATTATATGACCTGAAAGACATTTAATAAGTCTGAGTTTCAGTTTCCTATAAAATTGGTCATTGCCTCCTTGATAGTTTTCTTATGAAGAGTAAGTGAAATCCTATCCTGGCTACAAGGGCCCTTCATCATCTCTCTACATTCGCTTATATCCAGTTAAAACTTTTGACTTAAAATAGTTACCATTGCTACTTTGCTCTTATTTATGCTTGGTCCTTACATTTGGATATACCGTTGAGGGGAAGACATTGATTCAGTTTGATCTGGAAAACCATGATTCTTATTTTCTATCCATTCTATCCATCACCTCTAGAGCAAAGGCACCAGGAGTAGCTCTAATGGTGAGTCTGCTTTCCCAAAACTTTTGGTCCTAAGTCAGTCTCATCAGTTGTCATATGGTTTCCCCTTTCTGGTCAACTATCACTCAGATGTTATTCTCATGTTTATTTTGTTTTGACCTTCTCAGCAGATTTTAAATTCTTTAACTTTTTTTTTTTTTTTGCTTGTACTGTATGTACAAAGATTTTGGTAACTGCCTAAAATATACCATGAGGTCTGAATTCCATGGAGCCTACTCTATTGGAGTTAATCAGGGACATGAACCAGTCCAGAACAGAGCCTAGTAAATGTCAGGGTTTCATCCATCCACCCATCCCCTCATCAACCATTTAATGAAGACAAACTTTGTTCTAGACCCCAGAATAGACACTGAGGATTTAATAGTCAACAAGACCAACAAGCTCCGTTCTTTCATGGAGTTTCTAGTGAGAGAAAATGGACAAACAGCTGACATTAAATAAATAAATAAATAATGTGATTTTAAGTATTATTAAGTACTATGAAGGAAAGTACAGACGGTCTGAAAAGGAGAAGATTGTCTTGAAGCCAGGAGTGAAAATGCTTGAATGTAGTGGTTAAATAAGAAGTCTAGAAAATCGGAAGTCAGCAAGATTGGAGGAATGATCAGATCTCAGGTGATTGATGGTAACGGAGTGGCCAACAGAAAACACTGAAATGGGCCAGGTACAGAGGAATGCTTACCCTCTGTCTCTATTTTAGCTTCTATCTGGGAAGGAACTTCTCTCAGGATTTGGGCCAATAGGTTGGTGGGTGTGATGAAAATGACTGCATCTAATTAAGTAAAGCCTACAGGAATGGTAAGAAGGACTCTCTTTCCAAATTGTACCTAACCTATAACATACTTGGCATGTTTTCATAATTTCCTTAATTTCCAAGAAAGTAGATCAAAGCTTAGCTATGATTATTTCACAAAAGTAAAAAGGAAAAAAATTCCCTCCCTCTGAAGGTGTCAGAATGAAGCCCCTTACAAATTCTTACACAGATTACAGACATCAGCACAATGCTTAGGCAATATGATTAAACTGCAGAAACAAATTCGGTGCAATTAAACATTTTCAACTCTGCCAACCTGAAACCAAAGCTGTGAAAAAAGGGCATATCTCATGTAATTAATCGCCAAGAAGTGTTTAATAACTTCTCCTCTGCTACATTTAACATGAGGCATGAATGTTTTGTTTTCGACTTAGTCACCATGTTCTCTGGAGTCATGGGCATGTTTCTGCGGCCCACTAAAGGAAAAACCCCAAAGCACATCTTATTTAATTTGCAACTCTTGCCACACCACTTCACACCTGAATTCTTTATGCTTTGGGTACACGGTAATAGAACCACAATGCACTGTAGTAACAGCTACTTTATAGGCAGAACTTTCACCTACCCACAGTTTCCTTTTTTTTTTTTTTTTTTTTTGTAAAAGCATTTGGCTGACTGTCTCAAAATGACAGCAACCAGACTTCTCTCTGTAGCCTGACAGGTCAAGGACCCTGCTGAATTCAGGAAAAGATGGCTTTTTGCCTCATTTTCTAGAACAGAATGGAAACTCCTTTAAGGTTAAGATTCTCTAGGGAAAAACACTGTATTAAAAGTATTAACTCTTAAGAAGTGTAGGTGCCCGGCATCTTACAAAGCGTGTAATGTCGTGGGCCAGCTTTCTCCCCAAGGCCCATTCCACCTCTTAAACATATTTAGAACAGGAGGCACTGAGAGAAACTTTATCTTTAAACAAAAAGTATCCAAATATGTAACAGACAGGATGGTGGATAAATGTCAATTATAGTTGCCAAAATTTGCAAAGGCAGATCTCCTTGGCTTTGGCTTTAGCTAGATGACAGTGGAAATGGGTGTGTTACTTGCATTTAAGGAAGGATTTGCTGAGCCAGTTGGGTTAGGTCTGAATATTCTGCTGGTGAGGAGTTAACATGTCCAACTTCTGACGGAAAGGGAGTTAATACCAGCTTCAAAGGTAGGAGGAACCTTTTAAAATTGAGATTTCCAAACCTAAACTAAAAAAAAAATTGCCTTAAAACTATAAAAAAGAAAAGAGATGAATTTTATTTTGTGCCTTAAGATGAATTGAGTTTCCCCATCCCAATGCATTTGCATAACTCTGGGAGCTATTTGTTATCTATCCGACTTGAACAATATAACAAATACAGTCAGATGATATATACTCTACCTCAGCACGGATGATCAGAAAGTGAAAACTTTATGTACTTTGTTGGTATTTTGTTTTCTACCCCATTTATCAGCTTTTTTGGCTTTCCATTTGGTCCACCTGCTGTTGCCCTATGCAGGACACACTGCCTCAGAGCCCCTCCCCTCTGTTCCAACACAAATTCTCAGTAGAGACTTCGATTTATCATGTGGTTTGGTCTCACGATCGCCTCCCGGACCATCCTGGTTTTTTCTGGTCTTGGACAGGGACTGATTTTTGTGTTTGGAAATAATCCAGCAGTGAACAAACCTCCCAAATTCTCCAAAGAATATATCCTTTCTCTATGTTTTCCTCCAGAAGCATATCAGGGGAAGTTCAGGAGAAACGATCTCTGCTTTCAGAGGATTGAGATTGATGTCCATTTCCCAGAGCAGGATTCTCCTGTGTGTCTCAGGTTGTGTGAGGAAAGGTGAGTTCTATCACTTGGCATTTAAAAGCTCAGTGAAGTGTACGTGAAAAGAGGCATTTAGAAGGGCTATTTTAAGATACCAGGCCTGCTCTTTATCATTAAGACTTGAAATCTTCATGTATTCATTGCTTCTCCTGAGAAACCCAATCTGTGGGTGCAGAAGGACAAACTTGCTGGAGATTTTGAGGGTTCTTCCTCAATTGATACAGTTTTAGAATTTGCAGTTTTGAGTTGCAGACCACCAAGCAGTCACCCTGGATTACTTCTTGCTTGGGCTGGCTCCCCTGGGGTTATTGATCCCCAAATTCTGACTGGCATAAGAATTGCCTAGGGATTTCATTAACAGCTTAGGTTGCTCACCCCACTCCCAGAAATTTTGATTCTGTTGGCCTGGAATAAGGCCCAGAAATTTATAATACAAAAAGATGTTTTAAAAATCCCTAGGTGACTAATGCTTTGTATAGCCAGGTTGGGGAGGCCATCGCTCTTGTCACGCTAACCAGCTTGTTTTGGAACTGAACCCTGACCTTAGCCTCATTAGTACCACACGCTGGATACCGCAGTTAACTGGTTCCATTTGGGAATATGTAACCTTGTCTCTGATCTTGCTAGAGGGCATTGATGTGAGAAAATAACCCTTAGTACTATTTGTTAGCATGGCTCAATGTGTGATTTCAATACTGCCCTTTAGTTTCCCATTACATAATTTCAAAAAGTGTTTTAATCTTCAAGACGATATCTACATTTGAGTGGAGAAAAAAGGGAAACCTAGATAAAAAATGTCTTTCCCAGTAAGAATGGTTTTACACATTTTAATGCTTCTCAAAAAAATCTGTATTTAAATCTTTTTATCCAACTTTTATCCAAGCAGAAATTATACATCTTTTAATGATTTACCACAACTTTTAGAAAGAAATGTCCTTATTATCTTTTTAATATTTTTCCCAAGGTTAGTATGAGGGAAATAGGTCTTGGACAAAGGCTGTGCACAGTGTGTTTGTGTAAATAAAGTCATTAAACTCTGTTCAATTTTTCTCAAAGGCAGGCAGACCTCTTCCAACTGTGAGGTCATCTCATTGTTTGCAACAATGGATGTTTCATACTGGGCTCGTTTTTTGCACCTCTTATGACTAATATCACTGGAGAAAATCAAAGAATAAAGGGGTAACTTTGTATCAAGATGAAACTTATGAAAAAGGATAAAGGGTCAAGAAAAAATCCTCAAAACTCTATCCCTTAAAAAGGGCAAAAAATTTTAATGGGCCAGTTGATTTATCTAAGTCTACCTGGAACACATTAACCAAGTGGTTTACTGAGTAATCTCTCTCAGGCAGGAACATGGTAGAAATTCTGAAAAGAATTTGGGAGTTTAGGAAAGCTCTGTGCTCAGTGAAGCTGAGCTAGGCCCCAGGCTCCAGATGGAAGCAATACACACTGATTAGAATCGATGCCAAAAGAGATAAGGAAATGTTCCTGAGTGCTGTACTTCTGTGCTCTGGGTCACTGGTTTCTCAGACTTCAGTGTGCATGAGAGTCCCCTGGGAAGCTTGTTAGAAATGTAGATTCCTGGCACCATCCACTGAGATCTTGACTCATTAGGCCTGGAACCAACAAATAATTATTTTAATTAGCTAGCCCTGTGATTGAGATCACACTTTCAGGTATACTGCTCTAGATAATGTATTTGGTGAAAATAAAATCAGATTTAAAAGTAAATGTTTTCCCCATTTGACATGACTGTTGTAGAAAATATGGAAACTTCAGAAAAACAGGAAAAAAACGACTCTTCAAATGCCCCTAATTTGAGCAATCCATGATGTTGTTTGCTAAGATCTCTCCTCTTCTCCTTTTTTGCAAACTCCAGTGGATTTCCCTCCTTGGGCTTCCCCAGTTAACACCTTTGTTACTCTTTGTTTTACATGTTCAGATGCTAGTACCTCTCATAAATCATAAATCTTCAACTTTACTTTGACTAGTCCCACTTAGATGTCCTACTATCATCTCAAACCAATTCCATTTTTTTATCATCAAAATTGACTCCATTCAATATTCTCCCCAACAAATGCTAGAAGCTTTTCTAATACATTTTTTTTTACATTGTTGTTTTCTAACCAGTTGCTAAGTTGTCCTAACTCGTTCTTCCCAAATGCACTCTTTCTAACCCAGGAAGACATCAGGTGTTGTGTATTTGTGCATCTGTACTGACTTTGAATTGTAGAATTTTTTTCCCTCTACCTCTGTCCTGAGCCCCCTAGGTACTCACCATCACCTGACCACTGTGTCCTGACTACTGGACCTCCCAAACAACCTTGCACCATCCAGCAGCCTGACGGTTTACACCAGACTCTGCTTCATGGGCCCTCCAGAACCCCTGCTCAGCCAGCTTCTCTTCTGGCTGGTCAGTATCCAAGCTGCACAGGTTGTTAAATACACTGGTCGTCACTCTTAACTTTAGTTCATTCTTGTAGCCCACTCTAAAAGAACCCTTTTGACCTCAGCTACTATACCCGTGATTCATCCACACTTCCTAAATTCAGCCTCTCTGCACTTGAGTTATTTCATATATCACTACCACATCTACCTTCCTAAAAATCTGTTTTCATCATCTCCCCTTATTAGAAAACTTCTTAGAATGCTTATCTAACCCAATTCCATAAACTCGCAAGAACTTACTATGTGATAAGCACCAACCATCTTGGGCACTGGGAAGTTACAAAGATCACACTACCTGGTCAGTAGATAGACAATTTAAGAAATTTAATATGAAGACCAGTAAAGATGGGAGCAGGTGGAATGCAATAAGAAAAGAGACACTGGATACTATGTAATTCAACTGAAAACTTTTGTTCTTAATGTCATCTGATGTTATGGGGGAGTTGGGTGCTTGCCTTACTCTATAGCTTGGGAGTCTCTTTCCTGTTTTCTCATGGCCTCTTGTCTCCTTGTGTCCCACTAAAACCCACACTTTCCCCTGCTAGCTCCATTATTTGACCCTTTTTTCCCCATGGAAACAACCACAGTTTCATTGAGTAATCAAATTTCTTAGACAAAAGGGAGATTAAATTTTTCCTTATCTTTGAACCTTCTTGTCAGTTGTAGTGGGTATGCTGCCTGTTGTGTTTTAGAGCTTGTTATGTGTTGAAAAAGATTGAAAGTATTTACTTTTTATTTTACTTTTTCTATTGTACAAATAAATAAATTTAAAATTGCCTTTGTCCCACCAACAAAAGAAAAATACCCTTTGCATTTTAATCTATTTTTGGTTTTATTTCTATGCGTATTTCTACAAGTATGAGATTATGAAAACATATTATTTTATATCTGGTTAAAACTAGCATTATAAGATAAGGATTCTCCTGTTACTGAAATTGATTTGAAAGTATAATTATTGCCATCATAATATTCCCTCATACTTCAAATCACTTAGTCATTTCTCATTGTTGTATATTTAGGTTGTTTCAATTTTTACTACTATTACAAACAATGCTCTATTATCTACAATAAACATTATTGTACATAAAGCTATCTCATATTATTGTAATATACATTCCAAGAAGTGGATTTATGAGGTGTTTAAATGGTTTAAGCTTCTTACAAAATATAGCCAAATTACTTTCCAAAGGATAGTTTTAAATCAATTTTTACTGATACCAATTAAAAAAAAGTCATCTTACCACATCCCTCCACAACAGTATTATTTTAATGTTAATTGAATAAGGAAAAACTGTGTCATTTTTTCTTTGATGACTATTCAAATTGAATATTATTTTTCATGTTCGTTATCTTTTTTAGGATTACTATAATATCAGTACAAGTACTAATGACTCTATCATGAATCAAGGTCGAAAATGAATGCCCGAGGCAGTTGAAAGAGTGTGCAGCTGGGAGTCAAGAGATTAAAGTTTTTTTCTTTAATGCCAATTACTAGCTGTTGACTGCAGACAAATGACTTCACCTGTCTTTTCCTGAGTGTAATATGGGAATGATTTGTTATTATAGATATCATGAGGATTAAATGAGAGAATTGATGTGTAAGTGTTTGGAAGAAAAATTAGAAATGATATAAAAATGTAAGTTGATTTTATTTTTGCCTCTTCAATTGGTTGACTACAAAACATATCACTGGCCTATTTGGGATGAAATATGACAGCCACATTAATTCTATTTTTGCCTACATTTCTTGGTACCAACTACATGCCAGTGATGCAATAGCTACTGAAGTTAAAATAAATTAGTGAGTCAGGGTCCCAGAACTTGAGAACTGAGAGTCTCGGAGGAGAGAAAGATACTAGAAAATAAAAGACAGACAGACACACACACACACACACACACTCACACACACACACACACATAAGTGTGTGTATGAATAAAATTTAATAGATATTATGTTAAGAATATGTAAAACTATTGTGAATACCAAGAAGGGGAGAGCAAAATTTGGGGAGTGCATCCATAGAATGAACATTTATGCCTAAGGTAAATAGGACTTCACTATGTAAAGAAAGGAGGGGAGTGACACTACAGGAATGGGGGAACAAAATGCAGAAAGCATTGAGGTGTGAAAGACCAAGAAATATGAGAGATTGATGGTACTGAAAGGTATATGGTGCCTATAGTAGTATAGAGACCCAGAATGTAGAAATCTGGTTATAAAGGTCCTATATGTCCTTTTACAGAATTTGCACCTAACCATATTTTAATTTAGTTTTAATGATTAACAATTCCAATTCCTGTTTCAAAATGGCAAATGTTGGCCAAGACCTAGGTATAGCTTTTATATCATAATTAGTATGATTTCCTCTTTTCATGTGGGAGAGTCAATATGAATGCTTTATTAGTGATGGTCTCTGCTTAACTTCAGGAAGGAATCGCTAATAAGCATTGTCTCAAATATTCATTTAACAAATATATATTAAGTGCCTACTAAGTACAAGGCAACACACAACATTGTAAATCAACTATACTTCAATAAAATAAAATTAAAAAAAATAAGTACAAGGTACTGGAAATATGGTGAAATTGCCATGCCTTTATGAAGATTACATTCTAGTGGAGAAGATAGTCATTGAACAAGTAAGAAAAATAAGAAAGAAAGGAACTTTAATGAATTCCATGAAGGAAATGGGGATCTTCATTCAAATAGATTTTGAATGCCTAAGCACTGTCCTAGGTCCTGGCAATTTAGTGGTACACAAAATAGTCAAGGTTCATATGCTCCTGGACCTTATATCCTTTCCAGTGAGTGAGGAATTAAGAGCTTTAAGGAGGAAGTAAACTTAGATAGGGAGGTAAAGGAAGGTCCCACTACAAAGAGGCTATTTAAGCTAAGAAATGAAAAATTCAAAGAGCAGGAGAAAGAACATTTACAGACAGTGGAAAGAGCAAATGCAAATGTTTTGAGGCAGGAAATGGCTTAGTTACAGGAACAGAAAGGAGACCAGCATGGGTCTAATACAGTGAAGGAGATGGGAAGTTTAGCGAGACGAGGTAAGAGATGATAAAAAGATCATTCCAACCACCAAGTAGGAAACTGGATTAGAAAAGGGGAAGAGTAGAAGAGGACAATTTATTAGGGTGTTGCTGCTGTCTAATGAGAAATTAGGATGGCTTAGACAGAGATGGATGGATTTGAATGTATTTTGATGCTGTATGTTGTGTGACTTGCTGATGAATTAAATATGGGAATTGAAGGAAAGATAGGAGACAAGGATGTTTTCTACATTTTTAGACTGAACAACTAATGGATACTGATGTCATTTAATGAGATGTTAAAGACTAGGGAAAATAATAGGTTTTGAGGGGAAAAAGAACCCAAGAACACCATTGTGAGATTCATATAGATGTCCATGTGGAAATTTCAAGTAAGCAGTTAGAAACATATATTTGTTACTCAGAGGAGAGATTGCTTCTGGTGGACATACATTTGAGGAATCATTATCTTCATAAGTAAATTTAAACCATGGATCTTAGAACTCTAGTCAACAGCTAAAAAGAGAGGATGAAGAGAAAAGAAAAGAAGGCTCATAACAAAGCTCAGAGTTGGACACTTGGAGGTAAAGCCAACAATGGAAACTGAGAAAGAATAGGCAGGGACTTAAGAAAAACAGACAGGGGGTTGTCACAGAAGCTATGGAACATGTGCTTTTTGTAGGTTGAATGTTTTCCTCTCCACCACAATACATGCAGTTCAGGTGGGGTTGGTTCTTTCCTAATACAACTGACCCTCCTCACCAACTCTAGGTTGGACGTGGCACTAGGTTTGCTCAATTAAGGTTTTACTATGACATCTGCTAATTCTCACAGGAAAGAGGCATTTCTTCCCCCACCCCAATTAAGACCAGTAAAGAGAAGGATGATTGATATAAGTCTAGAACAGCTAATAGCCTTCTTTGTTGCCATGTGAGGTGAACCTACCTAACAACCAAGATAACAGCGGAAATGTAAGCTGAGATAGAGAAAAATAAATAGATTTCTGATAATATTGTTTGAACTTCTAGATCCCATGGTGCCTTAAGCTAGCAACGTTCCTTGAACTTCCTGGATAAAAGAGCCAATAAATTCCTTTTGTGTTTAAACAAGTTGGTTTGAGTTGTGTTCCTATTACGTGCAACCAGAAGAGACATGACTATCATAGAAGCCTATGAGAGGAGGTGTTTCAAAAAGGGTGGATTAGTCAACTGTGTGAAAAGCCATTGAAAGTTGAAAAAGATGAGACGTATTAATTTGATTTGGCAACATGGAATCACTGATGACCTGGATGTGAGGTGCTAGTGCAATGGTCAGACTGGACTGGAAGTCTATCTGGAGTGGAAAAAAAACTAAACTGGAGGTGGTTAGGTGGAGACAGTGAAGGTGGCAACTTGCTGAAGAAGACTTTCTGTGAAGCAAGGTAAAGAAGTAAGGTAATTGCTGGAAAGGATTATGGTACCAAAGGAGAAGCAAGGAAAATCTGATATTTACCTCTGATCATTCATTTATCAAATCTTTATCAAATGATAATTATGTGTTAAGCTATTTTAGCCCTTGAAAGATTTTTTAAAAATCTACCACTACCATTCCTTGCACCACTAGGAGTGGTGATCGTAGGCTTTTAAATGAAAATAAAAATGGTATAAGGGAAGTTCACACAGGTGGCAAAGATGTGATTAAAAAAAGATCATTGTCATCTGTCTGATTCATCACATTTTGTATTTCTGCAAAATTCCGCCCCCTAAATTGCCCAAAAATATTTGGTACACATTGAGATGGACCTGTTTCTTCCAAGGAAAGAGGATAATTTTTCTCACTCTGGGATGATACATTCAATGAAGAACTCTTTCAAGTCAGTTAGATCATCTTTTATCAAGTCAGTTATCTTTGGTAAGAAATGGTAACAAACTGCATGAAGCCTCATTTTGAGAAAAAAAAATTAGCGCTTATGATGTGCCAGATACTGTGCAAAGAGTAAGAATAAATGAAAACACAGTCTTTGATATCTAAGAAATCAGTATCCAGAATAAATAGCTTACAAATGTACAAATAATTGCTTACAAATGTAAGCAATTCAAAACTTTGATAAGAATCATGATAGGCTTCCCTGGTGGCGCAGTGGTTGAGAGTCCGCCTGCCAATGCAGGGGACACGGGTTCGTGCCCGGGTCTGGGAAGATCCCACGTGGCGCGGAGCGGCTGGTCCCGTGAGCCATGGCCGCTGAGCCTGTGCGTCTGGAGCCTGTGCTCGGCAACGGGAGAGGCCCGTGTACCGCAAAGAAAAAAAAAAAAAAAAAGAATCATGATAAAAATAAACACAAGACTTCATAGGAAATCTTCAAAGGGGAATCCACATTATAGTCTGAATCCTTCCAACAGGAAGTGGAGTTTAACTGAGTCTAGAGTGGTGAGTAGGACTTGGGAAAACAACTGATCTCCCTTACTTAGCAGTTTAACTGCTTCTCATAGTATGATCTAGCCTGTTTGCATGCAAAGCTCGTTACATAGTCATACACAGTAAGTGCTCAATACGGGCTGATTTAGCTATCGTTAGCTGCAGAGTCGTATCTCTATATAGATATACACAGGTAATAAATTAACACTGGTTAAGAAGAGGCAGGAAATCACTAGTGTGGAAAGAGCTCTGCAGTTTTGCAGATCAAATTTCAAATACTCCTCAGCTGTTTATTAATTCTGCGACAGTATTGGTTTACTAGGGCTGCCATGACAAATACTAACAACTAGGTGGCTAAAATAATAGAAATTTATTTTCTGGAGGCAGAAAATCCAAGATCAAGTTGTCAGCAGTTTTGGTTTCTTCTGAGGCCTCTCTCCTTGGTTTGTAGATGCTCACCTTCCTGCTGTGTCCTCACCTCGTCTTTCCATGGTGTCTCTTTATGTGTCCAAATGTCCTCTTCTTATAGGGATACCAGATTGGATTAAGGCCTATCCTAACAGCCTCAATAGCTCTCGAACAAATCACCTCTTTAAAGGCCTTATCTCCAATACAAAATATGAATTTGGCAGGGGGGAGGGGGACTCAATTCAGCCCATAACAGTAACCTTGGAAACTCAACATGGTAATCACCCTGAGATTCAGTTTCCTCATCTATAAAAAAGAGGATAGAGAGCCCCAGATTATGTCTAGATGGATTTCAGAATTGACTGCAGGACAAGTGGCCTGGTGACCACTTCTGTTTTCTACTTGCATAAATTGTTATGCATTGGTATTTTCTGGCAAGTGGTAAAGGAGGAGGTTTGTTGTTTGTTTTGGTTTTGATTTTTGAGCTTTGTTGTTTGAGAACAAGGAAGGATCTGAAAGCCAGTGTCCCCTTGAATTTGCAAGTCCTGGTAGAAGGGCTGAGTGATTTCTTTGAGACTCTGGGTATAGGCAGTCCTCCTTTGAGACCCAAGGGCAAACTTCTATATATCACTGGAGAGAGGGCTATTCTTTCCATTTTTGTAAAAAAATAACATTGCATTTTCATTTCCATTAAATTTCAATCTATCAGTCAGATTTGCTGCATAATAAACATCCCCCAAATCTCAGTGGTTCACAAAAATGAACGTTTATTTCTTGCTCAAGTTATACATCTGCATTTGTGAGTAAGGTGTAGTTGCTGTGGCTCTGTTTGGCTCTGCTTGGCTCAGTTCTATGTGTCTTCTTCTTTCTGTCCCCTTATAGGATGTGCCATTTTCAGAGCAGTGAGGGAAGAGCAAGAATGGAGACAGGTGATGTCTCCTAAATCTTCTGCCCAGATGTGGCAAACATCTGTGTCTTCTCAAAGGCCACTGGCCAAAGCAAGTCTAATGGCTAAGCCTGAAGTCAAAAAGGCAGGGAAATATGTAACAACTATAAGGAAGACAGCAATGGGCTGGGATACATAATCCTCTTACAGGGAAAGAGGAGATGAATATTGCAAACAATAATACAACCTACCACATGCTGTTTGTTTACTGCTCATTTGAAAAAGTCTAGCCCTCATACACATAGATAAAGTTAAGAATTATGCTGGTTCATCTAGATAAATCATATTGCTATATTTTTCCAAATTTCTGATTCATTGCTCCAGTGATTCCCTTTTGCTGTCATTCAGAGCTATGTAAGCAATCGGGATTTTCATAGAAGTAGAAACATCAAGTCAATATGCCAAGCAATCAGCTTCAGAACCAATGACACATTTACAGTGAAGTTCAAACATAGGCACAGAGGTGGCAGGAGAAATTTTCTGCCAGTCTGAGTCAAAACAAGTCAGACTGGTAGCATATGTTTATATGAAAGTGGTTTAAATTGTCTTGGATTTCAATATATAACACATTTGTGTGTTCTATTTTAATTACTTTTTACAAAGAGTTAAACACTGAATTCAATTTTTAGAGCTTGGTACCTTTACATATTTAAATTGTATAACTCACACCCCCTGCTTTGTTTTCATGCTCACCATGGAAACTTCTCAGTTATTCATTCACTTATCATTCATTCATTCTTTTATTCATATATTATCAAATATTTGTTTAATCCTGAGTAGGCTCAGTATTTGTCATTGGAGAGACGAAGATGAATAATCATGTCTCAACCTGGAAGAACTCACAGTCTAGTAAGGGATAGAGACACGTAAAAAAATGATTACAATATGAAAGACTAGTGCAAAAGGTAGCCTGGTGAAATGGAGAAGAATGTGTTCTCTAGAGCAGACAGATTTGGGCTCAAATCTCAATGATTACCAGGTGTGTGACCTCAAGCTCTTTACAAAAGCTCCCTGTGCCCCAGCTTGCTTAACTTTAAAGATTACTGTACCTATTCTATTGGCTTTCATGAGGATTAGGAATAACATGTATAAAGCAACAACTACAGTTTCAGAACATAATACATGCTCAACAGAGGTGGCTTTGCTTATTATATAATGATATTTATGGATAAGTTACAGAGACTCAAAATAACTCACTTTGGAGTAAAGATACATCTGGAAACATTTTTTTTCCAAAAAAGTGACAGTTGAGAGGGAAGTGTATTCAAGGTAAAGGGCAAAAAATGCCACATGGGAAGGAAAAAAAATGTATTTGGGTGCCTCTGGCCACAAAACACACACAAATGGGGAGAAACGGTCAAGATGTGACAGTGTAAACATTGAGTGGGACAGAGCATGAAGTTTATGTGCCTTAGTTAAAAAAAAATTGAACTCATGAACTCTTTCTTTATAATTATAGCTGTCTGCTGTCTTCCACCCACTTCAGCCACATTAACCTGCCACCTGTAACTTGTGACAAATATTTCCAAGTTTTTCACCGTGGTCATTAGGAGATAAGATGTTATTGTGTCCTCCTGCCCCACCTCCTTGCATTCCTTCCCTCTAGCCCTAACCACTCCCAGCCCTCTTCTTGGTTCTTCTCTCATCTCTGCCCTGAAAGGCTATGCTACCTCTCACCGTGCTTCCTGCTTTGTGAGACATTCCTCATGACTGCTCTGCTTGTCTTGAGGTTTCTATCTCCAGAAGCTAGTTAAGAATTTTTCATGAGCTCATCCTCGAGACCAATTATTTTATTTTGGAAATATAGGCCTTCTTTGAAATTGCTTTACAAAATATTTTTCTGTTTTCCTTTTAAAACTTTTTGATGTCATTCATTCTATCATTTCTTTCATCACATTCTATTTTGAAATTGCTTATTTCCATTTCTGAACATCTTTTTTTCTTCAGCAAAGCATTTCATTTCTCCAGTCCTTCAACATGGGCTGGTAGAATTGGAAACCTGCCCTTCAAAAAGCATTTCTTTTTTTTTTTTAACATCTTTATTGGAGTATAATTGCTTCACAATGGTGTGTTAGTTTCTGCTTTATAACAAAGTGAATCAGCTATACATATACATACATCCCCATATCTGCTCCCTCTTGCGTCTCCCTCCCACACTCCCAATCCCACCCCTCTAGGTGGTCACAAAGCACCGAGCTGATCTCCCTGTGCTCTGTGGCTGCTTCCCGCTAGCTATCTATTTTATGTTTGGTAGTGTATATATGTCACTGCCACTCTCTCACTTCGTCCCAGCTTACCCTTCCCCCTCGCCGTGTCCTCAAGTCCATTCTCTACATCAGTATCTTTATTCCTGTCCTCCCCCTAGGTTCTTCAGAACCATTTTTCTTTTTTTTAGATTCCATATATATGTGTTAGCATATGGTATTTGTCTTTCTCTTTCTGACTTCCTTCATTCTGTATGACAGACTCTAGGTCCATCTACCTCACTACAAATAACTCAATTTTGTTTCTTTTTATGGCTGAGTAATATTCCATTGTATATACGTGCCACATCTTCTTTATCCATTCAAGGGAACCCTCTTGCACTGCTGGTGGGAATGTAAATTGATACAGCCACTATGGAGAACAGTATGGAGGTTCCTTAAAAAACTAAAAATAGAACTACCATACGACCCAGCAATCCCACTACTGGGCATATACCCTGAGAAAACCATAATCAGAAAGAGTCATGTACCACAATGTTCATTGCAGCTCTATTTACAATAGCCAGGACATGGAAGCCATCAATAAGCATTTCTTGTCTTTAATTCCAAAACATTCCCCAAACCCATTCAACTACAAAACAATCAAGCATTGTTCAAGTTTGCCCCCTTCTGACACTGGCAGAGAGAAGAGGTGCCCTCTGAAATTTTCCCTGCTGTTGCAGGAAAGCACAAGAACTGTCCACATCAAGGAATCAATATCTGGGCACTGGAACCAATACATCATTAATATGCAAGAAAGTGGCTTTAAAAGTAACTTTGCAAACCTCACTATGTGACAATATTGAGATCACCCATATTCATTCTCACTTCCTTTCCCTTGTTTTTCCTATTTGTATTGCTCAGCCTTCTTCTCCCTCCTCTCTCCCTCATTATTTTTTAATTGTCCTGACAAAATTACCACTGGTTTGATTTTCCAATTGTACCTTTTCAATTCTGGGCAATTTCTCTTTTTTTCACATTTTTATGGTCTACCTTTTATGATTTCTCCAAGCTTTTGGGGGGGCCTCTTAATATTCTTTTAAATATCATTAACCTAACATTTCAACTGAGACAACCTCAGGGACCTTTAGGTAGAACATTCATTCTTCTTGGGGTCAGCTTTATTGAGGTATAATTTAAATTAAAAAACTTCAACAACTTAAAGTGTATAATTAGATGAGTTTAGCCTATGTAATCACCAGTCAAGGTGTAAAACATGTCCATCAACCAAGGAACTTGCCTGCTGATCCTCCACAATCAATCCTCTACCCCCAGCCAGTTCCTGCAATCATTGAGCTGGTTTCTGTCACTCTAATTTTGCCTTTTTGAAAATTTCATATAAATGGAATTATACAGTATATTGTGTCTATCTTTTTCACTTAACACAATACTCTTGAGATTAACCTATTCTGTTGCATGCATAGGTAAGTTACTCCCTTTTATGGCTGAGCGGTATTAGGTTGTATGGCTATACCACAGTTTGCTTATTCATTTACCAGTTAATGAACATTTGGGTTGTTTTGAGTTTTGGGGTAATATGAATAAAGCTGTCATGAACATTTGCATAAAAGTTTTTGTGTGATCATATGTTTTCATTTTTCGTAAATAAGTGTGTAGGAGTGAGATTATTGGGTCATATGTCCTGTGTAAGTGTACCATTTTGCAGTCCCAAGAGAAATGTACGAAAGTTCTCAATCCTCACTGATGCTTAGTGTTGTCATTTAAAAGAATTTTAGCCCTATTTTGTACCGATATTTAATTGTGGTTTTATTTTACATATTTATAATGGCTAATGATATGGAACATATCTCGTGTTCATTTGACATTCATGTATATCTTTGATGATCTGAATATTCAAATATTTAGTGTATTTTAATAGGGTGGTTTGTCTTATAATTGGTTTATAAGATTTATTTATATAATTTGGATGCAAGTCTTTTATCTGTTATATGGTTGGCTAATATTTCCTCCTAATCTCTGGTTTGTCTTTTCATATTTTCTTAATATCCTTTGAAGAGAAAATGTTTAATTTGGGGGAAATGTATCAATTTTTCTTTTATGTCTTATCTAAGAAATTTTTACCAATCCAGAAGTCACAAAGATTTTCTCTTATATTCTCTTCTAGTGGTTTTATAGTCTTGGTTCTTGCATTTAGGTCCTAAGCTCTTTATATATGCTGGATTTGGCTCACTAAAATTTTTAAGAACTTTTTTTGCAACCATTATGTTGATGAAGGATATTTTAAATATTATCAGGCTAACACATTGATGAAGTGTTCTTTATTTGAAATGCCTTCACATGGTATTATTATCAGGATAACACAGGCCTCATAAAGTGAACTGGGAAGTAGCTTTTTCTCTCATATTCTCTGGAAGAGCTTTGTAGTACTGGTATTTTTTAAATCCTTAAATATTTGGTAGAATTTGCCAGTGAAGCCATCTAAGGCTGGGTTTTATTTTTTGGTCAAAAGATTTTATAATATGGATTCTTTGAGCTTGAAAATAACTTTACCAGTGAACATTGCTACTTTTATCAATTCTGACTAGAATTTTACAGTTTGTGGGCCCTTCCATTGAGGCTCATAAAGAGTGTGTGTGAAAACCCAAAAGACACTCTTGTGTTGAAAATTTACATATATTTTTATTGGTTCTGAAGGATTCATTTATTTCAGAGGCCCTTGTTAACTTGTTGTGATAGTGGGGTGGGTCTGATTGACAGGAGCAATAATATAAACTGGAAACTGGGACACAGATATTTTTCTTAGCTTTACTTCGGTGGAGAGATTCTTGCAAGTATGAGAATGACAGATATTTGGATCTTCAGGGAATAATGGAAAAGCTGAAAGATATTATTATCACAGAATAGATTTTATGTCACTTTTGGTTCTCACTACAAAGGAAGATGTGAAAATGTGGTTTGCTAACTTTAGTACTTCATAGCCTAAGACAGTCTATGCTTTAAACCCCAGAGAGTTTTTTGGTACTTATTTCTGAAGCCTAAGTGATCATCAGATGAAAACTACCCTGTGATTTCATTGCTCTATTATACCAAATTCTCAGGAAAAAAAGCCACTGACATAGACTGTGATAGGTTGCAGAATCCAAAATGCTATTTAAATTGTTGCTTAGTGAGTTAATTTTATAAAATCAATTTTACATTGTGACTGGAGATGAATCTTGGCAATCTTTGATTGATAGGTTGTTTTTTAAACCCACTTTGCCCTAAAATTAACCTGCTTTAAAATTGATAGCTATATCACAATCACTTTTTTTTTTAGTTTTCAAATTTTATTTTATTTTATTTTATTTTATTTTATTTATTTATTTTTGCGGTACACGGGCCTCTCACTGCTGCGGGCTCTCCCGTTGCGGAACACAGGCTCCGGATGCGCAGGCTCAGCGGCCATGGCTCACGGGCCCAGCCGCTTCGCGGCACGCGGGATCCTCCCGGACCAGGGCACGAACCCGTGTCCCCTGCATCGGCAGGCGGACTCCCAACCACTGTGCCACCAGGGGAGCACCAAATTTTATTTTTATTTAAAATTTTGGTCATAAAAGGTTCCTATTAAATTTTTTAAACAATATTTAACTTAGGAAGTGAAAAGTCTTCTGTTTTCCCTATACTATGGTTGTTGATTATATATTCTTGCAGAACTTCTTGCACGTATATCACAATCACTTTTATTTTATTTTATTTTTTATAGAGACATCAGTGGTTTAGGATGAGTGAGCTTACATGTCTGAAACAAGGCCCTGGAGCGACACCCCAGCATGGGTGGCCCTTGGCAGGCAGGACATAGTGGCAGTCTTCGCTGGGGGTGGGGGATGGGGAATTTTACCAGTTACAGGGGAATTGACTTCAGGTGGGCTCATTAGTTACCAGGGAAACCAGTAGACGGGCATGCCCCTCACTGCCCCTCTTATAAGTTATCACCAGCTGGGGCCGAGGGCAAGTAGGTAGGAAGGTCAGTCATGTGAGTAGGTATAGGTGAAGCGGGCACTGGTCAGACAGGCGACGTACAGAGAGCAAGACAGCAGCCATCTTGACCATACACCCCATCCCTACATACTCTGCACAACCCTTACATCTTGGTCCTCCCCACTTCTGTGGGGTCAGGTATGTAGGGGGCACTGCAACCAGATACCACAAATTCAATACAGACAGCAGCAGCCAGAGTATCAAGAATAAGACACCTAGTGTGTTCAGAACCGTCACTTGTCCAGATATGGGCATACTTTGGAGCTTACCGAGTCAACGGAAAGGGCGTCAACAGCAGCAGTGCGCTGTCCAGTTATAAGGAAGGTAAGGCCACCTCTGTTTTTCACAAACCCAGATCCAGCCCCATGAAGAGGGGAAGGCCTGACTTCACAAGAAATATTCTGGTGGCCTAGCCACCAGACAGACTGTATTAGTCACAGTACAGATCTGTCACCCCATGTAATGTCGAGTGCCATTAGTGGTGGACCCATTAGGTCTTTCCAAACAAAAACTAGTTAATTCCACTAGTTGGACTTGTGTGTCCAGAAGCCAGCCTATTCCATTCCACACAGCATAGTCCGGGGGGACTCAAGGGCAGTCAGTTGTACAGTAACATTTACCAGTGGAGGTCCTTCAGATGTACTGGCTTGTGGGACAGGAAGATGGTGAGAGTCTCTCTGCCCCATGGTCAGTAGTCCCTACAGTCACAGTAGCCAGGTCAGTTTTTCATGGAAGTCCAGAGGAGGACGGCAACAGCATCTCGCTGTAGAACCAGCAGTTAGAGTCATTCCACAGTGAGGCCGGTGCTGCTCAGTCCTTGAATAGATTTCCTCCCTCAGACCTGTTCAGCAGTAGAATCTGACATTTATCAGGGACCTGTTATTGTCAAAAGGTTCTTCCTATAGATCTTCTTGAAGATGAAGCACTTCCTGTGCAATGCAGGGCAGGCAGGACTTGCTGGCAGCCTTCGTTCCCCTAGCACAATCACTTTTAAATGGCAGGCATAAATTGTTAAAAGATGTTATTTTTTTTCAATCATCACATGAAATGTCTTTCTTAGGAATAGCTGTGGAGCCAAAATAGGCCTTTTACTCCAGGGATATATAAAGCAATCCTTTCTACACTCAGATGTCCAAATTGCATGCTACTCAGTACATATTTGAAGTAATGCTTGACTGGGCTTATTTCCTTCTGAAGAGTAGATCCTAGGCAAAATAATAAAGTTTACATTCTGTTTTCAGAGTCTGCAGTCTAGGTCAGTGATGAGTAACCCAGAAGTCACCTAGAAAATTTTAGATGCAAACTTTTATCGCATGCAAAGTATTGTGATCAAGAATAGTATCATAAAAATTCCAGAAATTGGTTTTAGAATTTTTTTTTTCTCAGAAGCTGTGGGCTGCAGGGCCACACCATGTAAGCCAGTAAGTGCAATGCTGAGTCCTATAGAAAGCTGGAGATTCACTGAGCCCAGCACAGAGTGAAACAACCGTGGACCCCCTAGCTGTCTAGGAATGTGGTGGTCCTTTGAGTCCTTTGTGCTGCTCTGGGTTCAGAACTTCCCTGGTCCACTGTGGGCAGAGAGAAAATCCTACAAACATGGGAGGAAACCTAAGATGAGGAAGGGCAGAGGTCCACATCTTACTTATCTTTGCATCTTCAAAACCTTTTACAACATCTGGCACAGAGTAAGCATTTTGTTATGGTGAGTGGAATGAACTAATCCTAGCCCACCTCTGCCATTGATTGTATTATGAGCTCAGGGCAACCCAGACAACTCACTTTTGGCTTATTGAAACCCAGTTTCACCGGATGTGAAATGAAAATAATGATAATCCTCTACCTTAAGGGGATATTTTGAGGCACTAATGATATTATGCATTTGTAAAAATGTATCTTTCCAATGGGACTCAAAACATTTTTATTTTACAAAAACAAGTTTGGAGGCCTATACATTTTTTTTTTCCTGAATTGGACTATATACATAAATTTTAAAAAATGATAATCTCATTTCCAAAAAGTATGATCTCTAATGATATTCTCTTGGATTTTGTACCACATAAATAATATGTTTACATGTGTATCCTTATTTGTGTCTCCCAGTAAGTAGCCTTATGATGTAAAGCGAGGTATCTTTCTTCCCAAAGGTGCAGAAACCCAAAAGACAGAGTAACTAGTGGTCATTTTTCAGGTGCCTCTGAAGAAGAAATGGTTATAGGCCATGAACCTGTCAGGTTCTTTAAGCCTTTTTGCATTGGCAACCATGCCTTCCCTGTGTGAGAGGACATCCCTATCAGGGCTGGAAAGGGAATGGTTGCTCCTTGGCGTTGTGCATCGTCTGAAAATACTCCTTGTCTCTCAAGTGCAACAAACCAAGGACATGTCTGGGGCACATGGGAGCAACCTCAGAACTAACCCTTAGTGGTCCTTAGTGGTACCTAAGTGCCACTGGGTGGTTTATCTCCCCACCATATAGCTGCCTCTCTGTAGCTGGAAAGTGATCTTCCCGAAAAACTCATACCTGATAGTGTTGCCCACATCTCTCCCCATCCTCCCTCCCCACAGGACTTAAAACCTTTCATTTCCTATTGGCCCCTTAATAACATCCAAATCCCTTGGCATGGAATAAAAAAGAACGTTATTACCTAACGCCTGACTCAGCCTTGTCATTGCTAACCCCACCCTATCAACAAACACACTCTGCCCCACGTCAGTTTATGCTCCAGTGCACTGAACTACTTTCGGTTTTAGGAAAACTTCCATCTACACATATACTTACACATTCACGCACACACTCACCCAGTCCCTCGTTCCCTGGCTAATTCCTGTTCATCCTAAATTCCAGCTTACATGACATTTCTCACAGGAGTCCTTTCCTGACTGGCTAGGACTAAGCTAGATATCTCTCTATGTATTTCCATAGTTCTTTGTACTTTCCTCCATCATACAATTCTTGTCCTGCTGTATGCAATGTGTCAGTTTACGTGCCATCTTCCACTGAAATGTAATCTCCCTGAAGGCAGGGATGATGTCTTATTCTCCACTGTATCCTAGAAGCCTAGCACTGTTCCTGGTTGGTCATAAACGCTTAATTTGTATTGAGCAATAAGATGGATGGCTGAAAGCATCATTAGCTTTAAGTGGTATCCTTGGAGAACTGTGAGTCTGTACTTATATGTTAACACAACAGGGGTCAATTTTAAATAACTTCCTAATACCCTATAGGTTGTATAGGAACTATGCCTGATTTTTTTAAACGATTTCAGGTTTTGGCAATAAAACCATTCTGATCTTTATTACTAAGCATTCCAAGATACAGCTTGCCGAATTGGGAATTAGCAAGGAGTGTTGCAAAACTGAATTAAATGTAAAATGTATTTAATAAGAGCTTCTCCCCACCCATAATCCCTTCCACAGAATTAAAAGGCCGTATCAGAGATACTATAACTCTAGAATTTAGAGCTGTATTATTTGGAACTGCTTTAGATTAAAATACTTCATGCTGAAACTAGGTCTTTTCCATTGCTGATGCAGTAATCAAACTCTGATAAAAACTATTTCCCAGAGAAAAGAAAAAAAAAGACTAACACTTCTGTATGTTCGAATCAGGACAAATGTGTAAGAACAAAATCCATGAAATGGTACATATTTGAGTAGATACTGACAAAAATGAAGAAAACATAGCTTGCTTAGTGAACTGATTCTACTGCAATGACCTGTGTTGTGTAAGGGGATCATAAATTCTCAAGAAAATGATAGATTAGGACATATTTGTCAATATCAGCACACATGAAAATACTGCGAGCCAGGAAGCTGTGGTCAAACAAGGGAATATTCTCTGGGAGTACCAACATGAGGCCAAGAATATATTTGCTAAGTTGATACAGTGGCACAACCAGAAATCAACCTATTTTGGTCTTGATTAGAAAAGAAAATAATCATAGAAGTTTGGCTCAATCTTCGATTTGCCAACTGGGTATTTTGAAGTCATGCACGCATTGTTATCACCACTACAGTTATGTCCAGGGACCTTTCCTGGGGCAGATTCTGTACATTCAAGTAAGTGCATTCAAGTTAGAGACACACCAGCAAATTCTATAATGAGCAGAATCAGAGTACTTTGGTTGAAGGGTGAGCTGTCTCCTCTAACTGCATGCTATTATGTTCATTTTAATGTTTCCTAACTACCTGTTTGTTCTTCCTGATCTGCTTATGAGTATAACTGCCCCAGAGAATGGCCACGAATATGAAATTCCCAGGAAATTCTGCTTTAAGGATGACAATCAACTCAGAAGATGTTTGAGGTTATTTTTTCAAAAGAACTCTGTACATTGATGAAGAAAAGACAGGAGCAACCCCGTAAATATCAAACAGTGATGGCCACACCCCATCAAGGAACATGGAAGTTGACTTGCCATGCAGTTAATAGAGTCAAGAACATGGCCATTCTAATCTCTGAAAATTCAGAATGATTACAGCAGAAAATGTTGAAATTAAATCAAGAATCTTATAATTATTAATATTCTTCTTATTATTTTACAGTCCTCAAGCTTTAAAACATTGTGTCTTCACGCCAAACCAGACTGGCCGTTTAACAAACATCACAAAATAAATCTTGACAGTTACTTAGGCCACATAGCCAGTGGCACTGATCTTTTTTCGTGATTGACTGAACTGAATTTTTTTTTCTTTTTTACATTAGATGCCATCTGGTAAAGATTCAGTTCTGGAGGTATGTGAAAAGAGCCTTGGCCTGGGTCTAGAGCTGGACTATGCTCTCAATTTTGACACTAACTGGGTAGCCTTAGGCTGCATACTCTTCCTTTCTCTGTCTCTTAGACAGAGATAGATCAAGTGGAGTGAATGGGTCCATCCAGCTCTAAAACTTTCATTTGTCAGTGGTTCTTTGATTCACAAAAAAGTGTTCAAAAAATTGGGCTGATGACTTTCTGTTTCCTGGTGAAGGTGCATCCAATCTCATATAGCAGGATATATATATATCTGAATCACATGGCACCGGCATGGTTAAAACACTGTATTCAATATGCTACCTTCCAGTTTTCTGGATGACAGAGAGTAAGATGCCCTCCTTCATGCAAATCTGATAACCCAAACTTGTAGTAGAACAAAGGCTTGGAGAGGATCAGAAAAGCTGAACAATGGGAATATAAATAAAACCCTTTTAATATTTCTGCTCTTCTTACTCCAAGAACAGAAAATGGGATTCAACATCAATTTGATGATTACAAGGAGCCAATAACGGTAGTGACAGCAATCATTTATTGAGCTACAATGTGTCAAAAACTGTGCTAAATAATTCAAATATTGTCTCAGTTCCTACCAAAACCTCATGAGATACACAACCTAATAAGATAAAAAAAAAAAAATGAGCGCCATGAAAGTCAGGTAACTTGTCCAAGATCACAGAGCTGATAAAATAGTACTTCCAGGAATATTACAAATCCTGTGCTATTCTTATATAACACTTTGCTTGCATGTGAGAGAAATCAGGGAAAGAAAAGTAAGTAAATATGGCTACTAGACCTTATATTTGAACAGAGTGTATAGTGATAGGAAACCAAGGCCACAACAACTACCATTGAGGATACCCTGTTAGAATTTTAATTAAAAAGAAAAGGGGGCTTCCCTGGTGGCGCAGTGGTTGAGAATCTGCCTGCCAATGCAGGGGACACGGGTTCGAGCCCTGGTCTGGGAAGATCCCACGTGTCACGGAGCAACTAGGCCCATGAGCCACAACTACTGACCCTGCGCGTCTGGAGCTTGTGCTCCACAACGAGAGGCCGCGACAGTGAGAGACCCGCGCACCACGATGAAGAGTTGCCCCTGCTCACCGCAACTATAGAAAGCCCTCACACAGAAACGAAGACCCAACACAGCCAAAAATAAATAAAGAAAGAAAAGGTATTATGAAAATAATTTAGCAAATGCATGTAATAAACTTTTAAATAATCAAAATCTCATCTACTTAAGATCATTACTTCAGTTTTGTACATTCCCTACTAAACTTTTTTCTTAGGTACAGGTATTTATCATTCTTCTTTTTCCTTTTTTTTTAAACATCTTTATTGGAGTATAATTGCTTTACAATAGTGTGGGTTTTTTTTAATAATAGAAATTGATGGACCTCTTACTGTGTGTCAGATACTATTTTAGCCCTTAAACATACAATGGTGACCATTCAGCAAATGCCTTTTCTCATGGAGTTATATCCTCGTGGAAAGAGACAGACAATAAGGAGTAAACAAATAAATTCACAATATAATTTTAGATTATAAAAAATAATATAAAAGAAATTAAAAACATGACATAATAGAGTGATGAGGTATTAGGTTGGGTGGTCAGAGGAGTACTTTCTGAGGAGCTGCAATATGAGCTGAGTCCTGATGGAGGAGAGGAACCTGATTATGCAAAGAGCCAGGGAAGAATGTTTCAGACCTGGGGCTGTGTCCTGGGAATGCAATTGGTATGTCTGAAGAAAATAAAAGAAGCAGGGGTGCAGGGCTTTTCAGTAAACCACTCCTCTTTTTTGGGATCTTGAGATAACTTTCTATTTGAAAATATTATAAATAATGCTGCAATGAACATCTTCCTTTATACAACTTTTTGCTTTTGTTGAACTACTTCTTTTGGGTCAAATAATCGAATAGGTTTATGACTTTTTATGCTAATTTTTAAGAAGAATTTTATTATTATTTTCAAAAGTACTGCTGGTTATTCAGATTACTATAAATTCCTAATAACTACAGGTTTAGCCATACTTCAACATTGAAGTACAGAGACAAATTTATTGAGATTTAATTTTTTTTTTTAACAATACAAATAATACTTATTTTTTAAAGAGTTAGGAGATAAAAATAACAACAGAAAAGCCCTTCTCTCTCTCTGTGTGTCTCTCTGTCCTTCTCACTTTTAATTTATTGGTGGTTGTAGACAAATTTGTCCAGAACGTATATATATTCAAATAAATAGAACATTTGTCATGTTTGGTTTTTACGTTGAAATGTAAACTGTTTGGGGGCAGAAAATATAGTAACTTTTTGATTCCCAAAGAAACTAGCTCAGTGTTGAACAGATAGTACAAAAGAATCATAGAATTTTGAAGTTTAATATTAGAAATTATCTGATTTACTCAATTTATTTTATGAATAGGGAAATGGGCCCAGAGACATTGTGATTTTCCCCAAAGTCAGATGGCTAATATGTGGCTAAGTTGAGATTAGAGCAGAGGTTGCTCATCGCCTGTACTGCTCATCAGCATTCTAGAAGCACTTCTTGAGATCGAGTTATATATTTCTTGTGGTCCTCACAAAATCTATTTTTCGACTGGCTGCTATTAAAGAGAATTGTCATGTTGGGATTTCTTTAGAGTTTTTTCTTAACTGAGGTGAAATTCATGAAACATACACTTGACCATTTTAAAGTGTACAATTCAGTGGCATTTAGTACATTCACAATATTGTGTATCTACCATCTCTTTCTAATTTCAAAATTTTCATCACCCCAGAAGAACACTCCCTACCTATTAAGAAATTGCTTACTAGTTACCACATCCCCCAGCCTCTGGCAATCACTAATCTGTTTTCTGTCTCTATGGGTTTGCCTATTCTGGATATTTCATGTAGAAAGAATCATACAATATATGATGTTTTGTGTCTGGTTTCTTTCACTTAGTATAAGTTTTTGAGGTTCATCCATGCTGTGTTGTGTATAGGTACATCACTCCTTTTTATAGCTGAATAAATACATTTCATCCATTCATCCATTGATATTTTCTTCAGAACTTTAACAAAATAAATGTTTTTATCCATTCAAAGTTTGACTTTGCAAGCTCCATTATTTCCAATATAACCCCAGATCAGATTAATTATATTTAACATTCCTTTACCATTTTATCCTTCTTAAATTTGATTGGTTGATGTTTTGCTGTTGCAGTAAATTTTCCTGTCATATATTTTATCTATTTCTCAGTACTATCATTTTTATAATATTATCATGTAGAACCTTTGTTTGACTTCTACTTATAAATATCTTTTAACTGACTTTTGACTGTCATTTTCCACTAAGACTACAGGATTTATGAAGTATATTACTGGGTAAATGAATCTTACTATGCTAGGCTGAAAATGACCTCCCCCAAAGATGTCCATATCTTAATCTTCTTACCCTGTGAATCTTACCTTATATGGCAAAAGGGACTTTGCAGATGGGTTAAGTTAAGGATTTTGAGATGGGGAGATTATCTTGAATTATCCAGGTGGGTCTGATGTAGTCACAAGTATCCTTATAAGAGAGAGGCAGGAGATTAGAGGGAGCAGTAGGAAATGTGACAACAGATGCAAAGGGTCAGGAGCCAAGGGATGAAGATGGTCTTTAGAAACTGAAAAAGGCAAGAAAATGAATTCTCCCCTCAAGTTTCCAGAAGAACAGCAGCCCCGACAACACTTGGATTCTAGACTTCTGAACCAGAACTGTAAGAGAATAAATTTGTGTTGTTTTAAGCTACTAACTTTGTGGTAATTTGTTTCCACGATAGGGAACCAGTACACTCACTCAAGAGATATAATTTTTAAACTTAACTCTAAAGTTTTATAGCCACCATATTCATATGTACATATATATAACCTATAATATTCATGAGTTTGACAGCATATATATGTGTAGCTTAGCATAGCTTCTAAATAAAAATAAAGGACTAAATGAAGTTGTTATAACAAATGAGATCAATACTAGCAAAATTCTGACTGTTTTACCATTAAATAAAGTTTTTACCAATTAGGAAAAGTAATAATTTTCCAAATATGCTGAAATATTAGGTTCTTTGGATTCCTCAAAGGTTATGTGTATATTCTTTAATAACAATAAAATTTATTTTATAATATTGTGTTTCAAAATGTTCATGTCCAATATCTACATAGTTCCAAAATAGTTCTCTTCTTCCCAGATCTTCATGTGCCTTGAGATAAACATAGATCCTGTGAACTATGTGTTTGAGTTTTAACACTGGACTCTGAAGGGAGAAGCTGGACCACTCAATTGACCTTGTACGTGAGAAGAAAATGGTAGCACTTATTTTCTTTACAGAATGAAAAAACAATAAATTTTATTAGGAAGCATTTTACAAAGATTGAGTTCACTGATTCTGAAGACAAAACTCCAATCTCTTCTCCTCTGAGTTTTTCTGAATTTGCCCCAACTCCTAGTATTTATCTTATCTTTTAGCCAACTGGATAGTCACAATGCATGCAACCTTTAAACACACGAGCTTCTTGAAGCTTTTTTTCACTACCTCAGGAGCAGCTTCTCCTTGGTGATGTCATGTTTCCTTCCTGACCTTGGGAATACCATTTAAAAGCAACCATTTCCAGGGAGTAAAAAGCATAGCCTCTGAGTCTCAAGTCATGCTACTGAAATAGTCCATTAAACGGTGCTTTTCAGCTTAGTTACATCATTAATGACTCAGTCTCTTCTCTAGACTGTGTTGATGACTATTCCCCACCTTTATCAATTTCAGTGTAAACGTGTAGCTGCCAAAGGCATTAGGAGGGGACTAAGGAAATCCTATAAGAGAACAATGACAGGAAATTGACATAGCCATTAAGAAGTCTGGAAAAATTAAGTTAAAAGAAAATGGGGCTTGGCCTGTTGCCATTTTTGGAATAAGGAAAGAACTGCAGGCAGGGATGGCTTTAGAAAAGCAAACATAAAATTTAAAAAATAAGCATGGTTGTGTGTAAAGTGTACTGAAATAAAGGATAATAAACTGAGAAAAGGGGTTATGGTAGGAAATTGTTTTTGTTTTTGTTTTGACTAAGTTGGAATCATTGTAACTTGAAGTTCTGATTTTTTATATCTTTTTAAAACAAAGATTTCCGTGGGCTTGTGAGCAAGGGATGGCCAGGCTTCTGAGCACAGAGCTGATTTCACTGAACTGGGGAGTTAGTGAAAGGAAAGATTTGTTTTTCTTAAACATCTGTAAGGAAATTTGTTGTTAAATGTTTATAGGTTTAGAGAGCAGTCTATAATTACCTATCTTGATAAATAAATGCAATGTGTTAGGATCTGTTAACTTGGAAAATATGACCTCATTCAGGGTATGATACAATGGGAAGCAATTATTACATTTAATTTTTTAAAAATTCATCAATGATTATTTGACCTCATCTCCATGTATCATATGCCCATATCTAAAATCAGTTAGGGAAATGAGAAGTAATGAAAGAAAATCCTCATGAATGACTGGATGAGGCATGTGAGAACAGATCATTTCTAAATTTATCCTTGTGTTGTAAGAAGCTCTTTCTTGCTTTTGCCTGTTGATTTTGAACTATTTTTTTTGCCAGACTGAAGAAGATTATATAAAGCATACCTTTATCTTGATAAAGGCTCACTTGAGACAGTAAATCAGAGAGATTGGTAACTTTATAAATTTTCAGAGTTGAGAGACACCTTCAAGACAATCTAACACAACTCTCTTATCACACAGTTAAAAAGCTGAGGCTGAGAGCACTTAAATAATTGATCTGAAGTCACACATTACTAGAATAAACAGGTTTCCTGATTCCCAATCCACTGCTGCCAGAGAAGACTTCCTGGGTCGTTAGATCCTTGCCTCTATTAATTAACTTTGAATCCTATAGTCAAAGAATATGAGTCAAATGGGCTACTACTTATCATTCTCCAGGCTATGGTGAAATACATGCCTCATGTTAAGTAGACGATGGCTAACTCTTCACATGCAGAAGAAGTGCTGTGAGAGACCCGTTTTGGGGACTGAAAACCATGGCACAGTCAGTGGTCAACCAAGTAGATACTGGCCATGATCCTTGTCACTTGGATTCTATTCTATGGGCCTTGGGGCAGTCAAGTGTATGTGACTGATCCTTTGGTCAGCTGGATCTACCCTTTATTTAAATTTCAAACATAAATAACACAGGTAAAGACAAAAGTCTAAGCCCAGATCAAAGAAGGAGAACTCTGTTTTATATGTTATGTTAAGTTGAACTGTCTGCCCCAAGCACAGGGCAAGAGCAGGCCATTCTTTTAATCTACGGTGAGACTGAGAAAGCCCCAGAGAGCTGCTTGGAACAGCAGTGCTTTATTCCTGCATCCAGATCCAGAGCATTTCCTTAACTTGTTTCTCCTAGTCTCAGCCGGAACTAAATCTAATAATTGGATATTCAGTTACATAAGTTCATGCATTTACTTAAAAACATACATTGAGTGCAAGATATTTAATCTTTTAAGTTTTGGTTTCCTCATCTAAAATAGGGACATTATTTAGGATGGCCTTCAATCTTGTGAGGATTGGATGAGTGCTTGCATGCAAAGCTTCCGGCACGGTTCCTGGCTCATAGAAAGTGCTCAAATGTCAGTAATGATGATGCAGAAGAAGAGGATGGAGAGAAGAGTCACAAAGTTCCATTCCAGATGCTAAAAGGAGCATTCTCAACCCTTGACTACAACATGATCTTCCATAGAGAAAGCCTTTTGTCATGGCAGGGCCTGTTGTAAAACAAAGAAAAAAGCAGAAGATTTGGGGATCTACTTAGACAGTCTTCAAACTAGACTTGTTGGAGTTGGTCTCCCAATAATTGAAAATAAATGGGTATTGATTTTATGCAAGAGTAGAATCCAGGATAGATTTAATATTAATAATTCACCTACTTCCAAAAAAGGATTTGAAGTGTAACTTACAATAAAAGGGATAGGTACTACGGTACCACTAAAGTAAGGATTAAAGAATGAAGGCCAAATGATATGAGAAGATGCTCGAACCAGAAAGACTTGGTTAGGGATGATTACTACAGCAGCACATAAAACTTGCTATTGTTAAGATCAAAGCACTTAAACAATTCTCTTTATAAATAAAATGAAGCATATCAATTTATATTAGGTACATTTTCCCTAGCTTTCCACTCTGAGGGGAAATTTATCATGTAGACAGTGTCCACAATAGTAGTTTTTATTAGATGAAGCTATCTCTTTTATAAACTTTCATAACACTTGAAGGACTTACTGTTTAAAATTTTCATTCTCTAAAGGCATTTCCATAGGGAACAAAAGTAATCAAAAGTGATACAGTCCAGAAATTTGGCTTTCTGATCATTCAGGAAGAGAGGCTTAGATTGAATCGGTAAGAATACAACTTATACAGTACAGTCCCTGTTGGACACTTATTGAATATCCCAGATTTTGCCTGAATTAGGAGAGCCATCAACTTGATATAGAAGTCATCATACGTGCCTAAAATATAGTTATTCTTAATTGTTAAAGGAGATCCATCTGCTTTAGATCAAATGCTTGGCATGTGTTTGATGGAGTTACCTATTTTGTTATAAAAATTAAAGAATCTGACCTGATTCTGATGTAAATGAAAAAGTGACTTTCACAGGTGAGTTGCAGGCAGACAGGTGGGTGGGTGGGAGGCGGGGGGTGGTGGTGGTGTAGGGGTGGTGGTGAAGAAACATTTTCTAGGAATCCATCTAGATCTCAAATGCTTAGAGACCCAAAGGTTGTTCTCATCAAGCAGTAATTCTTAACTAGGGGTCCAGAGCACAGTCACTTGGGACTTTTTTTTCAGAATACTCTCTTCACACACCCACCAAATTTGAATCTCCAAAAGTGAGGCCTGGGTATGAGTATTTAAAAACAAAGTCCCTAAAAGATTTTGACGCAAGTCTTGAATAAGAGCTCTGTCCCTAGGTTATCAAGAGATAAACTGTGGTCTGAGAGTATATGATAGCAGGAATTAGCTTCTACTGTCTAAAGACTCCTAATATGGTTCTTCTGGAATATTTTGTTTTGAGGAAAATAGCATTTCAGGAGTTCTAATAACTTGGGTTAATTGGAAAATATACTGTAAGACAAGTAAGTGGATTTTCTGTGGAATAGGATTTATTTAGAATTATCCCTCTGCATGTCAACATATGCCAAACACTTCTGGTTTTGGTGAAAATGATATTGAGCTTGGTAATAAATTCAGATTGACTTGCTATTTAAGGCAGTAATATCACAGGATCAGTATAGAGAAGAATGTTAACTTCCCATTTAGCATAGCAGGAAGGCAGACATCCTGTAAAAAATGATTTATATCATTTATGTAAGGTCCATTTCATTCTAAAAAAGGCTTGCAGTGGTATACAAATTCTTCATGAGTAAACTGACGAGGAGGAAGGCTGGAATAGAGTCCTGTTTTATGCCGTTTTCTTTTGACATTTAATCCACCAAGGGTCCATTTCTATTCACTTTAATTCCTGTGCTTGTCTGAATATGAATATGAAAGTCTTCTAGGCTCACTTGGGATCTCAGCTAGTCTCATGGCTCTATAGAGATGACTTTCAAATTTACATCTTCTTCCCACAACTCTCCAATGACTGCTTAAGATCCCCACTTGCATGTCTAGTAAACAAATTAAACAACATGTCCAAGACAAACCTCTTGATCCCTTACTTCCCCCACCCCAACCTATTCCTTCTTTAGTCTTAAGCATTCCAGTTGCTCATTCTTTTCTTCTTAAACTACTCTACTGAGGTATGGTTGATACACAAAAATCTGTACATATTTGATGTGTACAATTTGATGAGTTTGGAGATAAGTATACATCTGTGAAACCATCATCATAATCTAAGCCATAAATATATCCTTCACCCCCAAGAGTTTCATCCCACTCTTTTTATTATTTTATTACTATTTTGGTGATAACAATATTTAACATAAGACCTACCTTCTTAACAAATTTGAAGTATACAATACAGTATTAATAACTATAGGCACTAGGTTGTACAGTAGATCTCTAGGACTTATTCATCATGCATAACTGAAACTTTGTGTCTTTGTCTAATACCTCCCTATTTCTCCCATCTCCTAGCCTCTGCCAACCACCATTCTATTCTCTGCTTCTGTAAGTGTGACTATTATAGATTTTTCTTTATGTAAGTGGTATGATGTAGTATTTGTCTTTCTGTGTCTGGCTTATTTCACTTAGCATAATGTTCTCCAGGTTCATGCATGTTGTCACAAAAGGCAAGATTTCTCATTCTAAAATCTTGTTTATCCTACTTCTCTCCATCTCCTTGCCACTGGCCTAGGTAGGCTACTACTCTCTCTTACTTGGGTTATTCTAATAGCCTCCACACTAACCTCTCTGCTTGCATTCTTGTGCCCTAGTATCCATTCTTGACAAAGCAGCCAGAGAGATGCTTTCATTAAAGCCCAGATAATTAATAGCATTTCACCTAAAAAGATCCTTCAAGAAAATGTTTAGGTACTGCATGCATTCAAATGCCTTAAAGACTAAAGCACCCCAGTATTGGTTAAAAACCAAACCAAAACAACAACAAAAAACAATTAAGCGCTAGGGAGAGTTTATAATCAACAAAACATAGGATGAATGGCATAGGATGAATCGATTTTTATGAGTAGCCTACCTAAATTTGAAACTTACAGGGGTTGATTTACAAACTTTTAATGGAGGTAGTGTAACAAAACATGTAAACTATTCTGCCTCATTAGATCACCATAGCACCATGATTTTTCAGAAAGCATTCAAAAAGATGGTTTAGGAGAATAGTTATTTGTTGATTCATTCTGTTCTAGAAGAACATGCTTTCTAAAATTCCTCTTTGCTGTGGTATACACATTTAATATCATTTTATTGTTTTCCCTGAATCCTCTATCCTATATAAGATTTTACTTAATCATGCCAGCCTTAGTTCTGCCAGCCCAGGTACTTTTAAGGAAAGTACAGCTCCTGCATTGGTGCAAAGTTTCTGTCATTCTGTATGGCTGAAAGGTAAAGTGTGGTGTCAGATGGGGCAGGGGTTAGGTCACATACCTTTCAAACTAGGTTAAGGAGTTTAGAGTTTATCGTGAAAGCAAAGAGAATACAAATGGCACTTGACAACTTTCATTTGTTCTTGAAAACTCTTCAGCTAGATGAAATGTCATTAGTTGAAAAGAATTCTGTTATTTTATTTTTTTTTGCGGTACGCGGGCCTCTCACCGTTGTGGCCTCTCCCGTTGTGGAGCACAGGCTCCGGACGCGCAGGCTCAGCGTCCATGGCTCACAGGCCCAGCCGCTCCGCGGCATGTGGGATCTTCGCGGACCAGGGCACGAAACCGTGTCCCCTGCATTGGCAGGCGGACTCCCAACCACTGCGCCACCAGGCAAGCCCTACCCTGAAACTTTTTGAACACCACCCTTTTGGATTTTTATGGAGGCTTCATTACATAGTCATGATCGATTAAATCATTGGCCATTGGCAATTAAGTCAATCATCTCCAGCCTCTTTCCCCTCCCTAGAGGTGGGGGGGGGAGGGGGGCAGGGGGGAGTTGGGGAGGGACTGAAAGTTCTAACCCTCTAATCAAGTGGTTGATTCTCCTGGCAGTTAGCCCCCCCATCCTCAAGTTACCTAGGGGCTTTCCAAAATTCACCTCATTAACATAACAAAAGACACCTTAATCACTCTTATCACAGGAAATCCCAAGGTTCTTAAAAGCTGAGAGCCAGGAACCATGGACAAAGACCAAATACATATGAGAAATACATTTTGGCCATTTGAATGACCAAATATGTATTTCTTATAAGCCATAATATCACAGTATGATGGTAAATACAATCTGTATGTATAATATATATGATACCTGAAAATTTATTGTACTTGCTGGAGAAAGAACTTGCTTGTGAGTGGTGGAGGAGCATGTAAAGGAGAAAGTCTTGGGAAGGGGCATATGGTTATCTTGTATTCAAACTGCACTAAAAAGGAAGTTTTCACACACACACATATATACAAACACAAAATAGCTAGAAGCTAAAGGAAAGGCTAACATGAAAATAGTGCATGCTCACAATAGACTAAAGAGTGATACCTCCTTATCACTAATTCAGCTCACATAAGCAAAACAACATGTTTTAGATTCACCCCAAAATTGCATTCACATCAAATTTGTCCTTCAATGTCATTTAAATTGGTAAACATGCCTTTGCTTAAAATTGTAATGTTTTTCCATACGGTGTATTTATTTAGTGTGTTTAGAAGTAAAAATAAAACTTGTTATACTAAAAAATAAGTTTTCTAAAAAATAATCTAACTCTTCAAGAGCTGTTATAACAAATAGTCAATAACAGTCATTATGGGATGCACATCTTTTGCTAAAAATGGGATATATTCAGCAAGGGGAGGGCATAATCAGATTTGGGGTTATGTGTAGAATTGACTATAGTCAAGCATTTATATAACTGAAAGAAATGAGATGAAGAGTGAATGGATTGCAGCACTAGTTAGCAGATAGGTTTGACAGGACTTGCTGATTGTGTGAAAGTGGAGAATATAGAAAGGAGTTGATGGGTGATTGTGCATATACTGAGAAATATCACAGGAACAGAAGTAGCATCAGGGTGAGGAGAGAGAAGACAGAGTCTACTTAAGACTTGTTGGTTTTGAAGTCTCTACAGGAAACCTAAGTGGAGATGTCCAGTAGGGAGTTATACAAGTCTGGAGCACAAGAATAAAATCTTGGCTGAAGTTAGAGGTTTGATAGTCATTGTCAAATGGTATTAGAAGCCAGATAAACGGATGGGATTGCTTTGGGAGAGAGAATAAAGGGGACACAGGGGAAAACCGAAGGACCATCAAATTTTAAAAGATGAGCAAAAGCAGAAGTCACAAAAAACATTGAGAAGCAGCTGCTAGAGAAAGAAAGAAAACCAAGAGAGTACAGGGCCACAGAAGTTTTTCAAGGAGTTTTTCAAGGAGGAAGGGTGAAATACCAAGAGGTCAAATAAGATAAGATTAAAAACTGTATATTAGATCTAGCAACAAGAGGATTGAAAATTATCTCAATGAGAATGATCCCAATGGGATATTGGGAGCAGAAGCTATTTGGAATGTGTTGAGGAATGTGTCAAGATAGAAAGAAACTTGAGAAAATCACCTGGCAGAGCTGACATCTCTAAACATGAAAGTCAGAGTATTTATATTCAGAAACTCCTTTGGGAAGGTCTCATAGCACTTATTATTTTTCCACAAACTGCTCAGCTGCACAATGAGAGATGAAAAAAACCCCTACATTCATCTCACTCCCTCTTTCATTTTCCCCTCTAAATAAAGGCTACAGTAGATTTTATTTTACAAATTCAACTTGACTTTTGGTATATTGCATATTTATCTCCCGATTCAACAAACCATTTTGCATGAATGGGATACTTTCTGTATGGGCAAACTGGTCCTCTCTTCTGAAAGCTTATCACAAGTTGACTCAGGGAGAACCAGCAATTTCTCAAACATCTAAACTCATGTTAACAGTCATTTGGACAGAATTTAAAGAAGGATGCCAAATATTTCCTAAAGCAATTCTAAACAATCTCGGGAAAGACAAAAATTATAGACTTAAATTGTTTCCTCGTAGGGCTTCCCTGGTGGCGCAGTGGTTGGGAGTCCGCCTGCCGATGCAGGGGACATGGGTTCGTGCCCCAGTCCGGGAAGATCCCACATGCCACGGAGCGGCTGGGCCCGTGAGCCATGGCCGCTGGGCCTGCGTGTCCGGAGCCTGTGCTCTGCGGTGGGAGAGGCCACAGCGGTGAGAGGCCCACGTACCGCAAAAAAAAAAAAGAAAAAAAAAATTGTTTCCTCGTAAGACTCAGTTTTTGTTGATGGAGGTTTGCTGTTTTTTTTGTTTACTCTCAGGCTTATGTTTCTAGATTAATATTGGCTGCTTTTAAATGTAACTTATATTTCACTTTAAAATTTTAAAGTAAGTTTTATTGTACTGTTTTATTTAATTCTTTCAACAACTATGTGAAATAGATGCTATCTTAAGTAATTTCCCCAACAGTTGTACTCTTAGTAAGTGGAGTCAGGATGAAAATCTGAGTCGTCTGATTCCAAGTATTCTGATGTTCAGTTTAGGAAAACCTGGACTTTTATTCATATGGTCATGTATTTGCTTATAAGCTATATCTTGTATTTTGATGGGTGGATCATGGTACCTTATTATTTTTTATATTCGCATTTCTCTGATAACTAATGATGCTGAACACATTTTCACGCTGAGTGGTCATTTTGATATTTTTTTTTTGTGAAGTGTCTTTTTGAGTCTCTTGCCCATGTTCAGAATGGATTGCTCATTAGATGTATCTGTCAGAAATATTTTCTCCCAGTTTATGGCTTGTCTTTCTATTCTCTTAATGGTATTTTTTGATGAACAGAAACTTTAATTTTAATGAGGTCCAATTTTCAATCTTTTCTTTTAAGTCACTGTGATTTTGAGTCCTGTTTGAGAAATTTTTGCATATAATAATGTCATGCAGATATTCCTCTAACTTTTTTAGGCCACGAATTTTACTTTAAGAATTTTTTAGCAGCCAAACAAGAAAAGAATGTACAACCAAGTATAGAGTTCACAGTGTTCACAAGGTAAAAGTAAAATAATATTCAGAAATATCCTGATAATGAGGTCAGAGTAAAACTCCTCCTCTAGGACTGGTTTATATGTGGATTATAATGGTCAACAACCCCCCCAGATATCCTGACAATATTAACAGTGATGGGTTGCTTTTTATAACATCCCTTGATACAGCCAGTCACTTCATGCTAAAAGGCAAATGAGTAAAAATACTTCTTGAGTCAATATAAGACAGATTTAATTCTAGGGTAGATCACTGAGTATCTAGGCAACTTCCCTAGATAATATTTCCCTTCATAATGCATTTGAAAGGTTTTGAGCAACTCTGAGTATAAAATTGTACTCTCAAAGAGATATTTGAATTCAGTTATTTCATTTTGCTGGATTATTATGGACCATGTGCTTTAACAACTGGGAAACCTGGTGAGGACACACTTGTGCATACAAACCTATCCTGTTCTGCTGGAACGTGAATGAAGAAGTAACTTTTGTGAAGCCAAATTACGCTGTGGGCAGAGGAAACACTTGTGACGCCTATCAGTAAAGCACAGGCGCCGTGCAAAAATTTTTTGAAAGAATTTGATATTTCAGAACAGGTACTAAAATCATTCACTGTGAATAGTTAGAACTTGGATAGATTATTTTTATTTTATTAAAAAAATTAAATAACGTTGAGGTGATGCCAAAAATCCTGTTTTTTCCTTATGTCCTCTAAATTTTTCCCTGTCCGTAGGCCAGAAGAAACATTCTTTGGCATTATATGGTATTTGGTTTTGATTTTTAAAAATGAAATGAGAGTTCCCCTTAATCCTTACCTGAGTCTCATTTCTATCACTCTGTCTCCAGAGGCCATTACTACTATGAGTTTGGTGTGTATAATTATATATTATTCATCACAAGGAATATGTATTTGTTGTAGAACATTTGAAAAATGAAGGAAAATAAAATAATTAAGATCATTCACAATCCCATAGCTTAGAGACAACCCCTAAGATTTGATATGTTTCCCTTTCTCTATGAATACTATATAAATGTTTACAACAAAAAATTTTATAATGTTTCCACATGCAGCATAGCTTAATGGTTAAGAACAGAGACTCTTGAACTAGACAGCATTGGCGTGAAGCCCAGCTCAATATTTCCCTAGGTCTCCTCCAGACCCGCTCCACACAACCCCCTAACACCTCCACAAACACACACAACGTATAATACCTCCTCCCAGACCTTCTCTTAATTGTGGTTTATGTTCATTCGCATCATTTTACAGATGAAGAAGCTAAAACGCAGGACAGTTAGGCAATGGACCCAAGGTCACATTGCTAGGAAAGATGTACAGGGGTTTGTGGGGGGGAGGGCAAAGAAAGTGTTATAGGCAAGGTAGTCTTCAAGAAAGGTTAGGGCCTGAATTTTTCTAATTTTTATACAATTTTTAAAGGTTACTTTCCATTTACAGTTATTTCAAAATATTGTCTATGTTCTCCGTGTTGCACAATACATCCTTGAGCCTATCTTACACCCTATAGCTTGTACCTCCCATTCCCCCACCCCTATATTGCCCTTCCCCCCTCACACACTGGTAACCATTACTTTGTTCTCTATATCTGTGAGTCTGCTTCTTTTATGCTATATTGATTTTTTAAAATAACCTTTTTATTTTGGAATAATTTTAGTTTTACAGAAAAGCTATGAAGATAATTCAGAGAGTTCCAGTATACTCCCCACCTAGTTCCTGCTAATGTTAACATCTTATATTACTATGGTACGTTTGTCAAAACTGAAACATCAGTACATTAATATATTGAGATTTCTCCAGTTTTTTCCATTAATGTCCTTTTTCTGCTTCAGGACAACCCGACTCAGGACAACTCATTGCATTTAGTTGAACTAAGTTTTGAAGATGAATAATAGCTGGATGTACAAAGGGAAGGAAGGAAAGCTCAGGACAACGAGGTAGCTGCGGGGCAATGAAAGTCAGAGGTATTAAGCAGGACTAAGCAATGAGTATAATGGGTATAAGGAGGGGACTGACTTGGCCAGAACAGGCTGAGAAGCAGGTAGTAAGGAGTGGGAAGTTTTGGAAAATGAATTTGGATAAGAATGGAATTATCAAGCAGAGCCATTGTATTTCATGGGCCTTATGGGGAGGGTAGTCAAGGGAGCAAGTGTGTTTAAGGAAGTTGGGGAAAGAACCTGGATTTGCAGCCCTTCCTACTCAGATCCGCTGCTGGAGAGAGTCAGAGAAAAAGTATGCCTGGAAGAGGCTAAGGGAAATTTTGTCATCTAATTCTCACAGTAAACTTTCAGTTAAGTGTTATCATAATGCTCATTTCAGGAAAGGAAATTGAGGTTTATGACAAAAGTCATGTAATACGTGTAAGGTCAAAATATAATAAGTGGTGGTGCTGGAAATTGAACCGATGTTTGACTGACTCCAAAGCCTGTGCTCGATTGTCTAGTTCAATCTAAAATTTTCTTAATTACACTGACTGGAGTTCATAGTGTAATTCTCTTCCTCTCTGAAGCCGGTTGCTAGATGTTAGACATTTGTATTTCAACAGCTTTTTCTGAAGGAAGCCACCTGGGACTTTGATGTCCTGCAACACTCCTTCACGGCTCAGAACGTGTCTCCATTCCTTCATGGATAGTGGTTACACAATAAGGAAACCATTTGAGGGGATCAGTCATTTGAGTAATGGGGTCAGTTTGACCCTGGTGGGGTAACTATGTATTTTCAAATTTCAACTGATTTAGGGGGTTAGATCATGTCCCCTAGAGCTTAGGCTTCCACATTTTAGCTTGGGACTGGAGCCAGAATGAAGACAGGCAACACAAAAAGTGGCAGGAAGCAGCTACGGGCAGTGGCATCAGGAGAAAAGAAAGCCTGTATGATCTTTTTCCTTTCTTTGATTCCCGCTTGAAAATTAGTGTCTCTACAGGAATAAAGACATAGACCCACCTACTAGAGAATGGACTTGAGGATATGGGGAGGGGGAAGGGTAAGCTGTGACATAGCAAGAGAGAGGCATGGACATATATACACTACCAAACCTAAGGTAGATAGCTAGTGGGAAGCAGCCGCATAGCACAGGGAGATCAGCTCGGTGCTTTGTGACCGCCTGGAGGGGTGGGATAGGGAGGGTGGGAGGGAGGGAGATGCAAGAGGGAAGAGATATGGGAACATATGTATATATATAACCGATTCATTTTGTTGTAAAGCAGAAACTAACACACCATTGTAAAGCAATTATACTCCAAAAAAAAAAGAAAATTAGTGTCTCTGAGAGGGGAAATACCTGAGGCAAGGTCTTCAGAGCACCTCTCTCTGACTTCTCCCTTCCTTTATTCCTCCTTCTTTCCCTCTACCAATTCTTTTCAGATTTCC
Organism: Orcinus orca; assembly: GCF_937001465.1. Taxonomy (NCBI): domain Eukaryota; kingdom Metazoa; phylum Chordata; class Mammalia; order Artiodactyla; family Delphinidae; genus Orcinus; species Orcinus orca. Next base: position 71,902,588 of record NC_064569.1, on the reverse strand, counting down.
AGGTTTTCTCCTGGACTTCTGAAATAAAATAATACTCATCACTCGGTCTGGCAAAAACATTAAAAAATCAGCATTGGTTCTAAGATCACAATATTAACCTTCACGATTGATTACCCTGACATTTTCTTGGCATCCTGTTAAGATTGTATGCAGCATTTTTTATTTGTTGATTTATCTCTGAATTAAAACTGGTTGTCTTTTAGTTTTGCCTGATTTTCTTTTTACCCAATAATTCAATAGATACTCCTCAAACTCTCCTGATGACTTCTCCTCTTATAATTGATAAAAGCCCCAGTCTCTGACCTTCAACCGTTCTCTAGCCATACTCCTTTCTTAGGTGAACTTGCCCAGGCCCATGACATTAGAAACCATCTAATGCTGCTAACCAACCGATTTATATCTCCATTCCTGACTATTCTCCCAAACTCAAGTCATGTATCTGATTGACTATTTGACAACATCTCTTCTTGAATGTCTAATAGTCATCTCCATCTTATCAAGTTGAAAACAGAATTCTTAAGACGCCTCAAATTTTATTTTCCCAAAACCCTTCCCATCACTGTAAATGGCAACAACTCCCAACCATTTGCTTAAGCCCCAATTTTAGGAATCACAGTTGGTTTCTTGAGTTCCCTGCCTCCTCACTTCAATCCACAATCAAGTCCCATTGCCTCAACCTAAATCTGACCACTTCTTATCTCCACTGCTACTGCCTTAATTTAAACCACTATCCTGTTCAGTCTTAATATAGCAAGAGCCTTCTAACTGTCTCCTTGCCTCCATTTCTGCCCTTTGATCATCTATTTTCCACACAGCAGCCAGAAATACCTTTTAAATTTATAAAAGAGATCTGTCACTCTTCTGCTCAAAATTCTTCAACAGCTTCCCATCACACTAAAATAAAACTCAAACTACTTATCGTGGTCTACAAAACCTACCCTACACAGTCTGTTCCTGCTTTCCCTTCTGACTTCATATCCTGCCAATTTCTCCTTTTCTGATCCTGACTGACCTTCTTGCTAGTCCTCAAACAGGCCAAGATTGTTCCCACCTAATATCTTTATACTTGCTATTTTCTTCTTCCCACCCTCCATGCAGCTGACTTCTCCCAGGGTTAAGCATCTGCTAGTTGAAACCTTCTTGGATAGATCTTGTTCCACCACCCAATCTGTGTTGTCTCTTTCTTGCTAAGTAAAACTGAACATTGTGTACCTTCCCAACTAGAATATAAACTACTCAAATTTAGGGCTTCCCTGGTGGTGCAGTGGTTAAGAATCTTCCTGCCAGTGCAGGGGACACAGGTTCGAGCCCTGGTCCGGGAAGATCCCACATGCCGAGGAGCAACTAAGCCCGTGTGCCACAACTACTGAGCCTGCCCTCTAGAGCCTGCGAGCCACAACTACTGAAGCCCGCGCTCCTAGAGCTCGTGCTCCACAACTAGAGAAGCCACTGCAATGAGGAGCCCGCACACTGCAACAAAGAGTAGCCCCCACTCGCCTCAACTAGAGAAAGCCCGCGTGCAGCAACGAAGATCCAACGCAGCCAAATATAAATAAATAAAATTTATTAAAAAAAAAAAACTTCTCAAATTCAGGGACCTCTTGACTTAGCACATAATTAGACCTCACACTTTTTTTGACTGTTTGAATAAATACTCATCTCTTCCTTCTTGAATATTCCAATTCTAAACTTCCATAAATCTTGAATTATACAAATGTTCATTTTATGTCTTGTATATAAACCTTAGCAATTTTTATGAAAATAGAGACCCACAGAAAGCCAGGAAAGGCTAATTTAGCTCTTTCACAGTATCAAAACTAACACTATGGTTAATTCATTTTCTAAAAAGTCTCACATGAAAGATGTTATATGATAATTCACAGCTTAAACCTGAAAGTCTGTAAGCATTTTTGTTCTCATTGACACAATTAATCCATAAATGAAAGAAGATGGAGAGTTGGAGAAGGAGACCAGAAGGAAGAAGAAAAGAGATTAAAAATTATCAAGCACGTGCAATGTGAAAGGAAATTTTGCTGGAAACATTACATATCTTTTTTAGTCCTCCCTAAAAACCTTAAGGCATGTTTTCACTAACTTTGTTTTTCTGATGAAGAAAATGAGTTTGACTGTTTAATAAATTGCCTGAGCTCAGACAGGCGATTGGTGGTGGAATCAAGGATGCCAGATCTATTCACTTCAATAGCTAAAACATTTTGCACTCTATTACCTTGCATATCCAGAGTTATACTGACTATTCAAATATCTTATCCCTCGGGAATGACATGGTTTTATTGGGCCATAAAGTTTTAAAAGTAACTCCATTTGTATTTACTTACTGCCTTATTTATGGACTTATTAAATCCAACTGCTATTTGATCCAGACTCACTGAAGCTGGTGCTGGTGGAATGGTCTTTTCATAGGTAGGGGTAGTCTAACATCCTGAAACGTAAGTCATGTAAAACAAGACACATCGAGACCAAAAAACCCCAAAAAACAAAAAAACCCCAAAAAACAAAACTATTATAATAAGAGGAGATGAGAAAAAGAAATTATTCCCAAGTATATGCTTAAGTTTGGTCTTCAAAATAATACAATCTAAATTAGCCCTATGATTAATCTCATAAATGTACTTCTACTCTGCATCTAATAAATAGTTGGGGGGACAGGAGGAAAAGAAGCTAAGACAATTATGCCTAAACTATTTTAGAAGTCAGTGCTCCATTGTCTCTAACGTTTTTCCTTATTTTTTACTGACTTTTGTTTTGTTTTTTAGTTCAATGAACAAGTAGTCCCACGGCAATCATCTTACACTGTGTGCACATTGGTGCCTGTATCTTTAAAATCCTTTGTTGACTTTCTCACTCTTTAGTCAAAACAGTAGCTTCCACTGGTATTACATTTATGATTTGCGAAATCTCTTAGATATAATATCGTATCATTGTCCTAAGAACCTTGGGTTTGCCAAGAGCAGAGAATTTAGGAATGCGTGTCTGGTACTGGATTATCTAGGTTTCACTCTATCATTTATTAGCTGTGTGACTATTAGACTTAATGCCTTTTTGCCTCAATTTCCACAACTGGGAAATAGAGATATAGACATGGGATACCTTTCTCATAAGATTTTTTCGAATAAAGTATAAGTGACTTAACACTTTAATTAAAAATATAATTATCATCTACTAATTTTAATCAACATTTTAGAATATTCGGAATGGAAGATACGGTTTCTTCTCACGCTGTGTATTTCAATTAGGTACAAGTAAAGCTCTTTCAATCAAAGTATTTAATTGGCTCCTCACTTGCTAATAGAAATTAAGACCAGGCCCCTCAGCTCAGGAATCCCCAATGTGGGGTTCCATTGTGTGCTTCATGAATAGGTATTAATTCTTGTCATTTCTTTGTGTGTTTTGCATGCCCAAATGGAAACACATTTACTCCACGGCACACTAAAGAATAATTTTGACTAATGATTTCTTCGGAAAAATTTAATGATGATAGCTATATGGATAGCATATTAGAGGTTAGGATTTGCTCTCACATCGATTATTTTATGCAGTGTGTATACTTTAATATGTTCGTTTACATATAAGGAAAATCCAGAGATTCACTGATTTTCATACATTTATACAAGCAATTTTCACACCCATGATAGGGTACAAGATAGAGTGGAGGTTCAGCCATTAGTACTTTTTTTTTTTTTTTTTTTTTTGCGGTACGCGGGCCTCTCACTGTTGTGGCCTCTCCCGTTGCAGAGCACAGGCTCCGGACGTGCAGGCTCAGCGGCCATGGCGCACGGGCCCAGCCGCTCCGCGGCATGTGGGATCTTCCTGGACCGGGACACGAACCCGTGTCCCCTGCATCGGCAGGCGGACTCCTAACCACTGCGCCACCAGGGAAGCCCAGCCATTAGTACTTTTAAGTCTAAATTTCCTTGTCTGTAAACTGGAGATAACAAATACCTACCTCTCTAGTGGATTATTGAGAGTATTAAACGGATAATATGTAACAAGAACCATTCCAGGCACACAGTAGAGGTAAAGTCAATGTTAGTAGTGCTACTTTTAGACAGATGACAGAAACAGTCCTTTGCATTTCAATGGAACACTGAGTATCAATATATATCACCTATAAATTAAACTGCGGTTAAATAAGTAATCCAAGTTGTATGCGTGTGTGTGTGTGTGTGTTTCTGCATTGGTGGCTCAATGAGCTTTACTTAAGATTTTATTCTTAATATGCTTTTCCCAGAATTGGTGCTTATTATAATTTCTGTCCTCATAGTTTATGTGACTGCTTTCTCAGAATTCAAAACAAGCCTCCAAAAGCCCATTCTGAACTATAACAACCTGAGATAGCAATAAAATTTGCATGAGGTAAATATCCTCTTCTAGGGGAAGACAAGTCTGTAAAGGATACAATAAAGCAATTCCTTCAGTGAAGAAAGCAACAGTATACCCGGGTTAGAAATACATTGCATTTTTTAAAAATTAATTAATTAACATTTAATTGGAGCAAAATTGCTTTACAATGTTGTGTTAGTTTCTGCTGTACAATGAAGTGAATCAGCTATATGTATACCTATATCCCCTCCCTCTTGGACTTCCCTCCCACCCTTCCCATGCCACCCACCTTGGTTGTCACAGAGCACTGAGGTGAGCTTCCTGTGCTATACAGCAGGTTCCCACTAGCTATCTATTTTATACATGGTAGTGTTTTTATGTCAAACCTAATCTCCCAATTCGTCCCACCCTCCTCTTCCCACTCTGTGTCCACATGTCTGTTCTCTATGTCTACATCTCTATTCTTGCCCTACAAATAGGTTCATCTGTACCATTTTTCTAGATTCCACATATATGTGTTAATATATGATGTTTGTTTTTCTCTTTCTGGCGTACTTCACTCTGTATGACAGACTCTAGGTCCATCCATGTCTCTACAAATGACCCAATCTCGTTCATTTTTATGGCTGAGTAATATTCCATTGTATATATGTACCACATCTTCTGTATCCAACATCTATCATTGGACATTTAGGTTGCTTCCATGACCTGGCTATTGTAAATAGTGCTGTAATGAACATTGGGGTATATGTGTCCTTTTGAATTATGGTTTTCTCAGGATATATGCCCAGTAGTGGGATTGCTGGGTCATACGGTAGTTCTATTTTTAGTTTTTTAAGGAACCTCCATACTGCTCTCCATAGTGGCTGCATCAATTTACATTCCCACCAACAGTGCAAAAGGGTTCCCTTTTCTCCACACCCTCTCCAGCATTTATTGTTTGTAGATTTTTTGAGGATGGCCATTCTGACCAGTGTGAGGTGATACCTCATTGTAGTTTTGATTTGCATTTCTCTAATAATTAGTGATGTTGAGCAGCTTTTCATGTGCCTCTTGGCCATCTGTATGTCTTCTTTGGAGAAATGTCTGTTTAGGTCTTCTGTCCATTTTTTAATTGGTTTGTTTTTTTTGATATCAAGCTCCATGAGCTGTTTGTATATTTTGGAGATTAATCCTTTGTCCATTGCTTCATTTGCAAATATTTTCTCCCATTCTGAGGATTGTCTTTTCATCTTGTTTATGGTTTCCTTTGCTGTGCAAAAGCTTTTAAGTTTCATTAGGTCCCATTTGTTTATTTTTGTTTTTATTTTCATCACTCTAGGAAGTGGGTCAAAAAAGAGCTTGCTGTGGTTAATGTCAAAGAGTATTTTTCCTATGTTTTCCTCTAAGAGTTTTATAGTGTCTGGTCTTAAATTTAGGTCTTTAATCCATTTGGAGTTTATGCTTGTGTATGGTGTTAGGGAGTGTTCTAATTTCATTCTTTTACATGTAGCTGTCCAGTTTTCCCAGCACCATTTATTGAAGAGGCTGTATTTTCTCCATTGTATATTCTTGCCTCTTTTGTCATAAATCAGGTGACCATATGTGTGTGGGTTCATCTCTGGGCTTTCTATCCTGTACCCTTGATCTATATTTCTGTTTTTGTGCCAGCATCATACTGTCTTGATTACTATAGCTTTGTAGTGTAGTTTGAAGTCAGGAAGCCTTATTCCTCCAGCTCCATTTTTCTTTCTCAAGATTGCTTTGGCTATTTGGGGTCTTTTGTGTTTCCATCCAAATTGTAAAAAATTTTGTTCTAATTCTGTGAAGAATGCCATTGGTAGTTTTACAGGGATTGCACTGAATCTGTAGATTGCTTTGGTAGTATAGTCATTTTCACAATATTGATTCTTCCAGTCCAAGAACATGGTCTATTTCTCCATCTGTTTATGTCATCTTTGATTTCTTTCATCAGTGTTTTACAGTTTTCTGAGTTCAAGTCTCTTGCCTCCTTAGGTAGGTTTATTCCTAGGTATTTTATTCTTTTTGTGAGATGGTAAATGGGTTTGTTTCCTTAATTTCTCTTTCTGATATTTCATTGTTAATGTATAGGAACCAGAGATTTCTGTGCATTAATTTTGTATCCTGCAACCTTACCAAATTCATTATTAGTTCTAGAGAAATACAGTGCATTTTGAACCTAATACAAAGAGTGTGAAACATAATTTTGAGTTACCTTGGCAAGATGTGACTGGATGATTCAAAGATAAAAGGTATAAATGGCTTATAAAATGTTTCAAGGGGATTATAGAACATCAAAGAATTATTGTTAAACAAAAATTTGATCGAAAATGAATCAGAAACTTCAGAGCTAAGTTAAGTTTACTTAAAATGAACATGGTTGTAAAACTTTTTTAAAAAGGCAATGATGAAAAGTGAACATTAGATTGGATTTTTTAAAAATTGAGAATCAAAAATTTGGTAAATGCAAACCTAGATCTAATGCAATTCTGCCAATATTAGAAATAATATTATTCTATTGAGGCAGAGGGGGCTGCGAGCACTGCGCAGAATAGAGGGCTGGGTTATGATCCTGGCCTCTACCATGTGCCCTTGGATGGACAGAGGGCTCTCTCTGCATTCAATTTCCTCATCCAGATAATGAGGATGTTTGTAACACCTGCTCTGCCTCCTTCCTACAGAGTGGATATCAGGATCAAAGGAATAGATATAAAAATAGATTTTGAATTTTAAGATGTTCCACAAATGTTAGATAAGAGAAAGAACAATGAAATAACACTGTAGGTTCAAAAAGGATACATTTCCAGATTTGACTTAAAACAAACAAAAATAAATTGTGCTTCTTTAGAAAGCCATGTGTATTATCCATTAACTATTGCTATCAGTTATCTAACAAACTATCCCAAAATTTACTGGCTTAACTTATTTCATCATGATTCTGTGAGTTAGAAATTTGGGCTGGGTTCACTTGGGTAGTTCTTCTGCTATTCTCATCTGGAGTTATTCATACAACTGCAATCATCTGGAGGTTTAACTGGGGATGGATGGTATAAGCTGGTTATGTTTCTGATGATTACTACTGGCTGTCAGATAGTTGGTTGAGGGACCTTCAGAGGGGAGGGTTCTTCTTGCTCCAGGAGGCCTTTTATCTTCAGTTTGTTAGATTAGGTTTCCTCACATGGTACCTCAGCACAGTGATTCAAGGGGGTGAGAACAGAAGCTGTAAGGTCTCCTGGAACCTAAGCTTAAAAGTCCTCTATCATCATTTCTGCTGTATTCTATTGGTCAAACCAAGTAACAGCCCAACTGAAATTTAAGGGCTGGGAAAATAGACTCTGCCTCTGGATGGGGGAAGTGGACAAGTCACATTACAAAAGCCCACAGGGATGGGAGGAAGTATTGTGGCCATTTTCACAGACAATTTACCACACCACAATTCGGTATTTGATTACCCATCTTTTAAATTATTGGTAAAGGAAGGACACTCCTTGAGGGAGTTTCATTTGCACAAATCCCAAAGAAAAAGTCACATTTTCAATAACCTGAATGGGAAAAGATTTGAAAAAGAATAGACAAATGTATATGTATAACTGATCACTTTGCTGTATACCTGAAACTAACACAACATTGTTAATCAACTATACTCCAATATAAAGTAAAAATTAAAAAACAATAGTAAGTCAATGGCAAAAGTGAATCCATTAGATAGCAAGTACCAGAATAAGTTAGGAAAAGACAAGGCAGAATACATGGTCAAGATAACCATACTGAGAACTATGTGGGTTAAACCAAAGGAAAGGGGTATTAAAGCCATGCAATAAGTAAAGTCACCTTAGGGTAAAAGACTAGAAATCATAGTGAAGGGCATAACTGGAAAGATTTTTGGAGAAGCAGAAAATATAAATGAGAGTTCTCTCAATAGGACCCAAGTAGGATTGAGCAGGAAGGAAATCAGGGTATACGTAGCATCATTTCTAGAGGTAGCAAGAGCAGGTGCTGTATTTGGTCCATGATCCAATACATGAAGTTGTGTGAGGACAGGTAGGGTCAAATAGCCTCAGTTAATGCCAAACTAGGAAGACGCTGACCAAGAGGAAAAGTTAGGTTCACAAATTTGAAAATCTATACAGGAACGAAAGAGAATCCCACCAGAATCAGTTCCTAGGGTGATCTGAATAATTTTCTCAGTTGGCATCTTTTCAGCCTGTTAATAGTGTATGTACTAATTACTTATCAGCAGCCATTCAAAAACACATATTCAGCATGCACAATGTTTTAAGCACCAAACTAGGCTGTGGGGATACAGGTCAAGCAAAATGTATTCAAGGGCTTACAGACATTATCAATACAAGTGATAATAGTTATAATAACACAAAGTCTAGGAGAAGTCATAGAAGGGACGTCTCACTCAGGCTTGGATACAGGGCAGGCTTCCTGGAAGATTAATGTCTAAGCTGGGGCCACAAACATGGGAAATTATCACTGCATGGTGGGGAGAGGAGTGCTGGCTGTATCCTTAAAGGAACCTTAGGCCAAGTACTGCTGGACATATTTATAGAACTCTTGCTTGACAGTTTTGCTCTTGGAATTATAATAACCATAATTACAATTGTTATCAACTACTAAATTCCTACTGCATGCTATACACTGCACTAGGCTCTCTATATTATCATTAGTCTTCACAAAAACAAATTGCATAGAGTATCTATTCCATTGCACACACACACACACACACACACACACACACACACACAAATGCAGAGTTGGATAGGTTAGTAAGATATAGAGGTTGGTTTAGTGCCAAACCATAGCCCTTTACTCTAGGGTATATGGCCTTTTGATAAGACCATGGCAGACAAATCAGAAACTGTGTTTACCACCATCCTTGCTACTCTCAGAAAGACCATCAATTAATCTCAGCTAAAGGACTGCTTATTTCTAAAAAAACTTGCTTGTGTCTTACATCGTGTGCATCTTAAATTCTTTGACTTCTTCAACAAGGAAATAATGGTCATGCACATTTATGTTCAACCAATATGTAGATGTGGCTATTTAATAATATTTTTCTTTTGAAAATTGAAAGCAGTGTTTCACAACAGGGTTGTACACATTTCTGTATCTCTGAAGGGATAGCATATTAGCTTGCAAAGCTTACTCAATGTCATACTTTTAATTTTGAAAAGGGAAAGTCATATTGTTTTTGTAATTGTTTTGTATTGTTTTTTAACAGAAATGAGCACCACAGAATCTTCTGTGCTGATACTAGAGAGGCAGGTGATATTGATTCTGAGAGGGGTTTGATGGGGAGAGGAAGATTTTTGCTGCTGTGTAAGTGGAAAGGATGAACATTTAAAATACACACACACACACACACACACACACACACACACTCACTCAAAGGGTCCGTGATCTAATAAAAAGATGAAAAATATCTTACAAAGGAATGGACATATCTTCTTTTTGGATACTTTCTGATTAGAGTAGGAATTATATAGTTGGGGGAGGGGCTTGGGGTACATTAGAGTCACAATGTGGATCCTTATCTTCATTCCTAAGCTTAGCAGGAAGTCTTTCAGAATATAATACTGAGAATTTGTAAGACTACCTTTGACTTACAGTGGTCCATTTGGTGAATAAGGAACGTTAAGTTTTCATAAAAGCAAATTTATACATTCTTAGTCTCTAAGATACTGGCTACAAAAATCTTTCAGATTTTAGCCTTCATTTATAAGGTTACACTTAGAAACATGTATACAGACTTGTACATAGTAAAAGCAGCATAAAAGGTACAGTTATCCTATTACTGGGGTGTCAATAATTTCTCCAAGTCAAGCAGGTTTGTGGATTTCATTTGAAGAACACATTTGCTGTGCATGGTGAAACATCTTTTGAAAAGAGTGATCAATGATTGGTGACCAAAGAAAAATGACACATATGGAATATAAAGTTGGAGACATGAACACAACCAGCTTCAGAGAGAAACAGTGCAAGTGTATTTAGAATGGACAGCAGGCTTTGCAATCTGTTGCACTGGAGTTTTAGGGACTTACCAGAGACAGTGTTTGTTATTGCAGAACATTTTGCTTCCCAGGAGGAAGGAAGATTAACCAAAAGAAATACAACATTGAAAATTACACAGATGATACAACAAAATAAAATCCTAGACTATAAGCCACAAAAGGCCCAATATATTAGCTTGGGAATTACTAGAGTGGCCCACAATCTAGTGCTTCCATCCTAACGATGTTTATAGAAAGAGAAGATTGAGTAATGCTTGCCCTGGCTTTTCAGCAAAGCCCCTGCTACCACCTCCCACAATCCCCACTCTTTTGTGGCTTCTTGGGCTTCTGTAATTTCCTTTTGACACATTTGACTTTTTGTCTCCTAAAATCTGGTTTGCCTGGGGAATGTGTGTCAAAAATCAGGCCTTATTTACTCATTGGGAAAGTGACCACTAGTGTGGAGTTGGGCATACCTAATGGGAAGAAAGAAAGAAGGGCCACGTGCTCACCCACCCGCCACACAGGACAGCCACTTCTGGGCAATGTGCCATCTTGTTCCAAACAGCGCAATGAAAACCGCAGGTCAGGCCAATTGGCGTCTCAGGCCTAGAGTATGCTGGTTAATTGATGTTCTAGCCAGAAGCCTTCTCTAAGTTTCAGAAATTCCTTCTTTGTATTCTGAGATATCTGAAATTCTTCTCTCTCCCTTAAGAGGACAATCCCTAGGGTTGTTTAAAAATGCATTTGCTCTTTAATTCAACAACATTCAATCATTGAGATGGTTAAGTTAGCTTGTAAATAATGTTTCTATGATGTTTAACCTAGTTTCTTAACCCAGTAATTACTTTCGTTTTTATTTATTCTTCCTGGTACAGCAATCCTATGAAAGAAAGATAAAATGTAAAACATTTCAAAATAGCTCTATTTCATTATGGAAGAAGGAGATAGTATTATTTTTCCTTTAGGGTCATATTTTATAGTTTTGAATCCTGTTATGGTAAAGCTGGAGGAACTCATCAGTTGATACTCAATGTTTATTGGCCATTCCCATGCTGTACTTCCTATTGGCTCTCTATAAAAATAACAACAATAACAGCAACAATAACAAAAACAAATATATTGATGAAAATAATGACATTGAGAACTCTGACTAGAAAATTTGTAATTCCTCATTGAATAGCCTATTATTGACCCCTATTATATTATGTTATTGTACTGTTATTATAATAATAGTTGATCTTTATTGTGGGTTTACTTTGTACCAGGTGGCTTACTAAGCACTTTACATGTATTTTCACATTTAACCAATATGATAGCCCTTTAAAGTAGTACTAATAATATCTCCATTTTATAGGGTTTGAATTGATGTTTAAAGCAATTTATTTGAGGTAATGTAGCTTACTAGTGACAAAGCAGGGATTGCAATGTGTGTATCTGTCTGACTCTAAGGTCCCCAAGTTCTTCAACCACTGCTTTACTTACTACCTCTACTATTCTTAGCCTCTTGAACAAGTTTCTCTTAAGTGCTGGTCTGCTCTTTGATTTTAAGTTTAGCTAAATTCAACTAACACTTGTTGAACCCTTACACAGTCCCAGGCATACAACCAAAATGTTTCTCTTGACATAGGTGTCTTTGCCTCCCTACTTTGCAGTTTCCTTAATGTAAATAAAGATAACAATACCTACCTCATAGGATAGTTAAGTATATTATGAGTAAAAGATAGCTATCATTATTAAAAAAATAAGTTCCTGGCATAAGGTGGGTAATCAATAAATGTTGGATGGATGAATGAATGAAGGTATAGTGAGACAGAGTCTTGTCTATAAGAAGTTAATAGTATGGTTGTGGGAGCAACAGAAATACCTTAGCTATCTGTGCTTCCATACCATGAGTTTTATATTGATAAGACACACAGGTTCTACTGGTGCAGAAATGAGCACATTAACCTTGGGCAGGAATGACAAGGCAGCAAATTCTGGGAGGTTTCTTGGAGGAGGAAAGGAAAAAAGGTTAAAAAAAAAAAGGCAGGCTGGAAATGTCAGTGTGGCTCAAGGATTACAGTGGGAAAGACAAGAAAGAAGAAAACCAGTTAGGAGATTATTTGATTATTGTAATCCTTAGGACAAAAAAAAGAAAATTGATGAAAGTTTGAACTTGGCAGTGATAGGGAATGAAAAGATAAGGATGAATTCCAGGGGTATTGGAGTGTTTGGCAAGGCTTAGTGACTGATTAAATGCAGGAGGTGGACGAGAAGGACACAGAACTGTTTCTGGCTTGTTCAACTCTACAGAGGATGATGTCATCGAGATGAGAAACACAGGTTCCACAGTGTAATTCTGGGGAAGTTATTATCTTCTTAATCTTTACTTTCCTTCTGTGTAAACTTAAGATAGTAACAGTCCTTATCACATATAGTTGGGGTGAGGCTAAGGTGATATGACAACAGGTGAACAGTTTAGCACAATGGCTGGCACTCAGTAAGTGCTCGATACATAGCTCTCTTACTCTGTGGGGTTGGCAGTAGGGCTGGAACAGCAAAGAGCCAATACTTTCAGTGATGTGGTATCTAGTACGAGTTGCTTATAAGTTATCTAGATCAGTGTATGGAATGCCTGAAAGAACATCTGGCAGTTTGTGAATGTCAGGAAAAGAAGACACACCCTTTGGGCTGAAATATGATTTTAGAGACGTTTTCAGTTTAAGTACAAGAGATCACAAAATCAAGCATGGCCCTTTCTGAGGCTTGATAATAGGGTTAGCCAGTAAGGAAGGCATGTTGGAGGAGGAGTCTCTGCCACTCCCACTAGAGGACAAATCTAGGACTCTCACAGCCTCTATAATTCCATCTTCAAAAGCAGACTGTGACTGCTTGCTTCTGGAATGCAGTAGTTGCCACCCAAACCCAGAAAACTATCTTCCTTCCTCCAAATTGTACTTTGGGCGTCATAATCACTCTTGACTTACTAATGGGGGGCAGTTAAATCTACTTTTTAATTCAGATTTAACTGGTATGTTATCATGCTCAACCTATTGCTATTTTCTATTTGAGCACAGCTATTTAGTCTGTAATCATTTCTCCCACTTTATCTTTTTTTACTGCTTGAAATTGGTTTTTGGTTCATTTTACCATTTAAAATGTCCTCATGGTATTGATATTTAAAATAGCCCATGGTCTTTGGCTCTTTATTTATAAAATAAAATTGTATTTAGTTTATTCCTTAGTGAGATTCATCCCCTATTTTACTCAGGAACTGGAGTGAGAGGTGGACTCTTGCATTTTGTGGGATTTTTAATGACTGCCTGTATTTTAAAAGTAAGTGAATGTGAAAGATGAACCCTTTATTCATACTAAATCCAACCATTTAGCACTCAGCCTTATATGAAAAGAAAATCCATGATATCCAATAGCCAACTATTTGCCAAATCCGTGAAATGTCTGGCTCTAGGATTTTTATGTCATTTTTTACAGCAAATAACTGACTTATAGATTAACTTCAGTTCTTAAGGTATCACATAGACATGTAGATGTATTCTTTTTAAATTATTATGCAGACCAACTCAAGTCATAAAAAGCACAATTCAGTTTCTTCATGAAGCAAAGTGAAGCACAGTTAAAAAATATATATATGGGGGCTTCCCTGGTGGCGCAGTGGTTGAGAGTCCGCCTGCTGATGTGGGGGGCGCGGGTTCGTGCCCCGGTCGGTCTGGGAGGATCCCATGTGCCGCGCAGCGGCTGGGCCCGTGAGCCATGGCCGCTGAGCCTGCGCGTCCGGAGCCTGTGCTCCGCGACGGGAAAGGCCGAGACAGTGAGAGGCCCGCGTACCGCAAAAAAAAAAAAAAAAAAAAAAAAATATATATATATGTGTGTATATATATATATATATAGACCTTCTGAGGAAAGTAAAGCAGAAATATTTCCCATTAATAGAACATTTAACAAACACAAAAAATAATTTGAAGAACATTTTCAGCTAAGGAATTTGGGGGAGTAAATTAATAGTACAGTTTGTCGAATCTTTGCCTGACATGTACTGTTTATGCAAAATGTTGCCAGCAGACTCATATCTTAATTCACCCAACACCAAATGCAGCCCAGCCTGTTTATGTAACCTAAGAACTCACTCTATAAGTAACTGTTTTTTCTTGGATTTCTTGAATAGGTATTCACTGTAAATAAACTGACATTTTAAAACTTTCTTCGATTTGGAAGCTGTTTAAATATTTAAAGAATAGAATAAGTTCCAAATTTGTTTATGAGAAAATGAACATCAATGACTCTCTTCTGTAGTCTGTACTAAGGCACAAGAGCAGATTTCTGATTAGATTTTACACATTTTGAATATTTTAGAGTGCACATTCATTTTTTTTTTTTTTAGATGTTGGGGGTAGGAGTTTTTTAATTAATTAATTTATTTTTGCTGTGTTGGGTCTTCATTTCTGTGCGACGGCTATCTCTAGTTGTGGCAAGCGGGGGCCACTCTTCATCGTGGTGCACGGGCCTCTCTGTCATGGCCTCTCTTGTTGCAGAGCACAGGCTCCAGACGCGCAGGCTCAGTAGTTGTGGCTCACGGGCCTAGTTGCTCTGCGGCATGTGGGATCCTCCCAGACCAGGGCTTGAACCCGTGTCCCCTGCATTAGCAGGCAGATTCTCAACCACTGCCCCACCAGGGAAGCCCCACATTCATTTTTATTTGTCAAAATTTTAATCCACTTGTTATATTGCAGAATAAACATCTTATTGAAGATTTATCTTGTAGATTTGTTTCCCTTTTTCTTTCCATGACCAGAAAGTCACCTTGTTGTCTTTAGCCTGGTAAGCTACCTTTGAGGAAACAAATCACTCCCTTTCTGACTCTGTGTGTGTGTGCATGCACGCACAGGTGGGAGGAGGAAATTACGGGGTTCTTTGGGGCAATCAGAATTACCACCCCAGGTAGTTAGGCAGGTTACCCCATAGCAGTGCTTATTTAAAAAGGGTGTCATGACCCCCTTTATCTTTCAGGAGCATAAAAAGAATTGAAACTTTGGAGTGAGATACCCCAGTGAAGGAAAGGGCAAGATGGTTTTAAGTTTGCAGATGGACACGAGAATTAATTCTGACACTCTTTTTTTAAAAATAATTTTATTTAATTAATTATTATTATTATTTTTGGCTGCATTGGGTCTTCATTGCTGTGCGCGGGCTTTTCTCTCGAGTTGTGGCAAGCAGGGGCTACTCTTTATTGCGGTGTGCAGGCTTCTCACTGCAGTGGCTTCTCTTGTTGCGGAGCACGGGCTCTAGGCGTGCAGGCTTCAGTAGTTGCAGTACGTGGGCTCAGTATTTGCAGCACATGGGCCCTAGAGTACTTGAGCTTCAGTAGTTGTGGCACATGGGCTCAGTAGTTGTGGCACACGGGCTTAGTTGCTCTGCAGCATGTGGGATCTTCCAGGACGAGGGCTTGAACCGTGTCCCCTGCATTGACAGGTGGATTCTTAACCACCTGGGACCAGGGAAGTCCCAATTCTGACACTCTTGAAGCAGCATTTTAAGGGATTGGCCAGCCTGAGGTGTCGTAAACAATACCAGGCTGAGGTTGGCTTGGGAGAAAATTCACGTTCCTGTGCGGGGACCTGGACCCAGGGTACATCCCCATCACCTCTGTGACTGTAAAGCCTTTAGAACCAAAAGCAGTGACAGGCTTCTCTCCTTGGGGAGTGAAGGTCAATCTTCCCACCCTTCAGACTCCTTAGACCATGGGCTTCCTACCAATCTGACAGGTGAGGATGTGACTGGTTTTATTTTTTTTTAAATAAGCAAAACTACCATAATTTAAAATTGGTATAGCAATTCATAGCAGCTTTATTTTAGGTGACTTCAGCATTTTTGCTTTCTTTTGCAACATGTACCAGCATTAAGCACTATGCCCTAGTGTCAGAGCTAATTGCATTTTCAGACAGTGGGTTACCATGTTGGGGCAAGTGGTTGGAAATACAAAATAAGGAGCAGAAACTGAGGGTATCTTTTTGAATATAGAGTTCCATCTCACCTGAAGATACATTAATCTCTTGGGTAGTTCAGACTACTAAACTGTCTCTAGAGTGGCAAATAACAGAAAAAAATAGAGACGGCGAAGAGACAGCTTAAGTGGTTGTGTCTTGGAGGTAACTGAAGTGCTCTGCGCCAAGGCCACAATGACTACAGCAGGAAGTTTCAAGGAGCTAAAACTGTGTTTGGGAATATAGGCCATGCTGGTTGAATTTCTTAACTCTTACCAAAATATATTAAAATTAAAAAATATATACACCCCCCTAATTTAACAATTCTACTATTGAACATGTTTCCTAAAGAAGTAAAAGCACTATTATGTGAGAAGAAATGTAAATGTAGGAAGAGATGGAGATTTTTATGTTAATTTATTGACACAAACATAGAGATGTTTATGGCAGGACTGTTTGTGGTGGACAAAAAAAAAAACTGGGAAATTGAGAAGATTTAACAATAGACGAATGGTTGAATACATTTTGGCACATCCATGCTATGCAATATTATGCAAAATTTAAAGAATGATATACAATTATATGTGCATTGTTCCAGATTGATTACTAGGTTACAAAAGTAAATTTAGGATGATGTGCATAATATGATAACATGATCCCTTTGTACTAAATCAAAATAAAAACTGTGTGTGTGTGTGTGTGTGTGTGTGTGGCACGTGCACAGGTGCACATTTTTGTGAGTATGGAGAAAGATGTGGAAGGATACACCAGACTGTTATTTGTTATCTCACTGGAGCAGGATTGGAAGAGTTGATGGGGTAGAAGGTAGGATCTATAAACTCAATCACTTTTAATGACTAGGTTTGTTTAGAGCTGCTTGATTATCACAGTTTTCAAATTCAGTCTCTTTAAAATGAAAAACAAAACAACAACAAAAAACACAAAAAATTGGCCTAAAGTTGCCAATTTTTTACTTTGTCAAAATAGAACATTTAAATATTTATATTATCAATATTTTATAAAAGAAAAGACATTTAAAACAAAAAGAAAGGAAAGGCATGAGCTAGAGGTGTTCTTTCCAAGAAAGATAAGCTTTCTTTCTTGAAAAGATAACCACATGTAATATTGCTCTTATTTTTCTCAACATAATTCAGTGAAAACCTTATCATGGACCAAGTTTATGAGCCATTTGTCTAGTGGAAAGCACTGAACTCAGAGTCAGGACATTCAGATTTTAGCACTCACTTTCTCAGCTTTAGACAACTTAACCCCTCTGGGCTATCTCATCTGGAAGGTTCATCAGAGAAGTCTTTAAAGCCCTTTTGCCTTGTAACATCTTATTATTCGTGATGATTTCACTTCTCACTCTTCTAACAACTCCTCTGTTCTTTGTTTTTATTCATTCATTCATTTAGCAAATGTTTATCGAGCACTTATCTATAGATCTGGCATTGTGATTGCCACTGGGAATGTAGCCATGAACAAGATAGGCAAAATCCTTTTTCTCTGAAAGGTTAAATTCTCTTGGAGGGACAATAAGGAAGCCAGTGAGTAAATAGATAGAGAATTATAGATTGTGGCAAGTGCCTCTGTGGCAATAAATAGGCTGATGTGATGGAGTGTGAATGTGGAGGCTTTAAGGAAAAGTAACCTCAGCTGAGTTTCCAAGGAAGGGCTTTCTGTGGATTTGAGCTGAGACCTGAAGAATGAGCAGGCATCAGCGACATGGGATCTGGATAAAGAGCACGCCATGCAGAGGTAACAGTTCATGAATTGGTAAAGGACTTGGTTACTCCAGGGACAGAAAGGAGGCCAGCGAAGCTGAAGTGTAATGAACAAATGGGGGAGGGGAGTGAAGGAGTAGGTTTGACAAAAAAAAGGATAAAGAAGTGGGCAGCCAGATCACAGACTGAATTTTCATATAAATGCAATGGGAAGCCATTAAAAGGTTCTAAGCAGGGGAACAATATGATCTGATTTATATTTTTAAAATGACCACTGGCTGCTGGGTGAACAATGGATGGTTTGGATGGCAGGGACAACAATTTGCAGCAGTCCAGGTAAGATATGATGCTACTTTGGATTAGAACTGTAATGAAGAAAATAGAGTGGAGTGGAACAATGCACGAGTATTTTGGAAGTCAGATCGACTAGAATTTCTGGATTGGTTGCAAGGGATAAAAGGAAGGAAAGAACCAAGGCTCACTCCATTGTTTCTGAGTTGGGAAACTAGATAGAAGGTGGTACCACTTACTGAGATGGAGAGAGGACCCAGAATGTAACTCCTTATTGGGAGTTGGGTGTGGGAATCAAGAAACTTGTTTCAACTGTGAAGAGCTGGAAATGCTGATTAGCCATCCAGGTAGAGACATCAAGTAGTGGTTAAGGGGCTCAGGGGAAAAGTCAGGGCAGGAGATAGACATTGAGACTCATCAGCATATGAATGATGTTTAAAGTTATTTAAAGAGAAAGAGGGTGTTGAAGCTTCAGCCCTAGGCAGCTCAACATCTATAGGTTGATTCCAGATCTACCAGCAAAGCTAACTAAGAAACAGTGATCTGTGAGGTAGGAAGGAAAATCCATGGTGTGCTAAGATGTCTGTAATTTATTTTAAAATACCTCAGCATAGACACTGTGATATGATGTATGTGACATCAACTGCCTTACTTAGGAGTTCACGGAGAATAGTAGGCTCAACATTTAATCAGAAAAGATTACACTCTGGGACATCTTTATTTTATGCTGGCGTAAGAAGCTCTACTTATATTGGAAGTGGTGTTTCATTGATGAAATTAGCTTTTCAATTAACAAGAGGATGTTTATAAATGTTTTCATTATTAAAAATTAGTTTTATTTAAGTTATGTGAGATGCTTCTCATACACAGGATAGTAAAAATATGTAATTTTGTACCTAGTGCATGGAAGTATTCAATAATTGTTGGATGTGTTTGTTTGTTTTTTCTCATTCCTTTGAAGCCACTATTTCTCTAAAATTCCTAATTTGTATATAATTTCCAAAACTATTCTTTAACTGTTCTCTTACTCTGGTATTTCTACTATGTCATTTGCTCTCTCTTTAAGGCACTTAAAAATTTTGCTCAGAGCCTGGAATAAGAATACTTAATGGCAGACCTATCTTTATAAATCACCAGAATTAACAAAAGGTTTTAAAATATGTATAATGTTATGTCCTCCCAGAGGCTTGTTATTAAACACTTAAAATATTGAAGGAATATTTTATGTCAATTATGGGAGGAAAAACTTAGAAAAAGATTTAAAATAGTGAAGTAGAAGAGCAGAAAGAAGAAAGGAAAAAAGTGGTCTGGGGAGATTAGACTGAAGGGCTTCATGCATGCACATGCCAAATATAAACTATTTCTGTCAATGGTCATTTTTGCTACTGGGCCACAGAAATGGACCACATCGTTCCCTGGTGATCTTTAGCAAGGGTAAGGAAGATGGTTTGCTGATATTTAACCACACTAAAATATCGCCCCAGGAGAGTGTGTTTTTGAAATTTGTAAGAGCTCCCATCACACTGTGGTTTGTGATTTGAACAAAATGCCCTAGAATGAGCTCTGAAACAGCCCAAATATTGCAGCCTGACTCATGTTCTCGTCTAAACTGCTCACAGTAAAAGACAAGCAAAGTACCCCAAATACCACAGAGTAGGCCCTTCAGATAACACTATTTTACTGGTGGAAAAGATAAACACTTTTTTGCCCAAATTTCCATTGTGATCAAGGAAAATTTGCTGAAGAAGCAGTACTAATCTACAGAGAATTGTGAAACTGATGAGAGGTTCAAGTTACCCATGATTTGCTTTACAGCCAAAACAAATGCAATATTTAGAAGCTTTCCCATAGGTATCTAAGGGAAAAGGGGAATTTTCACTGTGATACAAATACTTTTTTTAGGAAAAGGATATTGTGATCCTGATACGAGAAAGCATGTTCTTAATCTGTGTCTCTAGCTTACTTACATGAGATGAGCAAATTAATGTGTTGTGGTTTTTTTAACTTAAAATGACTCTCTTCACCCCATACGAATTATCTGCAGGTTTTCTAATTAGGTAAAGTGAAGTAAAGCAGTAACAGCCGGACTCTCTGCCCAAGTCTTTTCACTGGATCTGTTAACAAGAATTTCTCTACAACAGCTTGTTCAAAGACTCTTGTTAAAATTTTAGGCCATAAAAGTAAATCTACTGAAAGTATATAGGCATTCTCTGTACCCATAGAAACCTGTCTGCTTCTTTCTGAATTAATCTGCTGCTGCTGTCCTACAGGAATGGTCTAAGGATGTATGTATGCAAAGTCACAGATTAATTCACAAAAGAAAAGGCAGTTTTGTTTGTTGACATTGTTGACATTGGACAAGCTTTATAGGTTCAGATTAACACTCATTGAAAAACCCAAAGGCAAATAAAAAGCAAATGCTCTTTTGTAATATAGACTTTCAGGAAGAAGACTTAGTATAAATACCTAGGGACAATTTTAAAATTTACAAGATACTATATTTCACATACGTATATGCTTTATAACACAGCAAATATTATGGGTAGTTCTCATAATACTCTTACTGGAGGTAGTTGATGAGATGGTCACATTCCTGAAGAGAAAGGCAGCCTGTGTCCATGTGGAGTCTTTTTCAAAATTCTATTACTTTGGTCCCTTTGGGAAGCAGTATGAAGTAGTAGTTAAGAGCACAGACTCTGAAGTCACACTGTTTTCTCATCCCAGGTCTATCACCTGCTCACTGTCTGGTATTGATCAAGTTAGTCTCTCTGTGCCTCCATCTTTGCATCTATACAATAAGAGTTACAATAATATCTAACTCTTAGAGTTGTTTTGGAATTAGATGAGATCCATCTCTTTATTTTATTTTTTTAAATTAATTAATTTATTTTTGGCTGCATTGGGTCTTCAGTTGCTACACGCGGGCTTTCTCTAGTTGCAGCTAGTGGGGGCTATGCTTTTTTGCAGTGTGTGGGCTTCTCATTGTGGTGGCTTCTTTTTGTTGTGGAGCACAGGCTCTAGGCACGCTGGCTTCAGTAGTTGTGGCACACGGGCTTCAGTAGTTGTGGCACACAGGCTTAGTTGCTCTGTGGCATGTGGGATCTTCCCGGACCAGGGCTCGAACCCATGTCCCCTGCATTGGCAGGTGGATTCTTAACCACTGCACCACCAGGGAAGTCTGATCCATCTTTTTAGAAACTTCTTAATAGATTTTTTTTTTTTTAAGAGCAGATTTAGGTTCACAGCAAGAGTGAGAGGAGGAAGGTACAGAGATTCCCCATATAGCCCCTGACCCCACACGTGCTTGGCCTCTCCCACTGTCAACATCCCCCACCAGAGTGGTACACTTGCTACAACTGATGAACCTAGATTGACACATCATAATCACCATAGTTCACAATGGGATTCATTCTTGGTGTTGTACATTCTATAGGTTTTGACCCATGTGGCATGTATAATGACATATATCCACCATTACAATATCATACAGACTAATTTCACAGCCCTAAAAAACATCTTGCTTCATCTAGTCAACCCCCCTCCCCTCAAACTCATGGCAACCACTGATCTTTTTACTGTCTCCATAGTTTTGCCTTTTCTAGAATGTCATACAGTTGGAATCATATAGCCTTTTTAGATTGACTTCTTTTACTTAGTAATATGCATTTAAGCTTCATGTCTTTTAATGTCTTGATAGCTCATTTCTTTTTTTTAGCTCTACTGAGGTATAATTGACAAAATTATATTTAAAGTGTACAATGTGACGATTTGATATATGTACACATTGTAAAAGGCTTCCCACAGTCGAGTTAACACATCCATCATCTAACATAGTTACCTTTTTTTTTTTTTTTGGTGAGAACACTTAAGTTCTACTCTTAGCAAATTCCAATTACATAATACAGTACTGTGAACGATAGTCACCATGTTACACATTAGATCCTTATTCATCTTAAAATTGAATGTTTGTACCATTCTACACTGTTTCTATGAGTTTGACTTTTTTTTTTTTAGAATCCACATATAAGTGATACCATGTAATATTTGTCTTTCTCTGACTGGCTTAATTCACTTAGCATAATGCCCTCCAGGTTCACCCATGTAGTTGTTATGGCAGGATTTCCTTCTTTCTCATGGCTGAATAATAGTCCACTGAATAGATATACCATATTTTCTTGATCCATTCATCTGTTAATAGACACTTAAGTTGTTTCCATACTTTGGTTATTGTGAATAATGCTGCAGTGAACATGGGAGTATAGATATCTCTTTGAAATAATGCTTTTGTATTCTTTGGATATATACCTAGAAGTAGGATTACTGGATCACATGGTAGTTCTATTTTTAATTTCTTGAGGAAACTTCATACTATTTTCCATAGTGGCCGTACCAATTTACATCCCCACCAACAGTGTACAGGGTTCTCTTTTCTCTACATCATTGTCAGCATTTGTTATCTCTTGACTTTTTGATAATATACATCCTAAAAGGTGTGAGGTGATATCTCATTGTGGTTTTCCTTTGTATTTCTCTGATGATTAATAATGTTAAGCACTTTTTCATATACCTGATGGCCATTTGCATATCTTTTAAAAAATTTATCGTATTTTTTCATTGAGATATAATTGACATATAACATTATATTAGTTTTAGGTGTACAACATAATGATTCGATATTTGTATATATTACAAAATGATCACCACAGTAAGTCCAGTTAACAGCCATCACCACACACAGTTACAAAATTTTTTTTCTTGTGATGAGAACGTTTAAAATCTATTCTCTTAGCAGCATTCAAATATACAATAGAGTATTGTTAACGACAGTCATCATGCTGTATATTACAGCCCCAGGACTTATTTATTTTATAATAGGAAGTTTGTATCTTTTGACCACCTTCACCCATTTTGCTCACCCCTACCTCTGGCAACCACCAATCCATTCTCTGTATCTATGAATTCATTTGGGGAAGGGGGTAGATTCCACATATAAGTGAGATCAAATGGTATTTGTCATTCTCTGACTTATTTCACTTAGCATAATGCCCTCCAGATTTATCTGTGTTGTCCCAAATGTCAAAATTTCCTTCTTTTTATGGCTGCATAATATTCCATTGTATATATATTTATCACAACTTCTTTATCCATTTCATTCATCCATCAGTGGACACTTAGGTTTCTTTTATGTCTTGACAGTTGTAAATAATGCCACAATGAACCTGAGGATTCAAATATTTTTCAAGTAGTGTTTTCATTTCATTCAAATAAATACCCAGAAGTGGAATTGCTAGATCATATGGGAGGTCTATTTTTAATTTTTTTTTTTTTTTTTTTTTTTGCGGTACACGGGCCTCTCACTATTGGGGCCTCTCCCGTCACGGAGCACAGGCTCCGGACGCGCAGGCTCAGCGGCCATGGCTCACGGGCCCAGCCGCTCCGCGGCATGTGGGACCCTCCCGGACCGGGGCACGAACCCGTGTCCCCCGCATCGGCAGGCAGACCCTCAACCACTGCGCCACCAGGGAAGCCATATTTTTAATTTTTTGAGTAACCTCCATACTGTTTTCCATAGTAGCTGCACCAATTTACACTCCCACCAACAGTGCAGGAGGGTTTCCTTTTCTCCACATCTCACCAATATTTGTTATTTTTTGTGTTTTTGATAATAGCCATTCTAACAATAGTGAGGTGATATCTCTGGTTTTGATGTGCATTGCCCTAATGATTAGTAATGTTGAGCACCTTTTTATTTTATGTACTTTTGGCCATCTGTATGTCTTGTTTTGAAAAAATGTCTATTCAGATCCTCTGCTCACTTTTTAGTCAGATTGTTTGATTTTTTTCTTTTGTTATTGACTTGTTGAGTTCTTTATATATTAACCCCTTATGAGATACATGATTTGCAAATATTTTCTCCCTTTTGGTACATTGCCTTTTTCATTTTGTTGATTATTTCCTTTGCTGTGCAGAAACTTTTTAGTTTGATGTAGTCCCACTTATTTATTTCTGCTTTTGTTGCCAAATCCAAAAAATCATTGCTGAGACCAATGTCAAGGGGCTTACCACCTATATTTTCTTCTAAGAGTTTTATGGTTTTAAGTCTTACATTCAAGTCTAATTTATTTTGAATTAATTTTTGTGTATGGTGTAAGATAGTGGCCCAGTTTCTTTCTTTTGCATGTGGCTGTCCAGTTTTCCCAACCAACACCACTTATTGAAGAGACTGTTCTTTCCTCCATTATATATTCTTAGTTCCTTTGTCATAAATGAATTGACCATATACACATGGGATTATTTCTAGGCTCTCTATTCTGTTCCATTGAGCTATGTGTCTGTTATACGCCATTACCATACTGTTTTAATTATTACAGCTTTGTAATGTAGGTTGAAGCCAGGAAGCGTGATGCCTCCAGTTTTGTTATTCTTTTTCAGAATTGCTTGGCTATTCAAGGTCTCTTGTGTTTCCATACACATTTTAGGATTGTTCTATTTCTGTGAAAAGTGCCATTGGAATTTTTATAGTTATTACATTGAATCTGTAGATTCCTTTTGGTAGTATGAACATTGTAACAATATTAATGTTTCCAATCCATAAGTGTGAAATATCTTTCCATTTATTTGTGTCTTCTTAAATTTCTTTCATCAATGTCATAGTTTTCAGTGTACATGTTTTTCACCTTCTTGGTTAAATTTATTCCTAGGGTTTTGGGTTTTTTTTTGATGTAATTATAAATAAAATTGTTTTCTTAATTTCTCTTTCTGATAGTCCATTATTAATGTATAGAAATGTAACTAATTTTTGTATATAGAGTTTGTATTTTACAACTTTACTGAATTCATTTATTTGTTCTAACAGTTTTTTTGGTAGAGTCTTTAGAGTCTTCAGTCTATAATATCATGTCATCTACAAATAGTGACAGTTTTACTTTTTCCTTTCTGATTTAGATGCATTTTTTTTCTTTTTTTTCTAATTGCTTTGGCTAGGACTTCCAGTATTATGTTGAATAAAAGTGGAGAGAGTGAACATCCGTGTCTGTTTCTCATCTTATAGAAAAAGCTTTCAGCTTTTCACTGTTAAGTAGGATGTCACCGGTGGGCTTGTCACTTATTGACTTTATTATGTTGAAGTGTATTCCTTCTACACTCACTTTGTTGAGAGTTTTTGCTGCTTCCTCTGGGCAGAGCCTGGGTATATAGCTGGAGGGATTGTTCTCACACCCATTTAACAAACTGCTTCTTTGTTTGCTATATTTTGAGATTCGTGAATGCAAGCTCCATTGGCTCTCAGAGCTAGGCAATTTGGGGGCCTGTCCCTCAGGTGTCAGTCATAAAAGTTGGGAGACTAGATGTGTAAACAACCTCCTTCTAGAGTGACCCTTGCAACCTGGTTCTATTGTTGGAGCAAGACAAAGGGAGAAGGTGGAGGAAATGCCCACCACCTCTTTCAGGCTCTGGGGAAGATCCCAGTCAGCAAATACATGTGGGCTAATTAGGAGCTGACCCTCAACAGCAACTGGGAAAGTATACTATCAAATCCCTTCCAGGGAGTTGTGTGAAATAAAGAACCTGTTAAAACAAAGCTGGCTAAACAGTGCCATGTGACTATGACAGAGGCAATAGTAGCCAAAGAATAATCAAGCTCTGCATTTCTCACTAATTTTTCTAAAAGTTATATACTCATCTCTTATTAATGCAAAATCAACATTAATCCAATGTCAGAGTCTTTCTGTCCACATAATAACTATTAAATCATAGTACTAGGTTGGCCAAAAAGTTTGTTAGGGTTTTTCCACAAGATGTTATGGAAAACCCGAACAAATTTTTTGGCCAAACCAATATCTGTAGCGAAATATTTCACAATACTAATACATTCACTTAACAGAATTATAAGAAATCAGAAATTCCAGTTTCTGCCAGTTTCTTGTCAATCAAAGGAAACTGAGAACACCGATATTTGCCTATCTCATTAAACATGCACTAAAACATCTGACTATACAGAAAAGAGAATTGGGGTTGGATTAATTCTTTGTCTAAATATAGACCCAGAGGCTTTTGGGGGAAGGATAGCTGCTTATTTTGCTTTGGAATAATAAAATGAAAAATGATACATTACATTCATAAATTGTTAACCAATCAACAACACAGGTATTCATATAAACACATCAACAATATATATATTCATATAGTGTCCTTATTCTAAAATACCTGCAATTGTTTAAATATCATATTTTTTTCAAATGCTAATACCATAGGTAACATACACTTTAAAATATACTTATTGACTTCCCAAAGTTGTGGGACAGCAATAATAGTTTTAAAACCTTCCTTCAACTGAATTAATGAAATTTTGTTTCAAGGAACTATATTACTGCACCCTCAGCCAGCCTAGATTGAAGAGCTAGGCAGAGAGCACTCAGTGAATGGGATTGTATTTCCTTCCATCTCTGCTTGCAGACTGGCTGGCTTCAGACTGTGCACATAACTTTCTTGTAGAATTTCGGTAAAGGTGAAAGAAGTAATCAACACACCCTAGTGTAATAATGGGTGTCTCTCCCATTTCTCTTAATGGTATAGCCATGGTCAGTATATTGAACCATAGGAAACAACTGTATTAGTTTTTATCATCGAATAACAAAGTTCATCATCTTTTTAGAATATAACATCTGAGTCCTCCCCATCCTCCACTTGATTACTAAATCAATGCCAAACATATGGCTTCTATTACATGCAACCCTCGATTTCAAGTTCAAAATTCCTTTGCACTCAATGTTCAGTTACAGATAACAGAAACTACTCTAGCTAGTTTAAGCTGAAAAGGATTTAGTACAGGAAATTAGGTGCCTGGAAATCAACTGAAGGGCTAAAAAGCAATCTTTATGCTGAATCTCTAGAAATGACTCCCAGAACACCCCCATAGAATTGTACCATCAAGCAAGTTTCTACCGTCACCATGATCAGAAGAATCAAGGAAGCATGTATACCATTCCATGCCGCTTCTGCCAGAATGTAGGGAAGGTGAGGCTGCCACCACATCCAGTTCCAGGACCACTCTCACTTAGACAAGATTCAAGCCAGTAAAGTGGGTGTCAAGCACCCTGCCTCACAACACCTATGAAGCTAGGTACCATGCATAGGCCAGTAACTGCTGTTTCATAAAACCAAATGCCACAACTAAGCTCACTAGCAGAAACAGCATAAGTACCAGCATGCCTTCTCAATATATGAATGTGTCTGTTCAACGAAAGCTAAGGCCATTTGGAACCTGAGTTGTAAAGGAGTCTGAGAAAAGTAGTCTACAACTTTTCAACATTTGTCATTCAGCCAAGCATGTTCCAAGATACCTTAAATGGACTGAAGTGAGTCAATGTGTAATATACGCCATAGGACCTAAAAGCCCATTAGTGAGAGAGGAGCTAAATGAACGGTGGAACATTTATGCTAAAAAAAATTAACATTCTATTAAAAAGAATACATACAATGAAATGGAAAAACTTATAGTACATATGTTAGGTATAAAATCAAGTGTCATAAAAACTATGTACACATATATTTAAGTATATATGTATAATTAAATATATGGGGATATATAATTATATTATTTAAAGGTACAATTGAATAAATTTAAATGTGTAGAAGACAGAAGTTTACATAACAAACTATTTACAGTGTTGCCTTTGGAAAAGATGGTAGAAAAGAGAAAGAAGTAGCCAAAGTGACAAATGTACAGTTTTCTATCAATATTTCTCTATTGTTTAAATATAGATAGAAGATAATAGTTATTTAAATATAATTTTACAAAGTTAGAAAATTATATATATATACTGACATAAAGAAATATATATATTATATTGCTAAACTAAGAAAAGTACATTGCAAATTATTATATTCAATATCTCATTTGGGGAAAAAGTATATTTTTAGTTATATATATGTATATACACACATTGTATACACATATATAATATACATATGTGTATATATATATACATATTTTATATATTCACACATATGTGATGTACATATATACCTATATAAATACACATTTACATATATTTATTACATATATACACCCATTTATACATACATAAATGCTTGTATATACACTGAAAAAAAATGGATGTATATACATCACTTAGTGTATACCCTTGGGAATTGGGTTGTATTGAATGAAAATAACTTTCATATTTTCCTATCTACATTTTCAAATTATTTGACTTTCTAAAATGTAATTTTTTTAGATTAAGGACTATTATTTTCATAAAATAATAGAAGTCTGTTATTTAAAAAATTAAAGCAATGCAGAAAGAAACAAAAAGGAAAGTAAAAATTAGTTTCAAAATCCACTCCAGTAAATAACTAATGAGAACATACTGTATAGCACAGGGAACTCTACTCAATGCTCTGAGACCTAAATGGGAAGGAAATCCAAAAAAGAGGGGATATATGTATACGCATAGCTGATTCACTTTGCTGTACAGTAGAAACGAACACAATGTTGTAAAGCAACTATACTCCAATAAAAATTTTTAAAAATAATAATAAAGCTCTCTCAAGTTACAAAAAAAATCCACTCCAACTCCTACTCCCGAGAAATAAATGTCAAAATTTGGTGGATAATATTTAAAATATCATGATATGCCTTTGTCCATATATGATAACTATATAAATGGATAAGTAGATAGAAAAAAATGGAATCTATTTCGCTAATGTTAGAATAATATACTAAATTTAATTTTACTCGATTTAGAAATGAAAATTAAGAATTAAGGTAAAAGCCAAAGTAATTGTTATACTTCTCAGGTAAGTATATTCACAAGCATTATCCCTCTCAGAATAAGACAATATTTTATTGGAGGTTCTTGCCATAAGGATACTAAAAAGTAATGACTGGTTTAAGAAATGGAAAAGAGGAAACTAAAGTCATTATTTCTAATGTGTGATATAGTTATCCACATAGGGAAACCCATAGACTCCCATCCAAGTATCTAGAAATAATCAAGAGTTCAGTAAATTAGCTGGATGTAATGTCAACATATAAAAGTCAATTAATTGGACATCTGCTTCTGACCATAATGGAGAAATATGGGCCATACATAATCTTTTGACATAAATAATTAGAAAACTGGACAAATGGAGAAAGAATTATTTTTAGACATTGAACAACAGACAGCACTGTGGTCCAGGAGAGAAAGGAAGCAAATGAGGTAAGCCCAATAATCACCCTGGCTTTCTGCCTGGTGGCAATATCCGTACCATGGGTTCAGGAAAGGAGAATCCAAATAAAGCTTGGTACTCTCACTTAGTTTAGCAGATGGAGAAGGAATTCAGGAAAGTTGAGACAGCTGGAAATTGTGGGATAGAATTTTATAGACAAAGGAGCTATTAAAGAAAAGAACTTCAGAAACTGGCATTGAGGTCCCTTGAGTCTTTGCCATATTTTAGTGTCTGCACGTGTGAGGTAAAATTCAATGAAGTCAGGCAAAGAGTTGTGAGATGAACAATCCTCAGATCCTGCACAAGGCAGGAAGACATCTGAGTTCTGACGAGCCGGCGTAGAGATTCTTCAGTCATCACTGAGGCATTCAAGAGACCCCAAGAAGGGTCATATCTTGGTAAAGAAATTGAAGTATACCTGGAATGAAAACTACTCTAGACATGCCATAGAAATGCTTAAAGATAAAAATTAAATGGATCAAATTAATTTTCAAATAAGTTAACTGCCTACCAGAACAAAACACAACACTCTTTAAAGCAAGATCAAATTACAGATACTCAACAATGTAACTTCACAATGTCTAGTATACAATTTAAAAAATTACTGCATATGCAAAGAAGCAGGAAGTTATAGCACATAGTCAGGAGAAAATTTAGTCAATAGAAACAGACTAAAAAAAGAGAGGATAGATTAGCAAACAAGGACATTACAATAGCTATAATAAATATGCTCAATATGTTCAGAGATTTAAAAACAAAACAGGAATCATGAAGACAGAAATAGAAGCTACAGAAATATAACAAGTGGAATGATTAGAGATAAAAAGAAATGTGAAATGAACAATTCACAGGATGGGATAAAGAGCAACTTAGACTGTGCAGACATAGCAATAGAATCAATCTAACTTGAAGCACAGAGAGAGAAAAAAAAGACTGAATACTAATGGATAGAACTTCAGTGACTTGTGGGACAAGAGGAAGCAGTCTAACATACCTGTATTTGGAGTCTCAGAAGGAAAAGCAATACATGAATTAAGCAAGATCGCAAGATATAAGGTAAAGACAAAGTCAATTTCACTTCTCTATACCAGCAATAAATAGTTGGATGTTTAAGTTTAAAAACATTATTTACAACAGAATAAAAAATGTAAAATACTTCAAAATATATTTAGCAAAAGATATGCACGTCCTGCATGCTGAAAATTACAAAATATTGCTAAAAGAACTTAAGAGACCTAAATAAACGGAGAGATATGCCATATTCATGGACTGGAAGATTTAAAATATTGTTAAGATGTCAATTCTCCAACTGGTCTACAGATTCAACTTCATTTACATGAACCTATAGGAAAGACAAATTTTATTTAAAATGAAACCAACCAGTGGTAACCAGGAGCAAATAGAATGATTGACTGTTAAATGGCACAGGTTATACAGGTGTGTGTGTTTATCAAGACTTAACAGAACTGAATATTTGAAATGGAGGCATTTTCTTATATATAAATAATATCTTAATAAAGATGATTTAAAAATAAGTCAATTGCATTTCAATACTCTAGCAAAAACTGGAAACCTTGAAAAAATAACCCATTTATAACAGCAACTAAAACTAAAAATTATCTAGGAAGAAATCTTCCAAAAGTCTACAACACCTCTGGGTGTACATATGTGTGTGTGTGTGTGCGCATGTGTGTATTTTCCTATAGTCAATCAACCTATGCTTGATTGTATTTTCAGTTACTAGTAATCTGTTTTTTATGGCTTCCGTATTAGAAAGGGCATTTATTTCTGTAATGGATTTTTTCCCTTCAATTTCTTTTTCATGATTTACAAGCTTCCTTTTCAAATATTCTCATTATCTTATCACATTTTGGCTACTTTATTCTTTGAGATTCTTTTTATTCGGGTTACTGTGTTATTTTAATGTGTTTGAAATTATGAAGAACAATGTATCTGAACTATTTTTGTCTCTATTTCTTTGGGTAAGTCTTTATATGATGTAGATCTTTCATTTGCTTTTAGCTTATGTACACTTGCTGCATTTATATATAGTATTTATGTTTAGGTTCTGTGTTTTGTTTTGTTTTTGATAATTACTCATTTTATATTTTATAAATATATACTTTATAAATATATGCTTTATTTTCTTTTTTAAAAAAATTTTATATTGCGTATAGTTGATTAACAATGTTGTTTTAGTTTCAGGTATACAGCAAAGTGATCAGTATACCTGCATCTATTCTTTTTCAAATTCTTTTCCATTTTAGGTTACTACAGAATATTGAGCAGAGTTCCCTGTGCTACACAGTAGGTCCTTGTTGGTTATCTATTTTAAATATAGCAGTATATACATGTCAGTCCCAAACTCCCAGTCTATCCTTTCCATCCACCCTCCCCACCACCACCGCCGGTAACCATAAGTTCCTTACCTAAGTCTATGAGTCAGTTTCTGTTTTAAATAGGGTGGGTGGCATAGGGAAAATAAACAGGGTAGTTAACAGTTCTGTTTCTGATTTATTGTTTTGAAACCATCTCACCAAATGTTTTATTTCCTTTGCCCTGATAGTTCATTTTTCCTGAGTGTCTGATGTTTAAGATATTTAAATAGCTTAAAACAAAGCCTTAAGTCACAGGATTTTGATGCTGAAGTATAGCAATTCCTGCCTCACCTCCATAATTTATCCCACTTCTCCTCAGGAAGTTTCCCTCGTCTAGGTTTATAATTCATAGAAAATGTAAATGAGGAGTAAAGATAGTTTCTTTTTTAGCGCTACTTTCTCTGCCTTTATGCTGTGTCCAACCAAGTTTACATAATGATACGCCTTCTGTTTTGATCTAACTGCACCTCAAAATCTTGCCACTTTAATCAAGATATTTGGATAGGACTGACACTTTTAGGGAAACTGTTTTCCTCCGCAAATTTTGAAAATTTATAAGTCAGCCCTTAATTCTGTCCAGTTTAGTCCAATTTCAAAGTAGTTGGCCAGAGTATTTTATACATTTTTGTATGTAGCTAAATACTAAAATGTATAAATCAATGCCTCCTTCATCGATGACAATGGTTTTGGTGGGTTCTGGGGAAGGGAACTAGAATAAAAATGTCTCTGCAATTTTCATATGCTAATTTTAAAAATTAACCAACTTCATAAGAAACAAAAAGTTATACCAAAAATGAATTTACACATTACATATACAGGTAGGGAGCAGTAACCCCAAAACAGATTAGTTCCTTTTAGTTATATCTACCCCTAGACTATATTGCTTAGATATAAAGTGCTTATTTACATTCACTTTAATCAAAAATTTCCACAAAATGATATACCTTAATAATTGGCAAGAACAGTGACCAAGAAGTGATCTCTAGAGAGTAGCTCCGACAGAGACCCAATTGTTTACACGACACTCAAAATGAGGGAAGAATAAATGTTAAAAGCCTCCATTTTTATTTTAATTAACAAACCAGCTCTGCTTGTATCACTATTATCTCTTCTTATATTGTTAGCTTCTGTGATCCTTGAAGAAAATTCTTTTTATCAGCATGTGCCACAATAAGTGAATATACCCTTGAAATGATGATATAGCTCATTTTTTTAAGAAGCTGACCAAATAATTAGATAGTTATTTCCAAACCTAGTTAATTCATATGAATCGAACATAAATCATTTTTATAAAAAACAAAAGTGATGTTACCATCTCTGGCATCTATTTTTCCCTGTAGGTCCTTCTGCTTGCCATTGTAGGCATTCAGGGACCCAGGGTGAAAGAGTAGCCAACATCTGAAATGTAACTGGAAAAAAAGAGGGTTCCGGAGGATCCAAAATTAGCTATTAAATGCTTGGTCTAGAAATTACACACATCACTTTTGCCCAAAAATCACTGGTCAGAACTAGTCACACAGTCCCATCTAACCCATAAGAGGGTCAAGGGTTTAAGTATACCATTGCCCAGAACTTTGAGAACTAACCTTAATGGCTACAGAGTAAATCTCCCAGAAAAAAAAATTAATGTATGGTTATGCAAATATGGGATAATCAGCAAAAACAACACATTACCTAAACTTCCTGAGAAGCCTGATTACTATCCCACTGAGCCAATATTATATAAAATAGGAAGTAGTAACATAGGACAGTTAGATGAGTAAGTAAAGTTATAGGCTTCCTATGAGGGCAATTCACGGACCTAACAATCATTTCTTGTTATGTTATACATTTTATGTAAAAAAAATCCGTTGGCAGAGACAAACATTGCATGTTGAAACATATTGCCAAAGTTATGATCAAGGTTAAAGAAGTAAGGATAGGGACTCTTAATTCCCTGTTATTTTTGCTGACACTCATTCTGGAAGGAGTTTTCCATATTGAAGCTAATAAAGATTTATTTTTATTGTTACTGTAAAGTTTTACAGCTTTTCATCTTTGGCCAGTCAATTTCTGCTTAACAAATGTCTTTTATAAGTGAAACTTGCTTATCTTCTGGACAGCTTCTAAGACATCACAGTAAGTTTTTTTTTTTATCATACTGCTTTTTAAAATCAACTAATTTATTTGAAGTTCCTGTTAATAAATAGTTTTAAACAGAAAAAGCAGAGGTCTTGTGACTTTGATGATCAGAAACAGTTCATTTTCTGGGTGTTAACTTGTTTCTTTTTATTACATCATGAATTGGAATTCTCCAGATAGCAAGCTGCTGTCTGTGTTATTTTTCCTTATGGATAGTAAATGTGAAACTTTATTGTATTGAGATCCTCAGTCTTTTTCAAAGTTAATTCTTCCAGGTAGCTGAAACATGAGTTGTTGATGGCAAATCAGCAACCTGTTATTCATGAGCGTGTCTGAGGGTGTCCTTTAGATTATGAAAATAAAGTGTCCTGCTGCGTAAATTAGAATTTTGATAAAATTATCTATAGATTTATAACCCCAAACCCCAAAGAACTGAGGAAACAGAACAGGGTTATTTAGACATACTGTAAATACTTAAAAATAAAAAAAAAACATCAAATTTTTTTAAAAAGTTAATACTTTCAATTATAAAAACAAAAATCATGTCAAAAAAAAGGGAAATATTTCTCAAAAGCCAAAAAAAATTTCTGATTCTTCAGAATAATTTCTCCAGTTTCCTTAGGAGATCTCCAAAATTGTAACATTTATGATATTCATGTAGACCCTAATAAAGCAGTGATGTTTTATGTGGACAATGTCAGAGCAAGGTTTTTTAGGCTGCTCTTTCAAAATTCTCTGCCACTCTCTCTGGAAAGACAAATAAGGAGAAACTTGAATGTCTTAATATCTTAGGCATATTTATTATCAGTTAGTGATTAGAAAGGACAAACTCCCCTTCTTTTGACATTATATATATTAAAGTTATATAAACAGTGTTTATATTCCAGAATAATACTCCTTTCAGGATCAATAATTATTGGACCACTGATATTTGCTATATGGCATAGTGAAAGTTTAATAAGATTTCAAGTTCTTCTAGCTACTATTTATGTTTCTAAAATTTTTAGTCATGACTATAAAAACACATCTTTTTAAAAATAGTGAAAATACAAAATTAAGAATTTGAATGAGATTTCTAACGTCAGTCTATCTCTGAAAGTCTGTGCCTATCCTAGTTCACGTATACACATAGAACCAACTTTCATTTACTCTGTTGTCTTGAAGATTGTTTCAAAATGAGCATGAACCAGATTTCTTTACTCCAGTCCCTCAGTTATCCTCTGGTGTGCCTTTGGGAGCCTTACTAATGTTCATAGAATTTCCAATGAAGAGTATTTGCAGGCATTGTGAACCTTGAACTTCCAGAAGTGTTACAAAATACATCATCACTTTTGGGACTTGTTTAAAAGCAATCCAAATATGTAAAAAGATAGTCATCATATTAGTAGAGTAGTGTAATGGGGAAAAGTTCGTAAGAGCAAAGTCCATGTTTATTTTATAAATTACTCTATGCATGTTACACATAGCAGGCACTAATAAATACTAGTTTATTAAATGAATGAAATGTCCAACTATAGCATAATAATTAAATAAATTACTGAATAATTCACTCAGCTCACCATCATAAATTCTTTAGGAAAACAGATTCATTAAGAAACAGATTCTCATACCATAATGGTGGAATATAAACTGATTCATTATTTTTAGGAGAGCAATTTGCCTTTGTGTATCAAAAAGTTTTTAAAATGGGCCTACTTGTTGCTCTGTCAACTTTATTTCTAGGAATTTATTCTAAGAAAATAATTACAATATGTGTTATCACTTAGCTATAAAGAAGTGTATTGCAAAGTTATTCAAATTAGCCAAAATTTATGGAACTATGGGCATTATTTTTCTTGTCTTCCTTTTCTGTATTCTGTCATGTGCTTATATTTATTTACGAATCATTATACATTTAAAAATTATGTCATAGAAAAAGACACTACCACAACAATGCAATTTAACTATCCTATAGGCTTTAAAACCTATAGGTTTTAAAACAACCAAAAAATCATAAAATTCAATCATTATTAAAACAGTAAAACATAAGTTCAACAACTCTTAAAGAGCATTAAATAATTTTTAAATGATGCCATCGAAGACCTACAGACCTGTTTTGCTACAAGTCAATTATTTTTCCTTCACCCTCAATTGTTTTTCTGTCTAGTTGTTCTATCAATTACTGATGTCGACGTATTGACCTCTTCAACAATTAATATTGAATTGTCTGTTGCTCTATCTAATTTTGTTAATTTGTGTTTCACATATTTTGTGGCTCTGTTATTAGCTGTACAAATTTATAATTCTTCCTGATAAACTGACCCATCTATTACTATAAAATATACCTCTTAGTCTCTAGTAATATATCTTTTACCTTAAAATTTACTTTGCCTGATATTTGTATAGTTACTCCAGTTCTGAGTTGGTTTAACCTATTTGAATTTAATATCAGTCTCTTACCAGCAGCATATATTTTGATTCTGGTTTTTAAACCAGCCTGATAATCTATACTTTTTTATTTAAAGTGTTTAATTCATTTGCATTAAATGTAACTATTGATGTGATAGGATTTACTGCCATTTTGCTGTTTGTTTTCTTATACATCATGTCTTTTTTGTTCTTCCATTTCTCTGCTGTCTTCTTTTTTAAACATATTTTTTTAGTGTACTATTTTATTACCTTTGTTGTTTTTTAAACTACACTCTTTTTTTTTTTTTTTTTTGCAGGTAAAAAATATCTTGCTTTATTCTGATGTACTCTGGCATAAAATCATAAGCAAAAATACAGCAATATAACATCAGGTGCTGCTTCAGAAATAAGGTTATATGCATTTACCTCTGTGGTGAATAAGAAGGTACAACTGAGAAATTCTCTCTTAGCTATCCCGAACACTACATATGAAGTAAAGGATACTGGAAGCTATTTGTTTTTTTCTTTTTAGATGTTTTATTGTTTTAGTTAAATGACATATTTATTGTAATTAGTGTAACCATGCAAAAATGTCTAAATAACCAATGATGCACTCCTTATCCCCCTGAGGTAACCAAAGTTAGCCTAGTGTCCTAGGTCGAATTCTCCCAGAAGCAAATGCTGAGACAACAATTTGGGTGGAAGTGATTTACCAAGGATTTACTCCCAGGAGAAACCAGTAAGGAAATGGAAGATATAGGATAGAAATAAGGAAGGAGCCAGGCAAGGGTGGAAGTTCAAAAGTGCCAAGCTCCACCTGCTCTCTCAGAAAGCTCTGGAGTGTAAATTATGCCTTGAGAGTCTGTCTGCCTGGAGACAAAACCTTTGTACTCAGCCCAGTACAGAAGCCCATGGAGGGATGGGGGTGAGACAGCGGTTCTAACTCCCAAGTATTTCTAGCTCTCTTAGGAATGAGTTAACCCCTGTGCCCAAAGCAATCTTTTCAATGTCATAGGTAAGTCTTAGCAGCAGAACATGCCAAAGCTGGGATGCGTGCACAGAACTGGTGCAAAGACAAGGGCATATAGGTGGGGAATGGATATTGTCTTCTACGCCTTCCTCCATATGAGTATATATACACTTATATATTTGCACATACAAATATACACACATATACTTCCAAATATATGTATATGTGTTTTTTAAATATTTGTGTGTATATACAAACACACACACTTGTGCTTTTGCTAAGAAATAAAATATATGTTTCACTATTCCTCAACCTGCTTTACTCACTAGCTAATTCATAAGAACAGATGTATTTGTCCAGTTCAA
Source organism: Orcinus orca (assembly GCF_937001465.1). Classification (NCBI taxonomy): domain Eukaryota; kingdom Metazoa; phylum Chordata; class Mammalia; order Artiodactyla; family Delphinidae; genus Orcinus; species Orcinus orca. The sequence goes on along the minus strand of NC_064569.1, from coordinate 71,864,816 downwards.
TAGATATAGCACTAACTTGTTTATTAATAGCTACATAATATTCCATAATTTAGATGGGCTATAATTAATCTAACCTTTCCCCAACTAATGGACATTTAGTTTTGCTGTTCGTGCCACCACGAAGAATTGAAACATAAAAAAAAAACCAAAAACCTTGTTTCTACAGGCTGCCATTTCAAAAGTGGGACTGCTAAATCAAAGCTATGTGTGTGCCTTTATAATTTGCAGATAGTGCCATATTTCTTTTCTGAATGGTTAGAGCAACTTACCTGCCTGGCAATCATGAGTGCGAATGCATGCTTCCCTGCACCCTCACCAGCAGTATGGCAAAACTCTTTTAAATGTGGCCAATACAACAGATGGGGATGGCAGCACATTGTTGCTTTGATTTTCATTTCCCTGACCCTAGAGATCGATCATATTTTCCTCCATTTTACAGGCCATTTGAACTTCTTTCTTGAATTACTTGTTCTTATACTTGGCTCATTTTTCTATCGGGATTAATTTTCTGATAAATTTGCAGGTGTTTTATAAATTAGATTCATGAAGCTCTTCTCTTTCATGTGTCCTGTGAATATTTACTCCAGTGTGTCATTAAATAAAATTTAAAAACCCACCAAGTCTTAACTTTAATTTAAAATTCAAAATATTGAAAGATTTCAAATCTTTCAATCGATCTTTTCAAATCAAAAAGATTCAAAAAGATCTGTTTTCTTTATGACTTCTGGGGTTTCTCCTAATTGTAAGGTTATAATAATATTCTATTAAAAATATACATGTATTTTTAATTTTTGTATTTACAATCTCTTGGTGTATGTTTTTTTTTTTTTTAACATCTTTATTGGAGTATAATTGCTTTACAATGGTATGTTAGTTTCAGCTTCACAACAAAATGAATCAGTTATATATATACATATATTCCCATATCTCTTCCCACTTGCATCTCCCTCCCTCCCACCCTCCCTATCCCACCCCTCCAGGCGGTCACAAAGCACCGAGCTGATCTCCCTGTGCTATGCGGCTACTTCCCACTAGCTATCTACCTTACGTTTGGTAGTGTATATATGTCCATGCCTCTTTATCGCTTTGTCACCGTTTACCCTTCCCCCTCCCCATAGCCTCAAGTCCATTCTCTAGTAAGTCTGTGTCTTTATTCCTGTTTCACCCCTAGGTTTCTCATGTCATTTTTTTTTTTTTAAATTCCATATATATGTGTTAGCATACGGTATTTGTCTCTCTCTTTCTGACTTACTTCACTCTGTATGACAGACTCTAGGTCTATCCACCTCATTACAAATAGCTCAATTTCGTCTCTTTTTATGGCTGAGTAATATTCCATTGTATATATGTGCCAAAACTACACTCTTTAAGTTATTTTCATAATGGTTATTCTGGGGAATTAAAAAGTACATGTTAATTTGAAACAATCTAGTTCAGATTAAGTCTAAGTTAACTCCAGTATTATATTAAAAGTTTGCCTCAATCTAAATTCTTCTCCTTCCCCTCCTTTGCATTACTACTGTCACACAAATTACATTTTTTATATAAGCCCATTAGCAAAGTTTTATAATTTTATGCAGTTGTCTTTTAAATCAATAAGAGAAGAAAATAGTTAATATTTCCCTATGTATATACCTCTACTGATGCTTTTGTTTCTTTGTGTGGATTTGAGTTAACATCTAGTGTCCTTCCTTTTCAGACTAACAGGTTCCCTTTTTAATTTTCTATAGGGCAGTGTACTAGCAACAAATTCTCTCAGTTTTTGCTTATAGGAGAATGTCTTAATTTCTCCTTCATTTTTGAAGGATAGCTTTGTTGGATGTAGAATTCTTGGTTGACAGTCTTTTCCTTTCAGGACTTTGAATATGTCATCCCACCTTTTGGTCCTCATGGTTTTGACGAGAAATCAGCTATTAATCTTACTGAGGATCCCATGTATTTGTTGAGTCACTTTTTTCTCTTACTGCTTTCCAGATATTCTCTGTGTCACTGATAATTCAACAGTATGACTATGATGAGTATGCATGTGGACTTCTTTGAGGTTTTTTTAATTTAGAGTTCATTGAGCTTGTTAGATGTGTAGATTGTTTTCCATCAATTTGGGAAGTTCTCAGATAGTATTTCTTCAAAAGTTTTTTACCCTTTCTCTCACTCCTTTCCTTCCGGGACTCCCGTTATGTACATGTTGAAACACCCACAAGTCTCTGAGGCTCTGTTCATTTTTCTTCATTCATTTTTCTCTCTGTTCTTCATACTGAGTAATCTCTATTAATTTATCTTCTTTCACTGACTATTTCTTTAACTTTAAGTTCACTGGTTCATTCTTCTGTTAACTGAAATCTGTCACTAAGCCCTTCTAGTTAATTTTTATTTCAGTTATCATATTTTTAAACTCCATAATATCTATTTGTCTTTTTCCTATAATTTCTGTCTCTATTGATTTTCTCTATTTGGTGAGATATAGTTGTCATACTTTTCTTTAATCCTTAAAACATGGTTTCCTGTAGTGTAACATTTAGGTTGCCTCAAGGACAATTTCTACTGACTAATTTTATTTTTCTGTGTATTGGCTAAGCTTTCCTGTTTATTTGCATGTCTTGTAATTTTTTTTTGAAAACTGGGAAATTTAGATGATACAGTTGATTCTTTCTATTCATGGTAGTTATGCTCTATAAGGCCACTGCAAACACTACATTAATGAATACTTAACTATTACACATATATATCACATAGATTATAATCTTAAATCCTGAAAGCAACTCATCCTGGTAGACTATTTTATTTCACAAAAGAGGAAATGAGGTTTAGGAATGTTAATAACTTGCCTGAGCCTCCCCACTACTGTCTTCATCCTTTGGTCACCTCTGACGAGAGCTAAAACAACAAGTCAGAGGGCCACCTTGTTTGACTTCACCTGGGAACATGCATGTTGAGTGACTACATTTTTGCTACTCTGTGCACTCACATTCATGTGAATGACTGTAAAAGCAAGCAACATGAATACTTATTTTGGTGTTACAAATAAATTTTAGTGAGTAGGTAAATTCACAAGTATGGAATCTGAGAATAATAAGGATCAACCGTATATTGTAGCAACTCTGGAATCAGACACTACCCCCGACGATTTTGTTTTTACTGTTTTATTGTTGTTGCTGCTGCTGCTGTTTGTTTAATGACTTTCCATGGCTAATTCTGTAGAGTATTCCCTGCAGTGTGTGGCCACTGAAATCTTTGCTTTTTATCTATTTATTTTGTTGTTTGTATTTTTAAGCCTGGATTTGTAGGGTTCACTCCTGAGTCAGCATAGCTTAGTGGTCAGTCAGTGGTTTGTCAGAAGTTTTCCTTCAGCCAACAAATCTTCTGCCCTTTCCCAGGGGATCCACATGCGTACTGAAGCATGCTTCAAAGTGCAGGCACTTTATGTGTCTTCATTAGCCTTCATTCCCGCTTGCAAAGGGCTCCAAAGTCAGCCAGATATGAATAAGTAAATGGGTCTTTCTCCAGTTTTTCTGTGCATGTGCACACATGTGCGTGGACCTACAGATCCTTAGGAATACTTGGGGCTTTTCAAACCCTTTAAGGTTGGGTCGTTCCCTAGATCTTCCTCTCAAAACTTCTGGCCAGCTTCTTATTTGTCCCAACTGGTATTTCTGCCTTAGACAGCTGTACTATTAACTACTGCAGCTAATTGTACTTGTTTTTAATAATGACCTGAATGTAGCGTTTTTCTACCAAGCTGAACTCCAAGTCAAGTTAAATAGCAACAAGGTCCTGAGAATGGGACTTCTTCAGAAAGCTCCAAGTCTGGTCAAATAGTGACAACACTCTGGGGAATGTGGTTTTTGCAGAGCTCCAAAACAATTCAGTCCCCTCAGTGGCTGTGAGGCTGGTAGTTGCTGCAGCTGCCATGCTATGGAAGGAGGGGGAGGGATAGGAGTATCTTCAAAACAAAATGACACAGATTCTGCATTTGTTACTAAAGTTCAGTAGCTTCTCTTTATATTAACACTATATATATAGTATGTATGCATATACATACTATATATATGCAATGAAATGCACAGATATTTAATATTCAGCTCCATGAGTCTTTCAAACAAATTTTTCTTGAGGTAAAATTGACATATTATATTAGTTTCAGGTGTATGACACAATGATTAGATATTTGTATATATTGAGAAATGATCACCACAGTAAGTCTAGTTAACGTCTGTCATCATACATAGTTACAAAAATCTCTTTTCTGTGATAAAAACTCTTAAGACCTACTCTCTTAGCAACTTTCAAATATACAGTGTTATTAACTATGGTCACCATGCTGTACATTACATCTCCAGGACTTATTTATTTTTTATAACTGGAAGTTTGTACCTTTTGACTCCCTTCACCCATTTCACACACCACCCTACCCCCCAACCCCCCCACCCCACCCCCACCCCGCAACCACCAATCTGTTCTATGTGTCTATAAGCTTGGGGATTTTTTTCTGTTTTTTTTTTGTTTTTTAGATTCCACATATAACTGAGATCATATGATATTTGTCTTTCTCTGTCTGACTTATTTCACTTAGCATGATTCTCTCAAAATCTATTTATGTTGTCACAAATGGCAATAGTTCTTTCTTTAAAGGCTGAAATACACATACATATATGCCATATTTTTTTATCTATTCATCCATCGATGGACACTTAGGTTGTTTCCATATCTTGGCTATTATAAATAATGCTGCAATGAACATGGGGGTGCATATATCTTTTTAAGATGGTATTTTCATTTTCTTCACCCAGTAGCTTTTCTTAAATAAACAGTTTATACTTTGAACTATGCCTTTGGTTAATTTCTAGGATTCTGAAATGGTTGAGTTAGATAATTTTTGCTAGTATTTTCTTTGTTCTTACAGAGGAGATTTGCCAAGGTTTTCTCTGTCATTCTGGAAGTTCTACCTCAAACAATTATTTTTATCACTTTGCTTGGAAACTAACTTTTGTCACAGCAACCTATATCTTTCTTCACCATCATATTATGCTTATCTTACATACCTTCCCTAGTTAAACTGATAGGCTAATCAATTTTAATATAGTCATTTCTATTTTCATTTATTCAGCAGTTTTTTAAGCATCCACAACATACACAGTCTTTGCTATCTACTGTAGAAAAATTAAAGAAAACTTCACACACTCACTTCACCCTAAAGGACCTTACAGTCAAACTGAATAAGACAGATATAATGCAGATAAATAACAAAACCTTAAATTATGTAATAAGTTCCATAAAATGATTGAAGTAGACAATTCAAACAGTTTTAAGGAGTGATATTTCATCTAGAGGCATTTTTCACTTAGAGACATGTGTATTTTTTTTTTTTTTTTGCGGTACACGGGCCTCTCACTGTTGTGGCCTCTCCCGTTGCGGAGCACAGGCTCTGGACGCGCAGGCTCAGCGGCCATGGCTCACGGGCCCAGCTGCTCCGCGGCATGTGGGATCTTCCCAGACCGGGGCATGAACCCGTGTCCCCTGCATCGGCAGGCGGACTCTCAACTACTGCACCACCAGGGAAGCCCAGAGGCATGTGTATTTTTAAGATGTCAACTTATCCACAATGTTATATGAATCTAGGTGATTTAATCACTGAGACAGGTCAATGGGGAGACGAATTGGAGCAAGGAGGTTTTCAACGTCCCTCTGATCTTGCTATCTCAGTAACATTCTATTCCAGCTGTACCGTGGCATAATCCTCATTATCGGTCATTACAGCTTTTTTTTTAAAGGTTACAAAGTCATCTAATATTTGCCTGTGCCTATTATCACCACCCATTTGAAAGTTATAATGAGAAGCACCTTTTATTGGAGGGCAGGGATAGTATTTCACATAGTTAGAGAAAACTAAAAGCAGGTCACATATTAACAGACCTACATTGCAGCTATTTTCATGATAAGACAGTGTTAACTTTTATTTCATCTGTGAGCAGGCTGGTCGTGTCCATATTTGGTGCACTAGAAGATGTTGAATGAACGAGTGGGTCATCTGTGGAAGCCCAAAGAGAATGAACATCTTCCAAATAAATGTCTAGGCAAAAATAAACAATCAAAGAACAGGTCTGTCCAATTCCACTGTTTGCTCTAAAAATAGTTATACATGAAAATAGAGTCAAGTGGTTTACAAAGTACCTTGGCAATAAGAAGTGCTATTCCAGTGAGGTGTAAGTCCTAGGAATTCAAAGAGTTGGGCAAAGCAACTAAGTGGCGAAGTTATAAATACTGGTTGCTAAAGGAAGAAGCATTAGTAATAATGACATGGGAACCCCTGCACGGAGCACAATAAATCTGACTAGCACGGAGCACAATAAATCTGACTAACTAACGTCAGCAAGACAGAAAACAGCAGCTGAAACAAAAGATCTGAAAAACTTGCTGCAAAAAGGTCAGTGAGGGATTGTGAATAACTTAGCAGGAATACTAACGGACAATACCAGCCTGTCTTTCTACGTGACCAGAACATTACAATTTGAAACTACTCAAATAAAGATGAAATACTAGATGTTAAAATGTATTCTGTGTGTTTACTGGAAGGTGGTTCGTGTTAATCCTTTTAAATCTCTGCTCAGTATTAAAGCTTAGAGAATCCTTCATGTGGCAGCAAGGAGTCATTTTTCAAAGGGAGTGTAATGGAAGGATAATCCTAATATTTGTTGCTTGATTTTTAGTCCTCATTCAGCTCATGTGAAATTAGGACTTGTTTTGCAGGTTGATTATAAAACATTATAAATCTCAAAATTTAGACAAAACATATACATGAGTGAGTTCCAAATTATCCATCATGTGAAGTGGGGGAGTAGGGAGGACGGAGGCTCAGCTCCAATAATGATGTTGTATTTTCTATAAATGTGCTACTTTTTGGATGCCTTAAGCTATCAAGAACATTTTACAATAACATATTGAATAAGCTAAATAAATCTAGATACCACAACAAAGACTACTGCTTGAGACTTCTGCATCACTCCCCTGTGGACACGTTTTGTGGTATAAAATAGCACAGCAGCACTTGAACTGAAAGCCAGATCAATTGATGCTAATCTGTAATTCTTCTAAGCATGGCAGGTGAGTTGGTTAATTTTATGTGTTGACTTGGTAGTCATGGTAATGAGTTTTCGTTAAACATCAGTCTAGGTGTTGCTGTGAAGGTAGTTCTTAGATGAAATTAATATCTAAATCAGTAGACTTTGACTAAAGCAGATTACCCTCCATAATGTGGGTTGGGCCTCATTTAATCAGTTGAAGGTCTTAGAAAAAAAAGACTGAGGTTGCCCAAGGAAGAGAGAGTTCTGCCTATAGATTTCCCTTGGACTCGAGATTGCATCATCAACTCTTGCCTCAGTCTCCAGACCACTGGCCTACCTGTAGATTTCAGAATTGCCCACCCCTACAATCACATGAGCTAAAATTCCTTAAAATATCTGTCTATTTATCATCCATCTATCTACACACACATCCTATTGGTTCTGTTTCTCTGGATCACACTGATTATTACACCAGACAAAATAGAAACCCTCCCATCTCTTCCATGTTTGGTCATCAGTGTGTCTAAACTACCTGTAAAGGTGGGTTGATGATCACTGGAAATGCTGAAGATTGTGGTATAGATATATATGCTGAATAGAATTCCTGTAGCTATTGACTTGAAGTAATAGGCTTTTCCTTAACATTGGAGTGAATAGTATACTTCTGAATGATTCTTTTTTCCCAGTTGCCTACCAGAAGTGAAAGCAATTTATTATAAGCACTGGAAATTGAATTGCAACATAAATCTGATGCTTTGCTGTGCAAAAAACGATGATCTTATTCCAAAACCAACAGAGTGTTTGGTATGGTTTTCCAGTCATGATGATGTCTTAAGATATGCTATATCTCCATATTTTATTGGTTCCCCCTTATGACCAAAAGTAGACAATAAAATATTTGAAAATTTAACCCTCTTCACCTCAATTCAAAAACATTTGTTGAGGGCCCACTATGTTTAGCGCTGGAGATAAAATGATGAGGAATAACTTCAAAGAGGTCAATGTTCAATAGGAACACAGCATATAAATACTTATTTTTTAAAAAATGAAAATGTCTAAGGCCATGTATTAAAGGCATTTTTACTCCACCCTTCAACCTCAAACCCCATCAAGAATAACAAAAAAAAAGACAAGTAAAAATAGAATATTCATTAAGATGAAGAGATTGCTGTGACTCCTAAGCTAGATTATGGAGCACACCCAGACTGAGAGAAGAGAACATGCTTAGTTCCAACACATGCTGTTTTTGGATTTTGAGCCAGAAATAAATCCCCCCCTCCAAATTGTCACATTCTAAAGGACATATACAATAACTTTTTTATTAGAAGGCCCAGTTAGACTGATTTTGACAGCCCAGAATTGTGAAACAGGGAACACATAAGGAAAATTCATGGTGGTGCTTATGTCATTTCTATTGTCCATGACTTAGCTTCTCTGCCAAAGGTAAGGGATAAGTCAATGGAAAGGAAGATAGAAGAACTTAAAGACTATTAAGGCAAAGTTGCTGCACTTTGCAATGTAAGGAGACATTTGTTCCTCGGGTAAAGAAAATAACTTGAAGAGAGCAGAGTGTGAAATAAATCCAACTTCAGCAGCAGGTATTTACCACCATTTAAAGCTCAGTAATATTCAGAAAAGACATCATCCTGGGACCTATGCCTGAAAAAATAAAAATAAAAAGAGGGGAAAAAAATAGACTGGAAGCAAACAAGAAAAAGAAACATGAGCAAAAGGCAGCTGAAAAACACACAAAGAAATTAAATTACATGATTCTACCTAGTAAAATTGTAGAGGATGATTAAAAAAAGAAATTAAAAAGTTCAAAACAGTTATATAAGTATACAAAGAAGTACTCAATAGAGCATGGAAAGGAATGAAAAGCATTCTTATAAAACTCAGGAATTGAAGACCAATAAAAGCATCATAATGATGAAACACATTCTAGCAACAACCCCCCAAATGGGATAAATGCAACTGAAAAAGTCAGAAATATGGAGAATAGGTTAGAGAAACTATCCCCAAATGAAATGGAAAAACTATACACCAAGATTTCAGAGAAGTAACTGGGAAGAACTAACACACACTTAATGGCTGTTTCTGAAGAAAAGTGATTTTCTACTCATTCCAGGAACACAGCAAGATTGCAATTCTCATTTCCTTTGATAGGCATGGCCGTGTGACGATTGGACCCCCCCAAAAAGTGTGACTGATAAAGGCTTTAGGAGTTCACATTTAATTTACTACATTCCCTTTTCTCTCCATTTGGTCAACTTTGGAAACACGTATCAAAAAGGAGGCTTCAGTACTGCATGATATCACTTATATGTATGTAGAATACCACCCCCCCTCTAAAAAAGGTCCAACTCTTAGAAACAGAGAGTAGAAAAATGACTGCCAAGGGCTAGGGATGGGGGAAATAGAGAGAGGTTAGTAAAAGGGTATAAACACTCAGCTATAAGATGAACAAGGTCTGAAGACCTAATGTATAACATGATGACTATAGTTGATAATATGATATTGTATAATTGAAATCTGCTAAGAGAGTAGAACTTAAATATTCTCACCAAAAAAAAAAAAAAGATAAATATGTGAGGTGATGAATGTGTTATTAGATGGTGGGAATCCCTTCTCAGTGTACACGTATTTCAAATCACCATTATGTACACCTTAAATACATCTTATATCAATTATATCTCAATAAACCTGGAAAAATAAAACTAAAATAAAAAAGAAGGAGGCTCCATTAGCTTGGGTTCTTGAGTGACCGTAATCAACAGAGCCCTGATGACCCATGTTGGACTTGTAGTATCAATAAGAAATAACATTTAATGTGTTAAGCCACTAAGATTTTAATACTGCAGCATAACTTAGACTGATACAAATGGGGTATAGAAAAATATCTCAAGAAAAATAGTCTATCCCAAAAGTCTGAGTACAGTTTTAAGCCTTATTATGTTCAGAAGTATAAGTGATACCAACTTATAAAAAACAGAATTTGAAAGTTTATCTACATTTCCGCTATACTTATTTTTGTTCTTGCCAATGCATTTTTCTTTTTTTGTGGTTGTTGTTTCTTTCAATTTTTGCCATCTTAAATTAGAGGTACTGAAAAAGTTAAAATTACATATTTATTGCTTGAAATTCACAAAACTAAATAAGTATTAAAAACGTATAAATAACTTTCAAGTGATGAAGCTGATGAGGAGCTGTTTGTCTCCCTCACTAGTTTGTGAACTACTTGAAGAAAGAGACTATGTCCTTGTTTCTTTTTATTTTTTTATTTATTTTTTTTTTTTCGGTACGTGGGCCTCTCACCGCCGCGGCCTCTCCCGTTATGGAGCACAGGCTCCGGACGCGCAGGCCCAGCGGCCATGGCTCACGGGCCCAGCTGCTCCACAGCATGTGGGATCCTCCCGGACCGGGGCACGAACCCGCGTCCCCTGCATCGGCAGGTGGACTCTCAACCACTGCGCCACCAGGGAAGCCCCCTTCCTTCTTTTTAAATCAAGTAGGGTGTCTGGCATTGTATAGATGTTAAATAAACTTTCTTGGACAGAACTGACTTATTACTGCTTTCAGTGTCTCCATGTAGATCATTTGAGGCTGATACGTTTGACTAAGAATTATGATTGGAACTCTTTGGAATCTACATATATACACATGATTAAAAAGTTTTCTAGTCTCTTTACTTTTGATAGCATGGCTTTTATTTAAGGCAATTTAGCTGCACAGGCCACTGAGTGTGCTTTAAGTTGAGTCTGGGATTGAAAAATTGCAAAAGCGATGATTGACAGAAGTCATTATATAATTATGTCAAAGTAATTCTTTATAAACTGGTTTAGAAATGACATAACAGCATTTTACAATTAAAATGAAGTTGAAATTGAGACATCTGAACATGTAACTGTCAGGGTTTTACTCTTTCTCTCTTTGAAAGCAAAGTGATCAGTCATGTTCTGGCAAATGAATTACATACATGAGACTGAGTGCATAAATATCTCAGTATAAATCTTTTAAAATGCCATAATTCTTCTTCTCCATTACACACTCGACTCTATCCAGATAATATATGTAGTTTTTAAAAGCCTCCAAAGATCTTTCACCTTCATCTTTAACATAGAAGACAGATTTTTAGAGGAATTCTTTTCAGGTAAATCACATAAGTACAAGTGACTCTTACCCTCTCTGGCTTATATTTTTGCTCCAATCTTTGACTAAATATGTTATCACACTTTTCTGAGTTTCCCCTACTTCTCTTATCACTATTACTTTGTTTCTTTTGCTGACTCTTCTTTTTCCTCTTGCCCTTTGTTTCTGGTTAATTTATTGAATTCAATCCTCAGATCTATTTTTTTTCTCTCTCTCTCTCTGAGGATTTCTTCAACTTCTATGGCTTAAAATACCGTCCCCATACTGAAAATTTTCAATTTAACATCCTCAGCTCTAACCAGTTTCCTTAATTTCATATCTTCAATCTCAATTTCTTGTCACACATGCCCCCTAGAATTCTCTGCAGCCTCTGCAAACTCAGCATATCTAAAAGCTGATCTTACTCTCTTCCCTGGGTATGTCTTATCAGATTTTAAATCAATGGTTCTCAACTCAAGTTCTGGAGAGGGAAACTGAAGTTGTTAGAAAGTGAGACTGAATCAGAATTATGTATGGAGGTTTTCAAATCAATCTCTCTCCACAAAACTGTGTCACAATTTCCTGGGGTGGGGAATTGGGAAAGTGGACATAAAGTGAAAAAAAGCACATGGGTTATTTTGTGCAATCTTAATCTCCCACTATTTTCAGCTGAGAATGGCTATGCTAGGCTCATGGATACCCCAATCTCCTTCTTCCTCGTACATTCCTTGTGACTGGTACCACCAAACGTGATCAAATGTGCCTGAGACTAAGGTGAGGGATTTCTTATTTATACCAGAAGAAAAAAAGAGAAAGAAAAGGGGCTAGCAAGTTCTGTGGAATAGTCCTAATTCTGAAACATCTCTAACATGTATTTCATGTTCTTCATTCCCATTCCCTCTACAACTGCCTTTCTTCAGGATTACCAGGATCACCCTGACTTCTTAATGTCTTCTCTACCTTTAGTCTTTTCTTTCTTTTTCTCTTTTTCAGTGGATATTTGTCTGTTTTATTTTTTTAATTGAAGTATAGTTGATCCTTTAGTCTTTTTTCAATTTTATCCACCCTACCTCTGCTATCAGATGTATAAATATAAATTATATGTGTGTGTATTTACATTATACCTTGATTATGATAGTTAAAATATATTCGTAATTTAAGAATAATTTAAATGCAGTAAAATTTGTCAATTCTTGTTGTACAATTTGATGAATTTTAAAATTATATACAGTCATGGGACCACCATGACCATCATGGTACAGAGCATTCCCATCTCCTGAAAAAGCTTCCTCATGCCTCTTTGCAGTATATCCTATCTCTCAACCTCCAGCCCCTGGACACCACTGATCCTTTTTTTTTTTAATGTAGTTTTTTTAATCTAGAATTTCAAGTGAATGGAAATATATATCATGTAGTGTTTATGTGTGGCTTCTTTAATTGAGTATAATGCTTTTTCATCCACGTTATTGCATGCATCAGTATATAGTTGCTAGTTATGGCTTAATAGTTATTCCAAAGTATGGCTATATCACAATTTGTTTATCCATTCACTAGTTGTTGGGCATTTGAATTGTCTCCAATTTTCAGCTAATATGAATACAGCTAATATGTGCACTTATGTTTTCATCTCTCTTAGATCAATATATAGGAGTAGGATTGCTTTTTCCCAAGTGACTGTACCATTCTGCATTCCCTCCACTAATACATGGGCATTCCAGTTGTTCCATATCCTTGCCAACATTTAATATTATTAGTCTTTTAATTTTAGCCACTGTAGTACAGTGGTATTCATTGTGCTTTTAATTTTCATTTTCCTGATGACTAATGATGTTGAACATTTTTTCTGTGCTTATTAGTCACTTATATATATATATATTTTGTGTGAAATGTCTGTTAAAAATCTTTGTGTATTTTTTTCAGACTTTTGTCTTCTAATTATTGAGTTATAGTTGTGCTTCTTTATAATCAGGATACAAATGCCTTCCAGCTATATATTTCACATATATTTTAAATAGTGTCTTTAGAAAAGCAAAAGTTTTAATTTTAATGAAGTCCAATTTAACCATGTTTTTTCCCCATGGTTCATGCATTTTGTGATATAACTAAAAATTTTTTTTGCTTAACCTAAGGCCACAAAGATTTTCTCCTCCTTTCTTCCAGAATATTTTTGGTTTTAATTCCTATGTTTAGGCCTACAATCCTTTCAGGATTATTTGTGTATATGATATATGGGCCAAAGTTCTTATTTGTATAAGATATCCAATTATTCCAGCACTATTTGTTGAAAAGACTATCCTTTGCCCATTGAATTACTCTAGCTCCTTTGTTGAAATTCCTGCTCTTCCTTCTATTCCATTGATCTATACATTGATCCTAATGCCAGTACCACACTGTTTTGATTACTAAAGTTTCATGGTAAGCCATGAAATCAAGTAGTATAAGTTTTCAATTTTGTCTTTTCATCAAAAATCCTCTTTTCATCATGAATCACCTTGGCTAATCTATGTATGTAGCATTTCCATGTGGATTTAAGAATAACTTTGTCAAATTCTCCAAAAAAATCCTGATGGGTTTTTGACTGGAATAGCATTGATTCTATAGGTCATAATGGGAAAAATTTGAAGTCTTAATACTAAAAGCCCTTCGAAAAAACTCAGTATCCCTCATGTATTTATATCTTCTTTAATTAATTTCAGCAATGTTTTGTAGTTTTAGTTCATAAAATTTGAACATATTTTGTTAAATCTGTCCCTAAGTATCTCATATTTTATGCTTAAACTGTTATTTTTAAGACAAATTTTTATTTTATTATTTATTTATTAAAATTTTTTTTTTTTTTTTTGCTGTGCCATGCAGCATGTGGGATCTTAGTTCCCTGACCAGGGGTCAAAACTGTGCCCCCTGTACTGGGAGTGCAGAGTCTTAACCACTGGACCACCAGGGAAGTCTCTATTTTAACTGGTATTGTTTTTCAAATGTCTCCTTCTAGTTATGCCTTGCTAATATATAGAAACAAAATTGATTTTGTATAATTGCTTTGAATCTGCAATCTTGCTAAATTCACTTATAAATTTTTCTTGTTTTGTAGAATCCTTAGGATTTTCTACATAAACATGCCTACAGCAAACAAAGTCAGTTTTATTCTTCTATTCCAATTTATATGGGTATTTTTGCAGGGGAGGGGGTTTATTCTCCTGGCTAGGTCTTCCAGTGCAATGTAGAAAAAAAGTGGAGAGAGGGGACATGTTTGGCTCTTCCCAGTCGAGGAGGAAAATATTCAGTGTTTCATTATTAAATATGGTGCTAGTTGTGGGTTTCTCATAAATGTTCTTTATCATACTGAGGATTTTCTATTCTATTCCTTGTTTACTAAGAGCTTTCTAGCTTTCTAGTTTACTAAGAGCTTTTGAATTTTGTCACATGCTTTTTCTGTATCTCTGCAGACAACTATATCAGTTTTTTCTTTATAACCTGTTAATAGGTGAATTACATTGACTAGTTTTCATATGTTGAACCCACATTGCGTTGCTGAGAGAAATCCCATTTGCTCATATTGTATTTTTTCTTCATATATTACTGGATTATGTTATATTTGCTAAACTTTAAGTTTATTTTCTAAACTTTAAGTTATAAGTGTATCCATTTTATCTATTTCATCTTGCCTTATTGCTTGCATTGTTTCTAACAATGCGATCAGTCTTATTTTTGTTCCTCTGTATGTACCTGTCACTTTTTTTCTGGCTGCTTTTATAGTCTGATCTTTAACACTGGTTTTGAGATATTTGATTACTATGCACCCTGGTGTAGTTTTCCTCATGTTTCTTGTCATCAGGTTTGTTTGAGCTTCTTTGAACTGTGGGTTGATAGTTTTCATCAAAGTTAGAGAATTTAGGCCATTATATTCTCAAATATTTTTCTGTCTTTTCTTCTCTCTCCTCTCCTTCAGAGACTCCAAATACATGTAGATTAGGTTGCTTGAAGTGGCCCCACAACTCACTGATGATTTTTTCATTACTTTTATGTGTAAAATGCTCATATTTATTGTCTTTTTACCCGCACAATGACCCTGAGAGGTAAATACTATGTGGTTCATTTTGTAAAGGAGGAAAGCAAGACTGAAAGGTTGACTTTCTTGAAGTTTGTTATTTAGTAAATATTTTTAAGCATCTACCATTATGCTGAACACTGGGGATACACAAATAAATATGACATAGTCCCTAGTTTTGTTTTCTAACTTTTCATTATAAAGAATTCCCAATATACACAAAATTAGAATAATTATAAAAATGTCCCATATTCATCACTCTGCATTAATAATTATTAATTTATTAAAAGTTTTATTTTACCAATGTGCTCATCCTATCCCCTCCCCAGCTTTTATATATTACTTTTAACATTTTATTTTGAAATAATTATCAATTCACATGAAGCTACAAAGATAGTAGAGAGAGGAGCCAGATATCCTTCACCCAGTTTTTCACGGTTACACCTTACATAAATATAATGCAATATCAAAATCATTGATATTGGTACAACATGTATACAGTGTTTTGTTTTTTTGTTGTAATTGCACATTGGATTCATTTAACCACCACTGAAATCAAAATACAAAACTATTTTATCCCATAAATATCTCACTTATATTACTCCTTTAGAATCATACTTACCCTCTTCCTTACCATCATCCCTAACCCCTCGAAACCACTAATTTAATCACCATCTTTATAATTACATCATTTCAAGAATGTTATATATGTGGAATCATACAGTACATGCATTTTTGAGATTGGTTTTTATCGTTTGGTATAACATCCTTGAGATCCATCCAAGTTGTTGCACGTATCAAGAATTTTTTTCCTTTTTACTGCTGAGTATTAATCCATGATATGAATATACCACAGTTTGTTTAGCCAATCATCAACTATAGGACATGTTGGCTATTTCCAGTTTTTGGCTATTGCAAATAAAGCTACTATCAACAACTGCATAGAGGTTTTTGTGTGAACATTAAGTTTTCATTTCTCTGGGATACAATGCTCAGCAGTGCAATTGCTGAGCCATATCATTAGCATATGTTTAGTTTTTTAAATGGAAATTGCTAAACCAATTTCCAGAGTGATTGTAACATTTTGCATTGCTATCAGCAATGTATTAGAGATTTGGTTTCTCTGCATCCCCACCAGCAGTTGGTTTTGTCACTATTTTTAATTTTAGCTGTTTCCATAAATGTGTAATGGTATCTGATCATGTTCTTAATTTTCATTACCATGATGATTAGTGATATGGTGAACATTTTTGTGTGCTTACTTGCCATCTATATATCTTCTTTGGTGAAGTGTTTCTTCATGTATTTAGCCTATTTTGTAATTGGACTGTTTGGTTTTTTATTGTTGAGTTTGAAAGTTCTTTATACATTCTGGGTATGAGTGTTGTGTCAGATATGTGGTTTGCAAATATTTTCTGCCAGTTTATAGTTTGTTTTTTCATCTTTCCACATGGTTTTTCACAGAAGAAATGGGAAGAGTGAGTCTTCCCATTTTATTTTTCCTTTTCAAAATTGATTTAGCTATTCTAGTTCTTTCCATTTCCATATTAATTTTAGAATCATCCTGTCTATATATAAAAAATCATGCTGGGATCTGGATAAGAATTATATTAAATTGCAACTGTAACAAATTGACATCTTTATTATGTTGAGTCTTCCAATCCAGGAAACATGGTATATCTCTGTTTATTTAGACCTCTTTGATTTCTATCATTAACATTTTTCATTTTGTATTTTTTCAACATACAAATCCTACACAAGTCATATTAGGTTACACCTAAGTATTTCATTTTTTTTTGAGCAACTGCAAATGGTATTATATTTTAAATTTCAGCTTCCACATGTTCATTGTTAGTATATAGAAGTATAATTATACCCTACAGTCTTGCTGAACTCATTTATTAGTTTTTGGTGTTTTTTTTGATGTAGATCATCATACCATCTATAAAAAGGGACAGTTTATTTCTCATTTGTATGTCTATCACTTCCTTTTATTAGCTTATGGCACTGGATAGAATTTTCAATAATAGATTGAATAGCAATGGTGAGAGTAAACATCCTTGCTTTGTTGCCAGTCATAGAGGGAAAGCATTTAGTTTTTCATGATTAAGTATGATGATAGCTGTAGGTTTTTTTCTTTTTAAGACCAATTTTTATGCTGTTTTTCCACTTAACACTTTTATTTATTTATTTATTATTTATGGCTGTGTTGCGTCTTCGTTTCTGTGCGAGGGCTTTCTCTAGTTGCGGCAAGCAGGGGCCACTCTTCATCACGGTGTGCGGGCCTCTCACTATCGCGGCCTCTCTTGTTGCAGAGCACAGGCTCCAGATGCACAGGCTCAGTAATTGTGGCTCACGGGCCCAGTTGCTACGTGGCATGTGGGATCTTCCCAGACCAGGGCTCAAACCCGTGTCCCCTGCATCGGCAGGCGGACTCTTAACCACTGCGCCACCAGGGAACCTCAGCTGTAGGTTTTTTATACATGTTCTTAAACAAGTTGAAGTTCCCCACTGTTGTGGACTGAATTGCATTTCTCCAAAATTTATATGTTGAAGACCTAATCTCTTGTACCTCAGAATGTGACCTTATTTAGAAACAGGGTACAGTAGTCTCTCCTTATCTGTGTTTTTGTTTTCCCCAGTTTCCTAAGATGGGAGCTTAGATCATTAGTCTGTAAATTTTTCTTTTTCCATTGTAAGAATTTAGTGCTATGAATGTTCCTCTCAGCACTATTTTAACAGCGTCCCACAAAATATATGTTGTACTCTCATTTTCATTTAATTCAATGTATTTAAATTTTTTTTATTTCCTTGAGACTGTCTCTTTTACTCAAATTAGTTATGTGTGTTTTTGAGTTTCCAAGTGATTTAGACATGATATTGAGAAGCATATTCTGACCTGGACAAGCTATGATGGTCCTGTGAAAATCATCACTTAGAAGAAAATTTTGGAAATGACTATTAGGTTGACTTTCATTGCCATTTTGGAATCATGATATTTCAAATGGAGGCTGGTATACCCAGAATGAAGTAAATTTATTGGTATAAGTCTAACAAATTCTCTTATAAAGAATCAAGTTACAGATGGGTAAATATGGTCAAAAGGTACAAACTTCCAGTTATAAAATAAATAAGTCATGGGGATGTGATGTACAGCATGGTGACCATAGTTAATAATGCTGTAATGTACATGTGACAGTTGTTAAGAGAGTAAACCTTAAAGGGTCTCATCCTAAGGAAAAAAAATTATAACTATGTATGGTGATGGATATTAATTAGGCTTATTGTGGTGATCATTTTACAGTATATACAAATATCAAATATTGTGTTGTACACCTGAAACTAAACAGTATATGTCAATTATATCTCAATAAAAAAGAATGAAATTACAAAGTTCTGATTAAATATGGTGGATTGACCATAAACTCCTGTATTTTCTCTTAAAATCATACTAAAATGACCATAAAAGGATTTAAAAAATGGTACAAACCTACAAGGAAAAAATAAACAGGAGAAAGGTGATACCTATGTTTTAGAAGCTTAATCAGTCTTTTAATGACTGATTTAAAAGACTAGAGAAAGCTGAAGCTTCATCCAGAAGGGTGAGAACCTCTGAAGCAAGCTAGTCACAATGCAGAAGCCCAGCAAAACTCAGGAATAGGAAACACTGGTTACCCTAAAGTGGAGTAGGGCACAGCTGGGGCTTGAAAGGGGAAATTATTTTTAAAAATCTGTGTAAACAGTAGTTCAAACCCCAGATCCACTCCCATGCTCCCCACAGTCAGGAAATTCCCCCGTGTACCCCAGTAGAAGATAAGATTTTATCTTCTAGAAAGCTGAAAATGAGGGACACCATATAAAGACGAAGGCAAGGGCATCACAAGAAATATAGGGGAGCAAAGTAAAAGGCTATATATAAACAGTGGGCCTCCTTGACTCATTTAGTTATGAATGAGTAGCTGGTAGCCAGTCTCATTCTCTTCAGAATTACATTACAGAATTCCTCTCTGGAAAACTGCCCAGTCTCAGAAAAGGAATCTGTAGATATTGACAGTCTTCGATACTGCTTGTCCAATGAAACAGCCCAGCCAGATCACACTATGGTGAAGCCCAGAAGTAGAAAAGCCTGTTTTCATTCACTGAACATCCAATTAGCATTTTAGCCTCTTTTAAAGATAAATGGGCAGCCAACAATCACCAAACTTGAGAGAAAATCCTCTAAAATGAAAGACAGAAATCAAAATGATTAAAAAAAAAAAAAGAAAAACTGAAACAGACAGTGAAAGGAACAGACTCTTGTAGAAATTATAATCGAAGAGAAATTAAATTGCATTATAAGAGCAGGAAGCAGTAGGAAAGGTTCAGAGAAAAAAGCTAGTCTTGAAAATTAAAAATTGAGGAGTAGAAATAAAAAATTAAAAGGAGAAGTTAGAAGATAAATTTAAAAGAAAATCATAGAAAAAATAAAGAGTTAAGCTGTAGGAAATAAATAAACTGATTTTCTTTATAAACGTTATATAACTATTTCACCTTTTAAACTATGTAAGTAGTTTTCAAAAATTGAAAGTGTAAGAACTAGGTTGGAAATTGGGAATTATTTTCACCTTTTAAACTATGTAAGTAGTTTTCAAAAACTGAAAGTGTAAGAATTAGGTTGGAAATTGGGAATTAATCCAACCAGATCTGCAACTTCTTAAGAAACTGGATTCTTTCCTAGAAGAAAAGAGGGTATGTAGGAGGGCAGGAGATAGCTGACTAAGGGCTACTACCTTGATCTACCTGCAGAAACAAGATTTTGTCTAGACTGCTCTGGTGAGGCTTGTTTTCAAGTGATCACTGAAACTTATTTGAGGCTACATGCTATCAGAAACTAGAGATATTGCAGAGAATGATGGGGTGGGAAATTCGCAGGAAGATTTTAACTATTGTAAAAAATGCTGATAAAATATAGAAGGACTGGCACACCTCTCAGTTGGGCTAAGTGACCACAATTATAAAAGATTTTCAGCACCCAGGGTTAGTAATTTTATATGATCTCAAAGTTGTCCATGCATACATTTTGGTAGCAGAAGGATATTTAGTAACATGGAGGAAAAGCTGATTAAGTATATCCATATATGTATTAAAATTTAAGCAAATTTTTAATAAGCCATGAGACAAGATGCTGTGGAACACAGCTTAAGAAATTGGCCCTGATTAGAACTGGTTCCTACCGAAGCAACTGACAACAAAGCCTTACTGAGAGACCTTCCCTGATCTGTGAATTACATACACATCTAATCTCTTTCCCCCAATTAATACTTATTCATTCAACAAACATTTATGAACCACCAGTAGCTGTTAGATACTGTGAGAAGTAACAGAGCTTCAAAGAAAATGATCAGACACAGTCTTTGTCTTCATGGAGTTTATAATCTAACATGGAATTTGATAAGGGTGATAAGTAATTCCAATAAGGTCATCGAAAGGAGGTGTCAAAGGTAAGAGTAACTTAACCCACTCTGATAACTCAGAGAAGACTTCTTTGAGAAAGTGAGATTTGAACTGATAGGTGGGTAATAGTTAATTAAGCAAGTAGAGGAGTGAGTTTCAGGCAGAAAGAAGAGCATGTGCAAAAGCCTACGACAGAGAAGAACATGGTGCCTTCAGGGAAGTGAAGGGCTGTCTACATGGACTAGCATGTGGTGAGAAAGAGAGGCATTTTGCAGATTAGGGGCTTTATCTGAAAGGTAATGGGCAGATGTTGAAGAGTTTGAAGCAGAATCTGATTAGTTTTGAATTTTGCAATATTGCTCTGACATCTTTGCGATGATCAGACTGGAGGAGAGGAAAAGTATATTCAAGGAAGCCTGTTGGGAACTTTTGCATCTTGCCAACTTTTTGTTGAATTTTCTGTTCCTTATGTTTGGTGCTTTGTTTTCCTTAATAAGAAATTAGGAATAAAGAATAGGAAATTTCCTTGACAGGTTTTTAAGATTCAAATGATTGTTTCTTTAGGGGCCAAGAAACCCAAATCACTGAAATCTGAATTCATACTTGGTAACCAACAAGCAATAGGTTAGAAACAGGCTGTGTGTGTGGGGGGGGGGGGTAAGGAGAGGTCAGAAGGGCTGGGGACTTGAGAACTGGGTTCTCTTCAGAGTGTCCTTTATTTCTCTTGCTTTGTGTCCTCCCGCCCTCAGGCATCTCTTACTTGAGGCATTGGGCTTGTCAGGGCAGCCTCTCAGCTGTGATGTTTTGTGTAAAGCACTCAGTCAGTTATCACACAGCAGCAAAATTTCCTTCATGAACTATCAACCTATCTGTTGTATAATTTTATTATTTTAAGTTTAAAAATGAATATGTAAACTGGGGTCAAAAGGTCTATGTTTCAATAAGAAAATGGATTTGGGAAATTAAGGGCATGCCCTCATTTTCCCCGATATAAACCTTTGCCTAATTTTAAGTGTAACGTCAATCAAACGAGTTTGGGAAAAGAAATATTTCAAGTAAGATCTGAAATTCCTGTATCCAAAGACCCCATTTTTTAAACTTTTGTTCCAGCCTAAGCTGCTTAGAATATACTGGAGAGAGGCTTATACAATTATATAAGTGGAAAACTCAATCTCTGTCGATTCTATGGCATGACTGATTGTTTAATCACTGTTCATTCATTCATTTACACAAGTAGTTATGAAGCAGCGCTGCTGAAGGCACTGAGACCCTTGCTCTCGAGCGGTTTTCCTTCAGGCTGAGTGATATAAATTGGCAATGATAACGTAAATAGGCAATTAAACATTACAGTAGGTGAATGTGGTTGAGTAGCTCAAGGAGCACAAATAAGGGCATTTAACTCAGACTTGGAAGTTGTCTTAGAGGAGTGCAGTGTCTGATAGAAGTTTTACTCTGGGTACATAGAATTGTACCAGGCACAGCAGTGGAGAAGAGTGTTCTAAAGCAAAGGAAAGAGCGTGGCATTCCACAAGTCCAGAGAGAGCATGGCCCTTTTGGGATTAAGCGTAGTTCCGTGTGTGAGAAGATTGCGTGGGTGGAGGGACTAACAGAAGCTGAGGCTGAAGAGGTAAGCAGGGACCAGATCATGATGTGAGCCATGGTGAAGTGTTTAGGTTCATAGTACTCTGTGAGCAGAGGAGAGCCATATATAGTCTTAAACAGAAGATTATAATTATATTTGCACTTTGGACACACATCACCGTGAATGCAAGGCAAAAAATGGACTGGAGGCAAGCAAATCACTTAGGAAACTTAAAGTAATTTAGGCAAGAGATAGTGGTGTACCCTATGTTGGGGCCCTGAAGATGAGGAGAATTAGATGGAATAAAGTAGGTAAATAGGACTGGGTGATCGATTTGGATATGGGGCGCTGTGGCTAAGGGAGAGGAAAGAGTCAAAGATCATGCTCAAGTTTCTGGTTGGGATACTAGGTGGATAGAAGTGAGCATGTTGAGTGTATGGGGCCTGTGAGACATCTAAAATGAGATTTCTAATAGAAAATTATATTTATGGAGTCTAGAGTTCAGTGGAAATGGATGGGTAGATGGGAGGGGAATATCTTATCATGAAAGACCCTTTCATTTACAAATGACACAGTATCTCACCCATATAATCAAGGAAATGTATTGCCTCATGTTATGGAAAAATCCATAAGTATACTTAAGATTTCAGACCCATCTGGATCCAGGACTTAAATGAATTACTCAGGACTTAGTCTTTATCTGCTTCCACAGTAATGGCCTCATTTTTCTGACCTCTAGCAACACTGTACTTAACATCATTCTCACCACCAGCAATCCCAGTAGAAAGAACATAATTCTTCCTTGATGGCTTCAACAGAAGTTCTAGGAAAGAATCTCCTTGGCTCTATTTGACCTGATTTGGGTCATGTGGAATCCCTAATTCAACCTCTGTGGCCAGATTGAATGGCTAAAAATGTCCACTGCAGTCATGTAATCCACACACTATAAAATGGACATAGGAAAACAGAAAAATGTCCAGGAAGGTGATAGGAAATTATGGTGCTAAAGAAACCAACAGAAGAGTATATTCAAGAAGTTGGAAATGGTCAGTTGTGACTAATGATGGTGCTAAGGCAACTACAAAAAGAATGTAAAATAGTCATTTGATTTAGCAACAAAATGATGATTTATGACCTTGGCAAAGAAGTTTCAAAGTGTGGTGGGTCAGAAGGGAGAATGGAGTGCCCCAAATGAAAAATTGGTACAGTGGTGGAGGCTGGGAGTATAAACAACTCTTTTAACTGTGAAGAAGAAGAAGTGAGTACCAGCCTGGTAGTTAAGTTCACAACTACAGCTTCATTATTCTGGGAACAAGTAAACTTGACCACTAATGGAGTCAAACATAAGTGGTGCTGGACTGCCACCACCTCCTGCTGCCCCTCCTGGCACTGCCTCTGCATTCTTGCCATGCAAGTCCAGTGTCTCATTGTGAAGCAAAGGAGACTGACACGCACCATTCCTAACAATAACAACCACAAAAGAGGGAGTCAACACCGAAAAGCTGACCACATTAATTTCTAAGGCAGCAGCGCAGAAGGAATGTGAAACAAAGTTTAAGAATGAAAGAATGAAAAGAATATACAAAAAAGTAATGACTTACAAGGATTTTTAATGAAGCATATCCACTTCTAATTTAATGAGCATACATCCTCTAATTTTTCTAAATTGTTTTTGGGTCTGTTTCTAATGTCCTTGTGTGTGTCAGAATGGTATAGTAGCTTATTAAATGGGCTTTGAGATTAGAGAGATTAAGAACTGGCTCTAACACTCTTTGTGATTCTTGGAAAAATTAGCAAAGTTCTCTACCCCTCAACTTTCTCATTGGTAAACTGTGGCCAATAATAATAATACTCATTACCTAAACATGCTCTGAAGATTGTTACATAATGTAAGGAAAGCACTTATCACCATGCCAATCACATACAAAGTATTCAATTGATGTTTACTACTACTGCTATTATTATATTTTTAAAAATTTAACCCCTCTTCATTCTGCATTAAGTAACTAGTATATCTAAATAAGTTTTGTTCAACAATAAATGATGAGGGGCTAGTTTGAAAAAAAACTTTGGTGAATTTTTTTTCTCAATTTATGATATGTAAACTAAACCTTTATACTTATATTCCAATGTATAATAATATGGGCATCATTAATTAAGAATAACAAAATGCAAAAGAGAAAAAAAGAAAAAAAAATCAAGTTGCCTGTTTACTTTGTCCAATCAGATAATACTGTTTTTATTAACTTAAGACTCAGTTTCTACAAGTAGCCATAGCATTTATTAAGCATTCACTCATTTTTAGCACTTTCACTAAGCAAACCTATGGCCTTCTTGATTCAGATTCCAGCAATCTCAGATTTGCACGAGAGCCCGGTCTCAGCTTAAAAACGTCTTCAGCATCTTACTTTAATTATAAAATGGAAACCAAACTATTTAACAGCATCTTAGTAACAAGGTTCTTTTTCCCACTCACACTATAATTTTCTCCTAATTTGCATCAAAAAATTGTTGATGATACTAGCTAAATTATGGTTCCAACTACTAATGATGGATTCACAGCATAGTAGCATCTCATGTGGGAATTAGTTAAGTCCAACACAATTTCTTCTCCAGTGTTAGTACAGAATTCTGGTTTTTTTGGTTAATTTCCAGATGACAGCTGGCTTGCATGTAAGGCATTTAAAGACCATGTCGCAGAAAAAAATACTTACTGTGTGTTTTAAAATGAGGATTACACTTACCACAGCAAGATACACTCAGGTGGTAGGGAACTGAGATAACCAGGCAAACAGCAGATTCGTGTCTTCCATTTCATGCTCACTCAGAGCCAAAAATCCACCCTGTGGACAGAGGACAAAATCAACTGATCCTTTCCTCTCTCTCTCTCTCTCTCTCTCTCTCTGCCCTCCGCACACATATAATTGAATTTATTTAAGTTAAATAAACATATCATGCTACTCCACTGAAATACTTCCCAGTACATGAGATTTTTTAACATCTACGAACAAATTTTTTTACAACCATATATGAGAGTTAGACAATATTACTAAGCGCTTTTTAAAATATTTAAAACCAAATAAACCCCCAAAGAATTTGGCGGAGCTATTGCCCAAACTACGACTTATGTTAGGAGCATAACAATGATAACAGTAGATAAGTTACGGGGCCAGAATATCCAGACCAGTTATTTGCCGAGGCCCTCCCACTACAGCTGTGTTGTGCAACCAAAATCTGGAAACGTCTGCCTTTTTCTGATATGGGAGTGGAAGACCATGGGAAGTGTTGTTACAAAGCTGTGTGACCATATTGAATGTACTAACTGGTGCTACATGTGCTGAAATTTATCTTGGTAACTGAGATAAAAGTATTTTCTGAGTAAACACAACAGCAGAATTCCCCTACCACCACAGCTTCAAAAGATATCCTAATGGGACTTTCCTGGTGGCGCAGTGGTTAAGAATCCTCCTGGCAATGCAGGGGACACGGGTTCAATCCCCGGTCCGAGAAGGTCCCACATTCCGTGGAGCAACTAAGCCCATGCGCCACAACTACTGAGCCCACGTGTCACAACTAGTGAAGCCCATGCGCCTAGAGCCCATGCTCCACAACAAAGAGAAGCCAACCCAATGAGAAGCCCGTGTATTGCAACGAAGAATAGCCCCCGCTCGCTGAAACTAGAGAAAGCCCTTGAGCAGCAACGAAGACCCAACACAGCCAAAAATAAATAAATTTATTAAAAAAAAAAAAAGTATCCTAACATATCCTTCACGTGGTAAACCAGTATTTTTTTTTTTCTGGGAGCAATTTTCTTAGTCTATATAGATATACCACAGATAAATAAGTGGTGTATTGGGCGCTACAGATTAATACTTAAAACTGAAAAATGAGTACTTTTTCCTTCCTGAGGATGGACTCACTATATGGTCATATATGGAGAGATTCATTGATTTCTATGTAAGTAAAATAAAAATGGAGCATGTATTTAAGGCAAAATGGAGAAATACATTTTCCTTTTCCGCCTAGGCCTATACTAACTTGTTATCTTCACAGGTCCACTATTTCTTTTTTGCTATTGTTTTATATATTTAACACAGTGTTGCAAACATTTGTTTGAGGAAAATGTGTAGACTAAGATTCAAAACAAAGGAGAAGGGAGGAAGGTAGGAAAAAAGGAAAGAAAGAAGGAAGGAAGAAAGGGAGGAAAAAAGGAAGAGAGGGAGGAGGGAGCAATTAAAGTACACTAGTGAACTTATGAAAGTTGTAATAAACTGGCAGTGTGTTAAAGTCATATGGTTTTATATATATTTATATATATATATATATATATATATATATATATATATATATATATATATATTGTGTGTGTGTGTGTGTGTGTGTGTGTGGTATGCGGGCTTCTCACTCTTGTGGCCTCTCCCGTTGCCGAGCACAGGCTCCGGACGCACAGGCTCAGCGGCCATGGCTCATAGGCCCAGCCGCTCCGCGGCATGTGGGATCCTCCCAGACCAGGGCATGAACCCGCGTCCCCTGCATCGGCAGGCAGACTCTCAACCACTGTGCCACCAGGGAAGCCCCCTGTATGGTTATATTTTAAAGGAAGCCAAAAAATTTAAAAAGAATGACAAATTAAGTCAAATAATGAAAAGCACTGAATTTTGTCTCTGTGTGAGTAGAAACTAAAACACTTACTAGAGTAATTAGCTTAGAATCTCAGAGTTGAGGGGTGTTTTTTTGTTTTTTACTTTGTAAGATATTTGCCTCCCTTGCAGTGATATATGGAGTATAATAAAAATCAGTGTTGGACAGTAAATAGCCCTAAGTTCAGAGTGCTATTAGTAACTTAGGTAACTATTAAATTACAAGTGCATGGGACTACTCATGCATTTCCAATTCTGATGTTAAGGCTGAATTATGATGAATCAGGTTTTAACTGGGCATTTTTAAAATAAAGCACTAAAGTCTTTATAGATAGTACAAAGAATCCTACACCCAAGGGAGTTCTAAAATTATACACGTCATTTAATACAAAAAAGGGCATACTCTTTGGACCCCATCCCCCCAAAAGGAAAGAAAGATATAAAGGAAGAAAGAATGGAGGCAAGGAAGAAAGGGAAGAAGGAAGGATGAAGGGAGGGAGGGAGGGAGGGTAGGAGGAATTAAATTAGAAATATCTTTAAGAGTACACATCCCTAGGAACTTTACTGAAAATTCTGAAAAACTGAATAAAGTGCATTCTGTATACCATCAATGACATTATACCTCTTACCGACCTTCAAATAAAGTTGTAATCAATAAGAAATAATTGAATATTTATTTGAATAGTGATTTATTTAAATACTGCATGTGCACGTATTCTCTCATTTGAGATTTTTTAAAAAGATTTGAGCTCATATTACTTTACCCAATTATATAGAGGAAATTGTGTTTCAGAAAGTTAATTCACCAAAGGTTATATCATTGGGGGAGGGGTGGGTCTCTGATTACAAAGCTCTTCACCTCGTACCATGTCGAAATCTCATTATTTGTAAATCATTTCTAGGATCGATTTCAGAGAAGACTGGAAGTCTAGATTTCATAGGAACATGTCAGGTTTTCAAGCCGGAGTTAATGGGTTAGCTGAAGGTGCGGAGGAGAGCGCCTTTTACATGCCTCTGTTTCTAGTGCCGGCCCCAGCAGAAAGAAATTATGAAGGTAACAAAGAAGAGAAGCTATTTATTCCCGGACCCTGATTTTAAGTCCCATCCTATTTGGAAGAAGCGAATGTGTTCTCCCTTTTTCCAAGTTCTTTCCTTAGTCCTTTCTCTCCTCTTCCACTAGCCCCCTTTCCAGAGACCAAGGAGGAGGAGACGACAAAGGAGTGAACCAAGAGTCACAGGACTCGCTTGACTCAGATTCCACTTAGCTTTTTGGGATCTGCCTGTCCTCAGGCCTCCCTCATCTGCTCTGCTTCTGTCTACCAGGTCAGAGCTCCTTGCCCTACAGGGGCAGGCTGGAATCTTCCTAGTGCTCAGCTGAGTTATAGTGATGCTCTGAAATTCTGTATGTAGCTTCTAGGTCTGGATTTGAGAGAGGAAGTAGCAGAGGCTAATTTAAACCAACAGTTTGCACTGTGCTCGCCGGTCTAACATTATAGGGCTGCTCATTTATCTCTGGCTCCTGGTTCAAAATTCAAAAGAAGAGTTGACTAGACATTTCCAGATTCCTAAAATAGTCTTTTTATTGTCGTTATTGCTACTAAGAAAGCAGGATATTCGGTACACCAAAGAGAATAAATTAATAAAATTTGATCCCCTTAAAGACTCTAATACAATTTTAAGAAGGTTAAAAAAAATGTTATGTTTTCAATTTTCTCTAGTGACTTCAATAACAAAATGGGAAGATTTCCAAGCCTTGCTTTTGGGAACATATAAATCAAAGGCAGTAATAAAAAAAAGTGGATAATTTCATAAGTTTTGCAGCTTGACAGTATTGCTTTAAAAACTGCAAATCTTTGACACATTATGGTTTAAGAATATGCTTTCACATGTCTAATTGCTAGCTGATAGAAAGACATGAATCTGCTCTGAATGCAAAGTTTCCATCTGGCTAGCTGATTGCTTCAATGTGAGTTTGCTAATAATGAATTTTATTTTTTAAAATGAACATTTTAAATGAAGATATGAAAATGTGCATTTCTTTTTTTCTGAAGGCTGTAATGTGGTTATATCGTCAAATCACCTACTCCCAGATTCCTTACCCTAGATCAGTCTCCCTGGTCAGGTACTCTCACTGCATCCTCTGCTCCTCATTTATAGCTGTTATTGCAGGAGCAGTTAGGAAGTTATTGGTGTAACCATGGTTGATAGACTGCATCCCTCCATAGGCTGTAGACTCTATGAATAGAGGGATCACATTTGTTTTGTTCATCATATTTCTGCTGTCCAGCAAAGAGCTCAATACGTAACAAGTAGATAGACTTCAACCAAAAACAGCATATCATGTATGTAATGCAGATACAGATATTAGAACCAGCTATATTTAAGCCAGACATTAAGAAATTTGCAAGTTTGGAGAATTTAATCCATTTATGTTTAAATTATTGATAGGTAGGGACTTAATACTATTGCCATTTCGTCAACTGTTTTGTAGATCCTTTGTTTTCTGCTGCCTCTCTTGCTGTCTTTCTTTGTGCATTGATGACTTTCTGTGGCTGTATGTTCCAACTCCTTTATCATAATCTTTCTTGTTTCTACCACAGGGTTTTTTCTGTGGTCACCATGAGACTTACACAAAATATCTCACAACACCTTATTTTAAGCTGATAACTTCAATAGCACCCAGAACCTTTTACTTCTCGCCGCCCCTCACATTTTAGGTTATTGATGTTATAATTTACATCTTTTTTATATTGTGTATCCAATAATAAATTATTGTAGTTATGGTTATTTTTAACACGTTTGTTTTTTAAATTTTTAATCTAGAGTTGTGAGTTACATACCACTATTACAATATTAGAAAATCTGACCTTATATATTTATCTTTACTGATGAGTTTTGCACGTTCATGTTTTTACGATGCTAATAAGCATCCTTTTATTTCAGCTGGGTGTGGGGTCTCTAGTCAGACATGGTTACTCCCTTTGCTCTGAGGGCACAGGGTGGGTGTGTTGTCTGGGCTCCCCAGTCAGATGGAGTTGCTGTCCAGATGCCCAGGTTGGGTAGGGCCACAGGCTATGCTCCATGATTGGAAGGGGTCACTGATGGACTCCCTGCCTGGACAAGGCTTCAGGCTGTGTCCATCAAACCAGCAGGCTACATGCTGGGCTCTGCTGCTGGGTGGGATGGTAGAATGGGCTCCGTGGCTGGATGGTACTGCAAGCTGGGCTCTGAGGCTGCTCAGGGTCATTGTTTTACATTGTTTTACTGGTTATACAAGGCCAGAGGCTATGTTCAACAGTTGGGCACAGTTGCTGGCTTGGCTTCCAGCCCAAGTGGTCCTTAGGATGTGCTCTCCAGCTCCTGGGCATCTGTGCCCATGCTTCCTGTAGGGCAGAATTGGAGACTATGCTCGTCATTTGAGTGGAAGTACAAATTTGCTCCCCAACTTGGGCAGACACTGTTGGGGGGAATGTAAATTGGTACAGCTGCCATGGAAAACAGTATAGGGGTTCCTCAAAAAATTAAAAATAGAACTACCATATGATCTAGCTATTCCACTTCTAAGTGTAAATCCAAAGGAAATATCCTGAAGAGAGATCTGTACCCTTATGTTCATTGGAGCATTATTTACAATAGCCAAGACACAGAAATAGCCTATGTGTCTGTAAATGGGTGAATGAATAAAGAAAATGTAGTATGTATGTATGTGTACACACACACACACACACACACACACACACACACACACACACACACACACAGGAATATTATTCAGCCACGAGAAAGAAGGAAATCCTGCAATTTGCAACAACTCGATGAATTTTCAGGGAATTATGCTAACTGAAATAAATCAGATGGAGAAAAATATACTGTTTGATCTTACTTACATAAAAAAATCTAAAAAAACACAAAAAACAAAAACCCCAAACTCATAGAAACAGAGATTTGATTGGTAGTTACTGGGGGCAGGGGTGGGGGCAGTGGTAGATAATGGGTGATAATAGTCAAGGGGTACAAACTTCCAGTTATAAGATAAATAAGTTCTGGGGATCTAATGCAAAGCGTGGTGACTATAGTTAACAATACTGTATTATATACTTGAAAGCTGCTAAAAGTTCTCATCACAAAAAAATAAATAAATAATAGGTAACTATGTGAGGTGATGTATGTGTTGATTAACCTTATTGTGGCAATCATTTCACAATACACATGTGTATCAAGTCATCACATTGTACACCTCAAACTTACAAAAAGTTATATGTCAATTATATCTCAATAAAGCTGGGAAGCAAACAAATTTGCAAGAATGTAAAACATCGCCACTCTTCTCACTACTTTTTTATTATTCTGGATAACATGTTTACTTTTCATAGTAATAGATAAATTATGCTAACCAGAGAAAATCCAAGTCAAGCTTGTAGCAAAGTGCCTGGAACATAGTAAGTGCTCAATTAATTACTTATTAGTATCATCATTAATAAAATTAGTACTATATGCTTATTGCATTCATAACACAAATGTGAAAGCCTGCTATCCAAATAGTGTCCAAAGCTATGTGTTTTGCCAGTCTTACCTCTAGCCCCTCTTTCCCACGCTATGCCCCATCCACAGAAAATTGTTTGAGATTGCTGTAGAACACCATGTCCATGTGAACTTCTCACCTTTGCATATGACATTTGCTCTGTCTGCAAGGCTCTCCTTTTCCTAGTCTCCTTAGCACACTCAGTCCTGACTTCAAGGCTTCCACGTCGGAGTTCATCTCAATCTCATGGCACTTTGTCCATAGTACTTTTAGCACATTTTGCTTCATATTTTTATCTTAATGACTTTTACCCCTTTCAAGCTTCTAGAGCATAGTCAGCATATAACAGGCAAAAATGCTTACTGTGAGAATGTGTGAATGCAAATGAGCAGGTTGTTTGCTTTTAGTATAATATGGATTTTTCATGTAGTGCTGTAAAGTCATTTCAATTTTCTTTTCAGGATTGTAGGGCTCTGTTTACTAAGGGTGATTACTGATATTGTTAAATATATGGGTCCTATTACCTACCAAACCTCACCAGGTATAGATGTGCCACTGTCTTTGTGTTTTCCAACATTTGCTGCTAGGACTGGCTTTCTCAAACACACAAATTAATTTAGTTGGAGAAGCTTTTCTCACAGACTATCCAGGGACAAGAGGTCACTCTCTGGGTACCCTGAGAAGGCCCTTGTTGACTCTCAGCCCAAATTCTTAGTGAAGGTCACAGCCTTTAGGACCTAGCCTGTCTGCCCAGACAAGATAGGACCGGCTTTCATGTAGTATGATAGAGAAGGGAAAAAATTCAGAAAGAATTAAATGGTGCATGTGGTATACTTATTTCTTAGTGCCTATGAATTCCTTAATCTCAGTTCAGGTTTATTGAGTCTTTCTTAGGCATAAAAGTTGGGGATATTGAAAGCCACAAAGTTGCTAAGCGTTATAACAGGATCCTTAGGATAGGGTATATTTGCTAGGCTTCCAATGATGGATGTCTTATTTCTCTTCTTGGTAACATCCAGTAGAAATTGATATTGGAGGGTGGAGGGGTTAGGGTACCAGTTAAGCAATGTTTATGGTCTACATTACTATTACCAAGTGTCCCAGTTTATCCAGAACTGAAGGATTTCCTGGGATGTGGGGACTGTCAGTGCTAAAAACTGGGAATGTACTGGGCAAATCGGAAAGGGTTGGTCTCTCTAGCTGATTTGTTTATGTCATGCTTAGAGAGCTTTAGCAACCAGGAGTACACTATTTTATTCATCCTAATACCACCTGAGTTCTATCAGTGAAATGAGAAGCTATTGTTATGAGGTGGGTTTTGATTAACTATATCTACATTTATTTATACTTTGCTTCTTGGGAGATGCATAATGCTTAGTGGCCTTGACTATGAAACTAATTTCTGCATCCATATGCCAGCTCTACCATTTATTTGCTGAGTACCCTTGGGAAATTTATTTAACTTCTCTGTGCCTCAGTTTCCTCTTGTGTAAAGTTTCTAATTCTAGAACCTATATTATTGACTTGTTATTGAGATTAAATTGGGTAACTTATATCCTTAAAATAGTGTTGATTATTGTTATTGCTGTTATCATTGTAACTATTACTACTATTAATCAGCTATTAATTATTCAATTACTCAATT
This sequence comes from Orcinus orca, assembly GCF_937001465.1. Lineage (NCBI taxonomy): Eukaryota > Metazoa > Chordata > Mammalia > Artiodactyla > Delphinidae > Orcinus > Orcinus orca. The sequence continues at coordinate 71,831,763 of NC_064569.1, read as the reverse complement.
CCCTTATCTGTAAAATGGAGATAATATCTCACATGGTTGATGTGAGGATTAAAAGGGAAGAGATAATATATGGAAAGTGCTTAGCACAGTAGCAAAATATAGGCTCTCAAGATTTTACTAAGTGTCAGTATTACTATTATTATTATTAGTTTGCCTTATTCTAGTTCCAAAGGTAGAAAACAGCACTCCGAATTACAAGCAAATGCTTTGGATTCTTGGGAAGCTTTCCATTTTCTAAGTTAATGTTTCTTGTGATATTTCCTTCATGTTTTGGCTCCAGCACCTAATAAACTATCTCATAATGACATCCTTCCCAGATGGTGATACAGCTGAGACAAGTTACTTGGGTATCCCTAGGATGACTTCCCATCAAGTCATCGGACCGCTGCTTTATTTCTAGTATGTGGTTGTCAGGGTCCCAGAAAATTGAGGCAAGTGAATGTCTGGGGGCAGATAACTGCCCTGTTTTTGCCACCCTTCCCAAAATTCTTAGTTCTTACAATTCAAGGAGTGCTTAGCCTTACTTTTTCTCCTAAACCTCCAAAGACATATTAGAGTAGATGTACATACATAAAATGCTTGTTGGGAGAGGAAATGAAAAACTGGAAACCTTTTTTAAAATCAAACATTTCTGACTATTAACAAGTGCAAGTGTCACGTTTGAGTTGAGGAAGGAAGAAAGGGAGCGGAAAGGAGATAGAAATTGTAAACCAATTGGGAGAGCTTAGCTAAACAATTAAGACCCCGGGGAACACATTATTAAGCATACATTCCAAGCCTGTAATGTGACTGTAGATTCTTTATGTCTCAGTATGGCATGACAGGTCACAGGCTTTGTAGCTCAGGAGGAAAAAAAAAAATTAAAAAAACACAAAAGGCTGGTGTAAGTATTTAAGTTATAACACCAGGGCTTACATAAATACAAATCAATCTTAAAACAACATTTGATATCCTCAGTCCTATGAACAAGGTAAGCATATCCAGCCTTTAAAGTCTCCGAAAAGGTGTGGGATCAAGTAAAGGAATGTCTGTGCTCACATGAACTCATTGTACAGTAGAAGGATTTAAAAGTAGTTCTCGGGGCTTCCCTGGTGGCGCAGTGGTTGAGAGTCCACCTGCCGATGCAGGGGACACGGGTTCGTGCCCCGGTCCGGGAAGATCCCACATGCCGCGGAGCGGCTGGGCCCGTGAGCCATGGCCGCTAAGCCTGCGCGCCCGGAGCCTGTGCTCCGCAACGGAAGAGGCCACAACAGTGAGAGGCCCGAGTACCACACACACACACATACACAAAAGCAATTCTATTTCTAAGAAATTGTGAGAACTTGCCAAAGAGAGAAATCACAGATACTTTCAGGTGGTCTGAGCCCTGACTCTTACAAATATGTTTGGATGCTCAGTTCATTGACATCCTATGGTTGGATTTGGAGAGCTCTTGCACAAAACCAAAGGAGTGCAGCCAATATGTGCAATGGGATCCGTTTTATTCCATTTTTGTCCATCTCTATAATTCAGCCCTGTATAAAGTGACAAAAAAAAAAAAGCCCTGAAAGGCTCAGCTGTTCTATAGCTTGTGATGTGATAGGGAAGAGTACCCGTGAGCACACGCAGCATATGCCAAATGAAAACCAATACACGTAAGTGGCAGGGATGCTGGGCAAAAAATCATGGGCAGGCTCATTTCATACAGGGATGGCATTAGCCTTTCTTAATGCCGGGGAAGACGGAGAAGATTTTCAAGATTTTAGAAGGTACGTAGACCCACTGTCTGAGTAAGAACTGAATATGCTTTAGGGGTTCATTGAAGTGTTTCTATGAAAGTAATTTTATGAATAAAAGATGATTAGTGGAATTCATTACGAGTTCAGAAAGTCACTGTTTTTCAGGGCGTGTTCAGGAAGTCATAGTAAAATGAGTACATACACTAAGCAGGCAAATAGAAAACATGGGTTTCTCTTTCTGGGAAGCTGGGGGTATTTTCTAGGAGAGGAGTTACTTTTCACCTTTCTACCTTACACGGAATCCATGTGAAAACGGATCGAGCCATGCTGCATCAATGCCTCATCCATTATGTCACTTCCCAGCCTGTGCTTACTTTTCTCTTAGTTTCTCTGAAGCCTTACCATGTTGACACATTACAGAACTCATGCTCTTTTATAATAACTCAACTAGACTTACATAACAAACCATTTCTCAAGAACTTTCTCTTGCTATGATTCACTGGGTTTGGTTGCTTGTAGTATTTTTCTAAGATCCTCAGGCTAGTTTGTTTTTTTTTTTAATAGTATGATTGGCCATGTTTAATGTCACAATGCATCACTATTTCACTCCTCCCACCAATGGAATAAATCAGATGTGAAAACCTGGCCAATGGGAACATCATCATCAAACAATATTTTAAAATTATTTCATGTGTTTTGGGAATGAATTCAATATCCACTGTTCAACTCATTGATCAATATTTATTACATCATTACTATATTCTTAGGCACCGCTAGTAGCTAACTGTATTTCTCTCTTTAAATTACTAAGCAATTTATTATCTGTAATATCGGTAATATTCATTTAACAAAAACTCACTCATTTCAAATAATATATTTTTATTTCCTTCCATGAGTCAGGTATTAGGCTAAATGTTTTAGATACATTATTTCTAATCTTCCCCAAAGTCTCTGCAGAGTTGGAATTATTACTCTTTTTTAAATAAGTGAAGCCTTGAGACTCATAGGCACTGAGTGACACATCTAGGGTCACAAATCTAGTAGTGGGGGAGGGGTCTTCCACACCTAGACTGACACCATAGCTCACCCCTTTACATGTTAGGGGGGTTGTCTGCCAAATCTTACTGGAAAGTCTTCATGGTCAGGGAAACGTATCTTGAAATTTCACTGACTAGTATGGAGTTTTCCGTGATTCATTCATTCAATATATTTTTACTTGGCTTTTGATTAAAGAAAGATCTTAGTTATTGATTTTAGGCAATGAATCAGCAAGGTTATGGGCTGGACAAGGAATGGAGCTAGAAAAAAGCCACAGGAAGGAAGATAATCTGAGAATAAAATCTATGTGCAAAAGATGAGAAGATCTAGACACAGGTGATCACTGTGACTCTAGCATTTGAAAATTCTCCTTAGTTGAGAAAATTCTCCAAGGAGAAATCAAACATTCACAAAGTGACCTAGATTCTTTCTTCCTCCTGCTCTCCCTCCCTCCCTTCTTTCTTTTCTTCTTTCCACATTAATTAATTACTGATATGCAAGGTTCTATGTTTTATGCTGAGACTACAATGATGAATCCTAGAAGACGCGCATGTAAGGAGATAATTATAAAATATAATCAATCCTTTACCAGGTCCTAAGAGAGCAAAAACGGCAGTTGAAAATTGCCAAGGTAGAGAATTAAGTAAAGAGAATTAAGCAAATTATATGTGTGTGTGTGTGTGTGTGTGTGTGTGTGTGTGTGTGTATGTATATATCCAAAATTTTAATTATATGTATTTTTTATATATATATATATATATATATATATATATACACATAATGAAGATATATACACACAGTATTTACCTTAGGAAAGAAAGTTTCTTGAGAGCATGTATGATGTATTATATTTAATGTTTTAAAATTCATCCACTGAACTTGATAATTCATCCACTGAACCCTGATAACTGATCCTTACTAAATACCTAAATCACTTTCTTTGGTAAATGCCTAAGCTGACAATTTCTTATTCTCTTCAGCTTTATTTTATCTGAGTTTTCAATTTTTTATTTATGTTGAAATTCTACTCAAGACCTCTAATAACAGCCACAATACTTGTACAATGTCTATCGCTTTTCAATTTTCAAAGTATTGTCACATAACTATCTTTTTTCCCTTTGAACAGACTGTGTTCTAACTTTTCAGGTGATTAGACAGAGGTCATTGAAGGCTCTGTGACTTCCTTATGGTCACTCAGCTGGGAAGAATTTAAAGTGAGACCCTCACATTTCATAAGTCCAAAAATTTTCCTTCTACTCTAACAGAGTAAAGCAGCAGTGTGGGCTTTGTAAACAGTCAGACCTGGAGCCACTCACAGCCAACTGTGAGTCTTTGGTAAAGTTACAATATTAGGTTTCTTAGAATTATTAATAAATTTCTTAGATATTAATCTAAGTTTCAGAGTCTTCATATTTTGAAAAGTGAATAATAACTACCTCTGAAGTGTTGCACAGATGACAGGAGATCACATGAGGGGCTAGCCCACCTAGGCTCCCCCAAATGGAAGGCATTACTATTATCAGAGCAGCAGTCCATGTGAGTTAAGGCAAATCCAGGAAGGAGTATTGTATATTTAATCTGCTCAAGGAGGCATCAAGGAAGAGATGGAAATTAAATTGGCCTTTAGAGGAAGATAAGCTTTAGGTTGGTCAAAAAGAGAATTCCAGATAGAGGAGCAGCACAAGACAAGACAGAAAAGAGAATGGTGAAAAACAGAGGCAAATTAGATGACCAGTCTGATCAGGGAATATTTATGTTGAGGAATCAAGAAATTAAGGCAAAACAGTGAAAGGAAGTTAATTGAAGGGGGCTTGGATTCTGCGTTGAGAAAACATGACTTTTAATTCGCCTTCTACCGACTTCTGAAGCAGGGGATAACACAATAGAAGTGATGTTTTTGGAAAAGAGCTCAAAATCTTAGCATATGTTGGATAGGAAGAATTTGAAACAGGAACTAGGACATAGGTTATTGCAATCACTAGTACAGATGTGAAATGATCAGCTTAGCCTAGTAGAAAACAGACATAATGTCTTCTGGTGTGTCTCCTTAGGGGTCCCACAGGAACTTCAAAAAATCAACGTTTCCAAGCCGCCTCAAATATGATTTGCATCCTCTATTCTCTATCACCACCACCAAGAATTCTGTCACCCCAATCCAGGAATTATCCTTAACTTTATATTATCCCATCATGTCAACCATTCAGCCATAAAATCCTGTCAGTTCTGCTTTGTAACCTCCTCTCTTTCAACCTCATGGCTACTGCAAATATTCACTGAGCATCTACTATGAAGTAGGCACCAGGGTACAGTGGTGGACATGTGGCTTAAAGTCTAGCACAGAAGGCAGACATTGAGTAGATATCCTGGGTGCGATCACTGCTACAACAAAGTACAAGATCCTACTGTCTGTCACAGGGCTGTATATCCTGATCTGAAGGGTAAATGAAGGTTTTTCTGCAGAAGTGACATTGAAACTGAAATCTAAAGGATGAAAAGGAGTTAAGTGATAAAAGAAAAGTAAAAAAATCCAGAAAGAAGGAATAACATCTGCAATGGTTCTGAGTTAGTCAAGGACGTGGCATGTGTAGAGAAAACAATTTCATGAAACTAAGAGTGTGTCTTTTGCTGAACTATGAATAATTTTCTCATTTTTTTTCTTTCTCCCTTGGACTACTCTCATCGGCTTTCTGCCTTGCTGCTAGAGTGACCTTTCTAAATTTAAAACTCCTTATGTTACAGATTCTACAATGGTTTCCCACATTCTACTTAGTAAAGGCCAAAAACCCAGTATGGTGATGGGATCCTTCAGTTTCCTTTCGTTTGCCTTACTTCCACCCCCTCCAACTGTAAGTGCCAAGGCTACTATTTATGGCTCTTCAAAAAACTCATGCCTGTTTACCTACTTATGTCTTTGCCAAATGCTATTACCCCAACCTAGAATGCCTTTGTCTGTTTGGAAAACTCCTACTCATCCTTTAATGGAACTCATATGCCTCACTCTCTAAACCAGAGGTGAGCAAACTGTAGTTGATGAGTCATAATCCAACACTCTGCCTGTTAACGGATGACCTATGAGCTAAAAATGGTTTACATAGTTTTTAGAAACTGAAATAAAATGAAAAGAATAATATTTTGTGACATGTGAGAATTACACCAAGTTCAAATATCAATGGCTATAAATGTAGCCTTATTGGAACACAGTCTTGCTCATCTGTTCACTTACTGTCTATGGCTGCTCAATAAATAATAAATGAATGAATGTGAATGGGGTCATGGCCATGGCAGGTGAGAATGAATGTGGATTGTGTTGAGCACTAAACTGATATTTAATATTCATATCACAAATTTGTGCTACTTTTATGACTTTTAGCTGAACTGAAAAAATGCAATAAAACCAGGAATCATTTTCATTCAAATGCCAGAAAATATGAGATGTTTGATTAAACAGGAGGGGTTATACTGAATATAAGCTCCAGTAACTAACTCTGAACTTTTATTAGCTTGAGGACAATCTTCTGATTTTTATAGGAACCATTCTGGGCAGTATATTCACTCTTGGGGATGGCTTTGCGTGCTCTTGGGCCAACTTCTCTTTTCTTTTTTTTTTTTTTTTTTTGCTACTAACTTACTTGTCTTCTGCACATGAGGCTGCATTTAACTTGGCTGAGAAGCGAGAATAGATATTACCACAATATAAGGAATTAAAAATCATCCCTGCACTTAAAAGAAACACATACACAGACACACACACACAGGAGGCCACAGAGTATGCAGGGGAGATATTTTTCTCAATTGTTAATACAATGGAGAGCCCAGCTTTCACCTAGGGATATGTCTCTTACTGAGATTTAGAACAGGTTGGTCATTTTCATTGAAATTTTAGAATGGGATCTTCAGAAATCTATTTACGTGAAGGATTTGTGAAGCCCCCTGGGAATTAATTCATTCTGAGCAAAAAGAGAGACTGGGGAACAAGTTTTGGGCAGTAGCAGAGCTTCAATGGTCACAGAGGAGAGGTAACTCTGAAAACAGCAGGTCTTTCTCTTTCTAGTTGCCTATCAGAGCAGCCCCATGGACTCCTGTCTAGTCCCTACACATGAATGTTAAATCTGAAAGGACAGTTTCTCAGGATCTTGGTATCACACTGAACCATAAGCAGCATTGCTTTAGGTCTTCTTCAAGGCAGTGTATGGGGAGAAAAAAGGTGGGAGCAGGGGAAGGAGAAAGGACTTCTCTCCCATTTGGCAGACTTGAGTTTAAAACAGATCTGTGCTTCAGTGTCAGTGACAGAGGAACAGGCTGTGGCCTCACCACATACAGAGGTACCTGCAGAGGAGTTCTGAGTGAAGAAAGCTGTGCCCAATACACGTGTCAGCAGAGTCTGCACATGGGTGTATGGGAACACATAAGAGGGGCATCCAAACTGGGAAGGTGGAAGGTTTCCTAGAGGATGGTCTAGCTAACTGAGACCTAAACAAAGGAGTTGGAGGTGGAGGAACATCTACTACAAAGGCTTGGCTGTGATGAAAATCATAGCTTATTGGGAGAACTGCAACTCATTTAATTCTGACTACAACACTATGAAGTGGGTACAATTATCACCTCCATTTACAAATGAGAAACCGAGGCATAGAGAAGTTAAGTAACTTGCCCTAAACTACATAGCTAGAAAGTGGCAGATCTAGGCTCTAACCCCAGGCAGTCCGACTCCCAGGTCTGTCATTCTAACCTCCACTGTATAACATCAGTAGTTAATTGCCACCTTTAATTAAACATGTATTATAAGTCATATACCACAATAAGTACTTTATATTATCTGATTTAAGTATTATCCAGTTATTTCTTGCTTCATAACTTACATAACTCACTGGCATGCTGGGAAGTTAGAGCTAGCCAGGAATGAGGACCAAGAACCTTAGTTCTGCTTCATTGGCTGTCTCTGTGTGGCCTGGGCATCCTCAGAGCTCATGACTGGGTTTCAAGGTCAATAATCCCAAGAAAGAATCAGGTAGAAGCTGTGTTACTTTCTATGACGTGCCTCAAAAGTCACATAGCATCGCTTCCACCATATTCCATTGCCTAAAGAAGTCATAAAGGCCGGTCCAGGTTCAAGGAGAGGGAGGTAGACTCTACCTCTGCACTGCAGGTTCTGGAAGTACATGTGAGACCAAGAATATAGTAGCAGCCATTTGGGAAAAATATATTAGTATGTAATATCTGATTTAATCTTCATAATAAACCTATGATGTGGGTCTTATTGTCTTGATTTTGAAGATGAGAACCCAGGCTCAGAGAGATTAAGTAACTGGACCACCACTATGTAGCTGGTACGTGGTGGGAGAGAGAGCATGTTTCTCATCAGAACTCCATGCTTTGTACCATCTTCAGCTTCAGGTGTTGCCTCCTTAAGCCTTCCCTAACCACTACTTTCTCAACAAAATTAATTACTTCTTCTCTGTAATATTTCATGATCTTCTCTGTCATATTTCATGATCTTTTGCATGTATCTGTTATTTTGTGTATGAAAAGGTAGGGTTTTAGAATATGCTATTAAAGCACATGAACTTTGGAACCAAACTTCTTGGATTCAAACCCCAGCCCTGCCACTTCTCACTAGTTGTTGAACCACAGATGGTCACTTGCCCTCTCAGTTTTCTCAACTCCAAAATAAGAATAATAATACCACCTTCCTACACAAGTTGTGAAGAATAAGTGAGATAATTGTAAACTGCTTAGAACAGAGCCTGGCACACAGTAATTGCTCAAGTGTTAACTATTATTCTGCATTTAATTATTTGAATGTCTGCTTCTCCTGTGAGATGGTCAGCTTTGAAGAGTAAGGCTCCATCTTATTCTTATTTTATCCAGCATTTAGTCCAGGACCTCAATATATACTCATTGTACTAGATAGAGGGAATTTTGCCACCTGACTTGTTCTTTTCAATGGGTCCTTGCATTTCAAGTAATAAATGCTTTTTTTCCAAATTCTTCTTTAAGATAAAGGCATATTTAGAAGTGAACAAAATGTTATTAAAAATTTAGTCACAAAAGCAGATGTCCATCGTATATTTAAAATTATTCTTATATTCATTCTATAGCTCCTACATCTACTTCTTTAGTTACAAGTTTTTTTTAATAGCTAGAAGAGACTAGAAATCATCACTGACATCTCCCTTATTTTATAAAATATCAGAGAGGTTAACTATTTTTTTCATTAATAAATTAGTGATAAAGCTCAGACTAAATCCAGGACAGCTAATATCCTTGTTTGATTCACTTCCTCCACTCCATTTACTCAAAGAGAAAAATATATCAATGCAATGATTGAGAAACTCAATAACATTACTTATTTAATAAAAATAGTTTTTGAGCACTCACTTTATGTAGGTGCCACGCTAGGTTCTGGCAATGTGAAAACAATGAGTCACAGTCATGGTCCTCAAAGACAGACATGTTGAAGAACAGCCTGTCTTCTTCTGCTCATGCCTATGAGCACAGACAACCTCCACGCCACATGAGAAGCCCATACCAGCCCATGATTACTGGTACAATGTGCTTCTGGGGGAAAAAAGTAAATCCAAATTCTAAGAGAGGAATCCAGGGTAGTTACTCAAAAGAGGTTAACATTTGAGCTGTGTCTTGAAAAATGAAGAGCATTTCACCAGAGGGTGGAATTCTAGACAACAGAAACAACATAGATCAATCATCAAATGCTCATGTAAAAGCCACCGTGGGCCAGGACATATGCTGCATATACTAGAATACAAGAGTGAGCAAGACAATAAGGTCTCTGCCTGTGTGCATCTTTATCCCACGGGGAATTCTAAGGGGTAACTACAGGTGATTTGTCTTTTAAAAGTACAATAAAAATCTTTGTTAAGGAGATTTAATATGGGCATAGAGAGGATAAAAGAGAAGCAGGGCTACTTCCTGAGGAAGTGACACTGAAGTTAAAGCCTGGAGGCTGATAGGAGAATTAACTACCCTAAGTGGATTATGGAGTAGGAAGGGCATTAAGAGACTATACCACAGTCTAGTGGCCCTGAGGCAGTAATCAGCTGCGCATAAAGATGAGCAGGGTCTGGACATAAACAATAGGGACAGGAGTGACCTGATGGCTTTGGAGAGGGGTGGTGGAGGAGGGGGTTGGTTAAGGAATATACCCATGAGCAACAGTCAATGAAGCCATTGAAGGATTTAAAAAGAGAGAAAGGAAATGATCGAATTTGTAATCTTTTTTTTTTTTTTTTTTTTGTGGTACACGGGCTTCTCACTGTTGTGGCCTCTCCCGTTGCGGAGCACAGGCTCCGGACGCGCAGGCTCATCGGCCATGGCTCATGGGTCCAGCCGCTCCGCGGCATGTGGGATCTTCCCAGACCGGGGCACGAACCCATGTCCCCTGCACTGGCAGGCGGACTCTCAACCACTGGGCCACCAGGGAAGCCCTGAATTTGTAATCTTAAAAATCACTCTGGGGCTTCCCTGGTGGCGCAGTGGTTGAGAATCTGCCTGCTAATGCAGGGGACACAGGTTCGAGCCCTGGTGTGGGAGGATCCCACATGCCGCGGAGCAACTAGGCCCGTGAGCCACAACTACTGAGCCTGCGCATCTGGAGCCTGTGCTCCGCAACGAGAGAGGCCACAACAGTGAGAGGCCCGCGCACCACGATGAAGAGTGGCCCCCACTTGCCACAACTAGAGAAAGCCCTCGCACAGAAACGAAGACCCAACACAGCAAAAATAAATAAATTAATAAACTCCTACCCCCAACATCTTCTTAAAAAAAAAAAAAAAAAATCACTCTGACTCCATGGACAAAGCCACAAGATTGTGAAAGACACGGCACACTCAGGAATTGAAGCTAATTTTATAAGGCTAGAGTTTAGGGCCTGAGGTGGAGCATCTCAGGAAATGCAGGCTGGAGTCAGACGCTGGAGGAAGTTCCTTCTGTCTCAGGGTAGGACTTGTGCATTTTATCCAGCAGGAAATAGGGACATCTTGAAGATTTACATACAGGAGAATAAAACATGCAGACCATAAGAATCATGCCAAAAAGACTCATGTGTATTCAGGATATTGCAGTTACTAGTATAGATAATGGATTGACAGGTTATATAAATACTTTATATAAGTTGGAAAAAAAAACAACAACTGTGTACTTCAGTTAACCAGAACAGCCTAGTTTCTGCCTTCCAGTTAATTGAAATTTGTTGAGGACCTCAAATGTAAAAAGAAACAAACTCGGACATGGCAGAGAAGGGCAACAAAGACCTTCCTATATAATGCCTGTTGGGATGGACTTTCTGGTAAACCTTGTGTGAGCTCCCAAGGATATGCCTGGGCACATACTAGAATAGTGCTTGCCTATGTGATGCAACCGAATGCTGCCTGTACTTGCTGCAATTTCACTTTGTGCCTCTGGGTGGTAATTAGAGATTGTTTGATCTTAGTCAATAAAATACTATTCAATTTCCCCTGAAGACATCAGAGATGTATTTAGTATAGTAAAAATATTTTCCCATGCCACTATTTGAATTTCAGGCATACATTTCTACTCATTTAATTTCCACCTACTTACACAGGCTCTTTAACATACAGACTAAGGGCAAATTAAAAATATAAGAACATTACTCATGTTTCTGGAGGTCAAGATGGATGGATGTTCAGTAAATTACACCTACTCTCATGGAAGTTGTTGTTGATTAAGGCCATGAAGGTTAACTTCTTGATCAACCTACACTGGCTGTATCCAGGGACACAGTCTATGTTCTAAAGCTTGTATTAAACAGATAATGCAAGAAATACCTACATTCAGAATTTGTGAGGTACCTTTGAAAATTCAATGAAATCTTAATATAATAATTCTCTCCATAGTTTGTTTTATATATATCATGGTGCAAATTCTGACCCTCGATTCATTATAACCCTTCAGAGTTTCTCTGTAAAACTGGAAGCTGTCCTTTTTCACACCTCCTGTGTTATCACAAAGGGGTGCCATTCTATTTAACAATTTATGAGATTGCTAGTTGTAAATGCACTTGTAGCAGTGGTAGACATGGGAGAGCAACAAAAATCTCAGGTTTGTTCAATGATTAAATAATTAAAGCTCATCAATACATTCACAAGGAATAGGAAAGAAAATCACACCCTGAACTCAGTGCCATTGCCACCTTGGAAATGTGAATCAGTTTGTATCCTTGTTAATTTGGTGAAATATACAGCTCTAAATTTGGATTGTTTTCTGAAAATAAACAGAACATATTCTGTTTACTTCACTATACTGTATTATATGACATGAAGTAGCAGGTTAAATAAATATGATTTTTAAATGTAAATGATACTATTATTATATGTCCAGTAAAAAATGTCTTTAAAACAAGTGAAAGAACTCATGTTTTGTGTCAAATGCCTTCAAATTACCAGAATCTCTCAAGATTATGATGATTCTAGTAAGTTTGGTAAGGGATATAATTGACATAATTTGTAGTAAAGGTTGAAATAATATTCGGAAAATGCATTAGCAATAGTGTTAAGATTTGAATTCATTCATCAGTATAAAAAGCATTAAAATGCTTTGTTTGTTTTGCTTTGTTTTTGAGAAATACAGACTAGCACCAAATCAAGAGAAGGACGGCAACCCCACTTTCAAAAGGCATATATCCTTGAGAAAATTAGATATGTATAGAAAGTTAAATAATAGAATGGTTGAATAGTTATAGATCATATAACACCATAGAAAAATGGATATCATGATGCAAATATGTGATTAAAATAGGAATCCAATTAGCATTAAATATATTAAGTGCTATGAGGTCATACTGCTGAGTGAAGTCTTGGTGTTGCCAAGAAAACTTCACAGGGAAGTTTGAAATTAACGAGCATTAAAGCACTGGTAGGAAATGGGCATGTGGAGAAGCTAAGGAAAGGCTCTTAGGAAGGGAGAGGTGGAAAAAATGGGGGCGAGTGTGGTGTAACAGACACCCAGGGCAAAGAGGAGAGGGGAATCCAGTATTAATATCAGGTAGTGACAAATTAGTCTGGATACAATCATCTAGATTCAGATACTTATGAAGAGGAATAGTGGGAAGTAAGATGGAATGTTAAATTGAGGAAAGCATGGGACTCCTTCAGTCAAACTCTTATTGAAAATTTCCACTGAATGATAGTCTTTCACTTTTGACCTTTGGTGGTGTATGGACTTCTGGTAGATTGTGCTAGATGTCTTTAATTCCCTGTTCAGTCCATCTTCTCATATACAGAATCAAAATGTAGAGCTTTGTACAAACTGGTTTTTTCTAAAGAAGTCTGCAGGTAACTATGAAATCAATTTCTGGAATGCACGTCTCAGTTTGTCTTTTATCTTAACTGTCTACTGGGCATTTATACATTGAAATCCTGCTACTCCTTCCTCTAATCAGGTCAAAAATGAAATTCTTCTCCATTCTGGATGCTCATTTTCCCTGTACTTGTCAGAGGTGCTGCAAGGCAGTTTCATCATCACAGCTGCCTGGGCTCTTCTCCCATATATAAAATGACACTATAATTGATTTTCTAAGTGAAAGGAGTGCTATCAATAACTACATGGACACAACAGATATAAACTGGTTGTTCCTGGGAAACCAGGGTTAACAGTCACCCTATTTAATATTTCTGTCATTAAATTCTGACAATTCTTTAATTCTCTTAATTTTTCATTGCTTCTGCCCCCATCCATACACTGAGTTCGATAGCACCCTCCTCACTTTCTTGCTAATCTCTCCCTTGTGATAAATATACCCAGAACTCCATTTCTGGCACCAACATCTTGCTCAAGAACCTACAGTGAATCTGCAGTGTTTCTCTCCCAAAGAATAAACTACTCTTTTTAGCTTTTTATGACCAGTTTGATCTGCATCTATCTACCTCCTGTTATGTCCTAAGCACAGCCATGGAGTCCCCAGAAGTATCCGAAAAGGATACTTTTTCTTTTTTTATGCTTCTGCAAATGCTACTTGGACAGCCCTAGAATGTTCACATCTACTCACCATGCCTTTCTATGTTTTTCTTCTAATCAAGTTGCTGTATAATCTTTAAGAAAAGAATCAATCCTGCTTCCTTTCTTAGAGCCTTCTCTGATACTGAACTCTCCTCCAAACTGCTTAATAACCTTGCATCTAAATCCTTGATCAACCAATAAGTTTTTGCAATAGCACTCCCTTTTGCTACTACGATCATAGGTTTATGTTCCTAAACAAATTTCTTTAGCTCAATTGTTAATTCCTTGATGATACAGAATAGGGTGTCATATGTCATTCACATAAAGTGTGTTTTCAAATATATGATGAGAAATGTGTCTTTCCCATCAAAATCGCTTCTAGTTCCCCTCCTGCCTGCTCTCCCTTTGGCCACTTCTAGAAAGCAAAGCAAGATAAAAAAGCAAAGCACCTGTTTATTATTTCATGTTTATCTACCTGATAAAATCTGAAGTACTGGCATACTCTCCTTAATAAAATAAATTCCAACACATGGCAGTATTAGTGTTCCATGTCTTCAGTGTCTATGCCCAATTCAGCCAAATCATTCTCAGAAAGACAAATCGTTTGCTTTCCTATGCATAATAGATTCATATATAAAAATTTGCTGATGGAGATTATTCCTGGTGAAATTCAAATCTGGCATTGTTCCCCGTGCTTTTATATTATTCTACCTTTCAATTTGAGTGCCTTATGTAAACCTAGAGCTAGCAGCAGAGTCTCTGCTGGATCCTCCCTTTGGCTTGCTGGCCTAGCTGTTTACCCCCAGCCTCTGTTGCCCAGTCACAGTGGTTCTTGAATCAGCGTCTGTGATACACGGAACTGAGGGTGGCTCAGAAACTCTAAACTTCAGGGAAGCAGGAGCCACCTTTCCAGGTTACTATGAGGCCAACACCAACATGGCTCCTTCCCAAAGTTTGAAAGTAGGGGGATAGGGAAAAGCACCTTGCCTTGCTCTTTCTCTCAACTTCTAGAACATGCCTTACTCTTTGAGTCCTATTCAGGAAGAGAGCAAAACTTGATATCCCCTTGACGGATGTTTTATCTTATCTAAAACTGTCATAAGACATTTGGTCCACACAAAAATGTCCTTAAAATCTGGTCCTGTCCAAAACATCCGTAAGACATGTGGTTCATGCCAAAGGGTCCTTGAAGTTTGGTCCTATCCAAAATGTCCATGAGCATATTTGGTCTGTGCCAAATGATTCTGGACAGGACCAAATATTAAAGACCTTTTGGTATGGGCCAAATGTCTTATGGACACTTTAGACAGGACCAAATATCTGTTAACCTTGATATCCTACTTCTGATTTCCATTTTCTTTTTCCCAGTCCCTGGACATGAAAAAGGGGTAAGCTTTTTTTCTCTAGCTACCCTTCTTCTTCCCAATTTTAACAGTGGACTGGGCACTCTAAGAACTGGAGTCCCCAGGTTTTGGCCCTTGGCATATTGAAAGAGAGCACATCCTCCTTACACATAAAGCCAGCCTCTCATCAGTATTATCTTACAAAGAGGCTAAGTCTCAGTCTTCTCCTGCTGTAAACCAGATTTTGCAGAGCAAATTAAGACCCACCACTTTAATATTTGAAAATTAAATATCTGGATTTATTATGCATGAATTAGATAGAATACTTCTTTTTCCTAAATGACAGAAAAAATTCTTCCCAAATGTACTTCTGTGTGAAGGCACTGGTTTTCATAATTAAATCCTAATAGTGTGTAGCTACAAAGTTATGTCATATGTGTGGTTATAAAAATGCAAAGTTTAAGCTTCAATGTTCGATGCAGTTACCCTACATATCTTAAAAGAAGTTAAAAATACCAGCTTCCTATATATCATTATTTTGAGCAATAATTGTTGTTACTATTACTTATCTATTGTACCCTAAAATTTTTTGCTCAGAACAATGATGTTAATAATATACTGCTGGAAAGCAATCTACAGATCTGCAATACCTATCAAACTACCACTGGCATTTTTCACAGAACTAGAACAAAAAATTTCACAATTTGTATGGAAACACAAAAGACCCTGAATAGCCAAAGCAATCTTGAGAACGAAAAACGGAGCTGGAGGAATCAGGCTCCCTGACTTCAGCTATACTACAAAGCTACAGTAATCAAGACAGTATGGTACTGGCACAAAAACAGAATATAGATCAATGGAACAGGATAGAAAGCCCAGAGATAAACCCACGCACATATGGTCACCTTATCTTTGATAAAGGAGGCAGGAATGTACAGTGGGGAAAGGACAGCCTCTTCAATAAGTGGTGCTGGGAAAACTGGACAGCTACATGTAAAAGTATGAGATTAGATCACTCCCTAACACCATACACAAAAATAAGCTCAAAATGGATTAAAGACCTAAATGTAAGGCCAGAAACTATCAAACTCTTAGAGGAAAACATAGGCAGAACACTCTATGACATAAATCACAGCAAGATCCTTTTTGACCCATCTCCTAGAGAAATGGAAATAAAAACAAAAATAAACAAATGGGACCTAATGAAACTTCAAAGCTTTTGCACAGCAAAGGAAACCATAAACAAAACCAAAAGACAACCCTCAGAATGGGAGAAAATACTTGCAAATGAAGCAACTGACAAAGGATTAATCTCCAAAATTTACAAGCAGCTCATGCAGCTCAATAACAGAAAAACAAACAACCCAATCCAAAAATGGGCAGAAGACCTAAATAGACATTTCTCCAAAGAAGATATATAGACTGCCAACAAATACATGAAAGAATGCTCAACATCATTAATCATTAGAGAAATGCAAATCAAAACTACAATGAGATATCATCTCACACCAGTCAGAATGGCCATCATCAAAAAATCTCGAAACAATAAATGCTGGAGAGGGTGTGGAGAAAAAGGACCACTCTTGCACTGCTGGTGGGAATGTGAATTGGTACAGCCACTATGGAGAACAGTATGGAGGTTCCTTAAAAATAGAACTACCATATGACCCAGCAATCCCACTACTGGGCATATACCCTGAGAAAACCATAATTCAAAAAGGGTCATGTACCAAAATGTTCATTGCAGCTCTATTTACAATAGCCAGGGGATGGAAACAACCTAAGTGTCCAACATCGGATGAATGGATAAAGAAGATGTGGCACATATATACAATGGAATATTACTCAGCCATAAAAAGAAATGAAATTGAGCTATTTGTAATGAGGTGGATGGACCTAGAGTCTGTCATACAGAGTGAAGTAAGTCAGAAAGAGAAAGATAAATACCGTATGCTAACACATATATATGGAATATAAGAAAAAAAAAGTCATGAAGAACCTAGGGGCAAGATGGGAAAGAAGACACAGACCTACTAGAGAATGGACTTGAGGACATGTGAAGGGGGAAGGGTAAGCTGTGACAAAGCGAGAGAGTGGTATGGACATATATACACTACCAAACGTAAAATAGATAGCTAGTGGGAAGCAGCCTCATAGCATAGGGAGATAGCTTGGTGCTTTGTGACCACCTGGAGGGGTGGGATAGCAAGGGTGGGAGGGAGGGAGACACAAGAGGGAAGATATATGGGAACATAGGTATATGTATAACTGATTCACTTTGTTATAAAGCAGAAACTAACACACCATTGTAAAGCAATTATACTCCAATAAAGATGTAAAAAAAAAAAAAAGATACTGCTGGAATTTTAAGAAATGAAAGCAGCCTGCTAATTCTTTCATTATTCTCTCTTTTCCTTTTAATTCAATGCTCATTCATTCAGCATTTATTAAAAACCTACTATGAATCAAACCCTTCATGGGGTGAAGCAATAGAGACGAAAGGTAATAAACATAGGTTCTCTATTAGAGGAGCTCACGTATTTATTGTTTTTGCTATACTCCTCCTTACTTTCATTTAATTTCATAATATAATATCTTCCCAAATATATAGCAAGTATTTCCCTGAATGAGTACAAATGAATAGCAGAGTCTAATAGAAGTCATTACCCCAAAACAGCAATGCTCCGCTATTCATTCATAAGTTCAGTTGTTCATTCAAATTTTCATATGTTCATTTGTTCATTCATTCATTCAGAAAACGTTATTAAAGCAGTTACTGTGAGTTAACTGCTGTAGTTGGCCTCCGGGCATAAGCCATATATCTTGGCCTTCAAAGTGATGCCAGTCTACTGACTTAGTGTACATGATAGTGCCATAATAAAGGATTATGAATATGACACGGGGTGGGTGTTGGGGGTGAGATTGGAATCCTTCACAGAGGGATGGATAACGTGCATTGATGTTGAAGGAAGAGAAGGTCATAAAATATTTAAGTGAGGAAGGGCAGTCTTGTTCAAGTGAATTGTATACACAGAGGCATGGAGGCTGAGAAAACATCATTTTTTTAAGCTTGGAATGTTGAGTATGTCAAAGAGCCTACTGCAGTTTTGTTGGGCATAAAAATGTGCCCAGTGAAAACACGACATTCCCTAGCCTTCCTTGCAAATGAGGGTGAAGAACAGCAGTGCAGCCCAGGCCTGGTCAGTGAGTTAAAAGTGTTCCTTGTCAAACGAGGCTCCAGGCAAACTCCTTAAAAGCAGAGCAGGCTCAGCTGGGATGGGCCTTTTGCCCTTTTCCCTTCCTGTTCTCCCTGCCTGGAATGTAAACATGATGCCCAGAGGAAGGACAACGCCACATCACCACAAGGTAACAAGCAAGTGCTGAGGATGGTTGAGCAGAAAGATGCAAGGAGCCTGCAGCCCCGAGATAGGAGAGAACAGCTCTGTGGACCCTACACAGTCTATCACAGACTTCTCTCCCACCATCAGAGGGGAAATGCCTTAAGTAGTTTTAGTTAAGCCATCGGTTTTCAGATTTGTGTTACTTGGGCAAACTGACGGTGTGAACCTGAGCAGACTAGACGAGGCCAACCATAAGAAGCCCTGCACAGTTATAGACTTTGAACTGTGTCTGGTAGAGGTTCTTTTTTTTTAATTTAAGAAAAGATCAGTTTATTAAAAGACCATAACCTCTTAAAATCACAAGTGTAAAACCATCAGGGACACAGGCGGCTCGTGGGGACCATGTGGAGATGCCAACACATAGTATTTTTTCCTCTTTCTGCTCCTGAATGTCAACCAATACGTTATTTACCTGAACTCTTTATGTTGTTTTTTTTGTAGAGGTTCTTAAACTCCAGTATGTTTGAGAACCACTGGAAGTGTCTGTTAAACTTTAGTTTCTGATGCTGGTCTTAAGACCACATTTAAACAAACAAACCAAACCCCACAAATGACAAAAAAATAAAAATTTTCTCAAATGTGTGGAAGTGGAGCAGTTGATGCATTTGATGCACTGGGTAGCCTTCCTGTTTCTCTTTCTCTTCCTTTCCATTTTCCTACCACTCATGGGGACACAAAACTGCTGCCCACAGTTTACAAATCCATATCTGTGACATCCATGTTCAGGCATAAGACTGATGAAGAAAGTATTTTATGTTTCATTTTGCAATCCTTAAATAGCACTTATCAAACTACTGTTCTAAGAACTTTAACAAGTACTAACTCATTTAATTTTTATAAAACTCTACATGGTAGGAACTACTATTACCCCAACTCATGGATGTGAAAACTTAGCGACAGAGATGGTAAACAGCTAGGTCACACAGCTATTAAGTGACTATGCTGCATCTCTAATCCTTGGCTATCATAGACTTATTATTTGCAGTTCCAACTACTTATCAGTGATCACAAAATTTCCATGATTTATTCAACTATAATGAGAATAAAGACATTACTACCCCTTTCTCACTCTCCGGTCATCTTGGTGGCTGCTCTTGGTTGGGGGCATCCCACAACTAAGGCAGGAAGATGGTGGCCACAAAGAAGATGGAGAAGTCACTGGAGTCGATCAACTCTAGGCTCTAACTGGTTACGAAAAGTGGAAAGTACGTGCTGGGGTACAAGCAGACTCTGAAAATGATCGGACACGGCAAAGCGAAACAGGTCATCCTTGCCAACAACTGGCCAGCCTTGAGGAAATCTGAAATAGAGTATTATGCCATGTTGGCCAAAACTGGTGTCCGTCACTACAGTGGCAATAATATTGAATTGGGCACAGTGTGTTGAAAATACTACAGAGTATGCACACTGGCTATCATTGATCCAGGTGATTCTGATATTATTAGAGGCATGCGAGAACAGACTGGTGAAAAGTAAATCGTGCACAATTTTTCTTTAATGAAATTGGCCAGAGCTTGTTTTAAAAATTAAAAAAAAAAAGGCATTACTACCATGTGGCTCTTCTGAGACATAAACATCTGGAGAAACAAAGATCTTGTAATGAAAGCATCTAGCATAAATTTATATCTCATGGGCTGTGATGTTGGTTTTGATAAGCAAGTTACCTTGCTAGCCTAGCTAATCCCCAAACATCTGTTTCTTAGTTTCTTAATTTCTGGGTTTTATGAATTTGATAATACTCAAAATTTACCTTGGAGCTGTAACCAAAGTAAATACTATGGATCTACAGTAGCATTTCCCCAAATATTTTTTCTCTTAAACATTTGTTCCACAAGATGCTAGATTTTAAACAGCCTTCCTGTTTAAATAAATTTGAAAAATATTAGGCTATACAAAGTCTTTACTACAGGATTTATCAGAACCTTAATATGAAAAAGCCCATTGTAAATCTGCAGAAGAGAAATATATATAGCATTCCCCAAACTTTGACCACAGAGGCCTTTTTCTCCTGGGTTTTTAGTGGTAGTGTTGTTCCACAGAACACAATTCTGGAAATGATTTCTTACTGTGCATTCAAATTTAAGATTTTTATTTTGTTCAACTTGAAGTAACCTATTTTGACAGAACTATTCATAAAAGATTTTTGCAAGCTGTGGGTATGTGTAGTCATGTAGATCACAGAGTAGAGGAAGAATAAAAAGAGAGAATGAAAACCTGTTAAATATAACTTTCCTTACCATCACAAGAAAAGTACTGTTTAATTTCTAAATATTCATATTAGTTTCTAAATTCCTTATAATCTGTTTTAGCATTTTGCTCTAAAATTTTTCTATTCCTGGCTTTGAAGTGTTCTGTTGTTTTCCCTTTGAGCTCTTCAAGATCTAGTGTTTTGTGTATTTCCCTACTTCTTTTTCTTTCTCTAATCATAAAGCTATAACTATAAAACATAAACAAGAGATTCATCACCTTCATCCAGCCAGGAGACATCTTTTTTCATCATCTGAAGTAAGTGGGAGAAGCAATCTTTATGTATGCAGGATAAAAATCAAACCATATTTTTCTTAATGAGCTAATAAATAAGGTGAGAAATGCTTCTTATTGAGAAACTGTATGGTAAATAGTAAATAAATACGGCTGAACTTCTATGCTAAGGAAAATGCTCTCATTAATGTTGGTGCTTTACCATTTCAGTTTCGTCAAACAGGAAACATGATTTTAATAATTTGATTCTGTAAACTCAAAACTCTGAAAGGATTGCTGGAGTTAAGAAGGGGTGCAATAAAGCATTCATTATGAATATTTTTCAATTAAATATTTCAGCTGTTTGAAAAAAGAACTTATCATTTACAGGTAGTAAAGGACTGATTAAGTCAACCAATTTAGTCTGGCTCATCTGTGGACTTACTATCAAATCATTTACTTTTCACACAGTCTGATTAAAAATAGTTCTCAACTGAATTCAGATTTTCTCTTCTCTTTGCGGAATATGTTTTTTAGGGAATGAATATTTTGGAGTATTATTCTCATGTTCCTTACTCTTCCCTGTGTATGAGTGTGTGTGAGTGTGTGTGTGTGTTTTCTTTCTTCTGTTTTTATTGTTAAAAGGTCACTTTTTTAATATGTGAGATTTGTGTTCATTATTTTATTTTTTAAGAAAGGAGATAGCTATATATTATTAACATTAATTACTACTGTTTTTCACTCATTTCCAAATATGTTATCTAAAGAGGATACAAAGATGAATTAAAAGCACTCCAATTTACCCAAAGAAATATTCTATCCTTTGTATAGATAAGCAGTAACAGAATTACAAATCCTATCCATTAAATTATAAGGTGTCCTCTAATAAAGCAGAGTGCTTACTTCTCCAATCTCCTTGAACAAAAATTCCCAATCCTCTGTTTACTGTAATGGAATACAGATTAAATGAAATCTGGATATTGGCATATTCTCCATGTCTTCTGTCCTAAGCCCCATATCTTTCTATAGATATCACCAAACTCTGGTTTCCTAACAAAAAATGGTCATCTCATACAAATAATTATCAATCTACCAAAGTTTTTCAGTGTCCTGTTGGAAATATATCCAAGACCAGCTGGGTGAGTCAGAGCATAATGCTAAAAGACCAACGTCTTATAATCCCAATCAATCACAGAACAACATATGAGATATATACTATGTACTTGTCATGACATAATCAGTAATTGGTGCTCCAGGCTAATTTTGCATTGAGATTAATTAGTTAACTTTTTGCTTGAACTTAGCTTGGATTTCTAACCAGAGCCAATTGCCTCATAAATGCATACCCAAGAAAAATACGTGGCAAATCACTGTTTTTATCTAGATTGTTTAAAGTTTGGATTCAGAATTTGTACTTTAGTCTTAAATCTATATAGCTAATTATTATTACATCAACAGTTGTTGATGTCTAGGGCTGTGCCTTTCAATATAATGGACACTAGCTATATGTAGCTATTGGGCACTCAAAATGTGTCTAAGTACAAAGTAAAATGTGCTGCAAATGCAAAATATATACTAGATTTAGAAGACAATACAAAAAAAAGAATGTAAAACATCTTACAATCAAATAAAAGGATGTAAAACTTTTTATTTGACTAAGTATTGACATAATTATGTTTTGGATATATTGGGTCATATATAAAATATACTATTAAGATTAATGATTGTCATCTGGTTTTGGTTTTTTTGTTTGTTTGCTTTAACTGTTTCTACTGTTTTAAGTACTTATGTGGCTTGTATCGTGGCTCACATTATATTTCTCTAATACATTTAACTTCCAAATGTAGAGCTGTATATTTCACCAGCAGTGTTCTAAAGCAGTGCTTTGTTTATAAAATATTTGAAATAGTACTATTAGTTAATATTTTTAAGAGGCTGAAAGTATTGTATGATGAGTAATTTTAAAGAGACAATAAAAACTGAGAATTTTAATTTACATTTGGTTAAAAGACTTTAATTTTTAATAAATTCACCAATTAACTTTGGATAAATGTACACTAAGAAAACATTATTTTTTTCAACCACAATCTCTATTTGTTTACAAAATAAATAAGAATTTTTCCCCTAATTAAAATATATAAGTACCAACGCACACTTCTTCTATCCTTGTATACATACCCAAATCTCTCAGATTACTGGAGTATCTGTTGACATAAAGAAATCTTCAAAGAGAAACATCCACCAATATCAAAACTACTTTGAGGGACTTCCCTGGTGGTGCAGTGGTTAAGAATCCGCCTGCCAATGCAGGGGACATGGGTTCAAGCCCTGGTCCAGGAAGATCCCACATGCCACAGAGCAACTAAGCCTATGAGCCACAACTACTGAGCCTGCACTATAGAGCCCGCAAGCCACAACTACTGAAGCCCACGCACCTAGAACCCGTGCTCTGCAGCAAGAGGAGCCACCACAATGCGAAGCCCGCGCACCACAACGGCAACTAGAGAAAGCCCGTGTGCAGCAACGAAGACACAACGTAGTAAAAAATAAATAAATTCATTTTTTTTAAAAAAACTACTTTGAAGGAAATCAAATAAAGAATTGTATGTACACTAACCAAACCACAAGGGAGGCTTTCAGTTGCTACATGATATAATTACTACAGTTTTTTTAATACTAAAAATATATTATACTCAGAAACAAATAATTTTTAAAAGTAGTGAACTGAGACACTTGATGCAAAGTTCAATTAATATAACAGTTTCAAAAACCCAGACACACATAGTGATGAACATGTCTACTTACAGAAATGGAAAAATGATAATAAAATGCAGGATATAGAGCAGTATTATAATATGATGCTATTTACGAATGTGTTCAGAAAAACAGAAGCAACCTAAAGTTGTATCAGTATAGCAATGGTTAACAATGGCTATCTCTGGGTAGTAGCACTACAGTTTAAGCAATTTTTGTTTTGTTTTGGGTATTCTTTTTTGTTGTTATTTATCTGTATTTTCAAGTTTTTCAGTAGTATATATATAATAAATGCCTGATTTTAAAAAAATAATATGAACTGTAATAAGCCTTATAAGAGGAAAAGAACTAAGAGATTGTGGGCGGAGCCATGCAGGTGGGCAATGAGAGGAGAGCCAGGCATTGGTGAAAGGAGACTAAGAGAATGTTGTCATGGCAGCTAGTGTCTCCCCTGACATTTGCAGCCGGGTAGCCCTGTGTTCAAATATAAACTCTAAACAATGATCACGGACAAGGTTCTTAATATCTCCATGGCTGGCTGCTAATAAAACTACCTTGAAGGCATGCTGTGAAAATTACATGACATGGTTATGAAAAACAAGTAGTATCATGCTCCTCATAGAGTTGATGGCAAACCAGTGATGAGTAGGCTAATATAACCTCTAGTGTGATGGGTACTTTACTCTTCTCAAGGACAGTGCCTTCCTGCACTCAGTCTAAAGTTCCTGCCACCACTACATAGCCTGGGGAAAGGAGCAATGGGAAAATCAAGAGAATACACCCTTCTCCCCCAGAGGCCACCCAAATCCAAAACTCCAGCAGAGTGTCTGAAAATAATCCCTACTTTTAACTCTTGTTTACATGAACCATTTCTGCCATTTATTTTAGGAAACAACTCATCTAACTAGTGAATAAATGTTGGTTTTATGTGTGCTACTTTTACGGTGGGTCAGAAATGAACTGACAGAATCGACGGGCACATTGACATCTTCAGTCCAAAGGGGAGAGGGCAGCTTGCTGGGCAGAGAACAAAAACTGAAGGTGTTCTTGGATGTTTCTGAAAGAGGATTATTGAGGAGAAGGTAGGCCATATGCCCCTTGAGTTCTTCTCAAATGTAAATATTTATGATTCTATGATTTTTACTTTGGTACATGATTAAAATTTTTAGACTTTATAAGCATAGTTTTTTTTATTCATTAATTATACATACACTTAAAATATTTTATTCATGTTACTGCTTTTTGGTGCTTTTCTCTTCCATGCTGTGGTGTGCCTTTGCAAGCTTCCTTTTATATGCTTTCACACCTGGTCAACTCCCATCTGACTTACAGTCTTTTCACTAGATTAATATCTTTAGTCTGATTATAGCCAAATTTTGCAAATCTAAAAGGCATTTTTCCTCTTTAAAATAACTTTTCATGTCCTCCTGATGTGGACCTAAATTCTTGATTCTGAACAAGCAATCTCATTTCCCTTATTTCCAAGTGCTCAAGGGACTGAGCCAGTAATACTGATAACTAATAAATTATTGATGAACAAATTATGGTCAGATGCTCACCTATGGTGTTGTTGACTTTTAAGTACAGATGCAAAGATGATTTATCTTTAATTTAAAAGGTTGTTCATATTTATAAACTAGGTTATGACATTTTCTTCCTTAGATGTGAATATGTAAGTAACAGAAATTAATGCAGTTACTTTGATACACTTGTTCACCTTTGACATTTGGAGCCTTAAACTTTATTTCTGAAGTGTAAAAGCTACCTCTTTAGAGCTAGGGAAGAAAGGAGAGTTTAATTGAATAGTCAAATGCCAAAACATTATGTAAAAATCAAATTAGAGATAAAAGGATTTCCTTGCCTTTCAACAGCTAATAGAGCCTCACCTTGAAGAAACCTTGGCAGATTTGCATGCCATGTCTACTATTAAGAAGTAAGAAATAACGTTCACAGAAAGACACACATGATGAAAAGGCAGGCGGCTATGTACCAGATGAAGGAACAAGA
Organism: Orcinus orca; assembly: GCF_937001465.1. Taxonomy (NCBI): domain Eukaryota; kingdom Metazoa; phylum Chordata; class Mammalia; order Artiodactyla; family Delphinidae; genus Orcinus; species Orcinus orca. The sequence continues at coordinate 71,806,068 of NC_064569.1, read as the reverse complement.
TAAAACCACAGAAAAACAACTACATGAAGTGGAGATAGGCAACCTTACAGAAAAAGAATTCAGAAAAATGAGAGTGAAGATGATCCAGGACCTCGGAAAAAGAATGGAGGCAAAGATCGAGAAGATGCAAGAAATGTTTAACAAAGACCTAGAAGAATTAAAGAACAAGCAAACAGAGATGAACAATACAATAACTGAAATGAAAACTACACCAGAAGGAATCAATAGCAGAATAACTGAGGCAGAAGAATGGATAAGTAACCTGGAAGACAGAATGGTGGGATTCACTGCTGTGGAACAGAATAAAGATAAAAGAATGAAAAGAAATGAAGACAGCCTAAGAGACCACTGGAACAACATTAAATGCAGCAACATTTGCATTATAGGGACGCCAGAAGGAGAAGAGAGACAGAAAGGACCAGAGAAAATATTTGAAGAGATTATAGTCGAAAACTTCCCTAACATGGGAAAGGAAATAGCCACCCAACTCCAGGAAGTGCAGAGTCCCATACAGGATAAACCCAAGGAGAAACATGCCAAGACACATAGTAATCCAACTGGCAAAAATTAAAGACAAAGAAAAATTATTGAAAGCAGCAAGGGAAAAATGACAAATACCATACAAGGGAACTCCCATAAGGTTAAAAGCTGATTTCTCAGCAGAAACTCTACAAGCCAGAAGGGAGTGGCACGATATACTTAAAGTGATGAAAGGGAAGAACCTACAACCAAGATTACTCTACCCGGTAAGGATCTCATTCAGATTTGAGGGAGAAATCAAAAGCTTTACAGACAAGCAAAAGCTAACAGAATTCAGCACCACCAAACCAGCTCTACAACAAATGCTAAAGGAACTTCTTTAAGTGGGAAACATGAGAGAAGAAAAGGACCTACAAAAACAAACCCCAAACAATTAAGAAAATGGTCATAGGAACATACATACCGATAATTACCTTAAACGTGAATGGACTAAATGCTCCAACCAAAAGACACAGACTTGCTGAATGGATACAAAAACAAGACCCATCTATATGCTGTCTATAAGAGACCCACTGCAGACCTAGAGACACATACAGACTAAAAGTGAGGGGTTGGAAAAAGATATTCCATGCAAATGGAAATCAAAAGAAAGCTGGAGTAGCAATACTCATATAAGATAAAATAGACTTTAAAATAAAGAATGTTAAAAGTGACAAGGAAGGACACTACATAATGATCAAGGGATCAATCCAAGAAGAAGATATAGCAATTATAAATACATATGCACCCAACATAGGAACACCTCAATACATAACACAACTGCTAACAGCTATACAAGAGGAAACTGACAATAACACAATAATAGTGAGGGACTTTAACACCTCACCTACACCAATGGACAGATCATCCAAAATGAAAATAAATAAGGAAACACAAGCTTTAAATGACACAATAGACCAGATAGATTTAATTGATATTTATAGGACATTGCATCCAAAAACAGCAGATTACACTTTCTTCTCCAGTGCACAGAGAACATTCTCCAGAATAGATCACATCTTGGGTCACAAATCAAGCCTCAGTAAATTTAAGAAAATTGAAATCATATCAAGCACCTTTTCTGACCACAACGCTATGAGATTAGAAATCAATTAGAGGGAAAAAAACCGTAAAAAACACAAACACATGCAGGCTAAACAATATGTTACTAAATAACCAAGAGATCACTGAAGAAATCAAAGAGGAAATCAAAAAATACCTGAGACAAATGACAATGAAAACACGACGATCTAAAACCTATGGGATGCAGCAAAAACAGTTCTAAGAGGGAAGTTTATAGCTATACAAGCCTACCTCAAGGAACAAGAAAAATCTCAAATAAACAATCTAACCTTACACCTAAAGGAACTAGAGAAAGAAGAACAAACAAAACCCAAAGTTAGTAGAAGGAAAGAAATCATAAAGATCAGAGCAGAAATCAATGAAATAGACACAAAAAAAATAATAGCAAAGATGAATAAAATGAAAAGCTGGTTCTTTAAGAAGATAAAATTGATAAACCATTAGCCAGACTCATCAAGAAAAAGAGGGAGAGGACTCAAATCAATAAAATTAGAAATGAAAAAGGAGAAGTTACAACAGACACTGCAGAAATACAAAGCATCCTAAGAGACTACTACAAGCAACTCTATGCCCATAAAGTGGACAACCTGGAAGAAATGGACAAATTCTTAGAAAGGTATAACCTTCCAAGACAGAACCAGAAAGAAACAGAAGATATGAACAGAAAAATCACAAGTAATGAAATTGAAACTGTGATTAAAAATCTTCCAACAAACAAAAGTCCAGGAACAGATGGCTTCACAGGTGAATTCTATCAAACATTTAGAGAAGAGCTAACACCTATCCTTCTCAAACTCTTCCAACAAATTGCAGAGGAAGGAGCATTCCCTAATTCATTCTATGAGGCCACCATCACCCTGATACCAAAACCAGACAAAGATATTACAAAAAAAAGAAAATTACAGACCAATATCACTGATGAATATAGATGCAAAAATCCTCAACAAAATATTAGCAAGCAGAACCCAACAATGCATTAAAAGGATAATACACCATGATCAAGTGGGATTTATCCCAGGGATGCAAGGATTCGTCAATATACGCAAATCAATCAATGTGATACACCATGTCAACAAATTGAAGAATAAAAACCATATGATCATCTCAATAGATGCAGAAAAAGCTTTTGAAAAAATTCAACACCCATTTATGATAAAAACTCTCCAGAAAGTGGGCACAGAGAGAACCTACCTCAACATAATAAAGGCCACATACAACAAACCCACACCAAACATCATTCTCAATGGTGAAAAACTGAAAGCATTTCCTCTAAGATCAGGAACAAGACAAGGATGTCCACTCTCACCACTATTATTCAACATAGTTTTGGAAGTCCTAGCCACGGCAATCAGAGAAGAAAAAGAAATAAAAGGAATACAAATCGGAAAAAAAGAAGTAAAACTGTCACTGTTTGCAGATGACATGATACTATAAAAAGAGAATCCTAAACATGCCACCAGAAAACTCCTAGAGCTAATCAGTGAATTTGGTAAAGTTGCAGGATACAAAATTAATGCACAGAAATCTCTTGCATTCCTATACACTACTGATGAAAAATCTGAAAGAGAAATTAAGGAAACACTCCCATTTACCACTGCAACAAAAAGAATAAAATACCTAGGAATAAACCTACCTAGGGAGACAAAAGACCTCTATGCAGAAAACTATAATACACTGATGTAAGAAATTAAAGATGATACCAACAGATGGAGAGATATATATATTATATGGAAGAATCAATATTGTGAAAATGACTATACTACCCAAAGCAATCTACATATTCAATGCAATCCCTATCAAACTACCACTGGCATTTTTCACAGAACTAGAACAAATCATCGTAAAATTTGTATGGAGACAAAAAAGACCCTGAATAGCCAAAGCAGTATTGAGAGGAAAAAAACGGAGCTGGAGGAATCAGACTTCCTGACTTCAGACTATACTACACAGCTACAGTAATCAAGAAAATATGGTACTGGCACAAAAGCAGAAACATAGATCAATGGAACAAGATAGAAAGCCCAGAGATAAACCAACGCACCTATGGTCAACTAATCTATGACAAAGGAGGCAAGGATATACAATGGAGAAAAGACAGTCTCTTCAATAAGTGGTGCTGGGAAAACTGGACAGCTACATGTAAAAGAATGAAATTAGAACACTCCCTAACACCATACACAAAAATAAACTCAAAATGGATTCGAGACCTAAATGTAAGACCGGACACTATACAACTCTTAGAGTAAAACATAGGAAGAACACTCATTGACATAAATCACAGCAAGATCTTTTTTGATCCACCTCCTAGAGTAATGGAAATAAAAACAAAAATAAACAAATGGGACCTAACTTCACAGCTTTTGCACAACAAAGGAAACCATAAACAAGGCGAAAAGACAACCCTCAGAATGGGAGAAAATATTTGCAAAGGAATCAACGGACAAAGGATTAATCTCCAAAATATATAAACAGCTCATGCAGCTCAATATTAAAAAAGCAAACAACCCAATCAAAAAATGGGCAGAAGACCTAAATAGACATTTCTCCAAAGAATACATACAGATGGCCAAGAAGCACATGAAAAGCTGCTCAACATCACTAATTATTAGAGAAATGCAAATCAAAACTACAATGAGGTATCACCTCACACCAGTTAGAATGGGCATCATCAGAAAATCTATAAACAACAAATGCTGGAGAGGGTGTGGAGAAAAGGGAACCCTCTTGCACTGTTGGTGGGAATGTAAATTGATACAGACACTATGGAGAAGAGTATGGAGGTTCCTTAAAAAACTAAAAATAGAATTACCATATGATCCAACAATCCCACTACTGGGCATATACCCAGAGAAAACCATAATTCAAAAAGACACATGCATCCCAATGTTCATTGCAGCACTATTTCAATAGCCAGGTCATGGAAGCCACCTAAATGCCCATCGACAGATGAATGGATAAAGAAGATGTGGTTCATATATACAATGGAATATTACTCAGTCATACTCAGTGTCTTATACTTTTCTGGAAACTGGTGTTTTGTCTCCCTAGGTGGGTTTATTCCTAGGTATTTTATTCTTTTTGTTGCAATGGTAAATGGGAGTGTTTCCTTAATTTCTCTTTCAGATTTTTCATCAATAGTGTATAGGAATGCAAGAGATTTCTGTGCATTAATTTTGTATCCTGCAACTTTACCAAATCATTGATTAGCTCTAGGAGTTTTCTGGTGGCATGTTTAGGCTTCTCTATGTATAGTATCATATGATCTGCAAACAGTGACAGTTTTACTTCTTCTTTTCCAATTATATTCCTTTTATTTCTTTTTCTTCTCTGATTGCCGTGGCTAGGACTTCCAAAACTATGTTGTATAATAGTGGTGAGAGTGGGCATCCTTCTCTCATTCCTGATCTTAGAGGAAATGCTTTCAGTTTTTCACCATTGAGAATGATGTTTGCTGTGGGTTTGTCATAGCTATAAGCTTCCCTCTTAGAACTGCTTTTGCTGCATCCCATAGGTTTTGGATCATCGTGTTTTCATTGTCATTTGTCTCCAGGTATTTTTTGATTTCCTCTTTGATTTCTTCAGTGATCTCTTGGTTATTTAGTAACTTATTGTTTAGCCTCCACGTATCTGTGTTTTTTATAGTTTTTTCCCCTGTAATTCATTTCTAATCTCATAGTGTTGTGGCCAGAAAAGATGCTTGATATGATTTCAATTTTCTTAAATTTACTGAGGCTTGATTTGTGACCCAAGATGTGATCTATCCTGGAGAATGTTCTCTGCGCACTGGAGAAGAAAGTGTAATCTGCTGTTTTTGGATGCAATGTCCTATAAATATCAATTAAATCTATCTGGTCTATTGTGTCATTTAAAGCTTGTGTTTCCTTATTTATTTTCATTTTGGATGATCTGTCCATTGGTGTAGGTGAGGTGTTAAAGTCCCTCACTATTATTGTGTTATTGTCAGTTTCCTCTTGTATAGCTGTTAGCAGTTGTGTTATGTATTGAGGTGTTCCTATGTTGGGTGCATATGTATTTATAATTGCTATATCTTCTTCTTGGATTGATCCCTTGATCATTATGTAGTGTCCTTCCTTGTCTCTTGTAACATTCATTATTTTAAAGTCTATTTTATCTTATATGAGTATTGCTACTCCAGCTTTCTTTTGATTTCCATTTGCATGGAATATCTTTTTCCAACCCCTCACTTTTAGTCTGTATGTGTCTCTAGGTCTGCAGTGGGTCTCTGATAGACAGCATATAGATGGGTCTTGTTTTTGTATCCATTCAGTAAGCCTGTGTCTTTTGGTTGGAGCGTTTAATCCATTCACATTTAAGGTAATTATCGGTATGTATGTTCCTATGACCATTTTCTTAATTGTTTGGGGTTTGTTTTTGTAGGTCCTTTTCTTCTCTTGTGCTTTCCACTTAGAGAAGTTCCTTTAGCATTTGTTGTAGAGCTGGTTTGGTGGTGCTGAATTCTGTTAGCTTTTGCTTGTCTGTAAAGCTTTTGATTTCTCCCTCAAATCTGAATGAGATCCTTGCCGGGTAGAGTAATCTTGGTTGTAGGTTCTTCCCTTTCATCACTTTAAGTATATCGTGCCACTCCCTTCTGGCTTGTAGAGTTTCTGCTGAGAAATCAGCTTTTAACCTTATGGGAGTTCCCTTGTATGGTATTTGTCATTTTTCCCTTGCTGCTTTCAATAATTTTTCTTTGTCTTTAATTTTTGCCAGTTGGATTACTATGTGTCTTGGCATGTTTCTCCTTGGGTTTATCCTGTATGGGACTCTGCGCTTCCTGGAGTTGGGTGGCTATTTCCTTTCCCATGTTAGGGAAGTTTTCGACTATAATCTCTTCAAATATTTTCTCTGGTCCTTTCTGTCTCTCTTCTCCTTCTGGCGTCCCTATAATGCAAATGTTGCTGCATTTAATGTTGTTCCAGTGGTCTCTTAGGCTGTCTTCATTTCTTTTCATTCTTTTTTCTTTAGTCTGTTCCACAGCAGTGAATTCCACCATTCCGTCTTCCAGATCACTTATCTGTTCTTCCGCCTCAGTTATTCTGCTATTGATTCCTTCTTGTGTAGTTTTCATTCAGTTATTGTATTGTTCATCTCTGTTTGTTTGTTCTTTAATTCTTCTAGGTCTTTGTTAAACATTTCTTGCATCTTCTCGATCTTTGCCTCCATTCTTTTTCCGAGGTCCTGGATCATCTTCACTCTCATTTTTCTGAATTCTTTTTCTGTAAGGTTGCCTATCTCCACTTCATGTAGTTGTTTTTCTGTGGTTTTATCTTGTTCCTTCATCTGGTCCATAGCCCTCTGCCTTTTCGTCGTCTATCTTTCTGTGAATGTGGTTTTTGTTTCACAGGCTGCAGGATTGTAGTTCTTCTTGCTTCTGCTCTAATTACAGAGTTTTAAATTGTTTATAGACTCACTAGGAGAGTTGAAGATACACACAGCAATATTTAAGTTTTAGAAACACTTCAGGGAAATTCTCAGTCATTATTTTTTCAAATATTTATTCCCTTCTGTTTATACATTTTTCTTCTTCTGTGATTCCTGCTATTCATGTATTGATTTATTTTATCTCTTGAGTTTTCTATTTTCCATTTCAGTCATTTCTTAATGATAATTTCTTCCATTAGTTCTTGCACCTTGCATATACCTTCATTTTCAATTATATATTTTTGATATACATTCTACATATGGAATTCTTCTATCGTATTTTTCAAAACCATAATTTTCCCCAGTCCTTTTTTTTTTTTTTTGCAGTACGTGGGCCTCTCACTGTTGTGGCCTCTCCCACTGCGGAGCACAGGCTCCAGACACGCAGGCTCAGCGGCCATGGCTCATGGGCCCAGCTGCTCCGCAGTATGTGGGATCCTCCCAGACCGGGGCACGAACCCATGTCCCCTGCATCGGCAGGTGGACTCTCAACTACTGCGCCACCAGGGAAGCCCTTCCCCAGTCCTTTTAATCAATGTTTGTTTCCTACGTCATATTACCAATATCTGCCCATACTCCTTTGAGGATATTAAGCTTACTTTAAACCCTGTTCTCTCTGATATATTCATTGTTTTTCTTCTGGCATAAGCTCTTTAGTTTGCTGCTTTTGTTTTCTGTTGCATCCCTCAGATTCTCCTTATTCTTTCCTGTGTGCTTATATTTCACTAGGCATAGGAACTTAACAATAGCAAGCGCGGTATGTAGTCTATCAGATGTTTACCAGTGTTTTTATACTTGTGTAATCTCCTTTTGAGTGTGAGCTGGACCTAGCAATGCTAATCTAATGAGAATATGGCATGGGATGTCATTTTAAATAACAGATTAGAAAAGACTCTGGGTTCTATCCTCTCCTGCTCCCTCACTTTCTTACTCTAATGAAAGTCATGTGTTCAGGGGTGAGCTGTCCTATGGAGAGGCCATATAGCAAGAAGTGAGGAAGGCCTCTGGTCACCAGGCCATGGGAAACTAAATCCTGCCAAGAAACACATAAGGAACTTAGTTGGGAAGCAGATATTTCCACAGCTGAGCCTTCAGATAAGACAACAGCCTTTGCTGACAATTTGATTGCAGCCTCATGAGAAGCCTTGAGGCAGAGGCACCCAGCTAAGCCATACTCAGATTACTGACCCACAGAAATTTTGAGATGATGGAAGTTTATTGTTTTAAGCCACTAAGTGTTGGGATAATTTGTTATACAGCAATAAATAACTAATAGAGCAGGTAAAGAATATCTTATGAGAAGGTAAAAACCTAGACCCTACTTCCTATTTGCTTGAGGAGGCACATGCCTCAGGAGAGGCAGCCTCTGGCGTTAAAATGTGGCCTCAACTTTCCACCTTGCCATCCTTCTACCAAATTGCCTATCTCTTTAGGGAGCCAGTCAGCATTCTGCCAGAATGCTTTTTTTCCCCACCCCTCTTCTTTAGATGCAGTCATCTAGCCCTTGGAGTATGGGAGGAAAAGGGGGGAGCAGGAAACACTCAAGCACTTGTTATTCATCTCTACCTCTGCCTCTTGTGCTTTCCCTACTCACATGGCAGTAGGGCAGGCACTGACCCACCCAAGGAAATGTGGGCAGAGACATTTAATTTTGTTCTTACATTGGAATGAATTTGGCCTGTGTATAGCACCTAAGTAATTTTTCTTTAGTACCTCAGAGACATTGTTTGCTAGCAACCTACCTCACAGCCAAGAAGTCAGATATCGTTTTAGTTCTTCCTTCAGAATTATGGGGATATGTTTGTTATATTTTTTATTGTTTGTTTTCTTGTATCTTCTCTAATCTCTCCTTTAGAAATTCTAACAGGAGAGAAACTGGCTTTTCTAGATCTATTCTTCATGCCTCTTAAACCATATAGATGGTATTATGTCAGAATTGTTACTTATGTGAAAAGGTCATAAGGAATTGCTATAATCTGTAAAGAAATACTTAGGCAGTAACTAATAAAATTTAAAATAAGTTTACAATTAGATCAAGAAATCACTTAAAAGAATTTCACCCAAAAGAATTAGTATATAAGAATATATGTACAGGGCTTCCCTGGTGGCGCAGTGGTTGAGAGTCCGCTTGCCGATGCAGGGGACACGGGTTCATGCCCCGGTCCGGGAAGATCCCACATGCCGCGGAGCGGCTAGGCCCGTGAGCCATGGCCGCTGAGCCTGCGCGTCCGGAGCCTGTGCTCCACAGCGGGAGAGGCCACAACAGTGAGAGGCCCACGTACCACAGAAAAAAAAATATATATATATGTACAAATATTGAAGATTTTTTTGTAATAGCAAAACATATGTTTGCCAATACAAAATGGTTGAAAAATATTGTGGCATATATATTCTACAGAATAGTATGCAGCTATTTATAAAATTAATTAGATTTAAATATTAACTAAAATATTTTTCTTTAATACCTGTTAGTGTATTCAGTGGTAATGTTATTACTTTTAATTGTATTTAAGGGAAAACATTAAAAAAATGGAAAGAAGGAAGGCAAGACAAAAGGAAGCATGTGGAAATGAAAGATTAACTCACAAGTCATATCAGGCTTTGAATATCTGATGCTCTTGTATCTTGGAGGGGCTTAGCATTTGTAAACTTTCAGGCTGTTTTCATAGAACTACACAGCTGGGAAAAATAAACCCCTCTTAGATATTTATTAGCAATCCTATTTCTATAATCTCCCTCAACAAACCTATTCAGTAGTAGTAATTTCCCTAAACTAGCTACCCCTATTTTTCTAACAGCCAAGTCCAGGAATAAGTGCAAAAACTGTAATATTTAGGTTTTTGAGAAGTGATAAGTTTAAAATAATATTTAAATTTAATTACATTCCCAAGTAGCTTCTTTTCAGTGCCATTTTCTATGACAACTTGCTAAAATAGGATTATTATTTTTTAACATCCTGGTAATCCTTCAAATTAGGGCTTAAAATGAGTCTAACAAAGAACAAATAAGAGAACTTCAGAATGCCAATTTGTTGTTAGGAGCTAAGGAGGGAAGGTTCTTTTAAAAGGCATAAGAATGGAGTTTCAGGAACTCTTCAAACCATAAAAGAATATTTTTAAGTTTGTAGAACTTTTTGTAACAACTCAGACACAGTTAACATTCTAATTTCAGAAAATAGGACAAGGAAAAATAATCAAGTCCAGGACTGTACAAACATAGCTGGGACACTAAGTATTTGCAGGAGGGAGGGGGTCTTAAAATGGCAGTGTTAGTAAAGTTAAAGTCCAAAAATTAATTTGAACAGGAACATTCCACTTAAAAGAATGACCCATGGGGAAACAATCCTCCTACTTGAAAATGAGTCGACATAAGGCTCTGGAAACCCTACTCTCTACCCTGGCATTCAAGTCCATGGCAATATTTATTTCATCTGTCGGATACGTGGACTAAATGGAATTCACAAGTTGTTGAATTGTAGCCATATATCTAAACAAATAACTGGTACCTTGGCAGGAGGATATAAACATTAAAAAATTTTACATGCGTCTTATTTGGGAGTTCCATCAAGGCAAAAGAAGTTCCATTTACATAATACCAAAAGCTCAATAAGAATCCCTTGATAGTAACCAAGATTATAATAGCTGATACACCATTTTATCTACCTTTCTTGATTTTCAGCTGTGAGGGAAAAATCTAAAATTATTTTTCTAGAATCCATTTTTCCTCATGGCATAAATTGTTAAAACTCAGAAGAAAAAGACCCAGTAAAATTAAATTACTAAAATCAGGTCTCTATTCAGTCACATTGCAAAAAAAGAATCTTGGACATTGGAAGCACACCATTGGAAATCTAATGTGAGGAAACATGTCTCATGCAGCACAGAATTAACTGGGGCATAATTGTCAGTTGATTGACTGGTTTCAAAACTGGTTTTATCCTAGGTTGCTGAGACTGTAGTATAACTAATCATTGGGAAAAGTCTGCAGATTGCTGGACTTCATTCTGAAAGGCAATGTTCCAGCTGTGAAATACATCATAAAAAATACCAGAAAAGACTGGTGCTAGATTTTGGAAAGGGACAATTAGGGATCTAAGTTGACTGTAGGATGAGGTTTTGAAGAAATAATTCTTCCCCACGGGAAAACGTGGGGGAATATAGAGGTTAATTTTATAGGTCCCATCAAATGGAGTGGTGTCTTAAGGTTTTTGCCAGGGAGTGGAGAAAGCAACGTTAAGTTCTTTTTCTCACAGGGAGAAAAACAGAGTAATCCAGGAAGCCAGAGCATCCCTGGCCTAGAGTCAGAGGAGCAAGGGACTGATGGAAAAAAAGGAGACAGATGTCTATTTCTAATGGAACCCTGGCATTTTCTGGAGACCTGATCTGTTTTGATCAATTTCCGCCTGAACCACCTAAGATAAGGAAAGTAAGGAATCCTTTTTACAAGAAGATGCTCCTATTATTTTGTCTGAAATGTAGGCAACTCCAATTAGCTATAATCACAAACCAACTCAGTTTTAATTAGCATTAGCATTTTCCCTTCAAAAACAAATATATCCATTGGCTGCCATAAGCAAAGCAAATTTTCGGACGGAACTTTTCTCTAAAATGATCAAACCATTCAATCATTTGTTAAACAAATATTTATTAAAAGCCTACCATGTGCCAGGCATTATGACTTCAGTAAAAACTGTCCTTAAGGATGCTGGGAATATTGTATGCAGGATAGATGAAAAGCTGGAACAGTTTTCATCTTTTGGGGAAATTACAGATTCCTCTGTGGTATGAGAAAATCTATTAGGCCACTTTTCAGAACAATGCATATATGCTTTTAGTGAATTGAACTGTGTTCCTCCAGAAGATACCCAGGTCCTAACCTCTAGTACCTGGGAATTTTGGAAATAGAGTCCTTGCAGATGTAATTAAGTAAAGAATATTAAGATAGGGTCATCCTGGAATTAGAGAACAGAAAAGGAGAAGACACAGAAACACTGAGAAGAATATCATGTGAAGACAGAGGTGGAGATTGGAAGTATGCTGCCACAAGCTAAGAAATGCCAGAGATTACTGGAAGCCACCACCAGCTAGGAGAGAGGTGTGGGATGGATTCTCCCTCAGAGCCCCCAGAAGGAACCAACCTTTCTGACACTTCGGTTTTAGACTTCTGGCCCCCCACACTGTAAGAGAAAAAATTTCTGTTGGTTTTACCTACCTAATTTGTGCTAATTTGTTATAGCATCGCACAAAAACTAATATGATCCCCTTACATGCAATATTTCACATAGAGTATCAAACCCTATGCTTGGACTCCCCAAGGGTCCAAGAAGACTCAGTGAAGAACATATAAATTAGAAAATGTCCAGAGGACTGTGACTATGAGGGGTTTGAGGGAAACCTGCAACTGTATCATTTGTGGTAAAGATCAACCAGGAACATTTAGCCAGCAGAGGAGATGAGAGGCTTGATGACTCTCCTCAAATATTTGGAAAACTGTCGAATCTATGTGACCTCATAGATGGGTGGGCATATAATTTATCATCCAAAATGAGGCATTTCTGACAGTTAAAAGGAGAGATTATTACTAATTATGCTGGGCCAACAGATTCATATAAACCAAGACTGTCCTGAATCAAGTAGGACGTATGGTCCCCCCGCACACAGGATATAGCCAGGATCAAAGGATGCGATAGAGAAAGAAAGAGAAACACAATTTGGCTCAAAACAAGGATGAATTTCTCAAGAAAATAATCCAACCTCTTACTAGATTTGTCCTAGTAGAAACTAGGCAATCACTTGGCAAAGAAGTTTAAAGGAGCAGCATTTTGTTTCAAGGAGACCTCTTAAGTTACTTCCTAGTTTGAGGTTAAATGTTCTGTGATTCTAGTCCAGATTTGAATTATACCATTTTCAATACATCCTCCTGGAATGACAATGTATCAAGAACTGATTTTGAATTCTGCTTCTGTCATTTTTCAATTATAAGGTCTTAGCAAATACCTTCAACTACTTTGAGCCACAGTAATATCTATTTCAAAGGATGGTTCTGAGGTTTAAATGACAAAACACATGTAAAATTCAGCACAGTGTCTGACATATTATAGGGGATCAATAAATAAACGTTCCTTTCACCTTAGTAAATTGTAAATATAAAACTACATATATATTTTAACTATGTATGTATAACAAACATATTTGCTATTTAGTTAATTGAGTTAATGATAACCCTTGAGTTCTGGAGAAATCGTTATTGCTTAGTTTTTCTTTTAGAGCTTTGGAAGTAGTAAATGATGTTTTTCACATGTGCTTGAGGGGAGGGAGGGAGGGAGGGAGGAAGGGAGGGAAGGAATGCAGGAACAAATGAACAAATGCATGAACAAATGAATGAATGGGAGAAAAAAGGAAGAAAGAAGAGAGGGAAGGTGGGAAGGTGGGAGGAAGTGAGAAAAAGAAAGAAAAGAAACAAAGAAAAAAGTTCATAGTGATCCTTTTGTTACACTGAGAACAACTTCCCCATGAAGATTTTAACTGGCATCAAAGAGATATAATCTGATTCAGAGTGAAGTGTATAACTAATGTCCTTCAACCCCCCCATGACAATTCCTATAATGTTCTGAATAGATTTGTATGTGAATACCTCGGCTACCGTGCAGTGATTTGTCCTCAGCTGAAATAAGACATAAATGCCTTGGGAACAGTTCATTCTGGTTATCTGGAATATGTTTTTAGCAACTGAAATTTCTATCAGCCAGCCTTCAGTCAGTCTACCGCTTTTAAGGGCTCTAATCAAGACAATAGTTAGGAAGCATAGATGATACATTTGTCCTAGTTTTCAGGATCCTCACGAGGATCAAATGGGATAATGAGTGAAAAAGCTTTAAAACCTTAATTGCCATAGAGTGGAATATTCTATTAATAATAATGAGAGTCAATAATGACAACAATTCTGCTGGAAAAACTCAGGTCTCCTTGGCAGCAGGAACACAAGGTGTATACTTCTGACCCAGGGGCATAAGGAGAATCCAGCTCTGCCCTGAAAATGTAGGGCAGCTGAAGAACACATGGGATAACTTTGAAGATGACTCCAAAGCAGAAGACCAAAAGCTCTGTCGCTGACAATTTGAAAGAGACAAAGTTGTTGGGGATTTGAAGTACATCAGATATAAAACCACTGGCTTCAAGACACAGGAGGCCAAGCATTGATAACCTGCACCAGGCCTGCTACAGGCTGCAGGCAAGATACCAAGCATCATGCAGGTGATGTGAGTGGCCAGGGTCCCTGGCACTTTTCTAGCTTAGCTCAATGGCACCGACCTCCTCCCCCTACTCCTTCCCATGGACCATGCACTAAATGGCAGGATAACGTATTGAAAGATTAAAGTGTGCATGTTCTGCCTACATATTCCCTCCCCTCATTTCTAACAGGCAGCCAGCTTTGTAATTATGGCCTCAAAGATTTGGGCAGAGCCAAAGCAGAAGCAGCCAAATGTTGAGAGCTTTTTCTGCTTTTATTTAAAACAAAATCTCTAGAACGATTATGCCAGGGAAGTATAAGAAAGTGGAGAGGGCACTGGAAAAACTATGAGCACTCTAGGATTGACTGAGGAGGGGGAGAGAGGTCTGAGAGGGCTTGTGGTGCAACCTTGTAGCAGCTCATACAGGGGAAAGATTTCCAAGGGAGTGTGCCGCCTTTTGAGCATTTAGAGAGCCATGAGCCCAGGCACCAGGGTTCTTAGTCTCTCCAAAGACAAAGATGCATGTGTCCAAGCAGCAGAGATGCCCAAGCTTAGGGAACCATGAACTTAGAAACGGAATATCCTCATGATAAGTGGCATGGACTAAACATCCAATAACCAGAGGACTCCCCACAGCCTTGAACTAGGTAAGATCCAAGGACTTTGCCCAGCAAAGAATGAAGAGCCTCAAAAATGACTGAGATCTGATGGGCTGAGGTTTGGCATTTGAATTCAGTTGGTTTAAATGAACAATTTTGCATGTGATCATCTTTGCCCATGTAAGTGTGTAGACTGAGAGCTATATCTTGTTATACTGACCTCTGACTTCTGAAGTCATGGCCCTGCTGCAGTATTTCACTCAATCTTAGACTTCCCTGATATTTGATACATTCACCTTTCCCTTTACTCCGAATCAGAACACAGGTGTCTCAGTGTGGCAGGTTCCAGCATGGAGATAGCTATCCAAGGGACTTTACAATGAGGTGGGAATGAATGAACATGAGGTTGAACTCTCTAGAATACTTGAATCTCTACTTACATAGTTTTTATGAAGAACATTTACTAGTGTTCAGGATGCATCTCAGACATCCTATCCCAATCTTCCTCAATTTCCTAATACCTAGTTAGGTGTCCCCTGTTTCTTGTTCCCTGGGAACTTGTGCCTATTCCTATCGTGACACTTACCATTACACGCAACTGCCTATTTGCCTCTCTGCTTCTCTGTTTCTCCACAGGATTGTGTGTATCCTAAGGGCAGGGACTGGGTGTCTAAATGCTAAAACCTCCAAATAGTATTTCAGCATAATAAAGTTCTATATTGTGAATGAATATAACATTGTGAAGGGTACCCCTTGCCTAAAGACTCTATTGGACACTTCTGAGAGGATACTGACAAATAGATTAGAGTTATGAGGAAAAAATGACACTTCACCAAATGGATCTAGACAGGAAATCCTGTTATTAATAGCATCTCAGTTTGGGGGGGATGGTACTGATCTTTTTGCCTAACTTGAAAACCAAAGTTAGACTTGAGAAACAAAAATTCATCAAGTTCAGTTCTTAAACACATACTAACCTCAGTAAATGTTCAAAGAAGAAGAGGAAGATGAAATAGGAGGAGGAGGAAGGGGAAGAAAAATACACACAATATTATTCCCAAATTTTGAGTGTCAAGTTTCTACTGAAATTGAAAATTTTAGGTGTGAATTTCAAATTTTCAGTGAAATTAAATACAAGGAAAAGAGTTGAAGTCTGGGAATGAAATCAATCAGAATTCAATGATTTTCTAGATCCTAACATATCTCTCCAACGCTTATTTTTATTGAACTCTTAGTTCTTATTCACTATTATGGATATTTTTAAGCATTTTTATTGGCATTCACATGTTATATGGATAATTTTTCTACCTTTCAACACTAGTGAACTGTAAAAGGAAATCTCGGGCTCTTTAGCAACTGATTCTCACACCACATTTGTTGTTATTGTTAAAGTTGTTCATTTTCACAGCATTATAAAAAAAATGTGATCCAGGATGAATCCTGGCTTGTAAAGTCACAACTTACAAGTCAGTTTTAAACATAGTCTTATCATCTATTCATCCCTTTGTAACATGCCATTCTATGAATCAAGTATAGATGTGAGAATTTTAGATGCCTTTTGCAATTGCATCACCAACAAATGGTTTAAAAATATAGTTGTAATTTTAAAAGTACACATGCTTCATAATATTTTAACACCCCTTGACTTGTGAGGTAGAGGGAACAAAAAAAGCAGTTTTTTTTTTAACTTCTGAAAAATACCTCCTCCATTAAAACCTTTTTGTTCTTGAACCTCAAACTTTTTCCTAAGCCAATAGTTTTCAGTCTTTTTTATGGCAATTGAAACTCCCTTTAGAATTATGTTTTCTGCAGAATAACCTACACCGAACAGGTGAAAGCAGAGCTGCTCTGATTGAGACAGAGAATTTGAAGCCCTGCAGGTAGGGCTGCCTCCAGCCTCATCCCATGGCCTCTGAAGGGAGTGAAAATGGTGCCAGTTGCTTCAGGACACTCCTGGTTTGCACCAGGTGTTCCAGCATAATTATTAACAGTCCCCCCCTTCCACACTCATAAACTGTATGGTCACCAGGCACTGCCACGGAACAGAAGAGCTCCATAGAAAACTGATGAAAACCACTGGTCTACGACTGGTGTAGAAGTCAGATGACAGAACTCTCCTATTCTTTTTTTTTTAATTAATATTTTTTCTCTCGAGGCTTTCGGGAAGATGGCGGAAGAGTAAGACACGGAGATCACCTTCCTCCCCACAGATACATCAGAAATACATCTACATGTGGAACAACTCCTACAGAACACCTACTGAATGCTGGCAGAAGACCTCAGACCTCCCAAAAGGCAAGAAACCCCCCCACGTACCTGGGTAGGGCAAAAGAAAAAAGAAACAACAGAGACAAAAGAATAGGGACGGGACCTGCACCAGTGGGAGGCAGCTGTGAAGGAGGAAAGTTTTCCACACACTAGGAAGCCCCTTCGCGGGCGGAAACTGCGGGTGGCGGAGGGGGAAAGCTTCAGAGCCGCGGAGGAGAGCACAGCAACAGGGGAGAGCAAAGCGGAGAGATTCCCGCACAGAGGATCAGGGCCGACCGGTACTCACCAACGCGAGAGGCTTGTCCGCTCACCCGCTGGGGCAGGCGGGGCCTGGAGTTGAGGCTCGGGCTTCGGTCGGAGCGCCGGGAGAGGACTGGGGTTGGCGGCGTGAACACAGCCTGCAGGGCATTAGTGCACCACGGCTAGCCGGGAGGGAGTCCGGGGGAAAGTCTGGAGCTGCAGAAGAGGCAAGAGACTTTTTCTTCCCTCTTTGTTTCCTGGTGCGCGAGGAGAGTGGATTAAGAGCGCTGCTTAAAGGAGCTCCAGAGACGGGCGCGAGCCGCGGCTAAAAGCGCGGACCCCAGAGACGGGCATGAGACGCTAAGGCTGCTGCTGCCGCCACCAAAAAGCCTGTGTGCGAGCACAGGTCACTATCCACACCCCACTTCTGGGGAGCCTGTGCAGCCTGCCATTACCAGCGTCCCGGGATCCAGACACAACTTCCCCGGGAGAACGCACGGCGCGCCTGAGGCTGCTGCAACGTCGTGCCGGCGTCTGACGCCGCACGCTAGCCCTGTACTCCACGCTCCTCCCTCGCCCCCCGCCCCCGGCCTGAGTGAGCCAGAGCTCGCTAATCAGCGGCTCCTTTAACCCTGTCCTGTCTGAGCGAAGAACAGACGCCCTCAGGCGACCTCCATGCAGAGGCGGGGCCAAATCCAAAGGTGAGCCCCTGGGAGTTGTAAGAACAAAGAAGAGAAAGGGAAATCCCTCCCAGCAGCCTCAGAAGCAGCGGATTAAAGCTCCACAATCAACTTGATGTACCCTGCCTCTGTGGAATGCATGACTAGACAACGAATCATCCCAAACTGAGGAGGTGGACTTGGAAAGCAAGATTTATGATTTTTTTCCCTTTTCCTCTTTTTGTGAGTGTGTATATGTATGTTTCTGTGTGAGATTTTTGTCTGTATAGCTTTGCTTCCGCCATTTGTCCTAGGGTTCTATCCGTCTGTTTTGGTTTCTTTTATTTTTTTTCTTAATAATTATTTTACATTTTAATAATTTTATTTTACTTTATCTTCTTTCTTTCTTTTTTTCCTTCCTTCCCTCCTTCCTTCCTCCCTCCCTCCCTTTCTTTCTTCCTTCCTTTCTTTCTTTCTTTCTTCTACTAATTCTTTCTTTCTACTTTTTCTCCCTTTTATTCTGAGCCATGTGGATGAAAGGCTCTTGGTGCTGCAGCCAGGAGTCAGTGCTGTGCCGCTGAGGTGGGAGAGCCAACTTCAGGACACTGGTCCACAAGAGACCTCCCAGCTCCACATAATATCAAATGGCGAAAATCTCCCAGAGATCTCCATCTCAACACCAGCACCCAGCTTCACTCAACGACCAGCAAGCTACAGTGCTGGACACCCTATGCCAAACAACTAGCAAGACAGGAACACAACCCCACCCGTTAGCAGAGAGGCTGCCTAAAATCATAACAAGTCCACAGACACCCCAAAACACACCAACAGATGTGGCCCTGCCCACCAGAAAGACAAGATCCAGCCTCATCCACCAGAACACAGGCACTAGTCCCCTCCACCAGGAAGCCTACACAACCCACTGAACCAACCTTAGCCACTGGGGAAAGACACCAAAAACAACAGGAACTACGAACCTGCAGCCTGCAAAACAGAGACCCCAAACACAGTAAGATAAGCAAAATGAGAAGACAGAAAAACACACAGCAGAGGAAGGAGCAAGATAAAAACCCACCAGACCTAACAAATGAAGAGGAAATAGGCAGTCTATCTGAAAAAGAATTCAAAATAATGATAGTAAAGATGATCCAAAATCTTGTAAATAGAATAGACAAAATGCAAGAAACATTTAACAAGGACCTAGAAGAACTAAAGATGAAACAAACAATGATGAACAACACAATAAATGAACTTAAAAATACTCTAGATGGGATCAATAGCAGAATAACTGAGGCAGAAGAACGGATAAGTGACCTGGAAGATAAAATAGTGGAAATAACTACTGCACAGCAGAATAAAGAAAAAAGAATGAAAAGAACTGAGGACAGTCTCAGAGACCTCTGGGACAACATTAAACGCACCAACATTCGAATTATAGGGGTTCCAGAAGAAGAAGAGAAAAAGAAAGGGACTGAGAAAATATTTGAAGAGATTATAGTTGAAAACTTCCCTAATATGGGAAAGGAAATAGTTAATCAAGTCCAGGAAGCACAGAGAGTCCCATACGGGCTAAATCCAAGGAGAAATACACCAAGACACATATTAATCAAACGGTCAAAAATTAAATACAAAGAAAACATATTAAAAGCAGCAAGGGAAAAACAACAAATAACACACAAGGGAACCCCATGAGGTTAACAGCTCATCTTTCAGCAGAAACTCTGCAAGCCAGAAGGGACTGGCAGGACATATTTAAAGTGATGAAGGAGAAAAACCTGCAACTAAGATTATTCTACCCAGCAAGGATCTCATTCAGATTTGATGGAGAAATTAAAACCTTTACAGACAAGCAAAAGCTGAGAGAGTTCAGCACCACCAAACCAGCTTTACAACGACTGCTAAAGGAACTTCTCTAGTCAAGAAACACAAGAGAAGGAAAAGACCTACAATAACGAACCCATAACAATTAAGAAAATGGGAATAGGAACATACATATCGATAACTACCTTAAATGTAAATGAACTAAATGCTCCCACCAAAAGACACAGATTGGCTGAATGGATACAAAAACAAGACCCATATATTTGCTCTCTACAAGAGACCCACTTCAGACCTAGAGACACATACAGACTGAAAGTAAGGGGATGGAAAAAGATATTCCATGCAAATGGAAACCAAAAGAAAGCTGGAGTAGCAATTCTCATATCAGACAAAGTAGACTTTAAAATAAAGACTATTAGAAGAGACAAAGAAGGACACTACATAATGATCAAGGGATCGATCCAAGAAGAAAATATAAAAATTGTAAATATTTATGCACCCAACATAGGAGCACCTCAATACATAAGGCAAATACTAACAGCCATAAAAGGGGAAATCGACAGTAACACATTCATAGTACGGGACTTTAACACCCCACTTTCACCAATGGACAGATCATCCAAAATGAAAAGAAATAAGGAAACACAAGCTTTAAATGATACATTAAACAAGATAGACTTAATTGATATTTATAGGACATTCCATCCAAAAACAACAGAATGCACATTTTTCTCAAGTGCTCATGGAACATTCTCCAGGATAGATCATATCTTGGGTCACAAATCAAGCCTTGGTAAATTTAAGAAAATTGAAATTGTATCAAGTATCTTTTCCGACCACAACGCTATGAGACTAGATATCAATTACAGGAAAAGATCTGTAAAAAATACAAACACATGGAGGCTAAACAATACACTACTTAATAACGAAGTGATCACTGAAGAAATCAAAGAGGAAATAAAAAAATACCTAGAAACAAATGACAATGGAGACACGACAACCCAAAATCTATGGGATGCAGCAAAAGCAGTTCTAAGAGGGAAGTTTATAGCAATACAATCCTACCTTAAGAAACAGGAAACATCTCAAATAAACAACCTAACCTTGTACCTAAAGCAATTAGAGAAAGAAGAACAAAAAAACCCCAAAGTTAGCAGAAGGAAAGAAATCATAAAAATCAGATCAGAAATAAGTGAAAAAGAAATGAAGGTTTCCTTCATTAGCAAAGATCAATAAAACTAAAACCTGGTTCTTTGAGAAGATAAAAAAAATTGATAAACCATTAGCCAGACTCATCATGAAAAAAAGGGAGAGGACTCAAATCAATAGAATTAGAAATGAAAAAGGAGAAGTAACAACTGACACTGCAGAAATAAAAAATATCGTGAGAGATTACTACAAGCAACTCTATGCCAATAAAATGGACAACCTGGAAGAAATGGACAAATTCTTAGAAATGCACAACCAGCCAAGACTGAATCAGGAAGAAATAGAAAATATGAAAAGACCAATCACAGGCACTAAATTGAAACTGTGATTAAAAATCTTCCAACAAACAAAAGCCCAGGACCAGCAGGCTTCACAGGCGAATTCTATCAAACATTTAGAGAAGAGCTAACACCTATCCTTCTCAAACTCTTCCAAAACATAGCAGAGGGAGGAACACTCCCAAACTCATTCTATGAGGCCACCATCACCCTGATACCAAAACCAGACAAGGATGTCACAAAGAAAGAAAACTACAGGCCAATATCACTGATGAACATAGATGCAAAAATCCTCAACAAAATACTAGCAAACAGAATCCAACAGCACATTAAACAGATCATACACCATGATCAAGTGGGGTTTATTCCAGGAATGCAAGGATGCTTCAATATATGCAAATCAATCACTGTGATACACCATATTAACAAATTGAAGGAGAAAAACCATATGATCATCTCAATAGATGCAGAGAAAGCTTTTGACATAATTCAACACCCATTTATGATAAAAACCCTGCAGAATGTAGGCACAGAGGGAACTTTCCTCAACATAATAAAGGCCATATATAACAAAGCCACAGACAACATCATCCTCAATGGTGAAAAACTGAAAGCATTTCCACTAAGATCAGGAACAAGACAAGGGTGCCCACTCTCACCACCATTATTCAACATAGTTTTGGAAGTTTTAGCCACAGCAATCAGAGAAGAAAAGGAAATAAAAGGAATCCAAATCGGAAAAGAAGAAGTAAAGCTGTCACTGTTTGCAGATGACATGATACTATACATAGAGAATCCTAAAGATGCTACCAGAAAACTGCTAAAGCTAATCAATAAATTTGGTAAAGTAGCAGGATACAAAATTGATGCACAGAAATCTCTGGCATTCCTATACACTAATGATGAAAAATCTGAAAGTGAAATCAAGAAAACACTCCCATTTACCACTGCAACAAAAAGAATAAAATATCTAGGAATAAACCTACCTAAGGAGACAAAAGACCTGTATGCAGAAAATTATAAGACACTGATGAAAGAAATTAAAGATGATACAAATAGATGGAGAGATATACCATGTTCTTGGATTGGAAGAATCAACATTGTGAAAATGACTCTACTACCCAAAGCAATCTACAGATTCAATGCAATCCCTATCAAACTACCACTGGCATTTTTCACAGAACTAGAACAAAAAATTTCACAATTTGTGTGGAAACACAAAGGACCCCGAATAGCCAAAGCAATCTTGAGGAGAAAAAACGGAGCTGGAGGAATCAGGCTCTCTCACTTCAGCTATACTACAAAGCTACAGTAATCAAGACAGTATGGTACTTGCACAAAAACAGAAAGATAGATCAATGGAACAGGATAGAAAGCCCAGAGATAAACCCATGCACATATGGTCACCTTTTCTTTGACAAAGGAGGCAGAAATGTACAGTGGAGAAAGGACAGCCTATTCAATAAGTGGTGCTGGGAAAACTGGACAGCTACATGTAAAAGTATGAGATTAGATCACTCCCTAACACCATACACAAAAATAAGCTCAAAATGGATTAAAGACCTAAATGTAAGGCCAGAAACTATCAAACTCTTAGAGGAAAACATAGGCAGAACACACTATGACATAAATCACAGCAAGATCCTTTTTGACCCACCTCCTTGAGAAATGGAAACAAAAACAAAAATAAACAAATGGGACCTAATGAAACTTCAAAGCTTTTGCACAGCAAAGGAAACCATAAACAAGACCAAAAGACAACCCTCAGAATGGGAGAAAATATTTGCAAATGAAGCAACTGACAAAGGATTAATCTCCAAAATTTATAAGTAGCTCATGCAGCTCAATAAGAAACAACCCAATCCAAAAATGGGCAGAAGACCTAAATAGACATTTCTCCAAAGATATACAGACTGCCAACAAACACATGAAAGAATGCTCAACATCACTAATCATTAGAGAAATGCAAATCAAAACTACAATGAGATATCATCTCACACCAGTCAGAATGGCCATCATCAAAAAATCTAGAAACAATAAATGCTGGAGAGGGTGTGGAGAAAAGGGAACCCACTTGCACTGTTGGTGGGAATGTAAACTGATACAGCCACTATGGAGAACAGTATGGAGGTTCCTTCAAAAACTAAAATTGAACTACAATATGACCCAGCAATCCCACTACTGGGCATATACCCTGAGAAAACCATAATTCAAAAAGAGTCATGTACCAAAATGTTCATTGCAGCTCTATTTACAATGGCCTGGAGACGGAAACAACCTAAGTGTCCATCAATGGATGAATGGATAAAGAAGATGTGGCACATATATACAATGGAATATTACTCAGCCATAAAAAGAAACGAAGTTGAGCTATTTGTAATGAGGTGGATAGACCTAGAGTCTGTGTCATACAGAGTGAAGTAAGTGAGAAAGAGAAAGACAAATACCGTATGCTAACACATATATATGGAATTTAAGGAAAAAAAAATGTCATGAAGAACCTAGGGGTTAGACAGGAATAAAGACACAGACCTACTAGAGAATGGACTTGAGGAAATGGGGAGGGGGAAGGGTAAGCTGTGACAAAGCGAGAGAGAGGCATGGACATGTATACACTACCAAACGTAAGGTAGATAGCTAGTGGGAAGCAGCCTCATAGCACAGGGAGATCAGCTCGGTGCTTTGTGACCGCCTGGAGGGGAGGGTGGGAGACGCAAGAGGGAAGAGATATGGGAACATATGTATATGTATAACTGATTCACTTTGTTATAAAGCAGAAACTAACACACAATTGTAAAGCAATTATACTCCAGAAAAGATGTAAAAAAAAAAAAAGAAACGCTCAGCAGGATCTAAAGATAATTAATTTATTATGTAACTGATAGTCTCAAACTAAAATAATTAAATATATGCATTGCTTAGAAAAATAAATATTTTTTCTCTCTTCTCTTTTAAAGACCTTATTGTTTTTAAGTAGTTTTAGGTCACAGCAATATTGAGAGGACTATATAGAGATACCCCATGTACCCCCTGCCCCCCCCCCTCATGCACAGCCTCCCCCATTATCAACATCCCCCACCAGAGTGGTCCATTTGTTACAACAGATGACTCTACACTGGCATATTACCACCCCAGGCCCACACAATAGTGTTCTCTCTTGGTGTTGTACATTCTATGGGTACATCTCTTTTCTTGAGGCATCTCTTCTCCTCATGCCTCGTGGCACCTACAGCATCAATTCAGCCAGGCCATATCACATTCTAGATGATTTTGGCTATCTAATAGTAAAACAGAATTTGTCCAAAATAAAAGTCCATCACTTTTCCTACTAATCTACTCAGTCTGTATTCTGTTTCTGCTAATTCTACTCTCTAGTCATTAAAACCAAAACCCTAGTTAATTTTTACTTCTCTTTCCTCCTTGTGCCAAAAGCTATTTCGTTGTCAATTTCTATCAATTCTATTCCCAAATATCTCTCTCCTATGTGCTTTTTACTTCCATTGTCACTATTATTTCTCTAATGAAGGCCTATGTTTGCTCTCGTATCTTGAGGGACAAGGCATAACCCCTCTCCACCTTTCAGTTTCTATTTCAGTCATCTCATTGATTCCACTCGTTGCAATTTGCCATCACCCCACAAACCTTTCCCAGTTACTCCCAGTTTGAAGCAATCTCTCTCTCTTCTGAATGTCATTACAGCTTCATCCATGCCTCACTTTTGACTCATGCAACAATTTTTACTTTCAATTATAAGTGTTTGCACATCTTATTTCCACTATTAGTTTATCAGTTCTTTGAGAGCGATATTCATGATTCATCTTGGTGTTTTTGATAACACCTTGCATTTTGGAGGTCTTTTATGAATGTTTATCAAATGGGTGAACAAACAAATACAATGATATAAATTGCTTTTACTACATTTATTGCTTCAACCTTGCAATCTGACTATATGATATTCTATCTTCTCCATTCCAAGCAGGAAAGTCTACCTAATTTGTCCCAAGCATAAGCCACCTTCTATCATCCTTTTCACACATGACCTACATACAAAGATTTCCCCTTGCTTTCTGCTACTCCTGCATGCCCTCCAGGTTTTCAAAACTCAACTCAAAATTTCATTTCTCCTCACCAATAGCCTAATTAGTGAGCCCCATTGAGCAATATTGTTATTCCATATCATTTAACCAATCCCTATTCCCTGGTATCATCAACTTTTAATGATGCAAATAACACAAAGAGCAGGTAAAACTAATTCATAGTTGTCTATACCATGCATTTCTCCCAGATCTTTCTTATAGCTCACTGTTTTGGGGTATTTACTATATACCAGACCCTGTTCTAAGAGTTTTCCTATAACAATCCATTAATTTTTGCTGGAGTCTCCACAAAACAGGTACTATCCTCCTTTTACAAGTTAGGAAACTGAGGCCAGAGAGATAAGTAAGGAGCCGAACTGGGCTTCACATATAGGCAGTTAAGGTGTCAGGTTCCACACTTGCACCTACTGCATGTTTCTGCGTCTCAGTGCTTTGAACATGCTGACCCTGAGGTTGAACACATGGTGTAATATAAAGCCTGCCGAGTTTGGCAAACTAGGGTTCAAAGTCTACATCTGCTACTCAATAGCTCTGAGACCTGAAACAAGATATGTAACTGAGGCCTCAGTTCTTATCTCTAATATTGGGAAATTTTTAGTATTATGAGAATTGAACAAGTTAGGACACATTTCATCAAAAGTACCCAGCAGAAGTTTTAACACAGAGTCTAGGTTCAATACATAAAGTAAATGAAAATGGAAATTTGCAACATGGAGATGATTCAGAAAGAACCAAGGAGCCAACTGTTATATTGTCTTCAGCCTGGCCATAAGGTCCCTAGCCTTTCAACTAAGGGAGAGTGGATAGGATAAGAGTTCAGAGCCTGGGCTCTGGAGTCAGTTTGTCTAGATGTAATCCCAGAATTACAAAATGCTAGCTTCGTGAATTTAAGCACATTTCCTAACCTTATTAAACTTCAGTATCTTCAACTGTCAAATAAGAATAACAATAGCACCTATATCAAAAGGATTTTGTGAATATATGAGTTGAAACAATAACAAGGCTTAGTGCATAACAAGCTGCTATTATTAACTAACTAGACCTTTAACCCCTTAGTTCAAGTGGCTAAAAGAGCTCCTGAGTGATCTTTATACATTTAGGAACTTTACTATCCTGTACAACATTGCCAGGATCTTTGTGCTAAACAGAATTCCAGATGGCCCCTGTGACTTTAGTCTCCTAGTGTTACTCTTGTAACATGGTGAAAGGGATTCTGCAGATGTAATCAAGGTAAATAATCAGTTGACTGTAACATAGGGAGATTTTCCTAGTGGGCCTAATCTAATTACATGAGTCCTTTAAAGCAGAGCTATTTCTCAGACTGGTGGCAGAATAAGAAATCAGAGAGATTTGAAGCATGAGAAGGACCCTATGCTCTGTTGCTGCCCTTGAAGTTGGACGGGGCCATGTGAGAAGAATATGGGTAGTTTCTAGGAGCAGGGATAAACCCCAGATAACAGCCAGCAAGGAAATGGGACTTCAGTCCTACAGCTGCAAGGAACTGAATTCTGCCAATATCTCAAATGAGCTTGGAGGCATAGTCTTCCCCAGATCCTCTAGATAAGCACCCAACCCGTCCAATACCTTGACATCAGCCTTCTGTGACCCTGAGCAGAGAACCCAGTCGCTCTGTACTGAACATCTGTCTTGCAAAACTGTGAGATAAAAAGTGGGTATTGTTTTAAGCTACTAAGTTAGTGGCAAATTGTTATGCAGCAATAGAAAACTAATAGAATCATCTTTCTAGATGACTGATTCATCATTTCAGTGGATTCTAATTATTTTAGCCTGCTGTACAGGACCTTCCAAAGTGTTACACTAATCTAATCTTTCCAACTGTATCTCATTTTCACTAGTTGCTCACAAGTAATCACTCCCATCAAAAGAGACAACTATAAAAAAAAAAAAAAGAGAGAGAGACAACTAACCTTCCATTGTGGCTTTAATTTTCCAAACTCCTGCTCTTAGTAATTGCTTTCACATTGGAGGACAAAGGCACACCTCCTCTCTCAATTCCTTTGTGGCTTCCATTTAGTGTGTCTCATTGGATCTTAAATCTCTATACAGAGGGGATGACATAGTCCATGGCTTACACTAACATTTTCCACTTCTGGTCCTTTCACAATGGATTTCCTGACTCCTAATGATGAAAAGGTTTGGTGATGAAGATGTTGGTGATCATAATGATAAAAAGACTCTAACAATAACCATAACAGCAATAGCACAACAACCATTTTGTCAAATACTTAGAATGTCCCAAGCTCGGTGTTAAATTCTTTACATTCTCTCTTTTACTCCCTTCTGTCAGCCCGATAAAATAGCTTTAGATAACCTGTTTGTAGAGACAAGTTTGAACTCAGCTGGTTTAAATAACGTAAGATTATATAGGTAGCAAAGGATACGCACCTAAATCTATTTGAGTTAAAAGTCCCTACTTTTAACTAAATTTAAGTCTTAGTCTGGTTCAGGTGCTAAAGGATATTAGGGGACTTAGGAAGGATTATGATTTCTATATTGCCTTGTAGGATGACAGTGTTTTTAGTTGAAATTGGTCAATATTTATTTAAAATTTACTTGTGCCAGCCACTGTGCAAGGCACCAGGAACCCGAAGATGAATATAAGCTGCGGTTTCTTAAGAGGTTCACAGTCAAGGTAGGATGACTTAAGAGAAGGAACCCTTAGATTGGGACTTAAAGGATGAGTAAGACTGTCAAAGGGGAGGGGTGTTCCAAGCAGAGGAGACAGAGGGTATAATGGTATAAAGGGGAGAAACAATGAGTAGTTGAGTGAAGACTCAGACAAGACAAGCCAAGGGAGAAGAAAGAGGCTGGAGAGGCACACAGTGGTCAAACTCAGAGGGCAGAGTGCACCAAAGCCACATTATACTCAGTGCAGAGGCAGTAAGGTATCTTTGTTGATTAGATTTGAACAAGGTTAGCAATATTAATAAGAATAGATAACATTCATCGCAGATTTACTATGTTCCTGGCCCTGCGATAAGTGCTTTACATACTTAATATTTTCTAACTTTCATAATTACCCTATGAGGCAATATTTTGAAGCCAATTTTATATATGAGGGAAACAAGGTTCTGAGACATTATGTATTTAACTTGCCCAAGTTGAGTGCTACTAAGTGGTTGGTTCAAAACTCAAAGCCAGAATTACCTGGAACCAAAGCCCATGTTCTTAACTACTAAACTCGATTAAGGTCTCAGTGCTAATCCTGAGGTAATCTTGCGCTAATCTTGAGGTTAGGGCAAACTTTAAAATTAGAGGGACTCATTGACTCAATGGCTAATTAAATAGTTTTGTACATGTAATGTGTCCTGTGATAATTAAAAGCACTTTCTCACCTAAAAGTTTGTTCTTACAATATTACAGCAGCAATGAGAAAGAAAGAGAACTTACTTTCCCTTTGGATTTAGACAGGATGAATTTGAAATTCCTTTATACTTTATACTTTCCTGCTATCTTGAATCATTTATTTTAAAGATATGTTTTTTTAAATGTCTTAAAGTGATTAATCTTAAAACCTTATTGTGTACTTAAATATGCATATTTGTAAAAAGCCCCCAGACTTTTAATTTTATGAGTTCTGGGTAAAATAAAAAATGAAATATGAGTTTATTACTCTTTTTGATAATTTGAGAATAAAATGTTCTTATCTCATTTAGAGTATTCCATATGTTACTTTCTTTCCTTTATCAGGTAGGAGTGCTCAACTCATATCTCAAATATTTATTAGTCTGAAAAAAAAATACAACTAGAGATTTGACTAAGACAATTCCTGCCTTTGATTAGCTTATCAACCAGATGGGGAGATGCCACATATTCTCATAAAAAATAAAACCAAAATGTCATTCAGTCATCAACACCCAATCAAATCATTAGTGCTGTCAGAATTGAAAGGAGGAAGAGATCTGGAGTGATTTGTGAAGGGGAGGGTGGGGCTATGTGGTCTGGGTCTTGAAAGAGGGATCAAATTTCCCTGAGAGAAGAAAACGATGAAAAGAAGATAAATGGGCATCAGTTACAGCAAGGAGGTTGGGAAGCAGTGTAATTTTTTCTAAATAAAGACAGGGGACTAATTGTCTAGAAATTAAAGTTTGCCTAGAAAAGTAGATTTTAATATTTGGGTGATACCTATGTCTTTGGGACTCTGATGAAAGCTATATACTCACTTCAGAAAAATGTACAAATGCAAATACACTGTTACCCTCTCATACAGAAACAACTCCTCACCATTTTGGTACATAGCATTCTAGACCTCCATCTCCAGTCATAGATATATAGGTATATGTGTATAAACCATTTATTGAAAATTAAAGAATAAATGTTCAAATATAAAATAAAATACAGGAAGATGGGAAGCATATAGATTTTCTGTATGTATATTTATATGTGTTTATGTATATATCTCT
Source organism: Orcinus orca (assembly GCF_937001465.1). Taxonomy (NCBI): domain Eukaryota; kingdom Metazoa; phylum Chordata; class Mammalia; order Artiodactyla; family Delphinidae; genus Orcinus; species Orcinus orca. The sequence continues at coordinate 71,776,198 of NC_064569.1, read as the reverse complement.
CCCTCTCCACAATGACTGATATGTAAGTTTGGTCACTTGCAGCAACAGATTCAAGTGCAGGGACCAGCATTCATTTCAGAACCAAAAATGCTATTATATTCAGAAGTCTTTCATTAGAGCAAATGTTCATTCCTTTGAATATTTTTATCTTTTCAAAATAAAAGTAGCTTTTATTCTTAATTATATCTAAGAAAAACTACGTGCTCATAGTAAAAATTTCAAGCAATCCACTAAAGTCTAAGAAAGAAAGTGAATATTCAGGTGAAATCCTACCAGGAATGGAGGGGCTTTTGAGCAACAGAACAGTATAATTAGTATAGTTCTCCAATTGGTATTGCTCTGTGAGATGAATTGGAAGAGAAAAAACCTAGAAGCCAGGAAACCAGTTAGACAACCATGTAATCATCTGATAAATAGCTAAGGTTAAGAGGAAAACTATCACCAGCAGCGACAATGAGAACCAAGTTGTGTTGAGCATCTAATTTGTGCAAAGCACTGCAATGGACATACTGAAGAAAATTTTAAAAACATCTGACCTGTGGTCAATTTAGTGGAAGAGACAAGTTCATACATAATTGAGGTTCACAAAACATGCCTGGGGAATTTGGGTGAATAAAATTCATTCCTGGTACATGTCCTTTTCCAGCTTGCTGCTGTGTTGGGAAACATTTCAAATCCATATTTTTAAGTTTAAGAGATCGGTGATAAGCAATAGAGAATTACCATATCAGGGCTGTGGTGATACCGAAGTTTGGAAAACCTTCAAATCTACTTAAATCATTTGACTTGAGAATGCAAAGAAAGACATAGGTTTGTAGGAAAAGAAGGACTACAGAGTTAGAGAGAGCCTGGAGGGCGGAAGTAATCTCTTAAAGGTGAAGCCTCATAAAACATTTATCTCTTGGTGGCTGTCTGACCAGAAGGGTCAGGCCAGGGTAACATTTGTTAATGATTATTGAGTGTAGAGCTGCTTTGGAATGTATCTAGAGCTAATTTTCAAAGCAAAAGTAAGATACAAGAGTGATTGAGACTACAGCAACAATTAGTTGGAAACAAAAGGGGAAAAAAGAAGGAGGAACTGGGAAAATAAATGGTTCTCCAAGTAGCCGGAGTTTTTCTCCCCAAGAACATGAATTTTAGTGTCTATCTGGAATATTTTTCAATGAAGCCACTTCTTTACATAAACATAGGAAACTTAAAATAGACTTTCTTTTATTTTCCATGCGTATTTCTGATAAAAAATTAACTGCAATGATATGTCAAAAGTAGCAGAGTTAGAAATGAACAGCTACATTTATAATATTAGTGTGTTTTTATACAGTCTTCTAATATAATTTTCAAGTTAGATTTCCTTTTTTGACTATATAAGGGGGAAAATGTTGAAAATAGATCTTTGAGAATGCAGACACAAATCATTTCATACTAAAATCTGCGTCTGATTCTTCCATGGTTATTGAGGCTGAATCACTTTTTAATGTCTTATTACTCTGGTAATAAGTAATAGACAAAGTTTTAAAGATATGCAAATATATATTGATGTATGACTTACATATGGAAGCTTATATAGATTTTAAATTGAAATACTACTGCATATTCCCCATTTTAATTTCACTAACACTAGACAAATCCTTTTAGTAATCTAAACACAACTTCTAGGCTGGGAGGGGCTGGCATTCATTTTTTGATTCAATTCCAAAGTTCCTTTCAGAGTAATAAAACATTTTCTAAGGAGCAGAGGATGACTTTTCTTCATTATTTAAGTGGCTCAGTCTCTTATTTTCCAAGCTCATGAAGTTGTCTTCAAGGAGTTTTTTTTCCCATAAAGGTTTTCAGAGGTGGGATGATATCATCATGGAAGTTGTCAAGCATGATGCTTTCCCAAAGACACTGCTCTGTGCTAGATATTAGGAAGGAGGGGCCCAAAGACAGAAATCGCCAAAGACCTATCTAGATTTAGGTCCAGATTCACATCTGTTCTTTTTTTAGGAAAAGACTATGCTTTGAAAGTAATTCAAAGGGACAAAAACATATAGAAGCAATTATACGCACCTTTTAATGTAAATAATACTAAGATAATAAATCACCACAATCAATTCAGAAAAAAAAAATGAAATTTGGTGTTGTTAAATTATATTTCTTATTTTAATTTTGTATTTTTTTCTTCTGGTAAAGACATATGGCTCACTAGATAATATAAATTAAATATCTTAAACTTATATTGAAAGTAAATGGTAAAATAGTATGTTAGAAAGCGTCCTAGAATACACATGTAATTAATTTCTCCATCTTGCCGCAAGTTGATGGATTACATCATCCAAATTCCAGTCTAAATTTCAAGAATGTAAGGAGTTACAGGTAAACTAAAAAAATGGAAGTATCAAAAAGGGCTTTTGCTATATGATAAAAAAAATGACAGTGTAGGTTAGGTCTGCATTCTACACGGTGCCCCCAAATTATTTGGGTCAGATATCCATTTTATATAAACATTTAAGCTCTCCCAAATCCTGCTTCTCATTATTTTTATTTTAAAGAATTATACTAAGTAGTCCTCAGTCTTTTCTACTTCTTTTCTCAGCCATTGTAAGACCCTTGATTATTTTACTCACCTACTCACTCTAGGTAAAAAATTGCTCCTTAATTTATCTTTCTTCCCAAGCTCACTCACCTTCAGTCCACCCTCCTCACAATCTGATGACGTGATTTTCCTAACACCATGCCCTTCCCTGAGTCTCTTTGGCTCTCAGCCCAGTGCACTGGCCCTTGATCTTCTCAAGCGTACTTTACCTGACCCTTCTATATCCCTACATACACCCCAAGTTATCTCCTCCAAAAAAACTTTTACACTAGTTCACTCTTGAAACTTTTATCAGCTGTGCTAAGCTAAAAGGTCAATTATTTAGGCCTAAAATCAGTGACCATTTAAAAAAAATAACCCTCACTGTCAATTGATACTTTTTTATCAGTATAAAATATTAAATATTATGTCTCATTAAAAATTATTACATACTGTCTCATGAAAAAATCAATAAAATAACCCCTTCTTCATGTATTTATTTTGTTATAAAATTTTAAATATCTTAAAAACAGTCTACACAGCAGCAGTCACTAAAAGGCATTTTAGCTCTCCAACTTTTTTATACTCACTAAAATTCAGAACTACATTCACTTCGAGCTCAGTGTCTTCATCAAGTAAAAACCAAGAGAGACAGAAAGGCAACCTGAATTTGAAAAGGTCTTTATTTTTCAAAGTGTTTTAAGGTGAATCCTCAGTTATGTCATGATGAGAAGAATTTCATTCTACATGGTTAACAGAAGGACTTTTGTCAGTAGGACCGGCAAAATGTGCCTGGAATATGTTCAGCTATTTTTAAAATAAATGTCAGGACATCAGCTCCCTGTTTCTCTTGCTGCGGGCTATCATTATTTAGCTACAGAACACTCATTTGCACTGGCCCTATGTATTAACCCCATTAGAGATGAGTAAACAAAATGGGACAGAGCTCCTGCTAACCAACTTCCCATTCTTTAATGTCACACACATTTAAAAAAAAAACAAAAAACCTTACTTTGGTTTTCTCCCTCAGTGTTGTGTTTTCAGATTGAGCAATTTACTATAGATTTATATCTACAGTCATAAAAAAACAACAGAAAAGTAACTATCATTTTTCAGTCAGTAATGCTGGTCTATTAAGTATGACAGAGACAGAAGAAAATGTAGACTTGATGGAGGAGAGATGAACCTAGCATTCATAAAGCCTTTATAATTATAACTCCAGTAATGGTAACATTCTGTAAGTCTCTGTCATTTTACTTGCTATCTTCATTTTGCAATATTCAAGTGTATTCATAGTAATTTCAAGGCAGTCATGGAATGTTCAAGAACAAATCAGCATTAATTCATTTGTACTTTTTTACCTCAGTTTATACCCTGAAGAAGCATAAAGAGAAAAGAAAATACACCACCAAATCAGATGGTCAATAGCTATGTGATTTCCACTTAAGATCTCATCATCATTGCAGATTAAAATAATTCAGCATATTTTTTAAGTTGCATGAGAAGTCATTTTGAGGATGAATTGGACGCATATATGGAAAGAGGGAAGGAAGGAGAGGTGGGAAACAGTGTTTATTTTCTAGCCATGAAGTTTCTTAACCTATTTATGCAGGTACATCAAAGCTCCATTTTCAAAATTTCCATGTAAGGACATTTATCATGGCATTGTATACAATAGCAAAACAGTTGAAACCACTTGAATGTCCTACACTAAGAGATCAATTGATCAATAAAGATGTCGGCATAACAGAATGTTATACAGCTATTTAAAGATACTAAGATATCATTATAAGAAAATAAATTCATAAAATATTATCTTACAGTTATAAGATAAGCATATGTGTATTTAGTTATTGGGCATAAATATGTATATGTATTAAAATCTATATTTATATAGAAGCAGTGGAAGGCCATGTACAAAAATAAAAACATGGTTTATGTTTGTGTGATAGGTGATAGAATTATGGATGATTATTATTTTTTTCTTTTTCTTGTCTGCATTGTTAAAACTCCTATAGTAAACATGTTACAAGCATTACTTTTCTAAAATATATTTTAAGTAAGATTGATGTCATTCAAGAAAAAATTTAAAAATATACTATGCTTACTATAAATATATATGTATGGCTCTGTATGTGTGTATATGTATATATGTAAAATACATACATATATAAATATGCATAATACATATATAAATTCCCTACCTATCTGTCTATCTATCTATCTACCTATCTACCTATCTGATTTAAGATATATCACTGAAAATGTCTCCTAACACAAAATTGCTTCTGATCCTGGATTGATAGGATTGCAAATATTTGATTGACAAAATAATTTTCATTTCCATTTTGCATTCAAGCTTAACAAAAGTAGAAATGAGCTAGTACCTTAGAGGTCTGAGTTCCATAGCCTTGACCTAATCTTGTAGGCATTAATTCAAGGATTGATACATTTTCAATTTTCCATTTAATCAAATCTATGAGCCAGAAACCAGGAAATGAGATCACAGAGGCTGAGTTACAGCTGTAGTCCCCCACCTCCAAAACTGAAGATGAGGCATATCAGTAGTACAAAGTCCATTTAGTGGCCAAAAATAAGGGAAAAAAAAATCATACTACCCAGCACACACACACACACAGACACACAGACACACACACCCCCCACAGTGTTTCCCAAGATTTAGTCAGAATTCTTAGAAAATATGTTAATATGTGAAATCATTTTGCTTCCCTTTTTAAAAAATAATGTAATCAAATACATTTTTTAATAGATCTTTATTGGAGTATAATTGCTTCACAATACTGTGTTAGTTTCTGTTGCACAGCAAAGCGAATCAGCCATATGCACACACATGTCCCCATATCCCCTCCCTCTTGAGCCTCCCTCCCATCCTCCCTATCCCACCCCTCTAGGTCATCTCAAACCACGGAGCTGATCTCCCTGTGCTATGCTGCTGCTTCCCACCAGCCAACTATTTTACATTCGGTAGTGTATATATGTTGATGCTACTCTCACTTCGCCCCAGCTTCCCCTTCCCACCCCATGTCTTCAAGTCCATTCTCTATGTCTACCTCTTTATTCCTGCTCTGCAACCGTTTTTTTTTTTTTTCTTTTTTAGATTCCATTAGCATAAGGTATTTGTTTTTCTCTTTCTGACTTACTTCACTCTGTATGACAGACTCTAGGTCTGTCACTACAAATAACTCAATTTCATTTCTTTTTATGACTGAGTAATATTCCATTGTATATATGTGCCACATCTTCTTTATCCATTCATCTGTTGATGGACGCTTAGGTTGCTTCCATGTCCTGGCTATTGCTGCAATGAACATTGGGGTGCATGTGTCTTTTTTAATTATGGTTTTCTCGGGGTATATGTCCAGTAGTGGGATTGCTGGGTTGTATGGTAGTTCTATTTTTAGTTTTTTAAGGAAACTCCATACTGTTTTCCATAGTGGTTGTATCAATTTACATTCCCACCAACAGTGCAGGAGGGTTCCCAAATACATGTTTTTTTGTTTGTTTGTTTGTTTTGCGGTACGCGGGCCTCTCACTGTTGCGGCCTCTCCCGTTGCAGAGCACAGGCTCCAGATGCGCAGGCTCAGTGGCCCAGCCGCTCATTGGCCCAGCCTCTCCGCGGCATGTGGGATCTTCCCAGACAAGGCCACGAACACGTGTCCCCTGCATCGGCAGGCGGACTCTCAACCACTGCGCCACCAGGGAAGCCCCAAATACATGTTTTTAAAATGGAAAACAAAAAGAGAAAAAAATTCCTATAATCCCATTCTAATAAAACCACAAGTGAAATTAGGAAAATATTTTTGTGTAACTATAATTATTAAAATAACATAAGCTCAGTTATATGAATTTATCATCATTACATCATCATTACAAATCTGAATATTCATATGTATATAATATGTAAAATCCTTTTGGGTTTTCATGACTTTAAATTTGTTCTCTTGCAGCAAATGAGTCCATATCCCCTTATTATAATCTTCATAGGCTCCTATATTTTTCCATTAAAACTTGTAATTATTTTATCTTAAATTTATTTTATTAATACGTCTCCTTAATAAGACTGCAAGAAATTTGAGTACAGGGACCATTCCAGCTTTTGCTCTTTATGGTACCCCAGAACCTAGTTCACTGTTTGGCACAGAGTAGGGCTGCATCATACAGTTACCAATAAATGAATGGCAGTTACCCAATGAATGACTGAAAAACCTCTCCCTGAATCTGCATTATTTGATTCACTTTGAAACTTCTAATTGCTTTTGAATTAAATATCCTTTTTTACCTTTCAGTGTTTCCCTTCCTTTTTGCTTTGAGGAATAATAATTGCTATTTTGTAGAGTTATTTTTAAAAGCATGCATATAGCAGAATGCCTATTCATGAGCGCACAAAATTTGCCATTGTGTTATATTGGAAACACCATATATTCTGGAATAACATTAATCTGGGTTCAGATGCTTGCTCAATTATGTACCTGTGTGGTATTGGGTAAGCTATCTTAACTACTTTAAACTTCAGTACAAAAACATACACAGCCTAACTAGCCAGCCTTGTAGTTGTGGATAAAAAGAAACACGCATAAAGCATCTTGTATGCAGAAGTAATTTCCATAATAGTAGTTCCAACCCCTGACATACTTAGACATTAATACTAAATAGCAACCATGTGACATTGGTTATCTAATTTGTGCAGGATTTCATGTCTTATACCCTGTTTAGGAAATCATCACCTGGAATAAACAATCTGTGAAACTAATGCTATCTATGAAATTGTCTCAGAATCATGGGCTGCCTTTGCCAAAACAACAGATCATTGGCTCCTGGAAGAGTCTCATTTGCAGCATAAGATCACTAATGCAAAATAAAATAACATAAAATAAATAAAAACCACCATCTCCAGGGGAAAAAGTGGAAGTTACAAAGAAGCTATAGACACAATGAAAAATCATCAATCATGGTAAAGATAATTTAGCAAAGCAACAAAATCCACACATTAATTAATGAGGGTGTCTACAGTTTTCCATTCAAAGCAAATGGCCAAGATCTTAGAATCACCTTACAAGCAAAGTAACAACATGCCTGCCCATTTTTATGACAGTGTGCTGCCAGGTCTTTGAATCACTGGAAGAAAACATGATTTATTCAACAACACACTTTGTGACATATCCAATTATTCTATCCAGAATTAGCAGAGACTCATACTTCACAGGTATTCAACTGAAGTTAATTGGGGTCTCAGCATAAAAAAATAACATTATAGGGTTTATATAGCAATTAGACCACATATGTGCCTCCTACTGTCATTGACTAAACTTTATTTTTAAAGTAACCGCTTCTCTTGTGCTGGAATAATAGGAAAGAGCATGTAAATAAATGAAATTCACACACAAAATTTTAAATACCTGAAATTTTGACCATCTTTTCCCACAAAACTAATAAAAGTAAGAAAAGAATATTTATCAGCCAATAAATGTATAACACTTTATAAGCGTTATCTCATCTAAGACTTACCACACCCCATGAGCATTTTCCTATTATTAACCTCAATTTACAGATGAGGAAAGCAGGGTTTACAGAAGTTGAGAAACATGCCGGAGTTACATAGTTGGTAACTGGCAAACTCCAATGAATGTACCATTTATCCACCTCCAAACTAGCTCTTAACTGAAGAGAAGGTAACTTTAGAGATCACTTTGCCCAATCTCTTCATCACCGAGTAAGGTCAAGACAGGAAGATAGGGAAGACCGAGCCCAGCCTGGCACCTTCCCATAATGTCATGGTATAAAAATCTTAACACTATTTCTTCCTAACCAGTTGAGAGAAGATTCCACCCTACTCCAAACCAATACCTTGCTTTTGTAAGAATTTAATAATTTAGATAATGTGCTATGTGTCTTTCCTCTTATTGCCCTGAAATAAATTGCCATGTCAGCAAGACCTATGCTTTAGTGATCGGCTCTGTGGACAAGGAAATGAAACATTCTATGAATGGGGTAATTTTCTTCTCTAATGAAGTGGAAAAATAAGTAGTTAGTGAACTAATGTTTAGCATATTTATAGAGTCATTTACATACTACTAAAAAAATATTCAATCCACTTGTGGCTGCATTATGGTTTAAGAACACAGTTGAACTATGGCTGACATTAGTTCCAAAACACCTAGGTGTATCAGAAAGGGAAACTTTGGGATTAAAAACTTGATCCAGGAAATACCTCCAGTTTAACTTCTTATTCCTCTAGTCTCTGTTTTACTCTTCATGCTCTCAGCATTTTGATGTTTAATTTGTCTCACTTGTCCTCGTTCTGCTTTCTACATAGATACTTTTTCTATGCGTACGTTTGATCTCCTCAAACTAGTATGCCTCATGGGTCAGCTATCCCTGTTCTTTGTTTAGGATATTTTTGCTCCTTTATCCCTTGCTGCAATACTTTGCATGCCCAACATGGCATTCTAACCCAATTCAGAACAATTTGATATGTAGGGAACTCATTCATGCATTCATTCAACAAATATTTAATTCATGGCAGGTCCACATTAGGAGCTGACCAACTGTGAACAAGTCATTGTCCAAATTTTCACAGAGTTTAAAGTACTTAAGAAAGAACTATGTGCAGGGTGTTATGGAAGAAATCAGCCCAGTTTGTTTGCCACAGATGCCTTCTTTAGAGAAGTAGTCCTGAGCTGAGACTTGAAAAATTAGTAAGAAATTTAGCCAGGTGGAGGATTAGAAGGACATAGCATCCTAGCCAGAAAGGGTAACTTGGTAAAGAAAGCAGTAGCGAAGTGCCAAAGGGTTAGGCACACCTGTAACATATAAAACTAACAAAGGATTGTCTTTCACTTATTGTCAGCTAAAGTGAGCAATGGCAATGGTTTTCAAATCATAGCACTATCTTATATTCCCTCTAAAACCTTGGGCTGGTCTCAAGTTTCTTATCTGTAAATGAGGATATACCGCCTCAAACCACACAGAGTAGTTGGGATGGTTAAGTGAGAAAAGCCCATGTTACATACTGAGCACAAAATGCCTTGCAAAAAAGTATTTTACTGTTATTAGTTTCCAGGTCTAGATAATGTCATAATGGTGGAAATTTGGAGCAATCTGCTTATCGAAAAGACAGAATGTCGTTTAAATTTTTAAATATATTGAAATATGTAATTATTTGTATGCTTATATTAATTTCTATTTATATGTTTTATAAATATATATACCTCCCTGAATAAAACCGTTTAGGCTGGCATAAAAGAGCAAGTGAAAAAGGAAATTCACGACGTTGAGAAGTTAAGACAGGTAAGGAGAGTGCGGAATGAAAGAATGCCACTCTTGTATTTTTGACAATGAACTGAAATTACCTTGGAACTTGCTATCTTAAGGGGAACTTGGTATTCCTTTTGTGCCCTCAGTTAAACCTTGGCACTCATGTCATTCTTCTGGACACAAATGCGTAGTTAATGAGGCTGGACTGAAAAGCACAAGTCTCTGATCAATCTGTATTATGTTTAATGATGCCCCCTCCTCACTCAAATACATGCAATGTTTTACTTTAAAAAGGCACTTTCCCAGCTGAAGACTGATTTCTTCCAACTGCAAAAGGAGCTTTGACATTTCTTTCTGGAAATCTAAAAAGAAATGTTAATTATTTACCCAAGTACAAGGCAGCTTACTAAACTAATCTGTTTAATGTTTACCAGAATCTGACTCTTTTTTTTAAAAAAAATGATCCACTCTTCAATAGGCTCAAATTAGGGATACTCAATGTTTCTGTTTAATCTCATTTTTATCTTAACTACTTATGGGAACAAGTCTGGAGAAGGAAAGATAAATAAAATGCTGTCATGTTAAAGTTGCTAACTTTATGCAAGCCAATATCTGCAATGCTTTTCCTTTATTTCCATGGTACCTATGAGCTGATTTACTGTATTACAGGGACCATGAGCTCTTCTAAACTCTGAGTCCCTTGAGGAAAAGGCTGTGTCTTTTCTACTTACTCCTCTATGCTTAACACCAGGCCCACCACTGAAAGATTTTTGGATGGGCGAAAGGATACATTGCACAAACGAACAAATGAATCTTCTTAGGAAGACAAGACATGCACATGTGTAGAAACAAACACGAATTATCACAAAGCAGTACACAGCTACGTGTGGAAAAATAAGTGGGAAAGACATTGTGTCTTTAGCTTTTAGAAAAATCCAAGTGGCTGCTGATAGTTTGTGGACTTTGAACTAGCATTAACTTGAAATAAGAGTATTGTTTAAATTAAAATAGCTGCTTGGATAGAACGGTTCCTTACATTAAGTAAACTTAAACTAACACTGTTTCTATTAATGATTCATTACTTTTCTACCCTGACATCTAATTTAACAAATATTATTGACCAATAACGTGTCATGTGACTTCCTTGCAACTGGCTGAAATTATTGCAGTTTAATTCTAGTATCTCAGGCTTGCCAGAACTTCTGATTCATACATGTAAAATTAATTTTAAAAAATGGAAAAATACTTCATTATCTGATAATGTCTAGACTTTTTCTAAATGTGGGTTCCACAAAAGAAGGAAGAAGTAACAGATTGTTAAAAAAAATTAAGAAGCGTGTGTAAATCTAAAATATTACTCTCTCACGATGAGTTCCTCTCTCTAAAAAAATCTGTTTTTCTGTTTATACTAATAATTCATATACATTAATTGTTCAATATACAGTCATATTTAAAACATGTAAAATATGATTACTTCCAGAAATGTACAAAAATGTATACATGCTTATTTTTAAATTGAAATTTAGAGAAGTGAATATTATGGAAAGGGAAAATCCTCTATAAAAGAGTAGAAAGTCCTAATTCTATAGCAAGAGCAATCTGGGGACCTGAGGCTCTCAAAGGGACTGCCCTATCCACACATCAGCCAAGTTAGTAATCCAAGAAAGACTTATGCCATCATTTCATTTACTCTATAAATGCAAAATTAAAATAGAATTTTCCATTCTGTTAGATATAAACATCTGATTGGATCACAGTAATTGGTAGAATTAGATGAACAAATAAGATAAAGTAACATATGTGCCGAAATCCATGCGCGACTTTAGACTCTATGACCTTGTTGATTCTACCCTTCCAGCTACGTTTTGGTGGCACTTGAGAGCAAAGTTATTGGTTTTTGCCACTGTCTCATTTTATGTGCAACTTGTGTCTGTTCTTTAAAGCTCATTTTATCATTTTGTGACCCCAGTGTACACATACATAGAGCTTTGCTAATGATAGGAATACTTTCCTTTATCCATTGTTCATCTCTGGCAGATCCCCAAGAAACAATCAACTGTAGGTAATTAGAAGCTACTGAAACTAAAATAAGAAAATGTAACAATAACAACACAAAAAAGCAGCAGGCAAAGAAATAAATCTTAGGACAAGGATCTAAAACGGTGGTTTTTAACCAGTTAGAGTATAACGAATATAAGTAAAACTAGTCAATTTTTAAAATGTAGATTTTTCTAAAAAACAATTTCCTTTATGACTGTTAGGAAATTCATCCCTCTATAACTATCTTCTGGCTGATATAAGACTAGTATGGAAAAAGAGACTAAAGGTCAAAAATAAAGATCTATGTACTAGAAAGAGATGAAGTATTAGAATGAGTCAATGCTCTCTCGACTTCATGTTTAACCTCTGGTTCACTTGAAGAAGCTTCTTTCAGTGAACACGAAACCCATTAAAAATTAAACCAAAGCATAGAGTGTGTACAGAGAAGAAAATCTTCCATAAATAAATTGGTTAGAGAAGATCTATATCATTTTTCTTCTGATTTAGTTGGAAAAAGGAAAGACAGAAAGAAAGGTATTGATTTGGAACCCAGAAATTACATTACTGTTGATCTCAAATTTAAAAAGAAAGCTCCTTGTATAATCACAACCTGGGAATAAGGAAAATAAAAAGTCTGTTTCAGTGGCCAGCATGATTGCAGCTACTGCTGACAAGTGTAATAAAGGTTTTCTAACCAAGAATGAGCCTCTGCCCTTGCCCATGTTTTCTGTTTCATGCAGACCTCAAGGAGTGATCCACATTTGGAAAGCAGATGGGATAGAAAAAGCAGTTAACTCCCATTCTAATCCTCTTTGTCTAGGGTACCTCTCTCCTTCCCTGAATGCTTACTTATTTTTATTTCAAAGGACTAAGTGTTCTTTAGCTTCCAAAATGATCATTTTTCATACATGGGTGAAAAGAAAACAGCAAGAATTCTTGTCATTAAGGCTATTTTATTTCAAGACTGAGAATAAAATAGTCAAAGAACCAAAATCCTTCTATTAGTAAGTGATTTTAATTTAACAGTTTCCTCCCAACATTAATCTTTAATTAATCAAAATCAAAAAGAAGACTTTTGAAAGGAAAACAGTTGGAAAAGTGCTGAAATTAGCATAACGGTCTAGATATATTCAGATAAGTCATGTTTAATAACAGCATGTTTCAGGGGAAACATTTCATAAGCTTGCATTTATGGTAGCATTTTTGTTCTTTAGTGAATAATGAGTTAGATTATGCCAGGAGAAAATTCATTAAAATAAAAGAAAAATATCCCTGGTATGATTTGGAAAGCTGATCATAAATATGCAAAAAATATAGCAGTAAAGAATTAAACTCTTCATATAAAGCAAAAATAACAATACTAACGTTAGCCAAAGTCAAACATATGGTAGAAAATGTTAAAGTAAGGTCATTTTTGATTGATAAAAGGCATCATCTAAACTGAAGGCATAACAGATCCACTATTATAGGTGAATAATATAGTATCAAAATACAACAAGAAAAACACTACTAGAAATAAAAAAGTAATATATATATAAAGACTGTAGTAACATTAAGAATTAACAATTCATTGTCAGTCCATCAAAAGCAAATAAAAGACATAAGTCAGAACATAAATAATAGCTCTGTTACTATTAATAAAATAAAATTAATAGTTTTTTCAAACATGCTATTTAGCAACAAAACAAATACACCTGCAGCTCAAGTATTTATAGAAAAATTATAAACACTGTTCAAATACCTGGTAGCAAAAAAGTTATGTATTTTATAAAATAGAAATTTTACATAAATATGACTACATTTTTTAATCAAATTGTTTAGATATTTAAAAGCTCAAAATATTTTGTCAATAACACCAACTTTGAAAATAATAAAGATGAAATTGCCACATATCAAATTTAAGGAATACAATAAACTATAGATAAAGTTAATTTCATGGTCTTAAATACTTTACTAATAAAGTAAATGAATAATAGTACTTATGAATAATTTGTATTCTTAAATATTTATTATTTTAAAATAGAGAAGATAAATGAAAATATCCAATTCAGAAATTTTATGAGAAAAAAAAAAAAAGACCCAAGGATAGGAAGCAGAATGAAGTAATTAACATAATAATTTTTTTAAAACAAGAAAAAAAAAGAGGTATTTTTTTTTAAATCTGGTCTTTTGAAATAAAAGCAATAATATTGATTGACCTCTCAGAAATCTAATGAAGAAAAATTTTAAAATAAGAATGGAACTATGGAAAGAGCTGAAAAGAAAATTTTAAATATTTCAGAGAATATTGTCTACATATGCTTACAAATAAATGTAAAATCTCAGTGAAATGGATTCTTGGGAAAAATATCAAACTTGACTAATGAAGAAGTACGAAACCTGCATAGGTCATTCATATAGGGAAAGAACTAGAAAAGATTGACCCACCAGCAAAACTTTGGAGCCAGTGCCAATAAACAAATAATCTCACACTTTGAAGAAAGAGATGATTCCCATCTTACCTAATTCTTCCCAGAATATTACAAAGAGGAGACACAGTCCCCTGCTGAATAGGCAGCAGAGTTATGACACAGACCAATGGCATCTTACAGACCAGTGTTTTTTTTTTTCCACTATATAGCAACAGTCTTATTCTCTAGTGTGGCAAAGCATGTCTTACTACAAAAATATGTTTATTTTTCTTTTTTAAACCCATTTTCCTAGGGGGAATACTAAAGCTCAGTGAAGTAAAATAATTTTCCCCAGGTCACCAAGTAGAGGAATCTCATCTGTCTCTTTTAAAGCTCTTTCCACTTCCTGGTACAATGCTTGAGCCCTGAGCCATCAACCTCCAACCAGCAGCCTATACCCAAACAGTAATTCTGCAGTTACACTCACAACAGTCCAGCCTCATTTGTTTTTTATAAGTACATTTAGCTCTCAAGCCTTGATTCTATTTGATAGTACAAACTTGAATTCCTTTAAAACAAAATAACTCAGTTACTTCTGTTTTGAACTGGATTTCTTTGGGGAAACTACTCAATCACTTCAGGATTCTTCTCAGGACTTTTCCCCCTTCCCTTTCCTTATTTTCTGTTATGAAGCTCTGGAGGTTCTGGGGTAAGGGTGAGGTTTACACAGACTCTGGGTATAAGCAGAGGGGCACCTGGTCCATGCTAACTTCTCTGCTGGTGGACATGGCTCCAGCCCAACTCTTCCATTGGCTCGGGCAAGGCTGGAGCATTACCATCATCATAACCCAGCTTTGGTGGATTTCTGCTCATCCTCTGCTACAGTGCCCCCTTACTCTGCATCTCTGGGACCACCATCAGGCATGCCAGCTCTCATCTTTAGTCTCCTTTCTTGCTCCACTCATTGGATTTCTTCATTACCAGATAGATAAACTGTTCCTACATTGACTGCTCTTCCACGTTGAGATGGGCAACTAAAGGGTACCGGCCCCAGCAGTTCTACACAAGAGGCAGGACATCTACCTTCTGGAATTTTACCAGCTTTTGACTCTCTGAAGGGGCTGACTAATGAGTATTCTCAGAAACCCTGTGCATTGAATACTAATACCTGCATGTTTAAATCTCCTTTCTCTAACAATTCTATACTAGCCCTGAAAACATGGTGGTGCCTGAGATGGAGTAGAGACCTACCCCAAGAACCCCAGAGAATTCTCAGATGTGGTATAGTCCACTTCAACACTTAATGTTTAGAATAGAATAGAGGACAGTCATGGAATTCCAAGTCTCTAACCTTCATTCTCCAAACATATCCACAATCCACAATTTGGAAAGATAGACTCATTTTTTCTTTTATTCCCAGATTATGTAATCGTCACTTCAGAATGCATAAGCAAAAGATTGAGTAAGGAAAAAATTATTTATTAACCTAATTGGCAGTTTTCAAATGTTCCTTTTGATCAACATAATTAAAAATTTTTTCTACCTTCATAGTATAAGTGTATGATGCTCAATCACTAAGGTAACCAAGGATGTACAGAAGACATATACCTAGGAACTTTGCAATTTTAAACTTAAGTGAAATTTTTAGTGATAAGAATTAAGGAATTATCCCTTGGCTAACTTATTTAGTTCAGGCACTGGTACAGTTTATCTGGCGTCTGAACTACTCTACTTCTATAGTAAATGCAATTCACAGACACACACACAAAGATCTGCACAGTTAATCTATTCACTTAACATTTTAATGACAAATAGGCTAGTCAGAAGAGTATATGCAGCTGATTTAGTCATATCACATAGACATGCTCTTTACACAAAACCTACGAACCACAAGAAGCTCCCAGAAGCTTGAAAGTCATCTTAAAAACCTCCTTTTCCCTCAGCCTCCCCAACCTATCATTTATGAAATATTGCCAGTTTTACTACTTTAATCTCTTTGGTCTCTCTCTTCATTCTTCAATTCTGGCAGTCAATGATTTAGTTTAAGATTTATCATTTTGTGACATTTATGACACTGGCTTCATTCTTTCTTACTCTTCCTGCCTTCACCTCCAATTCAACTGCCACACCTGCCAGATATTTCTGATCTGATCTGTCAAAGTTCCTTTTGCAGCTTACTATTGCCTTCAGAATGAAAAGTCCAAACAGCTTAGGGTAACCTGCCAGGAGCTCCACAGTCTCATGCCAGCTACTTCCCCTGCCTCACCTCTCCCTACTTTCTCATTTTATTCTGCTGGCTACACCTGGAAATTGTCAAGTCTTCTTTCATCTCCAGACTTTGAGCTTGCTTGTTGTCCCTCTTTCCAGAACATCCTCTCTCTCTTCCCTCCCTTCACCTAGCTAGTATTTACTCATCCTCCAATGTGCAGTTTAAGCAGCATCCTCCTTCCAACTCCCCGCCCATTTCCGATCTGATCAGAACGCTGCTCTCCACTGGCTCCAAAGGCTCCTGTGTATATCTCCTCCGTTAAGCACCATACAAACGTTGTTTGCTTTGTTTCTCCTTCGGCAGTAAATCCCCACAGGACAGTGAATGTGTCTTTGTCATCTTCATAAACCCTGGGCCTAGCACAATGCCAGGCGTAGTAACATTCAAAAAGTATTTGTTGGGGCTCCACTGGTGGCGCAGTGGTTGAGAGTCCGCCTGCCGATGCAGGGGACATGGGTTTGTGCCCCGGTCCGGGAAGATCCCACATGCGTCCTGCGCGTGGGATCCTGCGTGTCCGGAGCCTGTGCTCCGCAGCGAAAGAGGCCACAGCAGTGAGAGGCCTGCGTACCACAAAAAACAAAACAAAACAAAACAAAAAGTATTTGTTGGCTGAGTCATTCAATAAAATAGTTACTTGGAAGCTGTGTACTCTTGAGCAAAGTACCTAACTGTCTCACCTGTCTTCACCTACAAAATTGTTATAATATTACGCTTATCTCCTAGGATTTGTAAAAAAGTTAAGTGAAATTATATAACAAGGTTATTTGCTCAAGAACTGTTGTCTGACAGGTTTGTTTATATCCCTATTCTCTTTCATCTTGAGCAAAGTACCTGTCTCACCTGTCTTCACCTACAAAATTGTTATAATATTATGCTCATCTCCTAGGATTTGTAAAAAAGTTAAGTGAAATTATATAACAAGGTTATTTGCTCAAGAACTGTTGTCTGACAGATTTATGTTTATATCCTTATTCTCTTTTATTGGCAGTGTGACCTACTTTCACTGTATTACTTAGAGCAAATTTAATGATCTTCCCAAACTTTATCTTTCTTATCTGTTAAAAATTTAATGTTACGGTTTCCCAATGTGCATAAAAGATGTACCAGAGCTTTGTGCACAGTTGCGACCTAATAAAAGTTTGCTGCGATTATTACCACTATTAATATTTGGTCTAGTAATATTTACTATTAACGACATAGGTTATAAACAAAGTGATTATGACTCTAGGGGTCAGTATTACAAAGAAGGTTCAGGACTTTCATTAGACTTGTAAAGAAATAAATTTCCTACAACAAAAATTGAACACTTTTGGAAAAACAACATAAGTAATAAAAATTAATTAATTATTGTTATAACATATGGGCTTTATTTGAAACTAATAACAATAAATTATTCTCAAGATTTATATCAGATTTCTTCTTAGAATTGAAAAGACTGATGACAGGGCATAATAATAATAAGCAATGTACATATCTAGGGCAATATATTTTGACATTCTTCAACTACTTTGGAATATTAAACATCAAGGGAAGCAGAAATAGCACAGAGAAAAAGGAAAAGAAATTAAGAATGACTTTAAAGAAAGCAAAGGAAACATGATTTTCATTTGACCTACATTTAGAAAGGGAAGTTCTATAACATAGAAATAACAAGGAAATGTTAGGCACACTGAATATCTAATACTTAAATCCACCTGTTGCTAGAGATTAGAAAAATTATTAGTTGTTGTTGTTGTTGTTTTTTTGCAGTATGTGGGCCTCTCACTGTTGTGGCCTCTCCCGTTGCAGAGCACAGGCTCCGGACGCGCAGGCTCAGCAGCCACGGCTCACCAGGCCAGCCACTCTGCGGCATGTGGGATCTTCCCGGACCGGGGCACGAACCCGTGTCCCCTGCATCGGCAGGCGGACTCTCAACCACTGCGCCACCAGGGAAGCCCTATTAGATTTTTTTAAACCCCTAATTTGTTGACTATATTTAAGGATCAAAAATGTCTCTTGCAAAAACAAGTGTTAAAGATTCGGTTATTCAAAAAGGAAGTTTGTCTTAAATTGTTGCTTATGATCAATTTTGACAGAGAACAAGTCTTTTAACTGCCGCAGTCAGTCTGAGGATTCATTATTTCCTATTTATTTAACGTTACAGATAAAGTCAGTACTGCATCAAACGTAGACAGCTTGGTGCCTGCCCTAAGGGTAGAGGAAATTTCAAAATGGGAAGAGGACACAGCCTTAATAAGTATATTATATTTGTCTTTTGACTTTGGCTATATTTGGCAGCTCCTCAGTACAAATGACATTTTTTCTGTAGTATCAACTAAAATACTGCAGAAAGTTTAGTAATGTTACTTTCAAAAGAAATTAAACAAGCTGTACTGATAAAGCTGCTTTCATTGTTCTCCACTTACCTAAGTAGCTGAAAACCTTTTTTGGAAGAAGCCAGGGAATGAAATATAAACATTTTCCTCAAGCAAAGCACATTCTTTTCAGAGCAGCACTGGTTATATTGGGATCTGACTTATCTAGATACAAGTTGGAGATGCTTAGATCATGGTGAGAGGGGCATTACAGTTAAGTTTTAAATATTTCTTTTTGTGACAAGATTAGAGCCAAAAATGGTAAATCATTGGCAGAAGTCTTGGTTTGAAACCAAAACACACCTGTCATAGTGAATGAGCCTCTAGTTCTATGATCAGAATCATAGAACTGATCACTCCATAAACTCTATCAGGAGAATGTACGTGTGTGTGTGTGTGTGTGTGTGTGTGTGTGTGTGTGTGTATGTGTGTGTGTGTCTGGGGGCAGGGGGAACAGGAGGAAAGGACGTGGAAAATAAGCATAACATGGAATTCAGTACAAAGGCAAATCCTAGACAGGAGAAGGGTAAGAGCATTGAAGAAAATATCATGAACAAAATGGTCAACTTCCACCCCACAAATAGGTCCTCATGAAAGTGCTCAAGAAGTAGGAAAATAAAACTGTTTTCATGTTTGCGTCTCGCAATGAGTTTCTCAGTTTTTACGAAACCAATGTTATTTAGCAACCTCTTGAAAGCTTCTTATTTTGAACATTTAAATACAGTCCTTTCTTTTATTTCAGAAAACGTATTACTGTCTATGAACTTTTGAGTCTACAACAACTAAGTGTGAGGCTCAGAAAGCAAATTATTTTAGTAATTAAGTATTTCTGCCTGCTGACATTTCATCAGTTTTTCAGTTTGAAACGTTATTACTCTCTTTCCTTAGCATTTAACTTTTCATCTGCCAGTCTTATATTCCTAATTAGATTGCAAATCCTTGTGTCTGATTTTTCCCTGTGTCCTCCATAGGACCAACCCAGTATCTTGTATGTAGACAATAACTGGTTTTCATTTGATTTCATTGGAAATAATATTAGGATGGAAATCAGAAAGAAATAACAGCTTCATTTTAAAGTTAACATGGACCCACTAAAAAGAAAATAAGAAATGATACTAGAAACAGATGGAAAATTAATACTCTACCCAGTCATCTACTCATTGAAAAATATTAGAATGACTTCCATGTGCCAGGTACTGTTCTAGGCTTTTGGGACATGTTGGTGAATAAAACAGACAAAAATACTTGCCCTCTATAAAAACTATATGCCAGAGAGTAATAAATGTTATGGGGAAAAACAAAGGGTAAGGGGAGTGCCAGGGGCAGAAATGCTGGGGGGAATGGGGTGGATTTTTAATAGGGTAGTTAAGGAAGGCCTCACTCAGAAGGTGATATTTGAGCAAGACACAGTGGAGACAGGGAATGAGCCAGGAGAGTACCTGGGAGAAGATTCCAAGCAGGGGGAACAAGTCCAAAAGGCCTTGAGGTTGAAACAGGTTATGTGTACTCAATAATCAGTGAGGCAGCCCCTGTGGGCCGAATATCGTGAGTGACAAGAGTGTTGTGGGAGATGAACTCAGAGAGATAATAAGCTTGGGGAGAGGTGTAGATTGTGTAAGGCCTTACAGACCATTACAAGGACTTTTTTTTATTTGGGGAAGGGGCATGGACAGTGAGATGTAAACTCAGAAAATCTTAACAAGAAAAGTGCCATGATCTGACTTATAGTCTAATTTTTACTTTAGGATCACTCTGTGTGCTTTATTGAAACAGTGTTATAAAAGTGTAAGGGAAACCAAACAGGAGAAATGTCAACAATCTAGGCAAGAAATGATGATGGTTGGGCCCAGAACGATAGCAGTAAATGTAGTGAGAAGTGATAGGATTATGATTATATATTGAAGGCAAGGTCAATAAGATTTGATGATGTAAAGCACAAAAATAAGGCAGAAATCATGGATGACTAAAGGTGTTAAGGTCTATTACCTAAAACTTGGAAATATGACAAAGGGATGACTGTGTGTCCTTTTATATTAGACCACTGTCTCACAGGCCTGGGCAAGGATGACTGAGTTCTCCAGGGCATATACTGATGTTGACTTACTATTTACTATTGTGAAATAAACTACCATGAAGTTACATGTTCCCTTGCAAACTTTTGTGCAGTAGAGATGCAAATATTTTCCATCCATTGCAGAGGATAACCTCAACAACATGATTGTCCTGAAGATTATTAACCACTTTTGTCTCCAATTTAGCAAACTTATTTTGCTTGCTTTCCTGACTGACTATACAACATGTTTCTCCTTTGAATCAGTTTTACCTCTTTTGAGTCTTTGATTCTTTTTGAATCAGCTTTACCACCCTGCTGGTTCCCTCATATGTGAGTTAATAAATTTTTGGCACAAGTTCACCTTATACTTGTATAAGAGTCATGTTTTTATCTTTTTAAAACATTATACTTTGACAAGGGTTCTGGGTGTGAGCAATTGTAAGAATAAAGCTCCCATTTACCGAAGTGGGGGAGATTGTTGGAGGCACAAAGTTTAGAGGGAAGATTGATAGTTCAGCTTTGGACAGGTGATGTATGAGGTGCTTAGGAGGTCTTCAAGTAGAGATCTTGAGTAGGAAGTTGGATGGAAGAGTTGGAGTAAGGGAAGACAGCTGTATTCAAGATACAAAATTGGGAGCCATCAGTGTTAGACATGGTCTTTAAAGTCATGAGACTGGATGAGATCTCTAAGGGAGTCTAGCTAGGAAAAAAACCTCTAAGGATTGATTCCTGAGGCCTGCCAACCATTAAAGTTCAGGGAAATAGGATGGATGAGAAGAAAAAAAAAAGTACCTAGGAAATTCACGGGTTTATGCTGTCCTGGAAGCTAACTGAAGAAGATGTTTCAAGTAGGATACAGGAACCTACTCTGTCGATGCCACTGAGTCCTGAAGCTAGATAAAGACTGAGAATTGACACTGAATTTAGAAACATACGTGTCCTTAGTGCCCTTAACCAAAGTACTTTTGATGCAGTTATGGGGTTAAAAGTCTAAGTGGATAAGTTCCAAAAAGAATGAGGATGAAGCAATTGAAGAGGGTAAATACAGACGATCCTTTGGAGGAATTTTACCTTATCTCTTAGTAGAATTGGTCAACCACAGTAAGAGGAGAACAGGCAGAGGCTGTGGGCACAGATTCAGGCCCAGGTTCATGGCTATGCATGTGAACTGAGACAAGTCAGCCTGACTGTGTGCTTTTCTTAACTCATACTCTGCTCTGAGGGTATGAGTATAAGATGGACTAAAAGTTTGAACAGCAGCTGGCAGCTTTTCAGGTGATCATGATGGAGCAAGAGAGGCTCAAAAACTTGAGGTTATACAAAGAAGTGATTAAAGTGATGGACCACAGAATTAAGCTGGAGAAGGAGAGTAAAAGGTACATGAGGGAGTAAATGAATAGTGAAAAAGAGGATCATAGGATCTTATAAAATTAATTTTGAAGTCAGAGAACTCTAGAAATAAGTTATAAAGTCAGAGAACTCTAGGGAGGTGGAATTGGAAGGTTAAATTCTGGTAATTCAGACTATAGCTCGTTAATTATAAAGTCTAGATTATGACTGTGAAACTTTGTGGCTAAAATAAGGTGGAGACTCAGGGTCAGAACCATGAAAAAAGAAGAAGCAGAGACACAGAACACATTCAACAGTGAACAGGCACATGGCACTGACTCCCAAGGAGTAGTTGCCCAGCTATGAAGTGGTGCGGTGGAGTGAGGCCCCCAGCAAGTCTGGGTGTAGATACTGTGCTCTTAGATAATACCTGGTAATGTCATGCAATTGTTCAGCTGATGTAAAGTAAGTTGCATTGCTTTTCATAGCCTTAAGTTAGAGAAATAGGAAGCATTGTAGAAATATTTACTTTGTATACTAGAGTGGATGGTCTTCTAAATAACACTTTAAAATACCCATCTTTTCTACTCCTCAAAATAGCATTTCCTAAGTGAACAATAGCTCACCTTTTGGCCCTTTTCACCAAGAACACAAACAGAAAGCAAAGTAGGCAGTATAGAAAGCTAGGTAACAGTAAAACCAGTGGCCTACACATGAAAAGAATATACAACAAATCAAGTGGTGGAGGCAAAATTTTTTTTTTTTTAAGTGTCAAATAAGGCGGGAAAAGTATGTTCAGGAGAATGAGAAAATAAGCTTATAAGGCTTTGCATAGGGATCAGAAAAGCCTACATATAGTAATAATAGTGAGTAACCTATGGAAAAAATTACTCAAAAATTTATACTGGAGAACAAAGGAAGATGTCTGATGAAACAATAAAACCAAGGTGCACCAGTCACTTTTGGTTAATAAACTACAACAGGTATCGTGGGACTGGGGAAGATTTGGAGCATTTAAAATTACTCACATTGACAGACACATTTGCTCAATAAAATACAGCCTATTTGTAATTTATTGTGCAAAGTTTAACTATTTAATACATGTATTATTTTACTCATACCATCTACATCATAACTCACAAATAATGCTTTTTCTGTTTGTTTAAAACAGAAATACTACCAGTATTAGTAATGCTTGAATCCAAATGACCTTAGGAAACATGAAAGAGTAAACAGAGAGTAGCCATGCTCCGGTAGCAATGGAGGCTCTCAAGTTGGTTCTGCTGGCATCTTCTTTCTGCAAGATGGGGTTACAGATTTAATATTTGAATATGTTTGGTTATACAATCACTCCTCTCTTGATATAAACCAAAGTGTTCACTCAAGAGCTTGGCTCAATTTTTTTTTTTTTAATAGAGCATTAAAAAGATGGTAATTGGGCTTCCCTGGTGGCGCAGTGGTTGAGAGTCCGCCTGCCGATGCAGGGGACATGGGTTCGTGTCCTGGTCCGGGAAGATCCCACATGCCGCGGAGCGGCTGGAGCCGTGAGCCATGGCCGCTGAGCCTGCGCGTCCAGAGCCTGTGCTCTGCAACGGGAGAGGCCACAACAGTTGAGAAGCCCGCGTACCGCAAAAAAAAAAAAAAAAAAAGATAGTAATTGCAATTAGATTATTATCATGTAAATTTCTCACGGTGATGACAGAAGCGGTAGAAAAATCTAACAAAAACAAATTAAAAAGAATGGTTTTGATATCTACTGAATCTGCCTGTGAAGTCTCAAGTAATCTCTTAAAGACTTGTCCACACCCTCATTATATAAAGGTGATCCTCTGTCACTTTTTCATGATTTTAAAGGAAAAATAGTTTGAGAACAAGTGTTAATTGCATACTGCCAGTTTTATAATAAAAACAAAAAGATTTGGGGTTGGAATGGTGTTATTTAAACAACTCAATTGAGAAATGATTTCGATCTGTCCTAGTACAGCAAACACAATTGAAAATATACACATTTATTCCGTCCATTTAACTGGCAGGAAACATTGTTCCTTAATTCCAGTTTACACATTCCTAGTCATTTTCATAACAGCACTGAGAAAAACCAAACAGTACATTTCTGGGGGATTATAGCACCTCTCAGATGGTCGTAATCACTTGAAGAGCATTATTAGGTGCAAGGCTTAAGGCCAAAATATGCTAATAATGCACAAAGGCACTGCCTATCTTTAAGGAAGACATCTGAACAAGACAGAACAGTATCTCTACATATGTCTTATCCTACAACGATTTAAAGGATTTATGGTCATTAAATAACTTGAAATTTTAGAAAGTATTTTTGGTCACTTGTAGAAAAGGCTGTAGTCAAATTATAGTTTCATGACAACAATACCAGAAAATTTTAGAGTTTGCACTACCCTTTAACTGTCGAAAATGTAGTCCCACTGTTTACTTTGATATATAAAAATTTTCATTTTGGATGGATTAATTCCCTGCACTCTCCACATACACACATCCTATTACGCACTTGTCACATCCCATGTAGTTAGTTCATCTACTGCTAAAGTTTGACTGGACTGTACGTTATCTGTAAATTCCCCAAATCTTGATGAACATGTGAAAATTTCTTTCTCCTGGAGTCAGCAATCTCTGCAAGTCAGTTTATTCCAGGGGCAACTGAGAACCTTGGTCTGTTTCACAAATCTAAGGATTATGTTTGCCTCCTGAATTATAAAGCAACTCAGGATTTCCTGACAGAAAATATTTGCCACTGACCTTATTTATGTTTGTCAAATGTTTTAGATGCTCCAAATTGCTTCATGTCCATTATTTCTCTTGAATTAACTGTGATAAAGGGGGAAGGGACTGGGTTCTCTTTGTTCAGGTACTGGTCTTTCATAATATCTCAAGGGTTTCTTAATACTCAGAACTCTTAAAGTTAAAAGTGAGAGGTGAGGTACCAACACATGTTTAAACAACAACAACAGCAAAGTGTGTATAAAGTGAGAAGGGAGTTAGTTGGCTTACGGAACTTGAGCATTAACTTCAGAGAAGCCTAAATACAACAGAATCTAAGTTATATCATCGATGCTCAGTTTCTCTTGACCTCTGAACTCTGCTTTCCTCCTGTGTCCTCTCTATTCTTAGACTGCCTCAGCCCTCTAATGGCAAAATGGTTGCCAGAAGCTCCAGATGTACCATATTTCATGAACCCTACATCATCACTGACTGTAAGGAAGAAAAATAGTTTTAGGTACCAGCAAGAAAACTGTTGACCTTTAAATAATAACACAATAGTTTATGACATAGATTGGAAAATGCAACCCAATCTCAGAGATATTAAAATGTAAGTGAAAATGGGGCATCCTAGAATCAATGAAATGTAATTGGCCATTTTCTCAGCAACTCCAAGGTCATAATAGAATTTATAACACTTATCAGGAACAGCTGGACTTAAATAAGATCATGCCTATCTCTGAATGAATTAGAGTGGCTGGCCAGAAAACCAGTATATGCTGATCAATTTCACTCCAGCCCCTTGGGCCAACAGGAAGGAAAGGGTGGTTTCCTTGAGGAAAAAATAAGATCTCTTCCAGAATAAGAGGAAATAAATTCTGGAAAGGCAATATAATAATAAATGTCCAATATTATAAATCTATATAATAATAAAACCATAGGATGGCTGACTGTCATTGAATAATTATATGTCTTCACTGAATATCTGATCTCTGTAGCAAGACTTTTAGAACTCTAGAAGAATTTATAGAGAAGGAAAAATAATATTTGGGGGGCTGAACAGTATCTGAAAATATTTCACTTCGTTTTCAAAAGATTGTTTCTCTTTTTTTTTTTTTAACATCTTTATTGGGGTATAATTGCTTTACAATGGTGTGTTAGTTTCTGCTTTATAACAAAGTGAATCAGTTATACATATACATATGTTCCCATATCTCTTCCCTCTTGTGTCTCCCTCCCTCCCGCCCTCCCTATCCCACCCCTCCAGGCGGTCACAAAGCACCAAGCCGATAAGATTGTTTCTCTTTTTATCCCCCATCTCTTGCTTCAAATTTTTTTTTACAATACAGAAACCACCTACTGTTAGTCCTGAGACCTATAGCATCAAGGCTACAAATATTTCTAGCCGATGAAACAACATTATGATAGTATTCTTCCAGTATTATATTTGTTTGGACAGTACCCAAAATGTGAGCTCAATTTCATCTTATGTTTTAGTAAGGATGCAATTTATATAATAACTTAGAATTAGTTGAACACCCTATACAGCACTTTCATCACCAAAGGGAATAAACAATAAAAAATGAAAAGCTCCTCTGTAGATCCTTATAATCTGAGTAGCTGGTTACTTTTAATTCAAATTATAGGCAAAAACTAAGAAGTACCATAAAGAGGCTATATGAGATTTTTAGTTGTTTGGTTTTTCCTGTCAATGGGTAGCACTGATGCCCCTTTGCTAGGATCTCAGACCCTTTTTTACTTTAAAAGATGAAGCAAAAGATGCCCCCCAGTCTGGCCATTCAGCGTTAGGAAGAGCATTAATCGCAGATCCACCAGCGTGCAGCTACTCTGCAGCCCTCAGTGGGGTGATGACCAAAGGAATCTCTGAGTGACAGGCAGCAGAATCAGAAGTGGCTGGAGAATTTAAGAGCTTTTTAAGATTCAATCATTATGCATTCTCTACTCTGTAGACACTAACATCCTTTTTCATTTATTACCATTTTGAAAGTAGAATTTAATTCAGCAACTAAAGCAGTCAGTGCAGCAAGAGCAGCCAAATAATGAAGAGAAGTGAACAGGACGACATCAGGATACAGGCGGCCGCGAACAGTGCAAGAATGAAAGAACTGTGAGAATCAGAAATATATTCTATAAGGATTTACAGAGAGGGCAGCAAAACCCTAACAGAAATAACAAAAAACTGAGCACTCGGCCACTCCTAAGAGGGTGGAGTTTAAATCTTCGGTAACAAATGTAAAAAGATGTTTAGGAGGCTGGAAACGAAGGAAATATAGTTAAGCATCTTTTGTATGCCAAGTACTAAACTAGACACAATTTCATTTAGACTCTACAACAACTTTAGGAGGTAGACATTGTTCTGTGTTACAGACGAAAACACTGAAGCAAAGAGGAATTAAATAATTTCTTTAAGGAAACATAGTAGAAAACCGAGGAAAGCAGGACTACCTACTAGGCATCCATTCATAAATTCAACAAATAATTATGGGTACCTTCTATGTGCCAGGTACTTAGGCTTACTTAATCATAGTCAAAGTCCATGACACATTTTTAAATAAGAATTCTAAAATTAGTAAAGACATAAAAGAAGGAATCTAAAACATAAGAAAAATAATATGAAGAAAGAATAATCTGATTTGGAAAATAACTAAATAGAACTTCTAGAAATGAAAAATAAGGTCACTGAGATTTTTTTTTTTAATGCAGTGGGTAGGCTCATAAAATAACTGTCACTTCCTGGGCACTTAACCGTGTAACAGATACTGTTCTGAGCATCCACTTAATTTGTCCTTACAACCCAGCTTTGAGGTAGGTATTATCAGTATCCACATCGTGCAGATACACAAAAATGTGGAGGAACTTGCCCAGAGTCACATGGCCAATTTGAGATGCCAGGATTTGAACGTGGCATTGCAGAGTCTTTATTCTTTAAAAAAAAAAAAAGCTGAATAAAGATACAAAAATAGATACATAATTCACATACCATACAATTCACCCATTTAAAGCATACAATTAAATAGTTTTTAGTAAGTTCACAGAGTTGCACAATCATCACCACAAGCTAATTTTAGACATTTTCATCACTCACAAAACAAAACCCATGCCCATCCCCTGCTCCCCATTTCTAAGCAACCATTAAACTACTTTCTGTAGTTTTGCTTATTCTGGACATTTCATACAAATGAAATCATACAATATGTGTCTTTTGTGACTTGCTGCCCTCACTTAGCATAATGGTTGAAAGGTTCCTCCATATTGTAGCAGGCATCAATACTTCATTCTTTTTTTATTGTCAAATAATATTTTATTGTGTGAATAGGCCATATTTAATTTATCCATTTATTAGCTGATGAACACTGAAGTTTTCACTTTTTGTTATAAGCTGAATAATTCTGTATAAATAATGCAGCTATGAATGTTCATGTAACAAGTTTTTGTGTAGATATATGTTTTTATCTCTCTTAGGCATACAGGTAAGAGTAGACTTACTGGGTCATATGTAACTTTATGTTTAACATATTGAAGAACTACCAAACTACTTCCCAAAGTGGCTACACCATTTTACATTCTAGCGGATGTGAAGTGATATCACATTGTCATATTGATTTGCATTTCCCTATTGACTAAAGATGCTAAATATCTTTTCACGTGCTTAGTGGCCATTTCTGTATCTTCTTTGGATAAATGTCAATTGAGATCCTTTGCTCATATTCTGGATATATATTATTTACATTGCCTTTAACCTAGCTCTTAGCAAGAAGTCTGTGAATGGGATAAAATAGGAAAAGGGAGGTAGTTACCATTGGATGAAAAAACCATAAAGCCTGTGATATGAAGTCCTTTGCTGTGAGACTTGCCAAGCCCAGAACACCAAAAGTGGTGGAAATTCCATCCCAGAGGAGACAAAATAAATGATTGTGTGAAACGTTTCAAGACAGACAAACAAAATTGAAGCTTCAGACTATGCCAGCTCACTGCCCTCCCCTTCTACAAATAATTCTTCAACGAATAACTGGCCTCAGGGCTTCCCTGGTGGCGCAGTGGTTGAGAATCCACCTGCCAATGCAGGGTACACGGGTTCAAGCCCTGGTCCGGGAAGATCCCACACGCCACGGAGCAACTAAACCCGTGCGCCACAACTACTGAGCCTGTGCTCTAGAGCCCGTGAGCCACAACTACTGAGCCCGCGTGCTGCAACTACTGAAGCCCGCGTGCCTAGAGTCCGTGATCCACAATGAGAAGCCACTGCAATGAGAAGCCCGTGCACTGCAACGAAGAGTAGCCCCCGCTCGCTGCAACTAGAGAAAGCCCATGAGCAGCAGTGAAGACCCAACACAGCCAAAAATCAATAAATAAAATAAACAAATTGATTTAAAAAACAAATAACTGGTCTCATTTAAATATAAGTAGAAGAAAGGACCCAATAAATATATCTTTGGGCCGATACAGCCCAAGAAGGAGAACATGAACTAAGTAAAAGGAAGATTCAGTAAATATATCATGGTATAATTGTTCTTCCCACCCATTCCCCCAAAAAAGGTTAGAAGTCTTACCAAATACTTCTGCTAGGTTCAAAGAAATTACAAATAACATAATCAGTCTTTTAAAATACTTTTTAAAAGAGATACAAATATTTAAAGAAGTGGTTATTAGATAGGAGGAAGTGAAAAGCAAGGTAAAAGAAGTCAGGAGAGAAATGTATGAGAAAGATAGAAATCTGACAGATTTTAAAGTTACAGGAAGATAGGAAAACAAAGAATAAACATGACAAAATGGAGTAAAAGACATTCTAGGCAAGCCAGAAGTAATCACCATCATTAAACAGCATAAATATACGAAATATATGTTTATTAAAAAAGATGATCAGATGGATGAAAATATGCATATAATTGGAATTCCTATAAAAGAGAATTTATATAGTATCAAAATTATTTACTCCTTTCACAGAAGGAAAGTTTATTTAATAAACAAAACACACTTCTGGCCCAGAAAACATCAACAAGGAAATATAAATACAAAGACATGTCTTTGTAACATTACTAAACTTTAAGGATAAAAGTATAAAATATATTTTAAAAATATATTTAAAAGAGAAAAAAATATTTCCTTCAGAAAGGAAAAGATGATGTACGATGAGAAATATCACCCGTCTTGGCTTCAGACTCTTCTATAGTAACATTCCATGTCTGAGGACAGTGAAAAGATGCCTATGAAGTGCTGAGGGAAAGAAAGTGATGCAACAATTTTATGCCCAGTAAAGTGGCCTACTGCATGTAAGTGCCAGAGAGAATGCAGCACCCATGAGCCCTTCTTGTAAAATTACCAGCCAGTGAAAACCAGCCAACTGACAGATGACTCAAAATAATGACCTCAGGGAAGAAGTTATGGACGAAAGACTAATAAAAAACCTTGTAACTATTTAATTGTGGAACTCAACATGATGCTTATGGTTATAGGCAGAATTCAAATGTTATAAGCTTTGACAACATATGATTAATAAAGTAATATTTCAAAAATTGGTGGTCAGGGGGCTTTCCTGGTGGTGCAGTGGTTAAGAATCCGCCTGCCAATGCAGGGGACACGGATTCAAGCCCTGGTCCGGGAAGATCCCACATGCCGCGGATGATCTAAGCCTGTGCTCCACAACTACTGAGCCTGCACTCTGGAGCCCGCAAGCCACAACTACTGAGCCCATGTGCCACAACTACTGAAGCCTGCGCGCCTAGAGCCTGTGCTCCGCAAGAAGAGAAACCACTGCAATGAGAAGCCTGCACACCACAACGAAGAGTAGTCCCCGCTTGCCGCAACTAGAGAAAGCCTGCACACAGCAACGAAGACCCAACGCAGCCAAAAATAAAACAAATAAAATAAATAAATTTATTTAAAAAAAAATTGGTGGTCAGGAGAAGGGAAGATGGCAACCTCTAGGTGCATTTAAATACCAACATATCTCAGAGATATTGGGGATTCATTTCAGACCACTGTAATAAAGTGAATATCGTAATAGAGTGGGTCACACAAAATTTTTGATTTCCCAGCACATATAAAACTTATTTATACACTATACTGTAGTCTATTAAGTGTGCAAAAACATTATGTCTAAAAAAACAATATTTGTACTTTAATTTAAAAAGTATTTTATTGCTAAAAAATGCTACCCATCATCTAAGCCTCCAACAAGTCATAATCTTTCTGCAAAAGTAACATCAAAGATCATTGATCACAGATCACCATAGCAAATATAATAATAATGAAAAAGCTTGAAGTATTGCAAGAATTATCAAAATGTGACACAGACACAAAGTAAGCAAATGTTGGAAAAATGGTGGTGATAGACTTGCCTGAAGCAGGGTTGACACAAAACTCCAATTTGTAAAAATCAAAATATCTGAGAGGTACAGTAAAGTGAAGTGCAACAAAACAAGGTATGCCTGTAGTTTTTTCTTAACTAGTATTTTTTTAAATAAATTTATTTATTTTTATTTATTTATTTTTGGCTGCGTTGGGTCTTCGTTGCTGCGTGCGGGTTTTCTCTAGTTGTGGTGCGCAGGGCTTCTCATTGTGGAGGCTTCTCTTGTTGGGGAGCATGGACTCTAGGCGCGTGGGCTTCAGTAGTTGTGGCTCGCGGGCTCTAGAGCGCAGCTCAGTAGTTGTGGCACACGTGCTTAGTTGCTCCGCGGCATGTGAGATCTTCCTGGACCAGGGCCCAAACCTGTGTCCCCTGCATTGGCAGGCAGATTCTTAACCACTGCACCACCAGGGAAGCCTTAACTAGCAATTTCTAAAAGAAATTTTAAAAGTAAATTTTAAGAGAGGAAGATCCTTCATTTTAAGGGAAATGATGATTGAATTTCATCAAGTGGTATGATGTGTCCTATTGGATTTGAGTAAACATTACTTTTAATTGGATTATTTGTATCACTATTTTATTTAGAGAAAAAAATTAGATATGGTACCCCCCAATCAGCATATGCCTATTAAGTATGCATTTATATAATAAATTTTGCCTCCTTTAAATTAATATAATTAATTGCATTAGTAATTTTTTGCTATTGAGCTGTCTTCACACTCCTTGAGTAAATTCAGCTTGAATCATGGTATATTCTTTGATGAATTGTTCAATTCTGTTAACTAACAATCATTCAGAATTTTTATATTTATATTCTTAAATATATGTACGGGGGTTGGGGGAAGGCTGTACTAGCTTTTTTTTAATCAAGTAAACACCAGCCTCATAAACCTTATTAGAGATTTTTGTCTTTTTCCAAATTTTAAAATGGTTTAAATAACAGTATACTTATCTAATTTTTAAACGTTAGCCTTTTTATGGTATTCTTACATTATCTTCCAAATCTTTCTATAGTTATTATCTGCTCTGGTTTTCTATTTTTACTTAAGTAGTTTTGTTTACTCAATAATCACCCAGTTCCTTTTGGCTAGAATATCATTCAGTGCCTCTTGGTCTTCAAATTTATTGCCACAGAATTGCAAGTAATATTCTCTCACAGTTCTCTTAATCTCTTCCAAATCTTTTGTTATATTTCCTTTCCTCCATCCCAACCCAACACATCAAGACGGAATCTTCAGAATTCTTTTACTGCCCCACTCCACACACACCCACATATAAGACCTTTAGAACACTGATTCCTTAATTCCTGGGTCTCGCTGATCTACAACAGAGGTGCAGTTATTCAGTTTAGATTTTTAAGTCATAAAATTGCACACAGGCAAAATTATCTTTGATTATCCTTGACTACAAGATGAAATTATTGTCTTGATTTTACAAGCCATGCTGTTTAAATAATATGTATCTTTAAACACTAGAATCATTGAGCATGAAGACACACACTGTCAGAGGCATGTGGGAAATACCACTGAGTGAAGAAATATATCTTCCATTTCACACTCATTCAGGGGTATCTACTTATTAAATGAAATGAAGGATGAAATTGGTAGCATTATTTAAATCTCTCTCTGTCTTTCCCTCCCTCTCTACCTACCCCCTACTTCCACACCAGATAATTTAGCTCAAGGCAATTATTAGGTTTTTCCATAGTAGAATAAATATATCATCTATTTCAACCTTAAGACTTAAAAATATATAGTCACAGCATCACCTTCAATTTATTACCTGTCACTTTTTCTTCTTGAGATGTTGAACTCTTCTTCGATTTTCCTTTAGTTAGGCACAATTTGAGTATCATTTTTCAGATAAAGGATAAAGTGGTATACTCTCTGAGCTCCCAAATATTTGGAAATTTTTCTTTCCTTTGTCTGGTTAGACAGATGTTATCTTGGTTGGGTATATGATCCTTGAACTATAATCTCTCAGTCATCTATTAAAGTAATCCCACTGTTTTCTAGAATCCAATGTTGCAAATGATACACTCAGTGCTGGAAAGCTGCTATTTTCTTTCTAGTTTATCTATTCTCTGGAAACATCTAAGATTTCCTTTTCATTCTTGAAATTCTGGAAAGCCAACAAGATAGGTCTTGGTGTATGACTTTGTAATTCTTTCTGGTTCGCAGGCGGGTTTTCAATCAGCAGACTCAAATCCATTTTCAGCCCAGTCAATTTTTTTTAATTATGAAATTATTACCACTCTATTTCTTCATTTTTCTCCCTACAGAACTTCGTATTTATATGTATGTTTTTAGAATATGTCCTCTAAGATTCTTATCTTTTGTTTAATGATATTCATCACTGTGCAATTTCCTTTTGTGTTGTTAGAATTTTCTACCACTTGATCTTCAGGAAAAAATTCTTGTTTCTCATCAGTGACTCTCCACTTTAGTAGGCATAGAAAGGTTTTTTTGACAGTGATCCGAATTGCAACTACTGATTTGTTAAAATTGTCTTCTGATCCTCCCACTGATTCTGCCACAAAGGGAGTCATTTATTCTTCCTCTCAGTAACCGGGTCTCCTTAATTGTTATTATTGTTTGCTTACAGGTTTATGTCCCAATGGCACTTGTACAGTGATGAAATGGTCATCATTGCTCTTTACCAGGTTAGAGTCACAGTCCAGAGAAAGTATGGCATTTTGTACTTGCTGGCTGACAGTGGAGGTACTGATAGTTGTTAATACTTTGATGACATAAAAAGGAGCAATTTGACTTCCAGTATCCTCCCCATGTAAGCAACAGCTCCGTCCAAGTCCTAGAATCAGGAGCAATTCACCTACAGTGCAGTTTGTCTCCACGCTCACAGGGATTCCAGGTTTGGGAACACGCCGGAAAAAGGCAGGTGCTGCTACCCCCTGAGCAAATGTAGGTGTTTCTTTAGTGACTCTATCAAGACCCAAGAAAGCCAGGTTTTCCTCCCAGGCCTCATGCTTTTCCACTGCCATTAATCTCTGGACAAGTAATACCTATACCTCTGCTGGCTATTAGATACTTACTAAATATTTGTTAAATGAATTACTTAGTATCATATGAGTTGGCAATGGGCAATGATCATGGTCTCCCTGCTCTTGATCAAGTGACCTTCCTTCTATAAGCTGCTCATCTTGATACAATACTGTTGTCCTCATGGTTAAGGTGGTTAAACTAACTCTGCTTGCCATGTTGTGGTCTTTCTCTATATATGTGTTCATATAACGTCCATGTGTGACTCTGATTGATTTGCAGAGTCACCTCGGGAAATAGGGTTCAGCCTTCTTGTACCTCAGTTTCTCTAAAAATAAAATGAGTATAAAATGACATTTATAAAGGCTTTGATCTTATAAAAGTGTAAAATGTCATTACTTTAATACTAGGTTTTGTGATTGTTAAAAATATAATAACACTCTGTACTCCTTTAGTGCCTTTCATCTGAAAATGTCAAAGTGTTTCATAAACTCTTACTAATTAATCAAGCACCATTGTAAGGTAGGGACACTATTATTATCTCTATTTAATGGATTGGAAACAGGAGTTCACTGGATTATAGACTGAAGGACAGACTCCAGTCAGGGCAATGACAGAGCAAGAGCAAGAGTAACTTTATCTGGGCTTTGTTCTTAAGGACACCCAGTCCACTGAAGGGCCTCTCTATTCATGACAATTAAGTATACACTATAAAATTTTTATCTTGCCCTCAAGGCAGAAGAAAATACTTCCCACTCATTTTTCCCTTCTTCTGAATATAACCTTGACCCAAGGGAGAGAAGTGGAAGTGCCTTCTTATTTGTCTGTATCTCAGGGATACAAATCTCCCAAAGGTAGATGGGAAGACCATGGAGAGGATGCTCACAGATTTTTTTTTTTTTTTTTTTTTGCGGTACGCGGGCCTCTCACTGTTGTGGCCTCTCCCGTTGCAGAGCACAGGCTCCGGACGCGCAGGCTCAGCGGCTGTGGCTCACGGGCCCAGCCGCTCCGCGGTACGTGGGATCCTCCCGGACCGGGGCACGAACCCGTGTTCCCTGCATCGGTAGGCGGACTCTCAACCACTGCACAACCAGGGAAGCCCTCAGCAGTTTTTATAGACACGGTTTGGGTAAAAATTGATTGTAAAGCAACATATATTAGTAATATATAATTTTTTAATGATGAAAACGCTTTCATACATTCATTGAGTCAATAAATGTTTATTAAGCATCTACTGTGTGTCAGACACTGTTCTCAACAATAGGGATACAGCAGTAAACAACAGTTGTTACTCTCAAAAATTTACATTTCAAAGGGAATAGAAGTGAAGAGAGACAATAAGCAAAGAACTACATATATGGTAGGGAAAGTGAAAAAGAAAAGTAAAACCAGGTAGAGAAATGAAGAAAAATGGAGAGTCCATGCTGTTCTATATAGATGCCAGGGAGTTGGCTTTTAAAAAGAGGCATAAAGGAAGTAGAGGGGTCAAGCTATGAATAAATGAGGGGAGATTTTTCTGGCAAAAGGAACAAGGGCAAAGGTCTTGAGGAAAGAGTGTGTTTGGCATATTCCAAGATCAACAAGGAAGCCAGAGTGGCTGGAGAAAAGCAGACAAGGTGAAGAGCAAGATGAGATTAGAAGGCGGGGGCAAAGGATGGAGTAGCACTCAGATCATACAAGGCTTTGTTGGCCATGGGAAGGGTTTCCACTTTTATTCCAAGTGATCAGTGAAGGCAATTGGATGGCTTGGAACAGAGGAGTGACATGATCTGACCTACATGTTTAAAAAGTCATTCTAGCTGCCATATGGAGAATAGACCACAAGGATGGAAGCAAGAGGTTGTTGCAGTACTGTAGACTTGAACCAGAGTGTGGCAGTGAGACTCCAGAGGACATATTAAATAGCTGGATATATGAGTCTTGAATGCAGGGAGGAGGGCCAGGCTGGGCATATGAGTGTGGACTGGATGAGATCACCAAGCAAGTGAATGCAGACGGGAGGAGAAGGAGTACCAGGCCCAGCCTCAGCATTTCTCTGTACGTAACTGGGAAACTGAGGAAGATGCCACAAAGAAGACTCAGAAGTGACCAGGGAGGTAGAAGATGAACCAAGAGAGTGGTGTCCTGGATGCCAAGTGAAAAAAAAAATGTTTCAAAGAAGAGAGAATCACTAACCGCATGAAATACGGCTGAGCAAAACAAGGCCTGAAAAATTTCAAGAGAATAAAAGTCTGATTGTAGTATGATAAATTTTCTTTACAGAAATTTCTTTTATCCCTCTCTCTGACTCAATTCTATAGTGCTTAGGTCTCTTTCTTATCAGAGAAACTTTCTCCAACCCTGAGCAGCTCTGACTTACCTTCAACTCCTAATGCTTGTGTTTTCTTGTTTTTTGTTTTTGTCTTGCCTATTGGTTAGTAAAATATTATTTCACATTTCATTCATCATTCATTCAACAAATACTTATTCAGTGCCTGAAAAACACTTTCTTGGAGAGTTGTAATGATTTTTACAGATCGTATTTGAAAATTACTGGGAGATAATGGGTATTGAAGAAAAATCTTATTATTTTGGTAATATTATTGTTCGGCTGCAATATTTGTTCCCATTACAGATCTAAACTGCTGCAAGCATAATTTGTTGCAATAAAGTGGCTACAGAATACTCGGGGGTTAACCAAAATTTGGATAGCAAAAAATCCAGATAGGCCACAAAACTTCTCCCTTTATATGCAGCTCAATATAGGCTTGCATATTATAAAATATGTGTTAGATTTTATCCAGAAAATGGTCTGGATAAAAGAGAGGCAGAGATAAAACTGACCCATTTTCCAATAGTATGGGGAATCAGACACTGACACCAGCCCTTCTGATGAATAAAATATTTTAAAAATCTTTTGAAATATATTTAGCCAGCTGGCAAGAAATCAAGGAATCTCTAGAGAGCAAATGTGAAGCAAAAGCAAGAACCCAAAGAGGTAAGTGGATTTTCACCCTGTCCTAGCTCAGACTCCTTAGAAGCAGAACCTGAAGCAGGAACTCAGACGCATGGATGTAGTCTCATCTAAAGTCTAGCCTTGGTCTGGATGCAGGGAGCAGAGAGGGCAAGAGAGGTGGGGCATACATTTCACTGCAGTATTGTTCCTCTCAAGGCAAGTGGACCAGATTTTTGAACCACTGTATTAGTCAGTTAATATCTATGGGCTGATAGAGGCAACCTCATGAGGGAATCAGCTCCCATCAGCCCTAACTGGGACAGTTCTTCAGAAAAGAGAGGGAGCTGTGAACTTTTAGCAGCCAACTCACATCAGCTGTGGGATGAAAGCACCAGCCCAGTAAAAGGGTCTAAGGAGGGGACTCTCTGAATCACCACAAGACTATTACAGCCCACCACTTGCACCACTGAGATGCATTTTCTTCTCACATCAAGTTCACTCCAGCTGGTTACAATGTCTCCAGGGTACTATGATGTTAATTCCTGGGAAAACTTAGGAGGAAAGTATTATTGGAATGAATAGAGTTCCCACTGCTGCAGTTGATCTCTGAGAGAAGACTGATGCATATCTTCTAGCTTTCCATCAATCCAGGATAGCACATCTGCAGTCTAATGACTTGCCTAATGGGGTGACCCAGATTCTTATCCCTGAGGGATTGAACCCCTGGTTATCATGGTCTCATCAGGCCATGATTGCTTTACATGCCCATATACAACTAAAATGGGGCACAAAGATACCCCAAAATGACCCAGTTCACCATTGTACTAGACACGTCCTACCAGCCAAAACACATAACAGCAGTCATACCTCCTCATGAAGATCAGGATCAATTACACCTGCCAGTACATCTCCTTTCTGTGCCTGCTCTTCTATAGGCGCAGGGAACTCAAAATGACCACATGGAGGCTGCATCTTTAAATTTAGGCAGACTCTTAACTCTACACCTTGGGCACTACTATCCCCACTACTAGCCAAGACCTCTAAACCCACTGAGCCTAAACTTCTGGGGACAGGAAACACAACTTTCCCCTAAGTAGTTCACTGGGAGGGATAGTACATGGGGACACTTCTATTTTCACCCCTTGATTTCTGAACCTATTTATTCTACCTATTGCGGACACATCAATAAATAGTAGTGTTGGTTTAAGGAGTGTACTGCATCTTAAAGGACAGCCCCATAGTGGATGTCTTGGTGCCCCAGCCAGATCCTGGCTGATAACAAATCACATCTGCCCCATCACTAGAAAATAGCCCTCAGCCAATGGAGCCACTTGGCCCAGGAAGCTATGTATGCCTCTATTCTGGGGAAGAGGAGGGAGTAGATTTTAGCCAATGAGTGACTGACACAAGGTACAAAAGGTCATCACCCTTATTCAATATAGAACTAACTCTATGATACAATGTGTGCTCCAGATCTTCCCGATGGGACTAGATTGAAACTAGTCTCCAGCTGAAACCAGAGTCATACTTAGCTTTTCCCCTCTACCCTATCCAGCTTCAATCGGGGCCTTTCTTCTGAGAATACTCCCTAAATAAATCACTTGAACTAGAGTTTCTTTTTCATGTTTTACCTCTAGGGAACTGGACCAAAGCTAGCAGTTCACCCTTGCAAAGCAGCGTTTCTATGCATACAATAGATGTGATATTAAGAAGCAAACCTGAGTTCGTGCCCCAGTCCGGGAAGATCCCACGTGCCGCGGAACAGCTGGGCCCGTAAGCCATGGCTGCTGAGCCTGCGCGTCCGGAGCCTGTGCTCTGCAACGGGAGAGGCCACAAGAGTGAGAGGCCACAAGAGTGAGAGGCCACAAGAGTGTACCGCAAAAAAAAAAAAAAAAAGAAGCCAAACGACCACCTGAAAAGCAGTGAAGAACACCATTGCCATGAAGAACTATGGAAACAGTAAATAGGTAGGTAACTATATGAGATTACTTTTTCTTTATAAAAATTATTTAAAAGTTAAATATTTAAAATAAAAATTAATATTAATGTATTATGGGGTTTATAATATATGTAGAAGTAAATATATCACATCAATAACCCAAAGAATGGCGGAAAGGTAATTGGAATTATAGGTTGTGAGATTTTTACGTTATATATGGTGCAATAATATTAATTCAAATAGACTGATAAGTTGAAGACCTACTGTAATCTCTAAAGTAACCACTAAAAAATAATACCAAGGAGAGAGCTCCAGGGACGGGCACGAGCCGCGGCTAGGAGTGCGGAGACCAGAGACGGACATGGGACGCTAGGGCCGCTGCTGCCGCCGCCGGGAGGCCTGTGTGCGGACACAGGTCACTAGCCACACGCCCTTCCGGGGAGCCTGTGCAGCCCGCCACTACCAGGGTCCCGGGATCCAGGGACGGCTCCCCCGGGAGAGCGCACGGCGCGCCTCAGGCTGCAGCGTCACGCCGGCCTCTGCCGCTGCAGGCCCGCCCCACACTCCGTGACCCTCCCTGCCCCCCGGCCTGGGTGAGCCAGAGCCTCCGAATCAGCGGCTCCTTTGACCCAGTCCTGTCTGAGCGAAGAACAGACGCCCTCCGGCGACCTACACGCACAGGCGGGGCCAAATCCAAAGCTGAGCCCCTGGGAACTGTGAGAACAAAGAAGAGAAAGGGAAATCTCTCCCAGCAGCCTCAGAAGCAGCGGATTAAAGCTCCACAATCAACTTGATATACCCTGCATCTGTGGAATACCTGAATAGACAACGAATCATCCCAAATTAAGGAGCCCTGTGGATGAAAGGCTCTTGGTGCTGCAGCCAGGAGTCAGTGCTGTGCCTCTGAGGTGGGAGAACCAACTTCAGGACACTGGGCCACAAGAGGCCTCCCAGCCGCACATAATATCAAACAGCAAAAATCTCCGAGAAATCTCCATCTCAACGCCAGCACCCAGCTTCACTCAACGACCAGCAAGCTACAGTGCTGGACATCCTATGCCAAACAACTAGCAAGACAGGAACACAACCCCACCCATTAGCAGAGAGGCTGCCCAAAATCATAAAAACTCTACAGACACCCCAAAACACACCACCAGACGTGGACCTGCCCACCAGAAAGACAAGATCCAGCCTCATCCACCAGAACGCAGGCACTAGTCCCCTCCACCAGGAAGCCTACACAACCCACTGAACCAACCTTAGCCACTGGGGACAGACACAAAAAACAACAGGAACTACGAACCTTCAGCCTGCAAAAAAGGAGACCCCAAACACAGTAAGATAAGCAAAATGAAAAGACAGAAAAACACACAGCAGATGAAGGAGCAAGATAAAAACCCACCAGACCTAACAAATGAAGAGGAAATAGGCAGTCTACCTGAAAAAGAATTCAGAATAATGATAGTAAGGTTGATCCGAAATCTTGGAGATAGAATGGACAATAGAATGGACAAATTGCAAGAATCAGTTAACAAGGACCTAGAAGAACTAAAGATGAAACAAGCAACGATGAACAACACAATAAATGAAATTAAAAGTACTCTAGATGGGATCAATAGCAGAATAACTGAGGCAGAAGAACGGATAAGTGACCTGGAAGATAAAATAGTGGAAATAACTACTGCAGAGCAGAATAAAGAATGAAAAGAACTGAGGACAGTCTCAGAGACCTCTGGGACAACATTAAACGCACCAACATTCGAATTATAGGGGTTCCAGAAGATGAAGAGAAAAAGAAAGGGACTGAGAAAATATTTGAAGAGATTATAGTTGAAAACTTCCCTAATATGGGATAGGAAATAGTTAATCAAGTCCAGGAAGCACAGAGAGTCCCATACAGGATAAATACAAG
This sequence comes from Orcinus orca, assembly GCF_937001465.1. NCBI lineage: Eukaryota > Metazoa > Chordata > Mammalia > Artiodactyla > Delphinidae > Orcinus > Orcinus orca. The sequence continues at coordinate 71,735,052 of NC_064569.1, read as the reverse complement.
GAGAAATACGCCAAGACACATATTAATCAAACTGTCAAAAACTAAATACAAAGAAAACATATTAAAAGCAGCAAGGGAAAAACAACAAATAACACACAAGGGAATCCCCATAAGGTTAACAGCTGATCTTTCAGCAGAAACTCTGCAAGCCAGAAGGGAGTGGCAGGACATATTGAAAGTGTTGAAGGAGAAAAACCTGCAACCAAGATTACTCTACCCAGCAAGGATCTCATTCAGATTTGATGGAGAAATTAAAACCTTTACAGACAAGCAAAAGCTGAGAGAGTTCAGCACCACCAAACCAGCTCTACAACAACTGCTAAAGGAACTTCTCTAGGCAAGAAACACAAAAGAAGGAAAGGACCTACAATAACGAACCCAAAACAATTAAGAAAATGGGAATAGGAACACACATATCGATAATTACCTTAAATGTAAATGGACTAAATGCTCCCACCAAAAGACACAGATTGGCTGAATGGATACAAAAACAAGACCCATATATTTGCTGTCTACAAGAGACCCACTTCAGACCTAGAGACACATACAGACTGAAAGTAAGGGGATGGAAAAAGGTATTTCATGCAAATGGAAACCAAAAGAAAGCTGGAGTAGCAATTCTCATATCAGACAAAATAGACTTTAAAACAAAGACTATTAGAAGAGACAAAGAAGGACACTACATAATGATCAAGGGATCGATCCAAGAGGAAGATATAACAATTGTAAATATTTATGCACCCAACATAGGTGCACCTCAATACATAAGGCAAATACTGACAACCATAAAAGGGGAAATCGACAGTAACACATTCATAGTACGGGACTTTAACACCCCACTTTCACCCATGGACAGATCATCCAAAATGAAAATAAATAAGGAAACACAAGCTTTAAATGATACATTAAACGAGATGGACTTAATTGATATTTATAGGACACTCCATCCAAAAACAACAGAATACACATTTTTCTCAAGTGCTCATGGAACATTCTCCAGGATAGATCATATCTTGGGTCACAAATCAAGCCTTGGTAAATTTAAGAAAATTGAAATTGTATCAAGTATCTTTTCTGACCACAACGCCATGAGACTAGATATCAATTACAGGAAAAGATCTGTAAAAAATACAAACACATGGAGGCTAAACAATACACTACTTAATAACGAAGTGATCACTGAAGAAATCAAAGAGGAAATCAAAAAATACCTAGAAACAAATGACAATGGAGACACAACGACCCAAAACCTGTGGGATGCAGCAAAAGCAGTTCTAAGGGGGAAGTTTATAGCAATACAAGCCCACCTTAAGAAGCAGGAAACATCTCGAATAAACAACCTAACCTTGCACCTCAAGCAATTAGAGAAAGAAGAACAAAAAAACCCCAAAGCTAGCAGAAGGAAAGAAATCATAAAAATCAGATCAGAAATAAATGAAAAAGAAATGAAGGAAACAATAGCAAAGATCAATAAAACTAAAAGCTGGTTCTTTGAGAAGATAAACAAAATAGATAAACCACTAGCCAGACTCATCAAGAAAAAAAGGGAGAAGACTCAAATCAATAGAATTAGAAATGAAAAAGGAGAGGTAACAACTGACACTGCAGAAATAAAAGAGATCATGAGTGATTACTACAAGCAACTCTATGCCAATAAAATGGACAATCTGGAAGAAATGGACAAATTCTTAGAAATGCACAACCTGCCAAGACTGAATCAGGAAGAAATAGAAAATATGAACAGACCAATCACAAGCACTGAAATTGAAACTGTGATTAAAAATCTTCCAACAAAGAAAAGCCCAGGACCAGATGGCTTCACAGGCGAATTCTATCAAACATTTAGAGAAGAGCTAACACCTATCCTTCTCAAACTCTTCCAAAATATAGCAGAGGGAGGAACACTCCCAAACTCCTTCTACGAGGCCACCATCACCTTGATACCAAAACCAGACAAGGATGTCACAAAGAAAGAAAACTACAGGCCAATATCACTGATGAACATAGATGCAAAAATCCTCAACAAAATACTAGCAAACAGAATCCAACAGCACATTAAAAGGATCATACACCATGATCAAGTGGGATTTATTCCAGGAATGCAAGGATTCTTCAATATACGCAAATCTATCAATGTGATAAACCATATTAACAAACTGAAGGAGAAAAACCATATGATCATCTCAATAGATGCAGAGAAAGCTTTTGACAAAATTCAACACCCATTTATGATAAAAACCCTGCAGAAAGTAGGCATAGAGGGAACTTTCCTCAACATAATAAAGGCCATATATGACAAGCCCACAGCAAACATCATCCTCAATGGTGAAAAACTGAAAGCATTTCCACTAAGATCAGGAACAAGACAAGGTTGCCCACTCTCACCACTCTTATTCAACATAGTTTTGGAAGTTTTAGCCACAGCAATCAGAGAAGAAAAGGAAATAAAAGGAATCCAAATCGGAAAGGAAGAAGTAAAGCTGTCACTGTTTGCAGATGACATGATCCTATACATAGAGAACCCTAAAGATGCTACCAGAAAACTACTAGAGCTAATCAATGAATTTGGTAAAGTGGCAGGATACAAAATTAATGCACAGAAATCTCTGGCATTCCTATATACTAATGATGAAAAATCTGAAAGTGAAATCAAGAAAACACTCCCATTTACCATTGCAACAAAAAGAATAAAATATCTAGGAATAAACCTACCTAAGGAGACAAAAGATCTGTATGCAGAAAATTATAAGACACTGATGAAAGAAATTAAAGATGATACAAAGAGATGGAGAGATATACCATGTTCTTGGATTGGAAGAATCAACATTGTGAAAATGACTCTACTACCCAAAGCAATCTATAGATTCAATGCAATCCCTATCAAACTACCACTGGCATTTTTCACAGAACTAGAACAAAAAATTTTGCAATTTGTATGGAAACACAAAAGACCCCGAATAGCCAAAACAATCTTGAGAACGAAAGAAGGAACTGGAGGAATCAGGCTCCCAGACTTCAGACTATACTACAAAGCTACAGTTATCAAGACGGTATGGTACTGGCACAAAAACAGAAAGATAGATCAATGGAACAGGATAGAAAGCCCAGAGATAAACCCACGCACATATGGTCACCTTATCTTTGACAAAGGAGGCAGAAATGTACAGTGGAGAAAGGACAGCCTATTCAATAAGTGGTGCTGGGAAAACTGGACAGCTACATGTAAAAGTATGAGATTAGATCACTCCCTAACACCATACACAAAAATAAGCTCAAAATGGATTAAAGACCTAAATGTAAGGCCAGAAACTATCAAACTCTTAGAGGAAAACATAGGCAGAACACTCTATGACATAAATCACAGCAAGGTCCTTTTTGACCCACCTCCTAGAGAAGTGGAAATAAAAACAAAAGTAAACAAATGGGACCTAATGAAACTTCAAAGCTTTTGCGCAGCAAAGGAAACCATAAACAAGACCAAAAGACAACCCTCAGAATGGGAGAAAATATTTGCAAATGAAGCAACGGACAAAGGATTAATCTCCAAAATTTATAAGCAGCTCATGCAGCTTAATAACAAAAAAACAAACAACCCAATCCAAAAATGGGCAGAAGACCTAAAAAGACATTTCTCCAAAGAAGATATACAGAGTGCCAACAAACACATGAAAGAATGCTCAACATCACTAATCATTAGAGAAATGCAAATCAAAACTACAATGAGATATCATCTCACACCAGTCAGAATGGCCATCATCAAAAAATCTAGAAACAATAAATGCTGGAGAGGGTGTGGAGAAAAGGGAACCCTCTTACACTGTTGGTGGGAATGTAAATTGATACAGCCACTGTGGAGAACAGTATGGAGGTTCCTTAAAAAGCTACAAATAGAACTACCATATGACCCAGCAATCCCACTACTGGGCATATACCCTGAGAAAACCATAATTCAAAAAGAGTCATGTACCAAAATGTTCATTGCAGCTCTATTTACAATAGCCCAGAGATGGAAACAACCTAAGTGTCCATCATCGGATGAATGGATAAAGAAGATGTGGCACATATATACAATGGAATATTACTCAGCCATAAAAAGAGACGAAATTGAGCTATTTGTAATGAGGTGGATAGACCTAGAGTCTGTCATACAGAGTGAAGTAAGTCAGAAAGAGAGAGACAAATACCGTATGCTAACACATATATATGGAATTTAAAAAAAAAAAAAAGTCATGAAAAACCTAGGGGTGAAACAGGAATAAAGACACAGACTTACAAGAGAATGGACTTGAGGCTATGGGGAGGGGGAAGGGTAAACGGTGACAAAGCGATAAAGAGGCATGGACATATATACACTACCAAAAGTAAGGTAGTTAGCTAGTGGGAAGCAGCCGCATAGCACAGGGAGATCAGCTCGGTGCTTTGTGACCGCCTGGAGGGGTGGGAGGGAGGGAGACGCAAGCGGGAAGAGATATGGGAATGTATGTATATATATAACTGATTCATTTTGTTGTGAAGCTGAAACTAACATACCATTGTAAAGCAATTATACTCCAATAAAGATGTTAAAAAATAATAATAATAATAATACCAAGAGCTATAGCTAAAATCTATCAGAAGAGCTAGAATGAAATCCTAGAAAGAAAATGATTGTCAGACTAGTTGAAAGCCTAAGACTCAATTGATATTGTTTGAAAAAGATGCATTTTAAATATAAAGACACACACAAGTTGAAAGTAAAAGGATGTAAATAAACATACCATTCAATCACTAAGACTAAGAAATTTAGTGTGACTAAATTATTTCAATAAAAGAAGTATTACCAGAGAAAGGGGGTTATTTTATAATGATAAAAAGATTTATTCATCAGGAAGACATAATTCTAAATGTGTACTCATCTAATTACAGAGCTTAAAAATAAATGAGGCACAAAAATGAGGCAAAAAAGGACAGAACTAATGGGAAAATTAACAATTATAGAAATTAACAATGATAGGTGGAGATTTTAACACCCCTCTCAAAATAATTGATAGAATAACTAGCCAAAACTATTAGTAAGGATATAAAAGAGTCGACCGGTATGCTAAAGGGCACATCAATACATATCCTGCAGACATTAAATAATAATACATAGATGCTATGAACATCTTTATACCAATAAATTTAATAACTTAAATTTGGAAAATGTTTGTAAAATGGAAACATTCCTTGAATAATAAAACTTTCCAAAACTGACAGAAGTAAAAATAAAAAATCTGTATAGCCCTATACCTATTCAAGAAATTGATGTAATTAAACAACTTCTGAAAAAGAAAACTCTAGGTTTAGATGGCTTCACTGTTGAAGTCCATCAAATATCTAAGGAAGAAATATCAATCTTTGCAAGATCTTTTTAAAAACAGAGGAGGTAGATGCTTCCCAGTGTGTTTTATGAGGGCAGTAAAACTTGACAAAGAAATTATCAGAAAAAAATATATAGAGAGACCAATATCTCTCATAAATGTAGACATAAAAAACCTTACAGATTATCAGCAAATTAAATCTACTAATACACAAAGAGGAGAATATATCATGACCAAATAGAATTGATTCCAAGAAATTTTGAGAAAAAATTTATATGATTATTTCAATAACACAGAAAGTCATTTGATATAGTACACCAGCCATTTATGCTAAAAACCCTTGGCAAACGAGGAAGAGAAGGGAATTTCCTCAACTTGATAAAGGGCATCTTTGAATAACCTCCACTAAATATCATATTTAATAGTGATTATTCCCCCTGAGGTTGGGAAAAGCAAAAATGTTTGAACTCACCACTTCTATTTAACATTGTACTGGAGATCGTTACTCATGATGAACCAAGAAAAAGAAGAAAAAGCATCCAAGCTTGCAAAGGAAGATATATAACTATTTGCAGACATCATTGTTCATGTAGATAATCCTAAGAAATTTACCAAAAATCCATTAGAATTAAAATAATAAATTTAGCTAAGTTATAGTATACAAAATATAGAAAAAAACAGAAAGATCAATTGGAAAATACAACGTAAAAATATGCTTTACAGTAGCAATAAAAACATAAAATAGTTGGGAATACGTCAAACGAAAGATATGCAAGTTTTCTACATTAAAAAGGTAAAACATTCCAGGGAGAATTTCAAAAAGACCTAAATAAATGGAAAGTTATACTATGTTCATGGGCTGGAAGACTCGATGATATTAAGATATCAATTATCCTTAAAGGAATGTATAGGTAGAATGAAATACCAATTAAAATCCCACTGGGTTTTTATTAAGTTATTATTTTTTATTAGGGTATAGTTGTTTTCCAGCAGGTTTTTTTTATAGAGAAATCAGCAAGCTGATTCTACAATGATTATGAAAATATAAAGCACTTAAATTAGTCCTTATATTCAAAAAAAATCAAAATTTTCTGAAAAAGAGTAACAAAATTGGAGGACCTATGCTACCTCATTTCAAAGTATACTATAAAGTTGTATTTGTCAAGAAAATGTGGTAATAGTGTAAAGATAGACAAATAGATAAATGAAAGAATAGAGAGTCCAAAAACAGACAAACATTTATATGGTCAACTGATCTTTTCTATAAAGTAGCAAGGTAATTCAATGAGAGAAGGATAATTTCTTTAGTAAATTATGCTGGAAAAAGTGAAATACATAGAAAAAACAAAGCTCAATTTCTATCATACATAAAAGTTAATTCTGGATGTATCATTGACCTAAATATAAAGCTAACACTATAAAATTTCTAGATGAAAACATAGAAGAATATCTTTACAATACTGGGGTGAGCAAAGATTTCTTAGGACATAAAAAGCTCTAACCATAAAAGAAAAAAATAAATACTCTATCAAAATTGAACTTGTGTTTCTAAAAAGACATCATTAAGACAATAAAAAGGCTGAAATAATAATTCACTTTATATATTCAGATTAGATAAAGAACTCCTTCAACTCAGTAATAAAAATTCAGACCAACAAAAAAAAGTGCCAAACTTGAACAGACACTTTAAAAAAAAGAAGATATAGGAATTTCCAAAATATACGAGAAGATACTCCACATCATTAATTTTTAAGAAACTGCAAATTAAAACCATAATAAGATATCACTTCACACTAACTAGAATGATCGAAATTTAAAATAATAATACCAAGTGTTGAGGATGTGGAATAAATAGGTCTCTCATACATTGCTGGTGGGAGTGTAAAATGAAATGGCCACTTTAGGAAATAGCTTGCAGTTTCTGCAACTATTTAAGCATACGCATACCCTAGGTCCCAGCAATCCCATTTCTAGGCATTTACCCTAAATACATGAAAACATATATTCATAAAAAGATATGTACAAGAAAGTCTGAGCAGTTTTATTCCTAGTAGCAAAAAACTGATATATATAAAATGATCTATAGGTTCATCAATATGTAATTGTATTATAGTATTTTAAGAACATGGAATACTTCACAATAGGAAGGATCAAACTACCGATACATACAACAGAAGATGAATTTCAAAACAACATGTTGAGTGGAAAAAGCCAGACACAAAAGAGTACATTCTGTATGACTCCGTGTATATGAAGTTCTAAAACAGACAAAATAAAGCAGTGGTTTTAGAAATAAGATTGTTTCTTGGGGAATGGGTCAGGTGTGAAAGATTGCAAAGCATATTAGGGAATTTTCTGGGATAATGGAGATAATCTGCGTATTAATTGGAATGCTGATTACACAGGTATATTCATGTGTCAAAAATTACTGATCTGTACACTTAAAATTTGTGCATTTTATTATATGTAAAGTGTACTTCAATATAGTTCAAAAAACATTTTCAAATTAAGAATGACACTGTTGGGCTTCCCTGGTGGCGCAGTTGTTAAGAATCCGCCTGCAAATGCAGGGGACATGGGTTCGAGCCCTGGTCTGGGAAGATCCCACATGCCGCGGAGCAACTAAGCCCATGTGCCACAACTACTGAAGCTCCCGTACCACAACGAAGAGTAGCCCCCACTCACCACAACTAGAGAAAGCCTGCGCGCGGCAAGGAACACCCAATGCAGCCAAAAATTAATTAATTAATTAATTTTAAAAAAAGAATGACACTGTTCTACCTGTTTTCTCTACCAATAGCAACAACAATAATAAAACTAATGTTTATTGAGCACCTGTTCTTTGTGAGGCACTATGATAAGTTCTTCACACGTGTTAGCTAATATAACCTTCTTAAGAATTCTTTAATACTTCATATCATAGATGTGATTATCTCCTATCTCCATTGTATACATAAGAAAGTTGACGCACAGATTATTGCATCAATATGCTCAATGGCTCACAGGTAGAAACTGGTAGAGACAGTCTATTAATCTAGGCATTCTAAACCAGTCTATTCTAATCACCTAGCTGTGCTAATTTCTACCCTATAGTTATTACTGATTGACTGAAAGATAAACAGTTAATTTTTTAGCAATATTAGATTCCACAAGTTGAAAATTCCTGAGGACTTCGACACTGGGAACCAGGTAAGCACGTGTAAATCCAAATTAACTTCTCTGGGCATCTGTTTGTGTAACATGGAACTACAAAAGGTATATGTCTATCATTTCTCCAAGTGTTACAGACAGGCTGGCAGTTCCTCAAAGCTGGCAACATTACCAGCAGCTGGTCAATCAGGTTTTAGCAGCATCACTGTGTGATCCACCAGAATACTTTGGATGTTTCCTATTCTCCTTTCCATTCCTGGGCTCCACTAAAAGTCTCCAGGTGTGCCTGGTCACCAGGTGTTTTCAAAAAAGGCCCACTATCATCTTCCTTTAACAACCCATGAACTGAACCAAAACAGAAAAGGATGTAGGCTTGTGGTAAGTTTCTCAGTGGAGGGCATATCAAGATTTACGCTAGAATGGTAGGCATTTTGCCATGTGTGCATGGAATGTATGCTTACTTGACAGCCAACAAGTTGGAACATACAACAGAATCTTACTTATTAAACTAATCAACACTATAATCTATAGGTTTATATTTGCCAAAACACTTAAGAATTGGATTTCATGTCATATAGTCAGATTTTATGAAATTTTTGTACTGCTTTGTAATCAAACCAATGGGTTAATTTGCTTTTCTATTACGTTTGTGTGTAGTACTCATAGCTACCATTGGAAGGCAAGGTAATCGTACTTCCTTTTCAATCTTTTTTTTTCATTTTTTAAAATAATTTATTGTTGTTTATGACAATTTGGAGTAAAAGAGAACTCATCAGTTGGACCTAGAAAATATCTTGCAAAGAAAGTTGTTTAATACTCACATGTTCGCTTTGTTCCAGAGTTAAATTAGGCCAATGTGTCTCTAAATGACCTCCTGCATCAGGGTCAACTGACTGCTCACTTATAAAGTAGCGTCCTGGGTCCCACCCCATGCCTACTAAATCAGCGTCTTAGCTGAGGATCCCAGGAGTCAACAATTTAGCAAACATTCCAGATGGTTCTTATTTACCCTTAAATTTGGCAACTTCTGCTTTAGGCCTGACAGAGAGGGAAAAATAGCCATCAAACATTTTATTTGTAAGAAGCAATTCCTAAAGTGAACGGAGAATTAAACCGCAGCCAGCAAAAGAAACGTTTCACATCAGCATGGCAGCTTCTCTCTGCAAAGGGCTGCTTGCCGGCTTGAAAACAGGATCTGTAAAACCTATAGCACACGATGCCATTATCTTCAACTACACAAAGAGTGTTTTAGATCTGCTACATGAAAGATGCTGTAATAAACCACACAAATGCCACAATGAACTAAAGCAAATGCAATGGGAGAATTTAATATCTACAGATAGAAAACCTCAGTTTGTTTTTAAAGATCCTTTTCATCTCAAGAAGAAAGAGAGATTTAATCAGCTCTTTTGCAGATGTTATCCCACGTCAGACTTGTGCCTGCCTTACTTTAGTTCAAAGGGGACAAAGGTAATTTCTTCTTCTAAACCAAGTTGGGAAGGGGCAGGAACGAAAATAAATGAGCAACCACCTTTATTTCCATGATCAGATGATGTATAATATAAGAGGCATTTCTATTTTGAGGAAAATGAACATGGCTCCTATAGAATCCTTAATGCAGCTGAGCTGTGGTTTCTTTTTTGTTTGTTTGTTTTCTTACTTTTTCCATTAAAATGAAAATGAATGAACAAATGAATGAACATATGTTTAAATAATTTGATTGAGCATGTTTTATGTATTTCCTGTTCTTTGCATGATTTTTCACCTGTGACTGGAGATTGCCTGAGCATTACAAATGGGCTTCCCCTACCTCCTGAACCCTGGCTGGCCTTGGTAAACTTGACAAGCTAAAGAGCAAGGAAAAGATCTTTGGAAACAGATGGCTTCAAGCAAGACTTTGTCCTTTCAAAGCAACTCACCCCCTAGCTCCCGTAAAAGGCTGGATAGCAGTGTGCTATTTTTCTATCCAGGCTATTGTCATCATTGGTGGCAGGCTTTGCACCAGCTTCTTGTCTCACTCTTTATTCCTCTGAACTCAGCTGGAGAGTAGTCCTCAAATCAGCTCGGCAGAACTATGATGCGAGGGCAGGAAAGAGGCAAACTAATGTCTTCTTGTTACCAAAGCAAGTACATTCACTGAAAACCTATTTAATAAAATGGCCCCACTTGATACAAACTGCAAATGCTTAGAAGAAAAGAGGTTTTGAAGTGTGTATTAGAATGAAAGGGTCATACCATGAAGTACTGAATGCTATTAATACTTTTCTTACATATTCTAAATAAAATGGCCACCTCATAGGCTGACCACTTAATTAGTTACTTGGGGGTCAGGTTTAGGTGGTTAAAGAAGTGTGGTAGGAAATAAATAGGCTTTTTGGAGGGATGCCAATAGAAATTAGAAAAGCCGCTCTGGATTCTTCACTTAACTGGCAAGGATTTTCAAATCTGTTCTCATCGATATCATTCATTTCCTCTTCTGCCACACCTGGCACCATTTCAATTCTCTATCATCCTGAATCTTCTTATTTATTATATTGACCACACAGCAATCACCTGCATTTTCTGTTATCTTAAAATAATTGTCCATTAACTGTCCCCTGAACTTGACATATAGGGTTTACATAGATTGGTATTTGTCTAATCTAATTGCTCTGCTTTATCAGGGAAAACCAAAACAAAGATTTTGGTGCTAACATGTTGAAGAAAGCCCCACACCACTTGGAAACTCAGCAATGCTCAAGGAAGGGTATTTTATGTAATAAGGTATGAGGTGTAAAACTGGAGACTTACATAGAAAGGTTAGTGTTTCTAGGACTAACTGAGGATGAAGGTCACACTTGTTCTCTTGTTAACGCCTGTTATGGTGATGGGGGTGGAGAGTTACTGAAACAAGAGTCTGTACATTGCAATTAGAGAAAGGATGCATAGCTCTAAGGCTCATCAAATGTCTCTCCTTGAGCTGATCTTAGAGCTATCCAAAGCCATAATCCCACAACTGCAGGAAGTATGATGGCATTTACAAAAATCTCTTTATAATTTGGACATACTACACCCTCTACCCTCTGTTATCATTGGACTTGAAGGGACACAAATGATAAAGGAATTGAGGTGGGACAATAGTCTGGTATAGTTAAAACCAGTAACATCACATTAATATCCATAATGGAGGAGCACAGATGAAACAACCAAGTGTAAAATAAATGGAAGCATACGCTCCAAATCTATAAAGTGAAATATTGATCCATCATTCGAGTATTCATTAAATACCTAATACAATCAGTGCTGTGCTAAATGCTGGGGGGATAGATGCATACGGAGCATAAAATGCTATTCCTGACTTAAAGAAGTTTAGATTCAAAAAGTGTATTGTGACAGTGCATTATTTCTTCTGCATTATATCATCCCATGGATAATCACCTCCCTTCTTGGTAAGAACTTAACTTGAATGCATCATTTGCACACACTCTCTGCAGGAATTCAGCCTCATGAAGGAAGGCAAAAAGTTCATCTGATTCCCTGTGGCTTGTCTGTTCAGAATTCATTTCACAGGTAATCAAAAGCTTATGCATTTGAAAAGACACACACACACAAACTTGTGCACTGGTAAGAATGCTAAAGGAAATAGATCAGCTGAATATTTGGCTTCTCTACTTTCAACATGTTTTACTTGAAATGTGAAATGGTAGTTAAAGACAGTCTCTATAAAACATATCACCAGATACAAATTTGAGATTTAATTTATTATTTTAGCAAAACTGGATAAACCATGCTGAATATTTTTTGCTTCAGTTAGCTTTCTGTTCTGATAAAATTTGCCAGAGAAATTGCACTGACCTTTGCTATGTTCATATAAATTCATTATGTCCCTGTGATCAATATTTGTGTTTTATTACATGAATATTCAAGTTAGTTTTCATGAATCTCATAATTAAATTTGTATCATCTTTATAATTAATATAAATATGTACATTTTTACATTTCAGCTGACACTAATTTAATTCTTACTGGCAACCTGTCTCTTTCCCACTCTCCCTCTCTCAATGCTTCTGTGAGACTGGGTTGAGTATTACTCTCTGAGGTCCTAGATTACTATGTATATACTGCTATATAGCATTGATCTGATTACCCTTTAATCATTTTCCCTCTCACTCTGTTTTTCCAAGTACTATAAGGACAGAGGCCTTGTTTCATTTGTCCTTATTATCTCTAAGTCTTAGCACACAATTTGTCACAGGATAGGTGTACAATACATATTCATTCAATAATTAAATGATACCTCCCCCTGAAAAGATCAAAATTTAGTTGGGCTGGAAGATACGTATGTAACTAACTGTAATGCAAAGCAAAATATGATGAAAGAGTTATTACTTAGAACTTGAGAGATGTATTTGCTCTATCCATTTATATAAGATCAAATTATTTTTGCAAATACATTACAATTACTAAAAATAAAAAATTTCTGGCAGATTTTCACATAAATAATTGCATAGCACTTTTTTTCCTAAGTGTGCTATTTTCCTGATATTTCTTTCCCTTAGAAAATAAACGTGTTTGAATTTTTAAATACTGACTTTCTATTTTACAATAGTTTCTTGCATAATTATAATGAACTTAAATTGAAAATTTGTCTTCTGTTTTCTCTCTGACTTTGGGTATATCTGGGGAAAAAGGTGTATATAAACTTGACTGTAAGTAAAACAAAATTACGTCATTTATTTCCAAAAGAAGAAAGAAAGGGAAGGAGGGAAGAGGAAAATAAGAAGGAAAGAAGAAAGGAAGGAAGGAAGGAAGAAGGAAAGAGAAAAGAACGGAAAAAAATTTTCCAGAGTCATGGAAATGTAACCTCCCTGTATAGAAATAGAACCTTAGTCAAATATTTGCCTGATATTAGTACTTAAGCTCTTCAAAATGGTACTTAATATTTTTTTCACTATGATGATGGTACTACCAAAATAAATATAAGTGATTCGTGTCAGTGTTTTTATTTTTTTCAGTATTTACCAAAGAGTGCTATATTTACAAAGCACAACTGAATATTCAGAAGCTAGGTAATTTTTTAAATCTTGAAAACCTTGCTTATATTTCTGTTTCCATCATAGCAGTGTCCCTATGATTACACAATCTTGTCTGGTTAATTTTAAACCAATGATGGCTAAAAAGGCCAGGGTTTTTTTGCTGTTCCACAAATATGAGTTTAATCCTGAATTTGTTACTATGAGCCATTGGCTCCGTTTTTACAGAAAATAAAAACTTCCTCTTTTTAAAACAAACCAGAAGTAAGATTCTTTTCCAAAAAATATATCACTTTATTACTTCAACCTATTGGACTCAAGCCTTCTTTCTTAGGAAAAGTAACTGTGCTGTGTACTTTTCTTAGGAAAAGTAACTGTGGATGACTCATGTTACTGTCATGCCTCAAGTTTCATTTGTTCTTTTGAAGAAATCTTTATAATGGTTACTATTGTCCATGGTCAAAATTCAATTACTTTTTTTTTTTGTGTGATATGCGGGCCTCTCACTGTTGTGGCCTCTCCCATGGCGGAGCACAGGCTCCAGACATGCAGGCTCAGCAGCCATGGCTCACGGGCCCAGCCGCTCCGTGGCATGTGGAATCTTCCCGGACCGGGGCACGAACCCTTGTCCCCTGCATCGGCAGGCGGACTCTCAACCACTGCGCCACCAGGGAAGCCCTCAATTACTTTTTAAAGGAGACAAAACCTTTATTTCTATTTATCATGAAACTTTCAGCAACACCAACCAATACCAATTAAGTTAAGGTTTGAAACAAATTAAATATAAAAATAATACTTTAAATTTACAAGGATATACATACATATTCTGAGGGGACCTAATTTTTTAAAGAATTTGTCATTTGAGGGGATTTTCTGCTGAGTGATAGGAGCTTTGGCTTCAAATCTTGACTACAATAATGACTAGTTATGGAACCTCAGTAAAGTGACTTACTATTTTTAAGCCTCAGTATCTTCATCTATAAAATAGTCATGATAATATAATTACCTCATCGGGAGAGATGTTGGGGGAGATAACATTAATATGTAAAAGTATTTAAACTCATGATTTCCACATGATTACCTAACAAGGATTCAATAAAACGGCAGTAATTTTTATCAACATTATTATTATTTCCAACTGATGGCTTTAGATTTGAATGCTGTTTGCCTTAAATATATATATATATATAAAATTATGTAAATTCCAACTATGAATACCTATGTCTTAGGTTGGTTTCCTTAAAAGAATTTTAGTGTAAGTAGTTTATTTGGGAGATGATTTCAGGAAGCCTCAGTAAGAGAGAGGGAAACTGAGACAAAGGGGAAGAAAGAGGAGGGATCTAGAAAATGTTAACCAGCACACATATGAGCTTTAATCTGCAAACCCTGAGACAGTCTTCAAGTTAGCCTTAGCATATACGAGATCCAGACTATGATCTTTAGGTGCAGTTTAGCAGGCTAAAGAAATGACTGAAAAGAACAAGTTTATCTCTTATTCAGAGATATTATTCTAGCATTGGTCTCTTCTTAAAACCTTACCAAAAGACGCAGTGCTACAAAAAAATTAACAATAGCATCTACTAACTACGAATGTGTCACATTTTCCATTCTTGTTTGATTATTGTTTAGTATACAGGAAGCATTAGGATAATCTTACTGAAAGGCTGTTTAAATACGGAAGCTGATCCCTGTAACCAGTTACTTTTCACACTAAAGCTTAAGAGATAAGTATCACTCTTGTGCTCTGCTATTCACATGCAAAATATGTTTTACTATCATAATTGTCACCTTCCTTATTTATAGAAAACCTGTAACTTTGTGAATAACAAACTATCTACTTTGTCAGTTTTCTATAAATATAATAATAATTATTATTAAAACCGGTGGTTAAATTGTGAACATAGCTGAGATAATAAACAGGGATGCCATTTACATGCCAAAAATGCAGAGGGAGAAAGTATACAATAAAAAGCCTGTAATCATGATCTCTTTGTTGAAACCAGCCCATAATTTCCAATGTCAGAATTCTATATCCATATGGTTCATGCTAATACTCACTTGGTGAAATTGCGTGCATTAAAAACAAAACTGCCAAAACAAACAAACAACTCTAAGATAACTGAATGAATAAGCACAGGTCTGAAATGATGGAGTTCAAATTATTTCCTCTATTTAAGGGAGCAGCATTTAGACTAAACTATGAGATAGTGCTTTTGGAATGTTGATAGCCTTCTCTTTAAAGAGTATTTGAAGGAATTTCATGCCTCCAGAAATTTATCTTATGTAACATCTTTGAATCTGGAAACGTGGATTTTACTGTTGGTCCCACCATTGGTTTAGTAACAGCAATCTAGACGCATGTTTCCCTTCTCTCCTTTCTTATCCATCCTATTTTACAGAGTTTTTGGTAAAGGCAAAGTATAGGTAAACCTACTCATCAGTCTCATTTTTAATAAATAAAAATTCAATAACTAAGTAGACTTTCACATTAAAGTATGTTGAATGCATACATAAGTAATGTTCATTTAAAGATCAATTTTTTTCAGGCTTACTGATTTCTGATTTTTATAACTGATTGACTCAAACAGGCTATGACCTGGTATTACTGTTTTCTATGAGGAACTTTTCACTCACTATTATTCACCCTTAGGTTTCTGCTACTATTCATTCACCAAATATGTTTTAGTATATACATTAGCTACTGTTACAGTTGCTGGGAATGCAGGAATGAATAAAATTTATACAGTAAAAATGAATAAAACAGTTTGTTCTGGAGCTTATGTGCTGATTCAATCCTCCAAGATTCTAATAAGTTCCAATTTATTGTTAAATTAGAGTAATTTCACCAGGAATACTGAATTCTTTGACTTGCAGATGACAAAGAATAAACGAGTATTTTGGAAAGGAAGGTAATTTATAAAGTGAAGAAAACACACATTTCTTGATTATTCATGATCCAGGAATGAGGATCGTGTTTGACCACATGTTCTACATAACTCAAGAATTAGTACACATACACAAATCATCCACTCTCTCATCATCAGTACCTCTTTACTCTTTTCCCTTAGCATGTAAATATGCTCAGATTTTTCCAATATTTAAAAAAAGAAAACTCACCATGGTTTGCCTCCCTCTCAATCTACTTTCTCTCTTTTAAGCATATTTGGAAAAGGAAGTTCCCACTTATTTTCAGCCCTCACCTCTTATTGCCCTTCAATTTGCTGTAACCCTCCCTAATTCGTAACTCCTGATGTAACAGCAAAGGTAATTTTAATTTTGTCTCCCAAGGGTAACTAAAATTAATTCAGGGTAATTTCCCCTGCTCGTAGAAGAAAACCTTGGCCAATTCTATGGCTTCTCTGCTTAATATTAATAGATGCCCCTGCTGTCAGTTTATGTCTCAAACTCAGTCTCTATTCAATAACTAGAATGTCTTGTCCAACATATTAATCAAAACTCCAAATTTGATTTTAGCGTTAAGCATTCCCTCCCCCAGGTAGGGCCTGCTTCAGGCCCTCTTCTTTCCTACTTTGTGCCTGAATGGGAGGACGGAGGAGTTGATAGGAAAGAGGAAAGATGATAGGAAAAGTCTTAATTAAACAAAAGTAAAGATGCTTAATTTTTAGAAAATTATAAATGTTTAAAATATACCCAAATATTTCTTTGGAGAGCATGTGCCTGACCCCCTCCAAAATTTCAAATAGGTTGCCCCTGTTTTTCCCTCCTTCTCATTATTTATTACTATTTATAAGATTATATGTTTTAATTACTAGGTATGTGTTTTTTTCATGTCTGTGTTTCTCACTCAAATTGACCTGATGTCAAGGCATGTCCATTGTGATCCCCACTCTTTACTCAGGGCCTAGCACAGTGTATAATGCACCATAAGTGTTCGGTACATATTAATTGAATATGTGAAGACACAGTCAAAGTAACATGGATAGAATTCATTTTTCTAAGATGAATTAGAATTCTGCTTAGAAACTGTCAGGGCCTCTGCATCATCCTAGTAAACAACAGTCATTACACTATTAACACGAAGTTCTACAATCCAAAGTTTGTTCTTAGTTTTAGTGTTATCCACATTAACTCTTAGTATTCATTTAGAATTCACTATTCAAACTCCTTTCCATTTCTGCTTTGTTAATCATACTACACATATTTTACTTGCAATGTGTCTCAAATCAGTTTTTAGAAGGAAGCAGGAAGGAAAAAATGAGAAAAGGAAAGAGGGAAATGGATTATTATTGATTATAGTGGAATTATGAAACTGCACCATTGTTAACGCTTGAGAACAGCTCACCAAGCAAGTTGCCATGAATCCAAATGTTAATTATAAAGCTAACTGATAAAAGACATTTGTTTTATGTTTTACAATTTATAAAGTACTTTCACCATATATACTCTCACACCTAATGTTCACAACAACCCCAAAGGACAGTTAGTATGTGGATTTTGGTCCACATTTCAAATATGGATCAATTTAGGCTCAGAGAAATTGCATGACTTGCTCAAGTTCTCACAGCTACTGGGTTGGTCAAGATATGACTCAGATATAGATCAGCTTTGCCAAGGTCATTGCTCTTTACAGAATACCACTGCACTTCCTTCAACAGTGAAATTTCTGTGTGTAATTGAAAAAACAAAACTTAACTAAGAAAGGCGTTTTAATCAGGATTTCTTTTAGGGGAACAAGTAATAGGATCTGCTTATCACATTAAATAACAAGAGGAGTCCATTTACATGTACCCGTAGCTTTGAGCTTATTCAAGCTACATTGAGATACTGAAACAAGTTCTACCAGGTATTTCTGAAATAAAGTGATGGAGTTTTTTGAATTCTGCATTTTATCAGGTGCAGGTATAGTATTTTATATAGTGCTTGTCAAGTGATAATATCTAAAGCAGATCATTGTTTAATTACAATGAAAGCTGAAGTAAACAACATGAGTGATTTCTGAAAATCTAACCACTGAACACCACACCCTTTGGCAACTCTCCTAAGACTCACAAGAAGACAACAGGGTAGATTTTGTTAAGAGAAAATTTTAAAATAAGCATTAAGTTCTGTGCCAAGACATGGCAAAAGATAGAATCCTGATGAAAACTAATGAATAAAAGTACTTAAACTTATGTAAGGGACCCTTCTTTTGTTTATGTTTTCATTTTTTGCCATGTTTTAGCCAACAATTTCCTGTGTTTTATGATTACCATGTGAAAGGTATGGTTCTAAACAGAAAAGAACTTTCAATTCAGTCCAATGTAATATTTTTTAAAAGCATAAACTTGAAGTCATATAAATGTGAATTTGAATCCCACCTGCTAATTATTACTATTATCTATGAGAATGAAAACAAACTACTTAAACTTTTTGATAACAGGACATAAAGGACTACTGTCAGGATTAAACAAGGTGTCATATTCGTCTATTCATTGTTTCATTTAGAACTTACTTTGTGCCAGGCACTGTCCAAAGCACCCAAGATACAGTAGTGAACAAAACAGAATCCCTGTCCACCTAGCTTCCATTCTAGTAGGTGTGAAATAAGGAAGTGCGTACCATAATGCATGATACATAAAAGGTACACAAGAAACACTGACTTTCTTTTTCTGTTCCCTGTATCACTCCACCTGAAATCCTTGGTCCTTTGTTAACAGTAATTGTATGGATTAGGCC
Organism: Orcinus orca; assembly: GCF_937001465.1. NCBI lineage: Eukaryota > Metazoa > Chordata > Mammalia > Artiodactyla > Delphinidae > Orcinus > Orcinus orca. The sequence continues at coordinate 71,715,875 of NC_064569.1, read as the reverse complement.
AACAATACTTAAGCAGTACTGACAGTAGCTACCTCTGAAAGTGAAATAAAGGGTCTATTAAAAATAATAGTGGTAAAAAAAATAGTGGCTAAAGTGTGTTTAAAATGAGTCCCACTCAGCCAAGTAACTGCTTATTCCTTATATTTGCTGAATGTTTGGAGATCAAGAAATCAAAACAAAAAAATAAGAAATGGCCCTGGATATATATATATGTATAACTGATTCATTTTGCTGTACACCTGAAACTAACATAACATTGTAACTCAACTATACTCCAATAAAAATTTTAGAAAAAAATAAGAAATGGCCCACAGAATGACTAAATCCATCACCCAGGTTTGATTAGCCTGGTCATCTACATGAGCTAAGGAACCATACTTGAAGAGAATAAAGGTTAGTCCAAAATTGTCATTAATTTCATCCATTTACTCTTTTATATAAATATGAGTCAGGCTATTTCCAGGAATCAGTTACCAAATGTACTCATCCACACGCTGCTGAGGGAAAGAAAGAAAAACAAAGGAGAAGTTGCTATAGATGTTTTAAAGAAAGAAGAGTCAGAATTTGGCAGCAACTTGAAGACATGAAGAAAAGAAAAAGGAAAAATCATATAAATTTTGAGAATCTTGAGCTTGTCGTCTAAGGGTGGGTTTATTTTTATACTCCTACAGGGAAATTAAGAGACAAGAAAAAAGACTCTGGTAACCTTAGTATTGCATGAATGGTTGCATTAAGCATCACTGAAAAAGGACAAGGAAATCTACAAGTTGAACTGCAAAGATGTGAAAACAAAAGGAAAATTTCTGCCATTAACCTAAAACCAGCAATCAAAGCATAAGAAACAAAATCTGCGGTGTGTGGGTCACTCACATGAACCAAATTAAAGTATGGTGGGTCTAGTAATTATCTTAAAGACTGATTTTAATTGTTGCAATCAACTTGATACACACAGTTTGAATTATTAAACATTTAAAATGTCTCAAAACTTCAATCAATATTATTTTGGCTGATTTGATTGTATAATATCCAGATGTAAACCCAGAAAGTAAACCAAGTAAAAGGAAGATGTGGGCTTAAGGAAATGGGATTGAATAAGGAAAGAGGCAATTAGAATATCCAGGATGATGGGGAAATATCCCAGGATGGCAGTCCGGTAGCAGACTTAGAGAACCGTTAATCTGTTTTGAGCAGGAAGACAGAAGGCTCCAACATAGATGTGTCTAAGAAGAATGCAGTGTTAAAATACCTGCTCTGTTTATTAGTTTGAATGATTTGGGGAGGTCATTTGTCAAGAGATACAAGGGAAAGTAAACAATTGGAATGAGATAATAACTAAATCCACAGAAAATAAAAGTTGTACCATAGTTCACAATACAGCTCACCTTTTATATTGTTTACACAGAAATAATAAACACTAAAGATTTGCCTTGCCCTAATTAGCTACATTGAGAGGACAGGAAGAGATGAATGTGTGTGTTGATGGTCGGGGGCAGTTGGAAGTGGAGTGGGGATTTAAAAGACCTAATTCTCATCCTTCATATTGGGAAATACCTACAACTGAAAAACCAAAAGTGTTAATTTAAGAATACTACTTAGAGATTTAGGGGTATGTAAAGAATAAACGGTGGTGGGGAACAGAGGAACAAGAAGAGGGAGCAAGAAGAAGCCTTGTAGACCTGTTTAACTTTCTAAACAATATGAAAATATAATTTTTAAAAATTAAAATCAGAAACAAAAGCAAAGACCAATGCACTTTAAAGACTTTACCACCATTGCTGTAGAGCTTATCAAGGTAACGCAAAAATGTAAATCTAACATAATCTGGTGAGTATAATATCTAAAGCTGAGTTTATAGAAACACTGTTATCTGAAGGTACAGTTCCCTAAGATGCTCTTCACTGAATTTCAAGCAATGCTATTAGATCATGAAAGTCTACAATGTAAGCCTACTATCTAGCCCTAAAATAACACACAGTGATAAGTACACGTGTCATTTTGTGATGCACATTCTTATTTTAAGATAAATGCTGCAAAAGAAAAGAGACAGCATGCAGTTTTAAAAGTTTATTATATCGGAGCCAGCAAAGAGATTGAGCAACTCCATTCTATCTTTCTCTTAAGCTGTCCACTGTCCCCAAACTATAAATGAGTTTAACCCGTAACATGCGTACTTTTCCCACTATCCCAAATCCTGAAAAAGCACCAAACCTACCCCACCAGACATACCTACATCCACACACAAATCTGCTCAAAAGAAGACACTTCTGGGGACTTCCCTGGTGGCGCAGTGGTTAAGAACCCGCCTACCAATGCAGGGGACACGGGTTTGAGCCCTGGTCCGGGAAGATCCCACATGCCACGGAACAACTAAGCCCATGAGCCACAACTGCTGAACCTGCGCTCTAGAGCCCAAGAGCCACAACTACTGAAACCCACTCACCTAGAGCCCAAGCTCCGCAACAAGAGAAGCCACTGCAATGAGAAGCCTGCACACCGCAACAAAGAGTAGCCGCCCGCTCGCTGCAACTAGAGAAAGCCCACACGCAGCAGCGAAAACCCAACACAGTCAAAAATAAATAAATTAAATAAATAAATGAAAAATTTTTAAAAAAGAAGACACTTCTGTTATGTATAATTGTCGATGATCCTCCTGAGATAAGATGGAGAGACATGATAATGGGTAAATAAATATTCCAAAGAGGTCTGCCACCCGCTCATTCTATCAGTATCTGCTTAGAAACGATCTGCATATCTTTGACATCCACAGGCACTAACAACATGACTAATAATAACAGGATTGAAAAATTATTCTGCTCATCTACGTGTAAAAAGGAATAACTTTTAGGGCTTCCCTGGTGGCGCAGTGGTTGTGAGTCCGCCTGCCAACGCAGGGGACGCGGGCTCGTGCCCCGGTTCGGGAAGATCCCACGTGCCGCGGAGTGGCTGGGCCCGTGAGCCATGGCCACTGAGCCTGCGCGTCCGGAGCCTGTGCTCCGCAACGGGAGAGGCCACAACAGTGACAGGCCCGCGTACCGCCAAAAAACAAAACAAAACAAAACAAAACAAAAAAAAAACAAAGAGTGGTAATAATACCCCTAAAACAGTCTATTCCTCAAGCATATATATTTATTTTCAACTATCTCTATTATCTCATTGCACAGATCTATACCATTACAAAAGCATGATAAAGTCCAAAAATAAAATGTAAACTTTATAAATTTTAACAGGCTTGACAGCCACTTTGTACTTTTAAAAATCAATGAGGCAAATGTCTTACTCTTCGGAATTCATGTTTTAGTCTCTCACTTTTAAAATAGCTGTGATATTTCCTATTCTTAAGCGAGAGTCTGTTTTTCATTGAAAGATTGCAATCACAGAACCTGAAGTGACACAAAGATCATTTCTCAGCTTTCATATTTATTAAGGTTTGCTATGAAAGAAAGTGTTTATATCTGAGGTAATATATTTTTTAATAATTTATCTATCTATCGATCTCCCCAACTAATGAAATGATGATGAGAATGCTCCCCTCAAATGGTATTCAAAGAAAGGAGTCTGGTAATATAATGAAATTCTCTAGGTTTAACCTTCATAAAAGTAGAAAATATTCATTCATTCCTAGTTTCTTTGTCAAAGTATTTATTGTCTGCTCAGTTCCCAGCACTGTGTTTTTTGTTGTTGTTGTTTGTTTGTTTGTTTTGTGGTACGTGGGCCTCTCACTGTTGTAGCCTCTCCCGTTGCGGAGCACAGGCTCCGGACGCGCAGGCTCAGCGGCCATGGCTCATGGGCCCAGCCGCTCCACGGCACGTGGGATCTTCCCGAACCGGGGCGCGAACCCACATTTCCTGCATCGGCAAGCGGACTCTCAACCACTGCACCACCAGGGAAGCCCATAGTGTTTTGGTATTAGTTTCTGATTTCCAGATCAACGGAATTGTCCCTTCTCCTGTCTTTGGAGACCTGGTTGTTCAAAATTTCTTTATCTTTTTCTACCTCCCTCCCCCTTACCTCCCCTCCCCTCCCCTCCCCTCCCCTTCTTCTTTTCTCTCTCTCTCTCTCTCCCCCCACCAATCCTAGATTTTCTCTCTGTCTCTTTCTCTTTCTCCCTCTCTCTGCCTAAATTCTCTAAGTCAGTAGCATTATTGTAATCCAACAACCCTATTTTGAACCCTATTCTACTTACAATATTTCATAAATGTTTTCCTATTCAGTTTGATGGTTTATTGAGCATAGCCTTAAAATTATCTTAATGGGCATAGGAAATGTCACTGTGTTGATAGAGCACAATTATTAAAATGTTCCCTTAAGGTTGGCTTTTTACTGTTTCGTTTGTTTGTTGTTTCTGGTTTGCTTCTCTAGATATTACTACATTGATGAGAAGACATTTTTATAGCATCTTCTCTTTGGTGACCCCTATACAGGGACTAATCCTCCATCCTTAGAACTTCCACCTTTAGAATGTCCACCGCTGTCTCTCTGATTACCACCTGACCTTGAACAACATCCCCTTAGAGTTTCTAGATTTAAGGCTTTTGTCCTGCTTTCAGATGCCCCACAACCCTTGTATCAATGTGGCTATTTCCATCACAGTTAGCTTCCTAAGGAATAATACAATGGGATGGGTGGTAGGGCGCAGTGGGTTGCATATGGGGAGGCTTGGAGGCAGAACAGGAATAAAGAAGTAAGCAAAAGATAATTAGCACTTGCACATTTCTTTCTTCTGGGGAAGAAAAATAAAATAGTGAGAGAAAGTTGACCAAAACATGATTTGAGAAAAATAATGGTAAGGATAAGGAAACTACTGACAGCTATACAGAGAGACATTTTATTCCTTCCAAGTCAAATTTGGGTCATATCAACATGCAAAAAATGAATAGGTTACAACATGGCCAACATTTATTTTTAGTAAGTATTAGTTCATTTCTCTGAATGTCTATTTTGCTGTGATGATTTGGATCAATAAGAGAGACAGTTAACCTTTAAGCTATACTGCAGTTTGGTTCAGCCACTACATAAAGATATAATCCTCATCTTTTATATTTTAGCTCCTTTCATTTAAACCACGATAAATTTTTCAGTGAATTTTCAAAGACCAGTTTCTAAAGGAAATATGCCTTTGGAGATCAGTCAATGACAAAATATAATTTGATTTCTTAGATTCCCATTACTGCAGCTACTGCTATATTATCTGTAGACATTAAAAAAGAAAACAGAGAGTGACTTTTAAATTGAGCTTCTTTAATTGTATATTGGAAAATTGGGAAGATTTGTTGAATGCAGTTTAAGGTTCATATTCTTTCACGTAATGAAGATTTATTCAGATAGTATGGAAAGATACTTTATTATAAATGACTTTGGTCTTACTGATAAGAGTCTTCATCCTTAGGAGAAACAGGGTCTATAGGGAAAGACAAGGGTAATGAAAAGTACCCAAGGCTACGTTCCTGTCATAAGCTCAGAGTCAGTCTTTCTGAGACTACTCATTAAACGGCTGACTCCCTTCCCACAATCCCACAATTCTATTCATCTTTTCTTTTAGATTAGCATAGCAAATCTACTTTCTTGGGCAAATCTACTTTTGTGGGAATTAACATAATACAGTAAAGTGTGTATTTGAGACCTGGCTCCAAAATCTATAGGTACTGACACAATCTTATAAATTGCTCAAACTCTCTGAACATCAGTTCCTTAATCTATGAAATGGAGTGTTAATGTCTGTCAGACAGGGTTGTTATTAGGACTAGGTGAAATAACTTAGCAAATAAGTACTCTATAAATATGAATTCTCTTCCTGCCTCCCATAAGAAAATAATGCTCATTCAAGCCAAATAAAAAGGTCAGGCCACCTTCTAAAATGTGGATGGCTAACTTTATATGTAGCGACCTAGATAGTCAGTATTGGACCATAGAGTCTCTGTTACAACTACTCACTTCTGCAGTTGTAGTATGAAAGTAGCCATCAACAGTATGTAAATTAATGAGCGTGGTTGTGTTCCTATAAAACTTTATTTATGGAGACTGAAATTTCAATCTTATACAAATTTCACAAACATGAACCTTTATTCTTCTCCATTCTTGGGACCTACAGAAACATGTGCATGCTGCATATGGTCTGTGGACCATAGTTTGCCAGTCTCTGTTCTAGGGAATCAACAACAAGTGAATGAGAAGATTGCTCAGAATCAAAGAATATCCAGTTAAAGCAAGAATGGTAAGGCCTGGGGCAAATCAGGATTGCTTAGCATCTCTCCTCTGCTACTTCCATGATTGGTTTTGACACATATTCATCTCTTCCTTCCCTGATCTCCCATATTACTCATGTTCTCTGTTTTCACACTAAGGGAATATTTGTCTGCATTATACAAAACCCAATACTGCAATGTGTGAGCGGAGATGTCTCAGATAGAAAGAACTTGGTTAAGATGGTCCCATTTATTTTTATCCTAAGCTCTTCTCTAGTCATACTTAGGAGGCTTTTATATCTAGTTTTAATATAGAAGGAGGAAGCTATTTGGATGCTACCTACATCCTGTCTTTTTCTGTTCTATAGTTGCTTTACTTATAAACTTCTTAGCTTCTCATGAAGATGGCAAGGACACTGAAACCAAGAAACATGCCAGGTAATTGTTTTGAATTTTTTACCACGAAATTGTAAATTGAGCAATATTAATAAATGACACTTAGAAGTACTTAGAAATAGTTGGACACATTTAAACAAGTTTGTGCTTTACCAAAGTTTCCCAGTAAAATAATTTTTGAAATTAGAAGGTATTAACTTTTATGTGACCTCAGAAGTACATCTGTTTCACATTGTTATTCTTAAACTTGTAGGATTGCAAAGAGCACCCAACTTCATCCTTATTTTATGACCAATAGCACATATTATGATTCATCTGGCTGGAACCGAGGGCTATAAAACAGAGCATAGTGTAGTATTTTATTTTTGTTTTTTAATTTTTGTGTGAAACATGTTGACTGACAGAGAAATCAAATGCAATGATGTGGACTTGATAGCGACACAGTGTAAACCATTGGTCTCCCAAGGGGAGGGGAATACTTAACATCATAGGGTGCCAAGATGATCCACTGAAGGATAGGGGGAAAAAAACTACAATCTCTAATTATGTTTACTTTTAATTGAAACAGTTAAGAAGAAGTTAAGGTCAACTAATATTTAACATATGCTTGAACTAGTGTCATCACTTGCTATCTTGGTCATGTAACCAGATGTCAAGCCCAGAGGAAAGGGATCCTGTGAAAGAATGGGAGGGAATTCTGACACAGGGCCTCTCATTTACTTGTTAGCTCCCAGTTTATTGCAGTTTAAGTAGGCTCATTGTATGTACGGATTAAATAATTTAGATTTAGCTAAGCCTAACTTTACAAACTGGACAAGTGGCATAAAAACTTTCCAGTGAATAGATTACAAATTGAGAATATTGCTACTAATGCAAGCGCAGCAAACTATTCACAAAAAGAATACAGAGCTGATGCATCTCGTGCTCTTAGAACAAGCTGTTCATCACTTATAATACAAGATTAAAGACAAGGAAACCCTAATCCCATCTGACAAGAAGCCCACCAAAGAAATTCAAATAACTAATACTATTTAAACAATGGACTTATATCCACAATTGTTAACAAAGAAATTTGTTCTACATGTATTTCACGCTGTAAAAAATTAGCTAATGAGGGACTTCCCTGGTGGCGGAGTAGTGAAGAATCCGCCTGCCAGTGCAGGGGACATGGGTTCAATCCCTGGTCTGGGAAGATCCCACATGCCGTGGAGCAACTAAGCCAGAGCACCACAACTACTGATCCTGTGCTCTAGAGCCCGTGAGCCACAACTACTGAGCCCTCGCACCACAACAACTGAAGCCTGCGCACCTAGAGCCCATGCTCCGCAACAAGAGAAGCCACCACAATGAGAAGCTAGCACACCACAACAAACAGTAACCCGGCTCGCTGCAACTAGAAAAAGCCCGTGCATAGTAACGATGGCCCAATGCAGCCAAAAGTAAATAAATTAATGAATTAATATTAAAAGTAGCTAATGATAACATAAAGCCATCACTTCTAATAATATTTTAAAATATGGTTTACTCTTCATTTTGACCTTTTAAAATGTCTGTGCTTTATATCATTTATATAATAAATTAGTAAAGAATTTTGTGTATATAATTTATAAATAAATTTCCCAAGAAATATGTGTAAGGATGTGCGCAAAAGGTTTTACTAATAGAAGGGGGTGCACAATCAAAAAGTTTATAGAAAAAATTTTGAAATAACCAGCCCAAACAAATAAATATCATGAAACATAGGTTAATTTTATTCCATGTGTATATTGTCAACAGTGGAAGTATGTTTAATTTCTGAACCTTAAGGGTGGTATGCTTATTAGATGACCATAAAGCAGCCAGGTTTATATATGATATTAAAATTTATCCTGATACTGGAAACTTGCAAACTCTTTGGCTTTTGATAAATATCAGAATAACCTATTATCAACAGATATTTGGAAAACATTTTTTAATATGGAATACCAATTACAATATCTTTAAAAGCCAAAATATATGCAGGGAGTGAACATTAAAAACTACAAACATTGCAGAGAGAAGTAAAAGAAGAGAGATTTACTATGTTCACAAATTAGAAAAATAGTATTTTTAAAGCATTTTTGGCTTGCAGGTGACCTGTGCCTGCCCCTGCATGTGCTTCTCCTTACTTGACCCTGATTAGGATGATGGGAGTCACGTGTTCTTGGGGTGAGACAGATGGATGGTGGGCACTGGGGCAGGGACCGACTAGGGAGAGTTTTTTCACTCCGTCAAAAGAGGAGGGCAATAGCTCCCGCCTTATTGCTAGGATGACAACATATAATGAGTGCAAGATCCTCAACACACACAGTACAACTTGCCCTTCTCAGGCACAAAGTAAATGCTCAAGAACTCTTTGCTATTATTATTTTTTGCATGTCCTCTGAGACCAAGGGGCAGGTGGCTCTGTGATTTCTGCTTTTAACTTTAGGATTAATAAATAGACTGTAAATGCATTGCCCCATACGGTGGCATACCTAGACACATGTGCTTACTGAACCCTTGAAATATGGCTAGTCAGAATAGGAATGTGCTGTAATGTAAAATACACACAGGACTTAGTTTGAAAAAATCATGTAAAATATCTCAATAATTTTTTATACTGATTACATGTTAGATTGATAACATTTTGCATATGTTGGGTCATATAAAATATATTATTATATGTATTATATAATAATCATATATAATTATATGTAATAATATACAATAATTATGTTAAATTAATATTAATATATAATAATTATTATGGTATTAATTTTTTAATTAATGAGGTACTACACACTTACTAGAAATAAATGAGGAGTATAGGATTAACAGATACACAGTACTATACATAAAATAGATAAGCAACAAGAATTTACTATATAACATAGGGAATAATATTCAATATCTAGCGATAACCTATAATGGAAAATAATCTGAAAAAAATACATGTATATATAACTGAATCACTTTGACATATACTTGAAACTAAATCAAGTATATGTCAGTTAAAAAAAAAAAAAAAGATCCTTAACTCACACACACAAAAGAATGGCTAAAACTGAAAAGAATGGCATTACCAAGTGCTGACAAGGATGTGGAGCAACTGGGTATACCCTCACATATTGCTGGAAGGAGTGAAAATTGAATAGCCACATTGGAAAATAGTTTGTCAGTTTCTTATGAAGTTAAACATACTCTTACCATATGGCTCAGCAATTCCACTCTTAGGTATTAAAAGGAATAAAAATATAGGCCCACACAAAGACTTGTATATAAATGGTCATAGCCGCTTTGGAAATTGAAAATAGTTGAAATATTCATTAAGAGGTGAATAGATAAATTATGGCATCTACGTAAAAGAGGATATTATTCAGCAACACAAAGGAACAAATTACTGATATGTACAAATCTAAAAAATATTATGCTGAGTGAAAGAAGCCAGATAAAAAGGAACGGTATTGTAAGTTTCTACTTATATGACATTCTAAAACAGATAAAACATCTCAACTAATAGGAAGTCAGTGGTTGCTTGGGGTGCTGGGATCAAGGAGGGAAGTATTGACTCCAAAGAGTTCAAGGGAACTTTCTGGCACTATCAAAATGCCCTATATCTTGATTAGACTTGTGATTATCAAAGTCATTAAACCATACCCTTAAAATGGGTACATTTCACTGCATATTAATTATACCCCAATAAGGTCAATTTTTAAAAATAACTTCTTATATTAGTTATTCATACAAAATACAGATGTCAAGTGAAAAAACTTGTACAATATGAGAGCTGTGAGTTAAGTTTTATTCAGGGCAAAATGAGGACTATAGCCCGGGAGACGGCATTTCAGATAGCTCTGAGAAACTGCTCCAAAGAGGTGGGGGGAAGGTCAGGGGTTTATATGATTTTAGTGAAGGGGGTACATGCAGTCAAGCACACATTTTGGCAGAGGCTTACTGCTCGTCATGAGGAGCAGATGTCACCATTAATAATTTTAGTGCTTCTCTAGATATGAGGAGATGCAGGATTTGGGCTCATAAAATCTTCTCCTGAAAATATCTAACTATCTAAAGACCTGTTCTGCCAGTTTTTCCCAGGGCACAGAGGGCCTCATTCCTGATCTCCACCCTGAACTCCTTTCAGGGGGTGTTGAAGGTCACCAGCTGCTGAAGCTCGTGATTTAATCCTTGTAGAGGTAGACGGCAAGTGCCAATTTTTAGCTGGCACAGACATAGAATGTTCACTTGCTGGTTGTTGGTTTGAAACCTCAGGAGCTCCTTGAGTGAAATCTGAAACTGGGCCCTGTACACGGAGGGCAAGGAGAGACTAAAGAAAGAGGCAGACCACTCCAGATAGGTAGGTGGCAGGTTTAATAAGCAAGGGTGCTTACATACGAGGCTTGTCTTGGGCACCACAAGATGAATAGATCTCTGCACCCACCTGCCAGAATCCTAAAAGTTTACATAGAGGTTTTAACTGGTTTCAGTCACTTATACCATCCAGATGGTTCAACAGCACATTGTTCCCTCAAACTGTGTCCTTAAAATCAGCTCCCACTGTGGGCAAAACGTACATTCCAAGGACAGGGGAAGAGGTGAGGAGCCTCCAGTTGCCTGGGCCCAGCTTGTCGGTCAACTCTCAGTCATGTCTTCTTGATGACCTCCCCCAACATTCGTTTTTCTCATTTATTCTCTGTTTCTCTCAGCAGACTATAATTTCCACAAGGAGATGAACCATATCCCTTTTATTAACTGTGCATCCAAGGCATATTGTACTTTGCCTGGCTCAAACAGGCACTCAGTTAACACATCTTGAATAGATAAATGCGTGAATGAGTAAATGAGTAGTCATTTCCATTCCATTGCCTCTTGCACATCAGTTTTCTTAACTAAATCCATAATCAACAAGCCTGTTAATTTCCTTATTTTGAACTCAATCCATTATAAAATAAATAAAATTCAAATGTCTTCTGAGAATCATGGGACTCTGAGATTTAGATAGAATTCTCCGGAAAACAATTCACAGGCAAAGTAATACACAGTTCAGACCCATCCTAAGGTCTGTTAAAGGTTTAGAAACCTACCTTAATCAGTAGATAGGTATTTACTTCCACAGAGCCTGAATTCCAGCCCCAGAGTCCCAGCTGGTTGGACATTGAATATGCAGTAAGTCTAATCCACACACAACTGCCTTGTATGAGTGATATTTTTTGGTGGAAATCAAGCATAGCATGTTATGATCCATGTCAGGAATAAGAAGTGGTTGCACAATTGAAATAGCAGAACAACCCATAAACTAAATTACAGTGGAAGCATTAAACTATATTTTAAGGAGTAAAGAGGCAGAAGTGTTTAGGATCCCATTGTGCCCCCAACATCATTGGAGAAATGGTGAGCACAGAGTGGGGTTCCATTGCAAATGGTGTGTAATTGACACAATGTGATATGAATTCCAAAGGTCAGGGTTTCCTCAGCTGATCTTTGGATTATACTAAGTGCAGAAGTAGGTTATAAGGCAGGAGCCTGTTCTGTGGACAAAACCAGTGGGAGCGTAAGAAATAAGAACTGTGACTCAGAGCCATATGGATAGGTAGAAACAGGGGAGTCTAGAAATTCTGGCCTTGTTATATTTAGATTTTGGAAGGGTGACTCTTTTTTTTAAAATTCTCTTTCTTTTATTAAGACTTTATTTAAAAAAAAATAGGGAAGTAGACACCAAACAAGTAACTACAAATAACTGCTTGTTTACAAATAAATAATATGTGATAAAAAAAACAACAACCATTTTTTAGAACAATTTTAGGTCCCCACACATGCATAGCGTCTCCCTTTATCAACCTCCCCCACCAGAGTGGTACATTTGTTGTATTTAATGAATCTACATTGACACATCATCATTACCCAAAGTCCATAGTTTACATTATGGTTCAGACTTGGTGTTGTACCTTCTATGGGTTTGGACAACTGTATGATGACATGTATCTATCATCATGGTATCGTACAGAATATTTTCACTGCCCTAAAAATCCTCTGTGCTCTGCCTATTCATTCCTCTCCTTCTGCATCCCTCATAACCACTAATCTTTTTACTGTCTCCACAGTTTTGCCTTTTCCAAAATGTCATATAGCTGGAATCATACAGTATGGAGCCTTTTCAGATTGGCTTCTTGATAACTTATTTTTCAAATCTCAAAGACCAGCAAGAGAAGAGTATTAAATGGTACAGGGATGTTTTCTGGTGAGCCAAAGTTGGCCCAGGAAATGGAATTAAGAAAAGATCAATGAATCCTGTTGGGAAAAGCAGAGACCAGTTACACAGGGGCTGGGCTGATGTAGGGACACACAACAGTAATATTTACCATGCTCAGGAAAAGAGGGGCTTTGAGAGTGGGCAGTGGAACCAGCAGTGGGGAAGGGAGAGGCAAAAAAGGAGGGGAGATTGTTATGTAATGGTCCTCAGTGTGCTGGATACTAAATAGAACCTTAGATTTCAACACAGAGAAGCTTAATAATGATGAGCTTTTTTCTCCTCTTCCAAGTTCTTTCCTGTCTCACATTTCAGTTATAACTGAAAATGGCTCTAGAATAGATAGTCTCAGGTGTGATTATCACATTTTAAGGAAGTCAGCTATTATGGTCTTAAGGAGGGCAGCTTTCTCCCTGTTTTACTACAGTGGGTCTATTAAAGTTGATTACCTTTCAGTAATAGGAAGAGTGGCCTAAGTTGCCCTAATTCAAGCTCTTATTAGATTTTGTTGCTTTCAGAAAACTGACCAACTCTGGTCGATTCCAATCTCTCACTTTAAGATGAGCTAGCCTCAATCTATTAAGCAGGTAAACTGAACCTTCTACCAAAGCACTGGGTATCTGGTTAAAGATTTTCTATTTTTAAAAGTGAAAATATTCAACAGATCTACCAATAGCATGGCATGACTAGGTTCGCATGTTTAAAATACGTGACTCTAATACAGGATTTAGAAAAATGGCATTTTTGTGGGAGCCAAGAGCTCACAATGGATATTGGAAGATTGAGACAAGTCTTTTGGAGTAAAGCAGAAACTGTGAAATAGACATAATTTGGGGAAAAGAAGATCATTTTTGACCTTAAAACTATAACAAAGACAAAATGCAAACTGCCAAATAAGATGAATATATATGGAACTTATTTACTCACAAGTACATGTATCTGACATATGATATTTTTCTTTTGCATAAACATAACTACGTAGGTAAATGTCTGGTCAGTGATTGTTTCATTGCTTGACCAAAAACTCTACAGTACAATGTTGCATAACAATGTCACCAGCTGTTCGTAAGAGCTGTTTTGTTTTGGTTTGATTTATTCAGTTCAGCTTGGGCTGGTTTGGATTGAATTTAAACCGTTGCACTCTGGAAATATGTACTTTTGTCAACACGAGCTAATCCATCTCTCACCAGATGCTAAATATCACAAGACTGGAAGCAACATCTAAGATTCTCTCTACAAATGCCATCAGCACTATCAGTACTATCTTGAATGTAGGTCTGCTCTGGACCTGAACATATTCCAATTATCTTGAATGTAGCTGGGTGAATATGGTCTTTATATTATCACTTATAGGTAAGTGGGTTAATATAACTCAATTGCTTTCCAGAGTAAGTGAGATATAGAATTCCATCTTATCTGCTCTATGCCTTGGGGTGGAAATGTAGTAACACTTCACTGGACTTAAGCTACTGGATCATTTCATTCTCAGACCCATTAGAAATAATAGAAAGTACCTGAGCTTTGTAGATCTGGGTTCAAATCCTAACCCCATCAATAGCTGTGTGCCCCTGGGCAAGATATGTGACTTCTCTGGGATCCAGGTTCCTCCTCTGTAAAGTAAGAACGCATCATCTACTTCATAGGGTTTTGTGTGAGTTAAATAAACTAACACAGATAAAGCACTGAACCCAGGTTTTGTAAAACAGTAGGTTCACAAAAAAAAAAAAAAAAAATGGGAATTCTCTTGCCATGTTCAAAGAGAATCCTATGTGATTTCACTCCAACTAGCTAGGGCCATTACCTAATACTTTATTTGTTTCCATTTCTCATCTATAAGAAGGAATAGAGACAGGTTTTAATGACTGCATTCACATTTTGCAGGGATGGAATTCTGGCATGGCCTAGCATAGATCTGGGTATGCATATCCCCTCTGACACTCACTGGTTCCATGCATGCGGGATATTTCTGGTTCCTTAGGGTCTCCTTACACATGGATTGCCTAAGCTGTGCCCCATTTTGATTTGAAGCTTTAGGCTGTTGACTTTTCTCAAATTCTTAAACCCTGTGAGCTTCCACCATCTCCCCCTCCTCATAAGCTTGTTCTTCCCTTTGATTTCAGTGGTCCTCTCACTGCAGAACTTCACACCATCTACCGCAGTCCAGCTGGGACTGATATAGGCCATAGCACGTTGGGAACACTTACCAAATGTTAATTTTCTGACAGCAATTTTACCTGTTTTTTAATATTACATCAACATATAAGAATAAGATTACTTCGGGGCTTCCCTGGTGGCACAGTGGTTGAGAGTCCGCCTGCCGATGCAGGGGACACAGGTTCGTGCCCCGGTCCGGGAGGATCCCACATGCCGCGGAGCGGCTGGGCCCGTGAGCCATGGCTGCTGAGCCTGCGCGTCCAGAGCCTGTGCTCTGCAACGGAAGAGGCCACAACAGTGAGAGGCCCGTGTACCACACACACACAAAAAAGTTGTAATTAAAAGACTTTTAAGTGACTTTTGCTTCCTCCTATCTTTTACTTGGAAGAAAATTCGATGTATATTCTGCTCAGTTTTGTCAAGTCTGTTCTGTGTTATTGTTATAGATACATTTACTTTCAGGAATAAGATGGGGTTTAAATAAGTACATGATATATTCACCAACCAAGCACAGGAAGGTGTCTGAAATGTTTTCAAGGTTTGGGGGAACACAGTCCACTAGTTCTGTGCATTATACTCTAAATTCCAGTTGGTGCATAACCTCTGACAAGATCAAATTTTTCTATAACTCTTTCCGAGGAAATTGCTGCTTTACTGTCACATACAGATGGTACCCAGTTAACACAACAACATCAATACAATCATTTTGAAAACATACAAAAATAGATCATCAAAGGAAAAAAATACTAATATATTTGGGCCATATAATTTTGCTCTCAAAAATTAATTTTAGAGAAAAATGCTTATTGTTGGATATATATACACTACCAAATGTAAAATAGATAGCTAGTGGGAAGCAGTCACATAGCACAAGAAGATCAGCTCGGTGCTTTGTGACCACCTAGAGGGGTGGGATAGGGAGGGCGGGAGGGAGACGCAAGAGGGAGGAGATATGGGGATATATGTATATGTATAGCTGATTCATTTTGATATAAAACAGAAACTAACACACCACTGTAAAGCAATTATACTCCAATAAAGATGTTAAAAAAATAAATAAAATAAAATAATCACATTAGAAATCAACCCACCTTGACAGGGGGGCATGATCATGAAATTAGTGAAATTGAAACAAAAAAAAGAAGCTTATTGAAGCTAAATGCTCAGAAATGACTTAAATATTCAACTGTAGAGAAATGGTTATACAATTCATAGAGCATTAGCTGAATAACAGTACAAGTGGACATTTATGATATTTTCCTGCCCAACATGTACAACCTCTTTTTCTGTTAGCAATTCTCAAATTACCCTTTACCATACCCTGAGTGTATCAATCAAGTCCTTCTAGGTGCTGTAAAGATATCCTCTGTTACATGGAGCAAGAATATTAAAAAGGTTCCATTCTCAAAATAGTCAGGGGTAATTATTAACTATACAGTTAGGAAGAAAGATTTCTGACAAATGTACTTTGACAGAAGGAAAAATGTAAGAATTAAACTTGTGAACAAAAGTAGCCTTTCATCCTTTTTGTGTCCTGATTCAACAGAAGTTCAGGCCAATATCAAAGAGCATTTGAGCTGAATAAAAACTGAGTAAGGACAGAAGCTTAAAAATTACTTAGGTAGAAACTAATACCATATGCACTGTTGAAAACTGTAGCCTTATTTTCTTTTATATTATCTAGGTAAATTCAATATTCATTAAATATTCATAACATAACACATAATATAACATATATACATAGATAACTTAAAATAAGTTAAGATGAATATATATATTTCATTATCACAGTAGAAAAGTAAATATTAGTATGCCATGATGATGAAAATTGAAAAAATATGATATATTCTCGATAACCTACATTAACTATATTATGTTCTCAATTTTTGATATTTGGTAAAACCATTTCTTATTCTGATTTTCTGAAGGTCTTCATTCAGCAACATCTCTTCATTTTCTCATTCAGCCAGCGTAAATTTACCATCTACTACTTGTAGGTATGGCTCTCGGCTGCCATATCCATGTCTATTTCCCAATATGTATTCTTCAGGAAGGAAACTGAATTTAATGTTAGCCCAATGAAAAATACAATTGGGAAGGCAAGACTGTAACAAGAAAATCATATAGACCACCACAAAATCTAAAATTTAGATATTCATTTAAATCCCATATGTTAGCAGGAATATATATGAATTCCATATATTACCAATGTCTGTACCAGCTTCTGAAATTTAATTTTAATAAGCAGTGCTTGAACACAAAAGGGAAAATATAAAGAAAACTAAAAATTCAAGAAACACTAAAACCTAGAACTACATACTTTAGGAAAGGAAACTACTCCAAAGAAATAAAATACAACTATGACAGAAAATAAAAATTAGATCTTATTTGAAATCATATACAACAGAGTAGATTATTGGCTTAAGAGTTACCCATTTGGAAAATATTTGCCAAAAAACCTAATAATGTGACTATGCTGAATCCATCTAAGCATTCATTTCTAATAGATAAGACATTTGTGGAAATCATTGTCCTTGATTCTCTTAGGTCCTAAAATATGTTTACCACAAAGTCAAAGCATTTTTAATGAAATATTACTCTTTTGAAAGAAAAGTTGTGTTTGGTATCCCACAGGGAACATAAACAGCTCATTAGAAAAGAGTAAAACCCTTAGACTTGTAATAGAATGTTATAGGGAAGTGCAACCTCCTCCAGCCCTCCAGAAGTCTTAGCCATGCTTGCTAACATAATCTCCCAGTTTATCCTTCAAAGCTGCTCTTATCTTGGCAATGTTCCTCCAAGCAGCTGTGTGCTTTGCTCTTAGTGTTTGTGGCCTCCCCCATCCCCATTACAGAAGGTGAATCTTTGACAAAGTGCCTCAAAACTTTAGCAAAATTCTCTGTATACATACTTAAGAGAAAGGGTCAACACATTTCTAGAAGCATAAAAGCTGATTACCTTTGTCTTTGAACACAGGGCAAATAATCAATGGTAGAGATGGGTCAGAGTGCACTGAAACAGACAGTAAGTAGCCTGTGGTTTAGTTCAGTTCACTCCTGTAGAAAGGAGAGGAGAGATAAGAAGCTACTTTATGAGATTAGGGGAAAGAAAAATCTATACTTTCCATACGGGAATTTCTCATGTGTTTTCTTCATGAACACAGAGAGAAGTTGAGAGAGACTTTTAAGCTGTTAAAACTTTTAACATATTCTCTTTGGGGCTGGGAGAGTATGAATTTCCTAATTTCATCAGAACCATTAATGACTTCAGTTCCTTCCTTTTTCAACAAAGGAAGTGGAGGGATTTTTTTTTTTTACTGCACTATGATTTTGAAAACCATTAGACAGCAGGAGAAATGATTTGTAATCATGCTGTAGAAAGAAAATTTTTTTTCTTCTCACTCTAGAAATGATTCTCATTGTTGAAATTCTAAAAGCTTTTTAAAGGCTAGATAATTTATTGTAATGAACATACTTATGAGTTAGCATTTCATAATAACAGGGAAGTTATCTTTCCTCTTAGAAGATTTATTTCTTTAAAGGCTGTCTTAGCCTCCAGTGAAGATTGCATGTTTCTCTTTCAACTATAAACTCAAGACAGAACTAAGGAAATGTCAAGAGGGACACATCCCCTCTCATGCTCATATTTTTCCATGATTTTTCAAAGGAGAGTCTTTTCCTCACCCAAATAACTGAGGTCAACAGAAGGAAGAGGTCAAATGTCAGATAAACAGACCAGAACCAGAAGATAATTCTGAAAGTAGGAAAAGGAACATTGTCCAATGCTCAGGGAATCTGAAGTGCTGTAAAATGGGGGAAGGTACAAGCAGGGAAGAAAGCACAAGTTCCTGAAACCAGAAAGGGCAGAGAACTACACCCTAGGACTCAAAATGTAGGCCTGCAAATACTTTGTAGAGCAGGAGGAGTGAACAGAAGGAAGCAGCAGCTATTGTGGTAGCTATATTGTGCTAGCTATCGTGCCTGGCTAGAGCCAGGCAGAGATTCATCTAAACAGCTAAATTAAGTGATATAAGTACTAAGAAATTTTTTTTTTAAGATTTAGGTATAAAGGGACTTCCCTGGTGGTGCAGTGGTTAAGAATCCACCTGCCAATGCAGGGGACATGGGTTCGATTCCTGGTCTGGGAAGATCTCACATGCCACTGAGCAACTAAGCCCGTGTGCTACAACTACTGAGCCTGCGCTCTAGAGCCCATGAGCCACAACTGCTGAGCCCACATGCTGCAACTACTGAAGTCTGCATGCCTAGAGCCCATGCTCCCCAACAGCAATGAAGACCCAATGCAGTCAAAATAAATAACTAAATAAAATTTTAGAAAAAAATTAGGTATAATTTATTTGATTGAATTAAGTCAAATAAGGCATTTGTTTAATTCAGGTCAGTTTTTGCAATGCATATGTCCACACTCACAAATTCAATAACTTAGGTGAAATGCACAAGTTTACTGAAAGACACAAAAACACAACACACAAAAACAAAAACACACAAAAGGAGAAGTAAATAATACAAATATACTACATTTATTAAAAGTATTAAATTAATAATGTTCCAAAAAAGAAAGCAAGGCACAGATGGTTTTCCTGGGAAATTCTACCAGATATTTAAGAAAGAAGTTATACCAATTCTCTATAATCTCTCCCCCAAAATATAAGGAGATGGAACACTTCCAAACTCATTCTATATGACCAGAATTATCCTAATACAAAAGCCAGTTAAAGACACTACAATAAAAGAAAACTATAGGCCAATATCTCTCATGAACATAGATATAAAAATCCTCAACAAGATATTAGCAAATTGAAGCCAACAATGTATTAAAAGAATATCCACCATGACAAAATGGAATTTATTCTATGTATGAAAGGCCGGTTTGACAAACTTACAAAATCAACTAATATAAATTTCCAAAAAAAATATGTAAGTCAAACCATTATGCTGTACACAACTTATACAGTGTCAATTATATCTCAATAAATATGGAAAAAGAATCAACTAATGTAATCTATCACTTCAACAAGCTAAAGAATAAAAGATAAAGGATTAAGTCAATACATGCAGAAAAATCATTTGGCAAAATCCAACCATTCATGATAAAAACTAAGCAACTAGGAATAGAGGGGAATTTCCTCAACTTAATAAAGAATATCTACAAGAAACCAACAGCTAACACCATTCTCAATGGTGAGAAACTTGAAGCTTTTCCACTAATATCAAGTAGAGGCAAGAATGTCCCCTCTGACTACTCCTTTACAACATCATACTTGAAGCCCTAACAATAAGACAAGAAATAAGACAAGAAAAGGAAAAAAAGGAATACTGTTTTGGACGGAGGAAATAAAACTGTCTTCATTTGCAGATGACATGATTGTCTAGGTAGAAAATCCAAAAGAATCAACAAAAATCCAAAAGTTCAAATCCTGGAACTACTAAGCAATTGTAACAAGGTTGCAGGATACAAGGGTAATGGACAGAGTCAATTGCATTCCTACATATCAGCAATGAACAACTAGAATTTGAAATTAAAAACACATCACCATTTACATTAGCACCCCCAAAATTGAATACTTAGGTATGAATCTATCAAAATACAAGTAAAATCTATATGAGAAAAACTACAAAACACTGATGAAAGAAATCAGAGAAGATCTAAATAAATTGAGAGACATTTCACATTCATTGATAGGAAGACTCATATTAAGGTATTTTTTCTTCCCAACTTGATCCATAGATCAAAGCAATCCCAATCAAAATCTCAGCAAGTTATGTCATGTATACCAAAACCTGATACTAAAGTTTATATGGAGAGGCAAAAAACTCAAAACAGCCAACATAATATCGAAAGAAAAGAGCAAAGTCAGAAATTTGACACTCCTTGACTTCAAGATTTACAATAAAGCTACAGTAATCAAGACAATGTGATATTAACAAAAGGATAGGCAAACAGATCAATGGACCAGAATATAGTCCAAAAAGAGAGCCACATAAATGCAGTCAACTGAACTTTAATAAAGGAACAAAGACAATACAATGGAGCAAAGATAGTCTTTTCAACAAATGATGCTGGAACAACTAGATAGCCAAATGCAAAAAAATGAATCTAGACACAGATTTTATACTCTTCATAAAAATTAACTCAAAATGGATCACAGGCCTAAATGTAAAATACAAAACTATAAAACTCCTAGAAGATAACATAGGAGAAAACCTAGATGAACATAGGAATTGTGATGACTTTTAAGATACAACACTAAAGGCATGATCCATGAAAGAAATATTTGATAAGCTGAACTTTATTAAAATTAAAAACTGTAACTCTGCAAAAGATGATGTCATAAGAATGAACAGACAAACCACAGACTGAGAGAAATATTTGCAAAAGACACATTTGATAAAGAACTATTATCCAAAATATACAAAGAACTCTTAAAAATCAACTATAAAGAAACAAAAAACCCAATTAAAAAATGGACCAAAGATATTTACAGACACCTCAACAAAGAAAATATACAGATGGCAAATAAGCAAAGACGCTCCACCTCATATGTCATTGAGGAAATGCAAGTAAAACAATAAGATATCACTACATGCCAACTAGAATGGCCAAAATTCAGAATACTGTCAACATCAAGTACTGGTGAGGATGTGTAGCAATAGGGAGCTCTCCTTCATTGCTGATGGGAATGTAAAATAGTACAGCCACTTTGGAAAACAGTTTGGCAGTTTCTCACAAAGCTAAACGCAGTCCTACTTTTCAAATCATAAGACGTGGAGGAACCTTAGATTCATACTGCTAAGTGAAAGAAGCCAGTCTGAAAAGACTACATACTATATGGTTCCAACTAGATGACATTCTGGAAAAGGCAAAACTATAGAGACTGCTAAAGTTTCAGTGGTTGCCAAGGTTTTGGTTGGGGCAAGGATGGGGGATTAGGAAATAAATAGGTGAAGCACAGTAGAAATTTAGAAAAGTGAATTCTGACTAACATGATAATGGTGAATACATGATATTATGCATGTATCAAAACCCACAGAACTGTACAAAGAGTGAACCTTAATGTAAACTATAGACTTTAGTTCATAATAATACATCAATATTGGTTCATCAATTGTAATAAATGTACACAGTAAAATGTTAATGGAGAAAACTGTGTGAGTGTAGGTATATGGGGATGGTCTATGGAAACTCTCCGTACTAGCTGTTCAATGTTTTTATAAATCTAAAACTGTCCTAAAAAAGTGAAGTTTATAAAAAAAGAAAAAATATTAGAAGTATTTACTCTGTCTTTAGACAAGCAAAAAAACAAATGCTTGCCCTGGTTAAAAAAAAACCAAAACTCTAGTTTTCTTTACCTTTCTTTACCATTTGAAATACTGTACTAACTTCAAGATTCTCAAATTCCAAATTACTCCCAAACAGAAACCTTACGTTATTATTTTCACTTTTTTATCCTAAGTCAGGGTTAATATATTCCCTCATATGTGCTTTCTTGTGTTTTACATCACTCTCTAACTGATTTGACCATTATGTATGCACTTGTCTCTTCTCGCCTACTCGACCACAGATATTTATTTCCCACAGCACCCTCAGCTATGAATTCTGAGGCAATATTAAACAGAAGTTTAGAGCTGGAAGGGGAGATGTTGATACCTGATGAACGCTCCTAGAGCATCACAGACTAGGCTGACTATCTTGAATGCTTATTTTCAGATTTCACATTTAATAATTTTCGTTGTTTTCAAAAATTTGTATGGCTCTCCCCCTTCTCCTTTGGTTAAACTCCTCAACCAAAGAAGCATTTACTTGATATGATGGATAAATCTAATTAGTGATTTTTTTTTGTAATGAATCAACTTCTCTAAGGGAAATATACAGGGTAGCCATAAAGTCTGGCAACAGAGGTGAACTGTGCACACTAAATGGTTTATTGCTATTATGTTACAATATGTGATCTGTTCAACCTTCTGTTCCTCATCACCAATGAATAGAGTACAGTAAGGGAGCATTATTTTAAATCGCTACTCATGCGTCTGTGATGTGATGCCTCAGGTGGCTTGTATGTCAGTTTGCTAGGGCTGCTGTAACAAAGTACCACACCTGGGTGGCTTAAACAACAGAAATGCATTGACATAGTTTTGGAGGTTAGAAGTCCAAGATCAAGGTGTTGGCAGTTTTGCTTTCTTCTGAGGGTTGTGAGGAAGAATGTCTCATGCCTGTCTCCTAGCTTCTGGTGTTTTGCTGGCAATCTGGCTTTCCTTTACTTGTAGACACATCACTCGTTATCTCTGCCTTTACATTCACATGGCGTTCCCCCTATGTGTATCTGTGACCAAATTTCCCCTTTTTATAAGGACATCAGTCATATTAGATTAGGGGCTCACCCTACTCCAGTATGACCTAATCTTTACTAACTAATTCTGTCTGCAACAACTCTATTTCAAAATAAGGTCACATTCTGAAGTACTGGAAATTAGGACTTTAACAATGTGAAATTGGGAAGGACACAATTAAATCTGTAACAGTCTGTGTCTCTAATTTTCACTGAATAAACCTGCACCTTAAGAGTATTTTAGAAGAAGTGATCAAGAAAGCCCCTCTATTTAAACAAAAAAATCTATATTCCCAGTCTTTATGGCCATCCTGACTAGTACAGCAGCATTGAGCACAGGTTTTGAATACCTGGATTTTAATCTCAAGAACTTACAATCATTATAGACTTTGGCGAACTACTTAAATGTTCTCCACCTCAGTTTTCTTATCTATAAAATGGGACTGGGACTTCCCTGGTGGTGCAGTAGTTAAGAATCTGCCTGCCAATGAAGGGGACTCGGGTTCGATCCCTGGTCCAGGAAGATCCCACATGCCGCGGAGCAACTAAGCCCGTGTGCCACAACTGCTGAGCCTGCGTTCCACAACTACTGAAACCCACACACCTAGAGCCCGTGCTCTGCAACAAGAGAAGCCACGACAATGAGAAGCCCGCGCACCACAACGAAGAGTAGCCCCGCTCGCTGCAACTAGAGAAAACCCGCACACAGCAACGAAGACCCAACTCAGCCAAAACTTTAAAAAAATAGAATAAATTTAAATAAATAAAATGGAGCTAAGAATTACATCTGCACACAGGGTTATTGCAAATATTAAATAAAATAATTTACATACAGCATTTTTGACAATGCCTGTCGTAAATTCTAATATCAGAAAGAACATCATCTTATTGACCATCATCTTGCTCCAGAAAAATTCCTGATAGAATGTAAGATCCTATGATTTGTCTGTCTGGTTCAGAGCTGTACCTCAAATCCCAGTGCCAATCATAATACCTAAAACATGATGGTGGCCCATGAAATCTTTTTGAGATGAATATCTGATATTCTACTTAATCATACCTCAAACTGAATTATTGATACTTGCACATACACACACACAAAATTTGCTCAACCTAAGATATCTTTTACACACAAAATCCCAGTTCTAGGATCTCATTTTTTTACACCAGCAATGGTGAAGCATCCACTTAGGAGCCTTTAACACCATTAAAGTAGAAACAGTTACTTGACCAATATGACAGGTCAATCAGATGAAGAAGTAAACCATACTTACTTTTCCTGTAGGTGCATCAGGAAAATGGGAATCATTATTCCTTTCTCTCTCTAGAAGACAAGCAATATTTTTGTGTTCTAGAGACTTTTGCTCTCAAATTTAATTAAAAAGGATCAGGATTATTTTAGAAAGAGACAGTCTCACAGGGATAAAAGAGGGTATCCTGACTCCAGAAGGAGGGGAAATCTCTGGGGACTGGAAAATACTCTGGGAGGAACCAATAACTCTAATGTAAGTGGGCCTGGAAAGTTTGGGGACCTGAACCCTAAAAACCAAAGCTTTAGAAGCTTCATGGAAGGTCTAAGAAGCCAGAAATCTATGCGGTCAGCTGCAGACCCCCAGCCTTCTGATGGGCCATGGCAGCCTAGGCAACAGGCATCTTTTGAGGTGGCATAACCCTTCTTAACTTCAAGGTAAGGAAGAATGTTTAATTTAATTTAGAAAAATTAAATTAGTTTGTTTTGGAATAAACTTACATCTGATATAACAATGTAACAAAATCCTAACCTATCCTGCTTTACCAAACCCGTCCTTTGGAGCTAGATCTACAGGGCAATTGGTGATCTCCCAGGATTTTAGGGTGTCTCTTTTCTGGAAAAAAAGAGGAAAGAAAAATAAAGATGAGGTGGGATCATTAAATTCTAATGTCAGAAAGGACATCATCTTATTGACCAAACTGCAAAACTGCAGAAAGATGGAGCACCTTGGTGCTTGGAAAGGTGGTTGAGTACAGTTACTAAAGTATTTGATAGAACACATGGTAAAGCCATGTTCTTTGCTTGATGTAGTGAGATGATTCACATTTAAAAGACAAACAAACAAACTCTAGACGGTACTAGATAAATTCATGATACTAAATGGGAGCATTAGAAATAAATAGGTATACCTTTTTTCACACCAAAGGCAATCGTAAGGTGATTAGAAACTTCTCTCTAAATCTGAGATCTCAGAACAGGTAGACAACTGAACAGACTGGAAATGGCTCACATTTCCCCATATTTTTCTATTTAAATTTTTAAGAGAAGATGAAATTCATGCCCTCTTGTGGTAGGGAATAAAAGAGAAAAAAGGTAAAAGCTTTTTGGAATCTGAATCTATTCAGAAGGCTGAATCTGACATTGAGATATTTGTAGAAAATTCAGACAATTGTTGGGGGGGGGAAGTGTTTTTAATACTTGTAACAAAAAGAAATGCTACATGAATGATGACTTAGAAGAACAGAGTGGTCTAAAATATACTCATTTCAAAATGTTCAATGGAACACGAATCTATTCAGCCAACAAATCATTACTGATCACCAATTGCATGCCAGTCACCGTGCTATCACCTCTTCCTCCCCCCTTCCCATAGCTTACCACAATCAAAAAAAATATTACAGGGTTTCCCTGGTGGCACAGTGGTTGAGAGTCCGCCTGCCGATGCAGGGGACGCGGGTTCGTGCCCCGGTCCGGGAAGATCCCACATGCCGCGGGGCGGCTGGGCCCGTGAGCCATGGCCGCAGAGCCTGCGCGTCCGGAGTCTGTGCTCCGCAACGGGAGAGGCCACAACAGTGAGAGGCCCGCATACCGCAAAAACAAAAAACAAACAAACAAAAATTTTACAACTACATCTCATCTTATATGTTCTCCTCTCAGAACACATTTACTTCCTAGAATCCATTTCCTACTCTGCCTAACGTTAGTGTCTCTCATGTCATACTCCTTAACTGAATGTTGTCTTAACTGGGCAGATAAACCAATAGAAATAAGTTGTTTGTTTGTATAATGTATTTCTAAAGTAGCTATAGAGATCAGGATTAAATATATACAAATTTCCCCAGCTTTCCTAGTTTTTTTAAATCTCTGGAAACTTTCCGTTGATTCCTTCCTTTGGCTGGATTTTCTATTTTTTTTAACCAACTCTACTTGCCTTGCTGACTAATTATCTTAGATCTTTTCTGCTCCTCAAATTCAAAAGAAGGAGAAAGTGCAAGTGAAAATAATACTCCTTGAGTGTCTCCTGTATTTCAGGAAAGTGCTGGTCACTTTACGTACATTTTGTCATTTATTCCTTTCAACAACTCTAGAAAGTAAGTACAATTTTCCTTACTTTAAAAAGCAGGCTTGGGGCTTCCCTGGTGGTGCAGTGGTTAAGAATCCACCTGCCAATGCAGGGGACATGGGTTCAAGCCCTGGTCCGGGAAGATCCCACGTGCCGCGGAGCAACTAAGCCCGTTTGCCACAACTACTGAGCCTGCACTCTAGAGCCTGCGAGCCACAACTACTGAAGCCCGCACACCTAGAGAAACCGTGCTCTGCAGCAAGAGAAAGCACCACAGTGAGCAGCCCGCGCACTGCAACGAAGAGTAGCCAGCGCTCCGCTCAACTAGAGAAAGCCTGCACACACAGCAACAAAGACCCAACGCAGCCAAAAATAAAAATAAATAAAATAAGATAAATTTTTTAAACAAAGAGGCTCTGAGAGGTTAAAGAGCTTCCCCAAGTTTCACAGAGCTAGTGAATAATAGAGCAGAGAACTAAGATTAAAATCTGTGTCCATGTTCCTTTCACTAAAATGCATTTCTTCCCCAAACTAAGAACTTTTGCTTCCTTCAAAATTCTTTGTCCTATCTTTCCTAGATTATTTAATAATACCACTATTTCTTCTATTTCACAAGCTGAAAAATTAGTCATTTACCACTCTTCCTCTTCCATTGTATCTACCCCTTCTTCTCTTTCTCATTCATTGGTCACCAGTTCTTGTCAAGTCCGCCATCCCCAATGAGTTCTCGGACCCCACTGATCTTGTCTGTTTCCCTGGTGAACACTGCATTTAAGACTCTCACATTGCCTATTAACTACTAACTGGTAGTCCTGTCATGGAGTTTTTCTGGAAGGGGTCTATTCTCCTTTCTGTTACCAAGGTGATCTCTAGTACATGGTCTCCATTTCCTCTTCAGGTTAAGTGATACACCAGGCCTGTACCAAGGTGTCCCCAGCCTCATTCCCATCCTCACCTCCTATTCCATAGGGCTTCTCACCGCCCTTCACACTCACGGTGCTCATGATATTGCCCCTACTAAAATACTCTCCTCCTTATTCCTCTAGAATCTTTCATAAACATCCTCTCCCCTCTGCAGCCCTTCCTGGCCGGTTCATCTCTCCCTAAACAGAATACAGTGCTTCATAACGCGTAAGTCTCTGAATGTGTGAGTGTTTTTGTGTACTTCTTTCATAGCACTTAACCAATCGCCCTATAATTCTTTGTCTACAAGCTTATTTTTCCTCAAGACTATGTTATAGATACTGAGCACATTGTTTGGTGTTTTGTAGGTGCTCTTGTAGGTGCTCAAATTCATTAGAGCTTTAGAGTGAAGTTTTGGTTGCTGTTAAAACAGCAAAAACATCTGCGTAACAAATTGGCAAAGGATCTATAAAGAGAACACTTACAACTGGAAACAACAAAAATTTATGGTCATTAAAGTGTTATTTAAATAACAGGGGCTAAATGATTGTGCATAAATGCTTTCAAATATATTTCCTCAAATAACTGTCCAAGAATAACCCTAGTCTATGAAGGCATAAAGAATACAGAGTTCTGATACTTTATTTGCATAGGGCACTAGGTGTTTCAGGAAGTTCTGACCAGTAATTATAACAACTAACAACTTTAAAGTTTAAATCAAATTTTTTTCTAGAATTACCCCTTGTATGGAGTGTGTTAATGAATCTAACTTATAAACTCTTGTAATAAATCAAATCATATAGTAGCTGACAGTAGCAATTCTGTTTTATAGAAAGCATTAACTTCCCTCCTAAGAGAGTAAATACATATTAGATAAAGTCTATAAAACACTCCACAAATGTTAGACAAATAAGGAAATTAGAATGTCTTTGTATAAAAAGAATGGATATAATTCAAAGGCAAAAGAAAAATTACTCCTTAAAATGTTTGTAAGTTGTTGTTTAAAATCAAAAGTAATAAGGCATGAATGCATACAGCTTTTTCTCTAAAAAAAAAAAAACTGGCACAGAATTTCTTGGTCTTAAGCATTTCAAAGACACTGCTTAATAGGAACACTTAAACACTCTTATTCAAACAGTAATTGTTTTCCAAACATTAGTTTAAGAAAGAATGCCTCTCTAGATCTTTTTTTAAGTGTTGGTTATCAGCTCTCCTTTTTCCCTTCCTGCAGGTCCCCTGGCCAAATTACATCCATGTCAGGGCACAGGAGAAAATTCTCTCCTCCTAGTAGCTTCCCCTGGCCCGCCCCCACCTGCACACGTAGAAGCAGAGTTCATTGCTCCCCAGGCTGCAGTTCCATGGTATTTTATAGACACCATTATTATAGTCATTGTTGCGTTTAATTATCGCCATTTATACGTGTAACTCTTTCTCCTGCTAGACTGGCAGCTCATGCAGACAAGGACCACTCCTACCGTTAGGCAACAGAAACATAACAAAGAATAAACCTTCCAAGTTATCATGGTCAAACAGCAGCAAATTGGCAGAACACAGATGGGTTCCAGTACTATTCCTTTACTCAGGGAAACATTATGGCAGTGACTCTATCGTGTAGCTTACAACTGTAAAAATTCAGCCATTAAAAGAAAAGAGGTGGGCTTCCCTGGTGGCGCAGTGGTTGAGAGTCCGCCTGCCGATGCAGGGGACACGGGTTCGTGCCCCGGTCTGGGAAGATCCCACATGCCGCGGAGCGGCTGGGCCTGTGAGCCATGGCCGCTGAGCCTGCGCGTCCGGAGCCTGTGCTCAGCAACGGGAGAGGCCACAACAGTGAGAGGCGTGCGTACCGCTAAAAAAAAAAAAAAAAAAAAAAAAAAAAAAAAGAAGAGAGGCAATAAGTTAAGTATTTGTTGGAAATCACTGAAACCCTAACACTAAACTTTAGTGACCCCAAATATAGGCCAGAGGAGACAGAGACATGTTAGAAGAAGTGGGAGGGCACATTTTTCAATGTGAGAATGCCTGACAAGGTGTAGCGTGTCATTCTGAGGACAAAGTACATGTAACCTCCTCAGTTAAGGGGAGCAAGGTTGGTTAAGAAAGTGCTAAGAAACTGCTGAACTGCTTTGGGCTCAACAAGGCAAACAATGCATTTGACGAAGTTGATGTCTCTTCCCAGGCAAAACGGAACCAGAATGCCTCAAAGAACCAGCAAGCTTACCAACTCCCTAGGATAATGGTCATTTTTGGGGTACTGGGACCTTTTGAAAATCTGATGGAAAAAAAAATAAAACGTATATATGATCTGTTTCCCCGAAAAAGACACATATGCAATTTTTTTTATTTCTTGAGATTCCAGAAGCCCATCCATCCATGTGAGGATAAGGACCCCTGAGGAAGTCAGAAGCAGCTCCAGCAGAAGCATCCAGACTGGTGGGCTTTGGAAATAACAACAGCCAAAGACGACTTTCAGAGTTTGGGTGTAATCTTCCAGAAGCCGAGGGAGTCCTCTAGCAGCCGAGCAGAGCAGTTGGGAGCTAAGCCAGTGGCTGCCAGATGCTAAAAGCATTTGGGACTCCAAGCCAGAGGTAGATAGAGCTACATGAAATGAGCCCGAGGTAGGAGGTTCAGAACACCACTTCCCTGATCATCTGTTTAAACAAGGTTGCCTTGGACAGTTTCTAGGCCCATGAATGGGATTGGCTCTCCCTGATTCCCCTCTTGGAGCTCTCTCTTTGAAGAGACTTTGCAGGAAGGGAGTACAGATCTTTGAAACTGGTGTTTCTATTCTAGAGAAACAATAGGATATATATATATAAAGAGATTTATTATGGAGAAATAGCTATTGTAATTATGGAGGCTGAGAAGCCTGCTGTAAACTGGAGACTCAGGAGAGCCAGGGGGATAGTTTGGGTCTGAGTCTGAAGGCCTGTGAACCAGGACAGCTGATGGTGTAAGTTTCAGACTGAGTTTGACTCCAAGTGCAAGAAAAGACTGATGTCCCAGCTCAAAGACAGTCGGGCAGAGAGAGAAAATTCTTCCTTACTCAACCATTTTATTCTATTCAGGCCTTCAACGGATTTGATGAGGCCCACCCACATTTAGGAGAGCAATCTGTTTTACTCAGTCTGCCAATTTAAATGTTAATCTCATGTAGAAACACCCTCACAGACACACCTAGAATAATGTTTAACCAGATATCTGGGTACCCCATAGCCCAGTCAAGTTGACATATAAATTAACCAACACCATGACCTCTAGTGGAAGAACAACCAAGGAAACCTTTAAGGGAAACCAACCATAGTCCAGAGGACATTAAAAAGACTTCAAATACTATTGCTGACTATTATAAACACAATTAACAAAGCAGTCAAGAGGACATATTGATATTATACCATTCCTCTCTACCATAAACAAAATAACAACCCAAAAGTATGAGTTCTTAGATCTTATCCCAAAATATAAGCAAAAATATTTTCTTTTCATATTTCCTTTAAGATAATGTATGCATTGAATGTCTATCAAGAATACATTGTGATGTCTGCCTTGTTGATCATGCTTTTTACAAAGGGTTGTTTTCTTTTTATTTGTTGTAAATTTACTTCTGGGGCCATTATGATAGTTTAGAGGGTTACACAATATTTATCTTGGCAGAAGTGGCCTAAATTTTTCAAAAATGTTGTATGTAATACTCTAACCCACCACATCATAAGTACAGAAAACTAGAAGGTTTTGAAAGAACAAATTTTTTTAAACTATTGCTTGGACTTTAAAATGAGATCAAGGGTGATTCTAAAGAAGTATCAAATGTTTGGTCATTTAAGAATGTACCTATCAGTGATTTTATAGTATTTGATAGTCTTCTTGGTTATCTGTGAGTTCCAGGCACCAGAATTTGTTCAACTGGTAGCCATCCATGCTAGTTAAGAGGAGTAATTTTAACAACAAATAATCTCAGATCATGAACAACCTAAAGCACACTGTATTTGATTTTAGATGTTCTGTGAGATATTGTCTTTTTCACAAAAAGATTCCCTATGTTTTGTTGACTTCACCATAGCCTTCTTCGTGTTTACATATCAACGGCACAATGGGAGGAAATTCAGACCCTAAAACTCTACTTAATATTTTGATATTAAATTAAAAAGGAGTCTTAGATAACCCATGCAGTAAATAAATCTTGTGCAGTTGATTTAAAACTAAATATACACAGTAAATACAGCTTAAGAATGTTGATGGTGACTTTACTAAACTAAAACCCATGGGAACAGAGGGCAGCAGAAACATTCTCATCTCCTTGACTGTAAGTTTCCTCACTAACACATCCCCAGTATACCTCTAATGCACTTTGGTTCACTGCCATGCAAGGCTTTAATGGCAGAAGAGGAGAGGACAGAATTTTTTTAATATTGATTTAAGGGAAATTCTCAGAGGCCCTTCTCCATTAGACTCTTAAGACTGGTTAAGGAAAAAAAAGAAATTGGATTTTCCTATCTAATAATCACATTTATTTTTATGAACTTTCATAATATATATCTTTATAGATATTTAATTATTTAATGGGAACACCGACTGCTTTGAAGGCTGTTAGATTACAGAAAAGTTCAGGTGTGGGGAAAGCATGAATGTACACCATCAGTTAGGGGAAACTCTGAAATGGTCTCTAGCACATGGTTCTTTCTTAAGTGTACTCCTGCTTTCTTTCCCAACCTCTTGATTTCTCTGTTAACACTTCCTAACCAGTTCTTCCCCACATCTTTTCCTTCTCAGCAGGACTCCCTTTGATTTTTTAGCTATAATGTTTTCTTTCCCAGGTGACACCCAAGCTGTCTCTTTTTGTCAGGACATCCTGTGAGGAAATCCCTCATCTCCCAAGCTTTCTTCCTCGATACCTTCCTCCTCCTAAGATTCCCTTTCTAACGTCGATAGTTTTTGAGGTTGGGCTCCTTCATGATCTCAATTATAGTCCCTCAGGCCAACTCCTCAAGAGTCACTTTCCAGATGATAGTCTCTTAACCACGGACGGGGTAAAATGAAGAAAGGGAGGCTAGAAAATTAAGGGAACACAAAAGCAAAAAGACAAATTAATAGCAAGTTTATTCAATACCGGCTGAGCATCTCAGGGCAGGGGACCTGGTAATAGGTCACAACATCCAGAAATCACTTTGACAGCCCAACATCAGTCATGACTAAGAGCCAGGCCCTGTCTGTGCCTGGCGCCAGGTCTGTGGCACCAATCTCCCTTTAAGGCCCCTGACTCCTGATATAATCACTGATGTAGGGCATGCAGTGTCAACCACAGTTAATACCCACGTTCACCTTCTAATCCCAGGCATTGGACTATTGACTAGCAGTAAAGATTCTTTTCCCCCAAAGATTAAAACGAACTATACTTAAGGAATATTATCTATAAAACCCTCACTGTTTGGGCTAGAATGAACCAATATGAATTGGGTAATTTTTAACTTGATGACAACAATTTGAGACAAATTAATTTTGTCGTCCCAGAAGTGTCTCTATTTATCTTTAAACTGAAAAGCTCAAGGAGGAGAAAAAAAATTGAGAGCTATAGAAGGACTATAGATCATGAACTTTTTATTTGTGAATCACTGTTACTGAGTGTGGCTTTGTATTGCTTAACCTGAAGAGAATTTTGGAGAATAAAGCAGTGACTAAGAAAAAACAGCTTGCAAAGCAGGCACTGTATCAATGGAGGAATTCCAGGGTGACAGTGAAAAACAACACTGTGACTGATTACAAAGTCAGATTGTTTCCATCAAAATTCTCTTCTATGAGATCTGTCAATCAAGTAAACTCCATTCATCTTTTCAAAGTTAGATGACCTCTAAGAGTTCAGACTCTCCAACATTATCCATCTTTTTCATTGCAATCAAGCAGTGGTCTTGTATATCTGGATAAGATTTAACCCCCATACCATCACATAGGGTTTAATAGTCTATGAAATCACTTTTAACGGGATATTGCTAAACTTAAGGACATTTAAAAAATGTTAGCCTAACAACCTCTTAGAATTGCTTACTTACTCAATGAACACTGTCCTTTTCACTACTTAGCACAGAATTTTTTTTTCCTTTGTGCGAACCTCTCCCATCAGAGTCCATGCTCTGGACTTTGCTTTTTTTATAAGCAATAGTCCTGTAAAGGTGATTTTTTTCAACAAAAGAAGAGTCTCCTCTCAACATTATATCCTGCTCCCCCCACCATTATAGAATTCATAAATAGTTGCACTTTTAAAATATTGGCCCGTTGCATGTATTAAATCACAGTAGTCTATGAAAAAGTGTTCTTAGGGCTCAAATGTGTTAGACATGTCACTTTTCAAAGGAAGAAGGAAGAGAGGCAGAGAAGGAAGGAGAGAGGGAGAGAGAAAGGAAGGGTGATAGTTCTAGGGCTGGAAAAGAAAAGGAAACAGCAAAGAAGGGCCACAATTTCTTGCAAAATACAACTGGGACTTCAATATCCCACATACCATCAGGAAATTTCAGGGTACTGTTTGTATGTGTGTGCATGTGAATGTGGTTATTTTCCTTGTGGTTATGATATACCAGCCTATACCGAATTCAGTAGAGTACCACACAACAATGAAACCACATTTTTATGTCCTTAACAATTGTAATTTTAAACAAATGTAAGAAATTCTCATGAATTCTGTACAGTGAAATTCCAAAGAAGGAAGAAATCCTCCTTCTTCCTTTTTTCTTTTTTAGGTTAGAAGCCAAGCAAAGGTCAGCAGAAGAGATACTCTCTATCCTAATACTCTCCAACCGCTTGCTCCCACTTTCTTATATTAGGGTATAACTCCAAGGCCATTTCACCAAGTTAACCCTCTATCACTCTGTGGCCAGCAAACAGGGAATCTGGTCCAAAGTGCCAGAACAGGAGCAAAGCAGCTTGCAGGAGACCTAATTATCCAGTCACTAAACATAGAAAGGAGGTGAGAGTAAAGAAAGCATCACACCCACACTAAAGGCTACTTAGCATTTCAGTGACCTCCATGTTAAGGAATTAAACTTCTTTATGTTCACAACACTCTCTCTATTCCCCATGCCTCCTCCACCAACCTCATCTCCTGCCCCAGCCAGTTCCAGACACTTCACACCTAAATACTTACAAATAAGGAAGAGATAGGAGAAATTTTAACGACCGCTCTATTACCACATTGTCAAGGACATGCCCCATAACGGACACCCATGACCATTAGCAGCAGGAATTACTGTCAGAGAAAAGCACCCAAGGGCTTGATAACCTCAGGTTTCAAAAGTTTGAAACAATAAACATGATTTCATTAAAGCCTGCTTCCTACTTTAGTAGGAGCAGGCACGAACACAAACATGATAACGAGAAGATTTCTTCGGAGGAACGTTTCTTCTTCA
Organism: Orcinus orca; assembly: GCF_937001465.1. Lineage (NCBI taxonomy): Eukaryota > Metazoa > Chordata > Mammalia > Artiodactyla > Delphinidae > Orcinus > Orcinus orca. The sequence goes on along the minus strand of NC_064569.1, from coordinate 71,680,944 downwards.
CAGTGCTGTGTCATGCTTACAATCATACAAAGCATAGAATCCTGGAACTGGAAGGGGTTGCTCAATGTTCAGGTGAGAAAGTGAGACTCAGAGAGGGGAGCCATGTGTGCGAAGCCCACACCAATGGTAAGTGTTAGAACTAAAACTCAGGCCCTCAGATTCCCAGTTACTACTCTTCTATATGTACCAGTGATCCTCAAATGTTTGTATATACCTTGGAATCACCAGCAGTGATCTTGAAAAATGCAAGTTCCTAGGTCTCATCCTCAGAGCATCCAGGCTGGTAGATCACGTGGGACCTAGGAATCTGTATTTCTACTGAGTGGCCCTTTGTGATTCGGATGCAAGTGGACCATACTCTGGAACAGTGTACAATACCACCTGGCTGCTGAAAAGAGCACCAAAGTTTGCTTGTGATATTTATACACATTTTTCTGCTTTTCTTGGTTCGCCTCTCTCTCACATTTCTTCCTTTGCCAATGGGCTCATGACTCATTTGTCAACAAGAAGAACTCATATTAAAACCCTCAGTGCTTTAAAACTCCATGTAGTATTTTGTGCTGGGGTAGTTGTGGAAAGGACAGTCTCCCACATAAGGAGATACTACCACTTTTAAAAAACTGCACAAGTAATGCATGTGTATATGCTCATTGAAAATTTTAAACAGTGCAGAAGACTATAAACTAAAAAGTGAGGTTCTACCTTTATCCCTCCCCTAATCTCACTCCTCTCCCCAAAGTTACTTACTGCTGCTGGGTGTGTACCCTTCAGATTTTCCTATACATTTAGATACATAGATACATAAGTACGTGTGTGATTTTTGCCCTTATTTGCAAAGTTCTGCTTAGAGAATGATCTCAGCAATTTTTTTTTTATTATTATATAGGTGACAGAGGATACTGTCACCAGCACAGAACTTAAATCAAGGACATCTCAGGATATGTGACTGCCCTTGACCTTTCTAAAAATGAACACTTTCTGGACCTCACTCACCTCCTCAAATACATTTTGGTCAGTAAGTAGTGTTCCTCAGTTACATAAAAAAAACATCTGCGAAGATGCTAAAGGAAAAGGAAAGGGCGGGCAGTCACATCATGTAAACGGGTGAATACTATCACAGAGTTCTCATGGGAACACAAGGTGCTCAATTAATTCAACTTGTTGTAAGCCCTGCATGAGTGAGGATCTGTTTCTGTGAGAAGGGTTGCATGGGGTAGGGCCAAGGGCATAAAGGGGGTGCTGCCATGCATTCATACAAAATGTACAGCATTTGTCCTGCTTTCCTACCTTCTAAACCCCACAATCCAGCTGTCACCTTCAGCACCCAACTGAAATGGCTCTTGTTAAGGTCATCCAAGACCCCTAACTACTGAACCTCATTCTTACCTTCTGCGGCATTTTTTATGTAACCATTTCTTCCTTCTGCAAAGATTCCTCCTCCCTTATATCTCCTTTGGTTCTGGTGAAACTGAGTATTCACTGTCCATCTTTACCAGTTTCTCTTAAATATTCACATACCTCAGCATCCCATCCTAGGATTGCTTTTATCCTGGCTTTGTATCCTCTGTCTGATGGAGCTCATAGCCTCAGCAATGATACCCAGATCGTCATCTACAGGCCCATTTTACACTGAGCTCAGGGCTCACCTTCTTAAGAGCATCTGCAACTCAAATGTGGCATGTCTAACAGCAAATTGGTGTCTCCCTCCCCATCTTTCCACCAACCTATTCCCTCTACCCCATGTATTACTCATATAAGTTAAGGATAAAATAATATATCAATTCCCGAATCAGAAACTCCATAAACATTCCTCATTCCTCCCTTTACTTTATTCTTCTCATCAAATCCTATGGATTCCACCTCCAAAATATCTATGTACTCTGTCATCACCACTCTGCTCCCATTGCTATTACCTTAGTCTTCCTTATCATCTCCACTTGGACCAGAGTCATGGCTCCCTAGCAGGCATTCCTATATGAAATTTCTTTCCTTCTCCAATTCCAAATATTTTGCACTAAAAAATGTTCATGTTTCTGCAACATATAACATGTATGTCACTCCCCACTTAATAACCTTAAGTGGTGTCCCACAACCTACAGGATATAAACTTAAAATTCTTAACATACTTTCTAATCCTGCCCCAACCTACATTCCCAGTCTTATCCCTGGTCACAAATAACTCAGCAATTCCCCCCAAATGACATAAGCTTCCTCATCTATGTTTTGGGCATTCAGTTCTCTCAACCCAGAGGGAAGTCTACCAACAACTCCTCAGTGTGTAAAATAAATGCTTTCTCCTCTGTAAATCTACACCCAGCAACACCTGTCCATAACCTCCTTCAAGGCACTCACATCTTTCTCTGCGCTCCCACTCTGCACCTACCTCTAACAGGACACTTTCTCTAGCATTCATTCACATATTCTTTCAGCCAGCATGTAAGTAAGCATTCATAACAGTGTATAGTAATATCATTTCTAAACCCTACTGACCCTAATAAACCTGCTAACCTGGAACTCTGCACCAACTTCCAACATATAGAAAAGTGCCTTATATACAAAAAGTTCTCAACAAACATTTGTCGTTAAATGAATGGATAAATGAATGGAACATAAATAATAGCCATGCATGGAAATGACCTTCATCTTATTTCTCATGAAGCCAGCTGCTAGAAAGCCACAGATCTGAACCCTATTACCAGGTCTGAACCCTGTCCTCCAGAATTTGTTCATTTGATCTTTTACGTATTCAGGTATTCAGTAACTGTTTAGTACCTATGGTGTATCATGTCTCAAGGTGTCAGGGAGACAGCAATGAACGAGACAGACAAAAGTCCTGATCTCCTGCAATTTACATTCTAGTGGAAAAAATACAAACTATAGACAAATATAGAAGTAGAATATTTTGCATTCTAGTCAGTGATGAATATTAGGGAGGAAAATAAAGCTGAAAAGGAGATAGAGTGCTGCGAGTATGATTAAAGTTTTGAGGGGGTTAATTCTAAATAGGGAGGTCAAGAAATGGCTTAGGGAAGCATGATTCTGATTTGTACTCCAGGGATGGCTTCTCACAAAAGCCAAGAAAATAGGATACCAAACCTACTTTCCCAGTTCCTTCTCAGGAAAAAAAAAGGGGGGTGGGAGGGACAAAGAGGCCCCAACACACAACCATGTGATGTGGGTTTATAAGGAGCAGGACAGAAATGTTATCAGCCTGGGCCTAGAGTTGTAAGTTCATACTTGGGAGAGCCTCTGGACTTTGTAAGAGAGAAAAAGCTTGAAGCACTAGGGCCTTGCAGGGAGCTTTGGAGAAGAGGCTCAGGTACTTTATCAGAGACAGGCTTGGACCTGAACTCTACAGTCAGGTCGAGGCAGGCTTGGTAGCATGGAAAAGCAAGAGTAGTCCAGGGTTAAGAGTCATGGAATGAGAAATGAAATGGGCAGTAGGCTTGAGCAGGGTGCCTTTTAAATTTATGTTTATCTTTTTTTCCCCTTCACAGGAGACATAGAACCCAATCACAAACTATTTCCAATTCCATGGCTTCCAATGATTTTACATAATTAAATTTGTATATACCATCTTGAAGCACTAGGGCCTTGCAGGGAGCTTTGGAGAAGAGGCTCAGGTACTTCATCAGAGACAGGCTTGGACCTGAACTCTACAGTCAGGTCGAGGCAGGCTTGGTAGCATGGAAAAGCAGAAGTAGTCCAGGGTTAAGAGTCATGGAATGAGAAATGAAATGGGCAGTAGGCTTGATTAGGGTGCTTTTTAAATTTATGTTTATTTATCTTTTTTTCCCCTTCACAGGAGACATAGAATCCAATCACAAACTATTTCCAATTCTATGACCTCCAATGATTTTACATAATTAAATTTATATACACCATATTTTTAAATGGTGTCAACAATTTTCATGATATAAGGCTGATGTGTATCTTCAGAAAACACTATTTACAGAATTATTTTCATAATATTTCATTACAACTAACAAACATCATTTGGAAAAAAAGGAATATTCTAATGAAGAAATATTAGAGTTTCATTCTCTAATCAAATATGGATCCTTTAAATGTCATATTTAATTGTTTTACTGATATTTTAGAAGGCTTCTCTGGGCTTCTCTTACCTTATAACTAAAGGGCAGAAATTATCAATGAATGTACTGTGACTAAAACTGTACCCAAAAGTCAGATTCATTAAAAAAAAATTGACATGTTAAGGACAGCTATTTTTAAAGGATTTAGTAAGTTATGAAAACTACAGTCATCATATCGCTTGGAATTTCTTTTACCATTATTTAGGTTGTAAATTTCTTCTGGAAATAAAAATTTTCTTCTGGAAATAAAATGATATAAATTCACAGATTTAAACACTGAAAACTCTCATCCTAGCATGTGAGCTAAAGAATATTCTTTTTTTTTTATAAATTCATTTATTCATTTTTGGCTGCTCTGGGTTTTCATTGCTGCGCACGGGCTTCCTCCAGTCGCGGCGAGCAGGGGCCACTCCCCGCTGCAGTGCGCAGGCCTCTCATTGCGGTGGCCTCTCCCGTTCTGGAGCATGGGCTCCAGGCGCATGGGCCCAGTAGGTGCAGCACTCAGGCCCAGCAGCTGCGGCACACGGGCCCAGTCGCTCCGCGGCACGTGAGATCCTCCCAGACCAGGGCCTGAACCAGCGTCCCCCGCACCGGGAGGCAGACCCCCAACCACTGCACCACCAGGGAAGCCCCCCTAAAGAATATTCTTGAAATACCAAATTTGAGAATGGCATCACTTGGAAGATAGATTGCTTCAAGCAAGGCGGAACATTTATAAAGGAAAGAGAGAGAAGCTGGAAGATTTTTGTACAAATTATCCCATTTATTTAATTCCTGAAGCTGATTAGAAACCAGCAACTCACTACCAGACAGAGAAATCCTTTCCTTCAATGACTGTCTTACCTGTTTCATACCTCTCATGCTGCAGGCTTGAGAATGAAGCATCTAATCAAAGACAGGAGCCAAGGCATTACTAACGTAATAGGCAAGAACCTTTGTATTCTTTCACAAGTTAATCACTAAAGGGATTACACATAAATTATACATAATGGTGCATCTCTGGGAAACCTGCCTCCCAGGTAATGAGCATTAAGCTAAAATACTTTTGTTTAGCTCACGGGAAACATCCTGACCAGGCCCAACTGTGAATGACTACAGGAAGGAAGAAATTAGCACATCCCCTCCAGAGACTGACCAGAACCAGAAAACGTGTGACTTTACTCCCTCCCCTTTTAGTATAAAAGAAGCCTAAATTCTACCGCAGGCAAGACGGTTCTTTGGGACACTAGTCCACCATCTTCTCCATCTGCTGGCTTTCTAAATAAAGTTGCTATTCTTTGCCCCAACAACTCGTCTCTAGATTTACTGGCCTATCGTGAGGCGAGAAGTACAAGCTTGGACTTTGGACTCGGTAACACTAATAACCCAGAAACCCAGCATATCTACCCGGGAGAAAGAAGGCAGGGACTGCCATATGGTGCCTTGTAGGCTTTTGCTCCCTACTCTGGCAGATACTCCAACTTGCTTCCATCTGCCTCTAACCTACGCCCACAGAAAATTTAAAAAAAAAATGAATCTAAGCAGACCATGGCTCAGACGATTTTCAATGACATAGCTAGCTTTTTCTTGCTGATGATACTGGTACATATCACTCAGATGATCTGCCTGGATTCAGGCAACTTCTCACCCAATCTCTTTGCCTAGTCACTGACCCTCGGTCCATTATACCTGCCTGAGTTATAAACCTCTGTGGCAGTACTGGTAGTGTGCTGGAGCTGGCCCAAACTAGCTCATAAGAATGAATTGTTAACATTTCAAAAATTTTTGCAAGCCCATTTATCTCACTTTGGTAGATTGAAAGTGATCATGGTAGGAGTATTCATACCAGGGAAATTGGCACAAGCTACAGATTCTCTTCTCCTCCCCCACTCCCGCAACCCCCATGACTGCTACCAACCCACTGCCTGTTTAACTTGCAGAACTTGCATGCAGATCCCTGCTTTATCTAATTTCCACAGACGTATCATCATGCCCACCTGATCCTTTCTGTCTGTGGGTTCTTAGTCCCACCCCTTCTAACTTACCCTATCCTGCTGCTGCCCATGTCTTAGAATGGGAATATACTCTGCCAAAAGCTACCTCAGCAGGGGAGATAGATATCCCTCTCGTCCAGAGTATGATCTGGCTTCAGAGTATAAGTGAACCTGAGTCTACAGGTGGATTGTACAGGCATTAGGTCTTCAACCACCCATCTTATATCTAATAACTAACTGCCTTTCTGTGGCATCCCAATGTGTGCAGCCCAATTTTAGAGTGCTAAAATATGGCCCCAAGAAAGTCTTAGAAGTGAAGATGCATACTAATTAAATATAAAATCTTCAAGTAGTATTAAAAAAAACAAAGCATATTTTGGCAACATAGGTGACCATTTCAGAAAGGAAAAACTACTTGGAGCAGAAAACATATATAGTTTTTCTCTTTCCTTCAATTTCTCCTAAATCCTGCTGCCGTATTATTTTCCTAAAATACAGATCTTATTGTGACGTAAAATTTTTTGATGGAAGTGTATATGGTTGATAAGCCTCTTGCAATTAATACTAATTTTTATATCTCAATGAGAAAGAATAATTAGGACTATGTAACAATAGACAAAATAATGGAAAACTCATTTGGAATTCAAAAGTACAAAATCTGGGGATTATACACTCCCAATTATTAACATCCTGCTCCCATTATTTATGATGATTACGAATTAAATGTAACTCTACTTAGTTTATCTTCCTATATTAAAGAATTGGACAACTAGAAATTACTCCAAAACTTGCTTAACCATAAGAGTCATGTCAGGGTCTTGTTAAAAAAAGGATCCTGAGCAGACCTACTGAATCTCCACAAGGAGAGACTTGGAACATTATTATAACAAAAGCTTTAGGTAATTTCGTGGTCATAAAATCTGGAAAACACTGGTGTGGTATAATGTCCTATTTTTTAATAAATGAGGTAGCTGGTCTGGAGAAGTAAAATACTGATGGTTAATAACAGCCAACCTGAGACTATTAATTAACTTTTCACTATGTCATAGTTTAAGGCAGTAGACAGAATAATTCAAGATTTATAAGACATTATCTCCACAATAAAAACAGAGAACTATCCTTTATGGAATGGCAAACAAATGTATTACATGACAGCATCAATATTGATTATATGAATCATTTTCAAGAAATTAAGTACTTTTTGAACTATATGAATCATTAAAAAATCAAACATGTATTTTAAAAACATGCCTAAAAGTAGTTAACTAAGCTAATAAAAAAAACTGCCATGTTACTTTTTATGACCTGCTTTCAGAAGTCCCATAGTATCTTTTCTGCTGCATTCTATTTATTGAGACAGTCATAAAGACCCACCAAGTTTTAAAGAGGAGGGTTGCAGTGGGGAGAGACATAGACTCCACCTCTGGACTGGGAAATTGCCACTGTCTATGGGATTGGAAATGTTCTTGCAGCCATTTTTGGAAAATACAATCCACAACCATGGGGTTCTTATTGAACATACTTGGGATGACTTAACTCATAGTACAACCCCACATAATTTATTTTAGTCTATACAAATGTATCCAAAAACCAGGTTGAACATAGAATGAAACTATAGGTTAATCTAAAAGAGAAACTCTTCAAATGCAGTTGTAAACAGAATGCTTTTAGCATGGTGAAAATATATGATTGTGGTTATTCATTTAGTCATATGTAATGGGTCAATAAATAGGTATATACTTTTGGTTGTAAATGTATGCGTTAAAAGGTAGATGGGGCTTCCCTGGTGGCGCAGTGGTTGAGAGTCTGCCTGCCAATGCAGGGGACAGGAGTTCGAGCCCTGGTCTGGGAGGATCCCACATGCCGCGGAGCAACTGGGCCCGTGAGCCACAACTACTGAGCTTGCGCGTCTGGAGCCTGTGCTCCGCAACGGGAGAGACCACAACAGTGAGAGGCCCGCGCACCGTGATGAAGAGTGGCCCCCGCTCGCTGCAACTGGAGAAAGCCCTCGCACAGAAACGAAGACCCAACACAGCCATAAATAAATAAATAAATTTATAAAAACAAAAACATCATCTCAGTTCAGTTGCTGCCCAGCTGCCCTTTCTAAAAAAAAAAAAAAGTAGATGTAAACACAGCTGTCTCTCTATTTCTCTACTACCTAAACACATTCATATATATGTGGGGACACATCATATATATGTAAGTGTATGTATATATAATATATATATATATAAACACACACACACATATATATAGTGTCCTACTAAAGCTAATTCAGCAATGTCATTTCTTTTTTTAAGAAATTTTATTTCCACTAATCTATTTCCATTTTCTGTTTAAGAGTCTGTGGAAGAACAAGCTGAGACCACTCAGTGGTCAGTCCTACCTGTTCAGCGGCCTGAGCAGTGGAAGCTGCAGTCCAGTCCCCAGTGGTGGGCGGAGCGCTGCAGTCTTCAGTAGGGAACCGCTGATTAGGCGCAAAAGGCGCCTGCAGACCCATCTGCAACCTCAGGTCGAGCAGCAGCAAATTCGGGAGCTGGAGCAGTCCATTCGCCCTGAACTTCCTCCTGGGTCACAGCCTTTCCAGCAGCGGCCTTCTTAGCATCTCCGCAGAGTAGAGATCAGGCTGCCCTCCCCCGGGTGCTCACGGGAGCTGGTGCCACGCATGCGCAGAACTTCCTGCAGCCCCGCCCCGCATCCACCACCGCAGACCCACCTCGGGAGCTCCCTTGTTGTCGCTGGGGATGGCGATGTCCACAAAGCGCAGAGGAGAGACTGTGACACAGTAATGGAAAGCGGGTTAACATAAAACGCCTCCGAGATCAACCTGGATCAGTAATCACTGAAAGTCGTGGCTCTGGGAAGGCGGCCTGGATCTGGTTAGGGAAGTTTCCAGAAGAGAAGTGTCTGGCAATACGAGTGGCTCCTGGCAGCAGCAAACTTCAGCACAGCTCGCTGGCCAATATTCCTAGAGGATATGACACTGACATCAGCCCCGTTTCCAATGGCAACAACGGCGCGAGCCGCCAGGAGAGGCTTCTCCCAGGTTCTCTTTAGGCGTATGAGGTAACGTCATCACTTTTCCTTTTGTAGATGTACTGTTCCAATTGGTAGTCAAGGTTGGTGTCACCTAAGTGGGTTCCTGATCCAAGGAACTGGAGGAAATTCTCCTCCTTCATTTGCAGGCCATCAAGGGCTCCGGACTTTGTGAACGTTTCCCTTTAACCTCTGAGGGGAACCCAGAACAATGCCTTATGGACCCCTCTCTGGGTAATGCAGGAAAGCAGGAATGTCATTTTTAATAAATAAATAAAAGCATTATATTAGCAAATTAAATTGTGGTCAGTTTATATGCAGTGAAAAATTTGAAGAAAATGCATGACATTCTAGATCTGGAAGAAGTCTCAGCTCTTTGCTAACCCTAACAGCTAAAGGTCACAGTTATGAACTGAATTGTGTCCCCTCAAAATTTATATGTTGAAACCCTAACCTCCAATACCTAGAATGTGACTTTATTTGGAAAGAGGGCCTGTAAAGAGGTGATTAAGTTAAAATGAGGCCAATAGGGTGGACCCTAATCTAATCTGACTGCTGTCCTTATAACAAAAAGAGATTTGAACACACAGAGATACCCAGGGCACAAATGCACAGAGGGACAACCATGTGAGGACACAGCAAGAGGGTAACAATCTGCAAGTTAAAGAGAGAGGCTTCAGAAGAAACCAACGCCACTGACACTGTGATCTTGGACTTTCAGCCTAGAACTGTGACACAATACATTTCTGTTGTGTAAGCTACCCAGTCTGTGGTAGTTCATTATAGCAGCCTAGTAAACTAACATAGTCACTCAATCTACTATTTGAATGTATAAACAGAATTAGATATCTTTCAATATTTTTCTAAATATTCTATGAAGAATTTTCTACCCAAAAACTTTAAATACATTTTGGGAAGTCTATCCTTTGTAAAGCCTCACATTTCCCTAAATTTCCCTCCTACACTTGTGCCCCTGAGCACTCACGTTTAAGGTCCTCTGGCCTTGTGTGTTTGGGATCCTTTTATAAAAGACAGTTCTGAGTATATTCAAAGCATGTTATTACCACAATTCCCCAGGAAAAACACAAGTATTGTTTAAGATTAGAAGTTCTATTATGAAATCAACCTATGTTTAAATAACCTTTTGGTTTTAATTGATGTTTTTAAAAACATGAACAAAATGCAGTGTCAGGGTCAGAGCATTTGAGACTTAATAGCCATGAGAGACTTATGCACTCCTCGGTGTGATTATAAATGCATTGCCCTTTCTACACAAGGATGATGCTATGACCGTACAATCATTATTTAAGCATAAGCTGACAGGAGAAACAACAACAACAAACACCTTTGTCTCATTTAAAAAGGGAAAAATATATTCATAGTTTTTTTAAAAAAATAGAAGTTGCAAGTACTTGTGTTTACTTATGTAAGTTTGTTGTTTTGTGTCTGTATATTTGTGTTAGCATATTAATTCAATAGATTAAACCATTTATGAACTCTGTGTCCTAGGATAAATTCCTAAATCTAAAACAAAACAAAACAAAAACAAAAAAACCACTGTCCCCTCATCTATAAAATGGGGCAAATAAAACTCTATCTCTAAAAGATTGAGGTGGGAGGATTAAATAAGAAAACATATGCAAAACTCTTGGCAAAGTGGCTAATACATAACAAGAATCAATCAAAAGTTGGCAACTGTAAGTTTTTATTACCATAAAGCTCAGATGCTGAATTTCTCAAAGACAGAGACCTCTGTTATCTTAGGGCCAGCATCATGCCCTAGAGAATAGGTTCCCTATGAGTATTGTAGATTGAACTAAATTATTGTCTGTTGGGCTGAACCAAAATATACATTATATTACATTTACACGTCTTATACTTCTGTTACTTTCTAAAAGTATTTTAATATTGCAAAGAAAAAAATTTTATCAAATGTTAAGGCAGTTAACAGGGGAAAATAAACTATTTTAAGAAATCTAAGTTAGTTTGGGCTTGATTCTTATAAACCCAATGCTTTTGAACAATATGTAGTCATTAACCATGTATGATAAGAAGACTTCTGTTTCAAAGAAAATTTAATAATGTTGTTGGTATTCCAATTTGCTTTATTGATCAAAAATTTAATTTTTCCTTTGCTATTTAGAGTTGATTAATTTGATTTCTGCTCTTAAAAACTTTAATCTATTTTTTTTTCTGAAAAAAGGCAAAACATTTTGCTAATTTTCAACTTTCAAGGGTCTGCAGTCAGTTCAAGGCTCAAAGCTGATAGTGGCACAAGTCCACTCAATTTAGCAAAAGTGAGTTCTCTGTTCCTCTCTAAATGTTACAGAGAATTCATTACCTTTTTTGCACTTAGAAAACTGAAACAATAAGCCAAGGATATCAACACATCATGAACTCGTAAGAGGAAAGGCTATCTTGATTGCTGATTTCTTGCTCTTACAATTTACCCTAACAGAGGATTTCTGGAAAGATATACCAGAACCATAGGACAGCGAGACTGTTCGGCGATGGAAGGATCACGGGGACAGAATTCAGGAATCCAGATTCCAGCCCTGATCCTGCTAAATCACACCATTTCTGGTGAATATCACTAAATTTCTCTGGATCTCAGCCTTCTTTTCTGGAAAATAGGGAGTATGATGTGTGTATCCTTCTCCATGAGAATATGATTATGCTTTGAAAAATGGAGAACACGATTTAAATACGGGAAATTTTTGTCTCATATGTTGTCTGCTATGGTATATATTTTTCTCTATGAAAATGAGTATTGAGTAAGCCAATGCCACCAATAGATCTTATGAGAAGTTAACAATATACTCCGAACATTTACTGCATGCCAGTTGTGTACCACTTATTGCCTGGCTACTATGAACTAGGGACTTGAAATGTATTACTGTCTAATCTTTAGAAGGCAACTACTAGGTAGTCATTTTTATTCTGATTTGACAGAGCAAAAACCATCAAGAGCATCAGTCCTGTATGTTTTGTCCACATGTGCAGGAAAAATGTTCTAGATTGGAGCCAGAAAGCATGACTATTCCCATTTTATAGATGGAGCTTCTGAGGCTCAGAGAGGTTGAGTTGCCCAAAGTCAAACAGAAGGTTAGTGACAGATATAGTCTCCAACACTTCTGGGAGATGGGTACTGGGAGCTCCATTTAACCTATGGGGAAACTGAGGCTCAGAGAGGTTTAAGAATCTGCCCTAAATTTCCCAGGCAGAAAGTGCTGAAGCCAGGATTTAATCCCAGGTCTGTTGACTGAAAAGCCAATGTTCTTTTCACTACCACACAGTGTAAAAAGAAGCATGTTAGATACACAAAATATACCTCCTCCTTTTATTTAATACACAGTAGTAAAATTAATCATTTTGCATTTTACAACTTCCTTGTTCACTTTTCCCTCCCTCCTTGACTACAAAGGCTCTCTCTGCTCTTCTGCCTGATTTAGCTGGTCTCCAAAAGTCAAACCTGTTCTATTTTCTTTTCAGAGAGAAAGGTTTATATAGCATCATACTTTCTTTTCTTCTTGCTAGTTCTGCTTATATTGCTGAGAGTTCAAGGACTGTCTTCCTTAACAATGCCAGATCTTTGATGCATTAGATTTAGGAGAACAGCTTCAGCGTAAGGATGAATTGACAAAAACTCTTTACTGAAGTTCAAATAGGAAAACTTTGTACCACTGCAAAAAATCAAGATTTTAGCTAACCCTCTTTGTTCACAACATCCTATGGTGTTGATATTCTTTAGTGAACCTTCTCCCTAGGAAGCCTTCCTTCTTCAAATACCTTCTTTAGGTTCGCTCTCAGTGCTTTAATACCTTTACTACTTTATTTCTGCTCAGTGCAAACTTTTTGGTTTCTCTTTTCCTAGTTAGCACCATTGGAAACCAGATGAAAGGCAGCTTCTCACTTTGCACTGATAGTTGATCAAGATAAGCCGACAAACACAAAGGTTACAGAGATGATATTGTACAAGCTATATTAAGGTCGGGTAACCAGAAACCCAATAAGGTGGATTAGGGGAAAAATCAGCACAGATAATCTTAAGCTTCCAAAGTTTGCCCTGAAAAGACTCAATGCTAGCCTATTTCCTTTGCTCTACATAAAAGAACATTTCTTTGCTTTTGGAGCTGTTCATTGTCATGAAATCAGTCATTTGAATCAAAATCCTTAAGGACATTTTCCACGCTGAGAGTCCTGCTTTGAAAAGTGTCTAATTATCTTATAGTCCTGATAACTACCCAGCATGCCCTAGACTTGACAAATTATTTTCTATCATTAGACCCCATGAGAAAACTCTGCAATGTAAATACTGTACTATCAGAAATATTTAAGTCACTTCTTAGCCCATAAATTCTTCTATTAATAAGAAAAAATCATTAAGGGATGCAGTAAAATATCATGGTTAGAAGGATGGGCTTTTAGAGTCATTCAGGTACAGGTTAAATCCAAGATTGGGCACTTTCCATCTGTGTGACCTTGAGTAGTCACTTAACTACCCTGTGGCTGCAGTTTTCTCATCTGTAAAACAGGTAACTGTGCCATGCCCACCTCATAGGTGGATTTGATCATGTTGCTTCTCTTTCTCTAGATAATGACAATGATTAGCATCACCCTATGCATAGATGGTTTACCAAAACCAAACAATACAGTTGTGCTAGGAGTATTGTGAGGATTATTGTATAGATTACTATAAAGGTTAAATAATATTTGCAAAGTACTTATCACTTGATAAGTGTTCCATAAACAATTATGAACAGACCTCAAGCCAGTTCAATATGTAAAAGTCTTAGGTTCTTTATGGTAGATTATGTGGCCACCAGGTCATTTTTGAAAGCAAATCACAGACCCAGTTCTGCAATACATATAGACTAATATATTGATAAATAGACATGAATCAGGTGACACAAAATATTCTTTATAGCTTGATAAAGTCTCAGCTCTTGATACAGTTAAGTGTTCCATTAGCATCTTACATGAAATAGTTTCTCAAAACAAACACATCACTAGAAATCCTCTCACACCGATGGCCGGAACCAGTCTGTTCAGGGCTCAGGTCTTAAAAGCATTATTTCTACTGCTAAAATTCAGGCCTTCTTGAATTATTATACCCTGTTCATGACTGCTTCTAGAACAATTTTAGCCAGTACAGGTATCCTGAAGAGCTTTAATTTTTGCCGATGAGATGGTCTTCTTACATTAATGATGCTGGTCAATAAGCCACCATTTTCACCATTTTGCCATATAGTATGCTGTTTATGAATAATAGGGAACATTCTTATTTCTAACTTATTTCCAAAATCTATGCTGAAATAAGCTAGATTTTGATAGCATAGATATGAATAATAGAAGTGCTTGCATTAGTAACCTCTAGAGCATGGAACTTCTAATTTGAAAGCTAGCTGGACGGCCCTGGACTGAAATTCTTGAATAGAATGTTTCCAGCATCTGGGATGTGCCCTCAGTCAAATAACACACACACAATACCACACTGCATATTTTAAGCAATAATCAATCCAATATAAGCATTTATAAATGAAAAACAAAACATATATTTAAAAATCAATGATTATGACAATAATCAGCTCACCTTATTTTTATCTACTGTCTCACCTTGGGTATAGTCTTCAGAATAAGAAAGCTGGTAACGGGGATTTGCCATGGGGGTCTCCATAGTATGGAATGACAGATTTGAATGGAAAAAAAATTTTTTTAAAGGAAGGTGGGTGAGGGTGGCCTCTGTATGTGGCTAAGATGACAATGTCTAGGGCTTACTAGCCATTCTAAGCTTGGATCTCAATTCTGAAAGCCATCTCTTCCTTCAAGGCCTCTTTAGACTAGGTTGAAAACTGGTCAAGATCCCCATAACCTCTGAAGATAGGGTCATTGCAAATAGTTTCTAGCTGAGGGAAAACATAGACAATAAGGTACATTGTTAACAAATGTCTTTTATCCAAACTTGATAAGTGGTCTGATGACGCTGGAGGGAGACACGAAAAATCTGCTACTTGTCCAAGCAAGTTGAACGTCCACTAAGAAAAAAAAGTAACCACAATGCTTATTTCAGACTTTGGAACCCACAATGGTAAAGTTTATCTGTTCCCTAGCTGCCTTAATGTCAAATTCTTTTCACCCACCACCTTGCAGAAGAAGAAAGAAAGAAGGTTCCAAATACATGACAGCTTCTCTGTTATTTCCTGTTTATAATTTTTAAAGGAAGAGATAACTAGGGGAGTCATATTATATCATTAGAGCTTTACAAAGTACTAGTGCATTTGTCTATGTCTCTATACTCTTTATTAACTGTGCCATTCAAGAGTTGTATAGAACAAACTTGTCAATTAGGAAATAGGCCATACTCTAGAAACTTCTCATTTAAATGATTCACTAGAGAACACATTTCAAAAGTACAATGTACAAAAGAACACTGCCACAGTTGAAGTCACAAATCTCTTTTAAAATCAGATAAGTGGAGAGGATAACATCACTGACAAAAACATCAACCTAAATTAATTTATCTAATACACATAAAAGTTATGAGACATATATGAAAGTCTTAATATCCAGGAAAATTATGCAAAAACATAGAGTTAAATAATATATTTTTAAATGTCATGGAGAAGAGGGACCTGTAGTAAAACATATAAAATTTGTAACAGTTCATGGTATTTGATTGTCTAATATATATATATATATATATATATATATAGTGAACATTCTCCTATATTCTGGGAATATAGACTATAGAAAAGCATATTCCCAGAATATACATATTATTTAGAAAATCAATTCTACCTTTTTCTCTTCTCTAGAAATTCTCCTCTAAATAATCTTAAAATCACTGTCTTATTAATAATCACTCTTTACTATAAACAAGGGTAGAATATTTACTCTTTGATCTTGATTCCTTGGAAGTAGTGTTTCCGGACTAGCCAGAAAGTGTTTCATAAGTCAATTCTGGAGACAAGTGTTCTACCCCTCATTCAAATAAGCCTGTCTGTAGCATCAATTCTTCATATGTAGATTAACCGTGTAAACCACATTTTATCAAAATTCTCTTCTAGTTTTAAAAGCTACGTGTTTGTGAAATAACTCAGTTTCTGAAATCTTTAAGGATTAGAAAAAGACGTAAACAAAAACATTTATATAAGTTAAATGAAATAATTATACTTATTAAAAAATAAATTTGGAGTCAAAAAATACTTGTTAAACTTTTAGTAGCAAAAAAATAACATGAAGACATAGTTAACGTTTACCAAGCCCCCATATGCATATTCTCTCCCTAGAATGTTCCCATCAAATTTCCACAGCTCATTTTATTCTTTCACTCAGCACATTTTGAGAAGTATCCTTCTCTCCTTCACTGGATGAGGGCTCATGGATTACAAAATAATTTTCCCATTAATTGTAAGCCTAATGAAGTTTGTAAGGAATGAGCAACCACTCTGCTTCAAAGAGGAAGTGTTATTTGAACCAGGATTTGAATAATGAAAAGGAGATCTCAGGCAGAAAATAGAGAACAAGCTACTACTCCGTGCTAAAAGAACAATGTGAACACAGGAACAAAGGTGTCAAAGAGAAAATGTTGAGAAGTCCAATATGGCTAGTTGGAAGGAAGTGGCTAGTACAGTTGATGAGTCTAGGGAGCTACAAATGTTGTGGCCAAATTGTGGAGAGCTTCGGATTTTATTCTCTAGGTATGGAGAATCAGAATACATTTATAGACAGTGAGGTGCTGTGCCTAGATTTTTATAGATGCTACAGTAATGTTGGCAGTGATGATGAAGTGGATGGGAAGAGGATATTTGGTGAAGTGGATGGAACAGGATGACATTTGGTGAATATACTGCAATAGTTTAAATGAGATTCATCAGCTCTGAAGTGAGGCAGTGATAACAGAAATGAATGATACATTTTAGAGGAGATTATTGGAAGTAATTTAAAATTATTTGTTATAATTACTGGAAGTATTAAAATATTTGTCAAATGAATTAATTAATGAATAAATAATATGAATTATTTCTGCAAAGTTGAATTAATAGTTTTAAGTGTACCAGGAAATTCTTTCTCTAAGATCCATTGGATTCCTTTTTACTCAGGTTTCTACTAGAATGTTTAAATAAGTCTATTCCTTTAGAATTTCTTGATAATCTTACTTTTTCAGTAGGTCATGATGTCTAATAACTTCTAGATTATTTGATATCCATGGAGGATAATGATCTTTGTATATTATAATTATCTTCAGGAAACACTCCTTTCTTTTTTTTTTTTTTTTTTTTTTTTTTTGCGGTACGGGGGCCTCACACTGTTGTGGCCTCTCCCGTTGCGGAGCACAGGCTCCGGAAGCACAGGCTCAGCGGCCATGGCTCACGGGCCCAGCCGCTCTGCAGCATGTGAGATCTTCCCGGACCGGGGCACGAACCCGTATCCCCTGCATCGGCAGGCGGACTCTCAACCACTGCGCCACCAGGGAAGCCCAACACTCCTTTCTTTTTGTCAACCAAATTCCTTTTGATATGTGACCAATATTTATTAACAACACTAAATTGAACATTCTGAGTTAATATTGTAAACATCTCTAGATTTCATAAAAGAGTTAAAAAATATCTCTGATTTGATATCATACAGGCTCAACGTTTTTTCAGGAATGTAATTATTTACTGTTGTTTTTAAATTGGACCTGTGATTAATTTTTAAGCACAGTGTAAAGGGAAAAGAAGGCCGACTATCAATAATTTAAGTATTTACTATCCTTGACAATATTTTCTAACCTTTATTCTATAATCAAGAAAAAAACTAAACAAATGAGTTTGATGGTATTCCCTGAATATAAGAAATTTGGGGTTTTTCAAAGAATAGTCTGTGAACGGATATCTTTCATCATTTTTAAGGCTGGTCAAACCAGACACCAACAGGATAAAGGAAACTTCACATTTTTGTAGCTTGTGGCAACTCCATAGGAAGAAGGTAATCTTTCCAATTGACTTTAGCAGGAAAATACCTCAGTGGATTCTGATTAGCCCACCTCAGGTGATATACCCATACCTCACCAATCAGGGGATTGGCCAGACCTGGATCCCAAACCAACCCCTACAGTGAAGGGGGAAGGGGAGGCAAAGCCTTGTGAATGACAATCCCTTCTGAGAGACATGGGATCATCTTGCGTGATTTCTACAAAAGAAAGTGGGATGCTAGTAGCAGAGGAAGAAGAATAGGAGAGGTGTAGAGCAGATAAAAAATCCTAACCGTTGTCCACATGCCTGGATTAGATCATGCCTTTCCACTTACCAACCGAGGGATCTTGAATAAATTACTTAACCTTATTGGTCCTTAGTTTCCTTATTTATCAAACAGAAAAATTATCTCCCTTACATGATTGTTGTGAGAAATTGTTGACGTCGTACAAGCTCTGGGCCTTATCCGATTCCTGCCTCCTGCCTGGCATCAGTAAACTAATTGGAAAAGTATTTAAGAGATTCAGTGTGTTCTGCTTACTGTACTAAACACTGAAGATAAACTAATGAGTGAGGACAGTCATAGTCAGTGACTTTAATCAAATAATCACACAAACAAATGTTTCATAAATGCTACGAAAGAGGGAATTCATACTTGAGTTTATAATAAGAGGGGAGTTGATCAAATCAGAGGTTAGGGAAAACCTGCCTGAGGAAGAGAATATAGGGAATATTGAGTTGAGATCTAAAGAATAAGAAAATATCTACTGGGTAAAGAGGAGATTTGAGCAAAGTGGTCTCTGCAGGAGCAGAAGGAAGAGTATAACCAAAGGCTCTGAAATGGGAGGGAACTCTGAGGAACAGAAAAGGTTTCTTGCCTCTGGAGCAGGGAGCACAGCACAAATTGACTTTGGAGAGGCAGGGAGGCGGCCAGACCCGGGAAGCCTTAAATTCTTTGCTTTTCTTTATTCCAAGAGCAATGGCAAGCCACCAGAGTTCTCAGCACAGGAAGTTTTGTGATCAAAGAGTGATGTGTCTAACAGAGGGCAGCCAGAATGGGTGAACAAACAAGAGATGTTTCATACGCACAAGACTTACTAGATTTCCTTACTAAATTAAACTTATCTCTTAACATAAACAACAACAAATGTTAAAGCTCAAAAGAGAAAAATCTTTCCAATAATTAGATTAATCAAAAACAGCATGGTGGACCAACTAGCACTGAAAGTATGCAAGTAAAGACTAGATAATCATGGATAGACTTTCTTCCCAATGTATCAAATGTTGAACTCCCTGCACCCTATAACAGGAGCCTACTTTTCTATGAGAAAAAATTCCTGATGCTTCCTATCCATTTGGGGCATAGCCCTACCTCTTGTTCACTTTTTTTTTCTTTTTTTTTTTTTTTTTACTGAGGTGTTAGGACTTCAATATTTATCTTTTTTTTTTCTAGTCCCATTACTTTATTTATTTATTTTTTAACATCTTTATTGGGGTATAATTGCTTTACAATGGTGTGTTAGTTTCTGCTTTATAACAAAGTGAATCAGTTATACATATACATATGTTCCCATATCTCTTCCCTCTTGCGTCTCCCTCCCTCCCACCCTCCCTATCCCACCCCTCCAGGCTGTCACAAAGCACCGAGCCAATATCCCTGTGCCATGTGGCTGCTTCCCACTAGCTATCTACCTTACTACGTTTGTTAGTGTGTATATGTCCATGACTCTCTCTCGCCCTGTCACAGCTCACCGTTGTTCACTTTTAAGTAGCTCCTGGTTTTCTTCTGCTAAGGGACTAGAGGCTGGCCTTTGTCTCCTCTCAAAGGCCTACACCGAAGGAAGATCTTTGTCTTTCTGACCCACTTCTGACTTCCTGAGGAGCTTGCCCACAGTCTGTGATTTGCATGCTAGCTCTTCTAACCTCTTTGGTATCTGCTTTCATATTCTCTTCATTTTGATTTCAAGTATCATGATTATACAGCATAACTGTAGTGCATCAGTATGAAGGAAACAACAGATACAGTTATGGATGAGAAAGTCAGTGATGATATTAGTGTAGCTAGAAAGCCATTGAGCTGTGGAGGTGGGAGGAGGAGAAAGAACTGAGAGGGAGAAGAAGGGAAGGAGGGAGGAAGGGAAGCGAAGAGAGCGAGTCACTCTAGGAGATTAGTATATGGAGTCCTGAGATGAATTATCCAGTTGATTGAAAAGAAATTGGGTTGAATTTCTGCTAGGTCTACTCCCCGGGTTCTTTAAACCTGTTCTAACCTATTAGGCTATTCCTTCTTATTGGTTTCATAAAATTAGTACAGTTAGATTGATGTTTGCCAAGCTTCAGTAATTCTACCAATGTCATGATTTTTGTCGTTATACACCTTCCTTTACTACCAGTTATATTTATTTAATGTTATACATTAAACTGCTTTTAAATTGACCCTTCAAATTTCTTTTTTTCTAAGCAATAATCAACTTGGAATCATCTGTTTGATATATGTGGGTTATACATGTATATATTATATACATTTTAAAAATACACATTTTAATTTATACTCATTTGGTAAGATAAAGATGTTCATCAGTGCAGCACCTACAGTCACCTGGGGAGGCTTTGCAGTTATGCATGCCACACTGCTAAACCCCTGATTGGTGGCAAGGTCATAGAGCCTGCAACAGAGTCTGAAATAGAATCAACCTTTCTCAAACCCGTTTCCCTTTCCATTAGACCATAATGATACATTTCAGGAGTGTAACTCCTTTGTGCATAATATATATGCAACTCTTTGGAAGATTCTGGCAGACCAAAATTACTCCTAAAGGCTGGCTGTGTTAAGATTGGGATTGGCAGAGAGGAGTCATTAGTTAAATGATTTTCCTATACCGTCGCATTTGCTTCTGTTTACAGACTTCTTTTCACTTCTGCTTCAAATGGTTTGTAGCACTGTTTCTATTGAAAGTAAAAGTAATTATTTAATACTCTGAACTTTTGGTTTTTTCAAACATTTATTTTCGTAACCATGGAGCGGGAGGTAGTCTCCTAGTCAGAGCTCTGTAGCCACTTGGAGTGAAGCACTTGATGAAGGATGCATAGTGACATAACAAGCCCACATTTCCACTCCATGTTCTCCCTGAATTTGTTTGCTATTGAGTGTGGTGGAGAGAATAATGCACCCCTGCCACGCCCAAAGATGTCAGTGTCCTAATCCCCAGAACCTGTCAATAGGCTATCCTTAATAGCAGAGGGGAATTAAGATTGCAGATGGCATTAATGATGCTAATCAGCTGATTTAGGGAGTATAGCCTGGATTATCCAGGTGGGCCCAAGGTAATCACAAGGCCCTTAGAAGTGGAAGGAGGCAGAAGGAAGGGCAGAGTGGGTGATGTGAGGACTCAATTCACCACAACTGACTTTGAAGAGGAATGATCCAAAAAATCTGGATAGCTTCTAGAAGCCTGGAAAGGCAAGAAAAGGAACTCTCTAGAGCTTCTATAGGGAACACGGCCCTGCCAACACTTAGCCCAGGGAGATCCATTTTGGACTCCTCACCTCCAAACCGTTAAGATAATGAATTTGTGTTGTTTAAAGCAATTAAGTTTTGGTTATTTGTTACAGCAGTGATAGAAAATTAACACAGTGAGCTTCAAATTTTACCTAGTTTCTTGTTTCTCATGGTTATAGGTTTGGCATATTCATTTTGAAAAAAGGCACACTGAACTAATTAAGGCAAAATTGGAATCCTACTCTCTTATTAAAGTACCTAATTCCTAAATTTACACATTATTCTTATTTCATAGACTATTGATGTTAATGTCTAGTAAATATTTTCTTTTAAAAATTAATAAAATGCTTTTTAGTGTTCTCCAGTTATAAGAACAAATATAAAAGGGTTTTGGGGCCCGCCTGCGGCAATTAAGACACAGCACAGACTAAAAAAAAAGCGGGGGGTGGCAGGGGCGGGGTTTGGAGAGTTAATATTTGTTTTAAGTATTTTTTAAAAGCTCTATAGGGGACTTCCCTGGTGGCACAGTGGCTAAGAATCCGCCTGCCAATGCAGGGGACACGGGTTTGATCTCTGGTCCGGGAAGATCTCACATGGCTCGCTGAGCCTGCGCTCTAGAGCCCCCGAGGCACAACTATTGAAGCCCTGCAGGCCTAGAGCCCATGCTGCGCAACAAGAGAAGCCACCTCAGTGTGAAGCCCGAGCACCGCAACCAAGAGTAGCCCCCCGGTCGGGCAACTAGAGAAAGCCCACACGCAGCAGCAAAGACTCAACGGAGCCCCAAACAAAGAAACAAACAAAAAGCTGTATAGCCAGGGCTCTGGATTCAAATTAAGTTCTGTCATTTCCTAGCTGTGGTTTGGGAAAATTGACCTAAGACTGTTTCATCAACTACAAACTGGGAATAAAAATGACAGGTCCTATACAATAGATTTATGGAAAAGATTTGACGAGATAATCTCTGTAAAGTACTTAGTACGGCGCCTGGTATGTAATTAAGTGCATCATATAATGGTTTTATCTACTATTATTGTTGTTGCATTATCTTTCCGACTCCAAAACCTTCTCCAGCAAAAAAGTACAGTTTTCAAAACTCTGGCTGGGTTGGTGATCTCCACGTTTAATAACCTATCGCTTCTCTTTCAATCTTAATTTCTAAAGAAGCAGCAGTAAACCATTCTGGAAACAGCATCTCCCTTAGCAGTATTCAATCCTGAGTCAACTGTTATTTCAATGATTAAATATTCATTCACTAAAGTAATTGTTTAAAAACAACAAGGGTAAGACAATGGCCTAACTATATAGATCCTAATTAAGCTTTAAAAACATTTCCATAAAGCAGGACGGGGCGAATTGTTTGCTAGGCCCCCAGTGACCTCTCCCACACCGCCTCTACAGAAAAGAGGGAGCTCCGGGCCCTCGCCAGCGCGCGAGGTATTTCTTCCGTCCCCCGGCGGTGCCAGGTGAGCCCCGGCGGATCTTAAGAGGCCGAGCAGGGACTCTCGACTACCCGCGTGCAGCGCGAGCGGCGGCTGCATGGTGTCCAGCTTCACCCTCTGCGCCCCCGCGCCCTGGTGGCCTCCCGGCCGTGCGCACACGGGCCCCCCGGCGTGGGGACGCGCTTGGCTTGATTTGTCGAACTCTGGTGTATTCGCGGGGCTCCGGCCGCCCTCCCGGGTCTCCCTCCCGGGTCTCCCTCCCGTGGCCCAGCCCAGCCTTGCTTCCCCGGAGCTCCGGAAGGGAAGGAGGCGTGTCCGGAGTAGGCGGGAGGGAGCTGTATAAAAGTGCTGGCGGCTCCCCTACCCGGGCTTCACTCGCCGCCTCTCGCCGGGACCGGGAGTGCTCCGCGAAGCACGAGCAGTGGAGAGGGCGCTGCGCTCGGGCTACCCAATGCGTGGACTATCTGCAGCCGCTGCTCATGCAATATGCTGGAGCTCCAGAACAGCTAAACGGAGTTGCCACACCGCTGCCTGGGCTGGATCACAGCGCTGCCTTTCCTTATGAAGAAGACACAAGTGAGTAGGGCGCGCCCGGGAGCTCGCTGGCTCTCCAAGAAAATCGCGCCTGGAGGCCGGCGCGTCCCGGCCCCAAGTGCCAGGGCGTTCTGGGCTGTGCCTGCCGGAATGAGCCTGGAGGGCTCTGGGGAGGCGGGCGTGGCGTGCGAGCCCCAGCCGCCCGGCCCGGGTGAGCCTGGGAGAGGAGGAGTGGGAGTGATGAGAGGGAGCCCGTGTCAAGTTTGGAGCTGTAGCCCTTAAGTTGGGAGCTGTCAGTCGGGAGCCGCAGTTCCTGTAAGATGGAAGGATCTGTCCTTTGGCCGGAGAGTTTAAGTGATTACTGAAAGGCATGTCTTTGCACCGCAGACATTTTCCCGTGGATTTCGGGGACATTACAACAGCTCCCCACGCGCCACGCTCGCTCGCGCACCCAGATTTTTGTGCAGCCCCTGGGTGGGTACCTGGGTTGTGCGGACGCGGGTGCAGCCGCTGGAACTTAGCCAACCCAGAGTTCCTTAGTGGCCGCGTTCCGCTGGGCGGAGAACCTCCCCGGCCAGCCCCGGGAAACTTGACTCCCGCGGCGTCTGCCAGGTTTGCGGCTCTAGGCAAGAGAGCTCTAAAGGGGGTAATACCTCCACATTGCACCCACTTTCTTCCATTACAGAAGAGAAAAAGTTGTTTGTGTGTGTGTTAATGGGCACCTCTGATGGTAGTTATAGAGGTAATTCCCAGTGCTGCAAAATTGTGCATTATACAGAAGCGCAGTGGTAAAGCACCGTCCAGGGTTACAATTAGTTTAGTTTGTTTGTTTGTTTTCTTGCAGCAGATATCTGGATTTAGAAAGGGCCGCCACCGTACTCCCATGCACAGTTCTTTTTGCCACTGCAGGTCTTACCTCTACTTACTTCTCCCCTTAGGAATTTTTCTGTTATCTGCCGCGGGTTGGGTAAGGCTGCCCTTTCACCCCCCAGAGGTGCTGTCGGAGATTGCAGTTCCTGAAGTGTGTCGAAGGGGTGGAATTGGTGGGGGAAAGGTTGGTACAGATCTTCAGTTTAGAATGTGCTGAAAATGCTTTATTTAATGACATACTTAGTGTCATATTTTAAATAGGTGTCTAGACCTGGGAAGGGTACATATTCAGAGGGGAGTAGGAAGACTCGAGCCCATTGCACCCGTGTGGAAAAGGGCAGGAGGGAGGGACGTGGCCTGGAAGAAATTTTTGTGTAGTCTCTAGGGCAGCTGCCCAAGACCGAGGAGAGGAGCGGAGCGCAAGTTCCTCTCCTGCAAGCAGGTTAGTTTATAGGCAAAGCACCTGGGATCACCACTGTGGGCTGTTGAAATGCAAATGTTAAAGACTGGCAACAGAAGAGAAGTTTTAATCTAATTACTTGATTCGTACATGCTTTCTGCTTTGTGGAATAATAAGCAGGGGCGGACGGGGAACCAATTCTTTGTTATAGTAGCATCTGCTCACGTGAATGGTAGTGGTGAGATGTGGGTGGAGAAACCGCTACCTTCTAGTTCAGGAAAAGAGCCTAAACCTTCCTATTTAAACAAGATCACTGGAGACAGATCAGGTTAATGACCAACAATCCAAAGGGGGGCGATGTACTATCAAGTCACTTTGAGAGTCAGTAGGATTGATGATCCTTGCACCCTTGCTTTGCAAAACAAAAGTGAGCTCTGTAATCTCCTTTCTCACTTTGATTAAATGGCTGTGTAAATTGGATTACATGGGATAATTCCATTGAAAACTAGAAAGAGGTCAAACGAGCCTGAAACTCCTTGGTGTTAGTGACTCAGTACTGCTGACCAGAGACACTGCAGGCAGCTAAGTATTTTAGAAATGTGACCTGCTCAGGCCGAGTAAAAGTGCAAGCCCTTTGGGGGAACTTGCTGCTGTTAAAGGACTGAAGGCAAAGGAGGGCAGTGCCCTTGGTGAATGAAGGCATTCATTGCCTGGGATCTAATGACCTTCAAGGTTTCCTTTAAAGATACGTCTAGCAATTCCATATTCTTGCCACAGAAAAAGGGGACCCTGGAAATAGCATGAAATCAATGAAATAATCAGTGGAAATGGGGGAGGGTGCTTAGATCCTCATTCATATTGTTAAATTTGTTCATATTGTTAAATCCAAAAGTTACAAAGAAATTTCCTGTGCACCTCTGTGTGGATGGAGAGTAGCATAAGGAAATCTGACATTAAGTCGTAAGATTGTTCTACTGAATCTAATGTTATACTTGCCAGGGAGGAATATCTATTAACATTCAATAGTTTAAATAATCATTTGTAAAGATGGCATCAATTCCAGAGTTCTGTTATAAAACAAACAGTTGTGTACCCTTCCATTACCCAAGATATAAAATGAGAATTTAATGATAATTTTAAAAATACACTTGAATTGTGCATCTTTCCAAGAATCACAGGGACACCAGGCATTCTGGACTTTCAGTCAAGCTAAATAAATGTGGAAATTCACCAACAACCACTTGAGGTTTGATAAATGATTCTTTAATTTATTTAGCACGTGTGATGAACTTTTAGCATATGGGAAATAATTACATGGGCAGTAGTCGTGAGGAGCAATTTTAACAATAAATTTAGTCACAAGTCTACAGAAATGAAAGCATTTTGTGTTTTTCAGATTTCTGAATGTATTTTATCCATATTGTGTGGTTTTACGTTTTCTGAAGGGAATTGTGTCTCTGGCTTAGAAAGAACATCTATTTCAATGTATAATCATTTTTTCAATGTAATACTCTGATAAACTGGTATATTAAATAACAAGTGGACATTAATTTGCAAGACCAATGAGAAAAGTGCTGGGCTTCCCTGGTGGCGCAGTGGTTGAGAGTCCGCCTGCCGTTGCAGGGGACACGGGTTCGTGCCCCGGTCCGGGAAGATCCCACATGCCGTGGAGCGGCTGGGCCCGTGAGCCATGGCCGCTGAGCCTGTGCGTCCGGAGCCTGTGCTCCGCAACAGGAGAGGCCGCAACAGTGAGAAGCCCGCGTACAGCAAAAAAAAAAAAAAAGAAAAGAAAAGTGCTATCAGTTTAACAGGGCTGGCGCCATGTTTATTGATGTTGTACTTACATTTTAGTTTTGAGATGGTCTGGTCTGTGAGAGTTTTCACGACTGCTGTCAGTTTTAGAAATATGAAGATAGGAAAAATTCATCTGGCGAACGGTGTAGAAAAGGCCATTTTAGGCACACATTAGTTCTCAGAAGAAGCAAATAGAATGTTTATTAGCTTTTGTTTTTCCAGAGAAAATATCCCTCTTTTGTCTGTATGAAGTTTGTCATCTGGGTGATGATGCAAGTTTACAGAAAAATTTAACATTTATGAAAAGAGCATTTTTAAATTTTGTCCTTAAAATCACTCCATTTGGAATGTGTGCTTTGAACAATCCTAATTTTTGTAGCTTTTAATTGATAGATTCTGCCAAGACTTTAAAACTCAAGTGCCTAGTCGCTTTTATGTTTTATGTTTACATGCAACATAAAACAAGGAAAATAACCATATGGAAGTCTGAAGGCCCGGCCCGAGCCAAACTAATTAAAATCGCCAAATTTTATTTATCTCTAACTGCTGATTTGGAGATCGCAAGTTATGAATCACATTTATGCTATAATGATAGGGTTATTGAAATCTTTCCATCACCATCAATAACATTAAAAAAAAATTCTCCCCAAATAGCTAGTCTGAAACTGGAGGTTTCTTGCATGGTCCGGCGAGCCCCACTGAGTGTGCCCTTCCCCAACCATGTCTAGGGAACACCTGAGATATAGTGGAGAGATCTTAGGTTCTAGCTTTTCAAGACTTTGATTCTAATTCCTGTCTTACCACTGGTAAGACAAATGACTTTAGGCACATGGTTTAACTTCTTGGGATTTCCATTTTGCAATCTGTACAATGATTATAAAATAGTAATAAAGATCTGTAAGGATTAAATGAGATTTTATATATGTCTGTATCCCAGCACAGTGGCTTACTGTAGTTACAGTCTGAATTTATTATCCCCGAGAAGAGAATTGCCTGCCGACTAACTTAAAAGCCAGAAAAAAACTAGCTTTTGCAGGTAAATGTTGCTTAACCATCAAAGCACAGAGACCAAATTTTCATAAATCTGGATCTCTGCATTCAGCCTTATAAACTGATACCTGTTTGTACTATCAAATCAGGAATGTATGAAAAGAAAGGTTATCTGTGGCAGGAGAGATGATAAATGCTTTAAAGTTTTTCTTTTTTTTTTTTTTTTTAGATGTTGGGGGTAGGATTTTATTAATTAATTTATTTTTGGCTGTGTTGGGTCCTCGTCTCTGTGCGAGGGCTTTCTCTAGTTGTGGCAAGCGGGGGCCACTCCTCATCGCGGTGCACGGGCCTCTCACTATGGCGGCTCCCTTGCTGCAGAGCACAGGCTCCAGACGCGCAGGCTCAGTAGCTGTGGCTCACGGGCCTAGCTGCTCCACGGCATGTGAGATCCTCCCAGACCAGGGCTTGAACCCGTGTCCCCTGCATTAGCAGGCAGACTCCCAACCACTGCGCCACCAGGGAAGCCCTAAAGTTTTTCTTAAAAAGTGAAAATAAGAGTTAAAATTGAAAATAGGAATCGAAAATGGGAATATAATCACCATCTCTGATTCACTTTCATATTTCCATACTTTTGCTTTCTAAGTGCCTCTTGTCTGATTCTGAGGGTTTATTTTATTTCATTTTAGACTAAAGAGACTGGGTCAGTTTCCTATCCTTGGTGTTCGTGAACTTGCTCTTCAGAGTGAGGACAAGCATTCGTGTCTGCAGTGTGTCTTTATTGTCTTTACCAGGCAACATGTGGTGACATTTTAATTTTTTTCATTATGCAAGTTTGGGAGATTTTTTTTTTTTCTTTTCTCAGTTTCCTTAATGTTCCCTTTCGTAAATTAGGGTAAGGCATTTGGATATAAATCTGTCAGGAGTGATCTTTTATCTTTGTTTTCTAGTACATGAATCATGAGCACCTGCAGGAGACTCTCTTTGGTGTTAGCCACCTGTGTAGTCAGAACAATTTATAAAACAAATTGAAGGAACACCAGGATGCTTTTATAATATATGCTGTTTTCAGGGTTATTTTATTTAGACTTTGTCTCATAGAAACCATTGACTATAGACTTACTGATTTATAGATGCAGTGAGATGTTTTTGCCTTTTCACTTAATTATGGGCATGATAAAAACTGTTTACAGGGGCTGGGAGTTGGAGAGAATTGTCATTATCCCATCTCTACCTATTTCCTTCTGTCCAGAAAAATGGAGGTGATAGGGGGTGATTTTCTTATAATTAGGCCTCATGGATCTTTTTCTAAAATTGCAGTGTGTGTCATCTAACGGAAGACTGTCTGTTACGTAACTCTCTTTGTCTTTTGACTACATTTTACTATTTTTTTCTAGGCTGCCACATTGACTTGGTTATTAGGGGATGGAGTTCATTTATTAGCGCAGATACTATGTTGTATGACTTCGGGAAGACATTTGAATCTCTCTGGACCTCAGTTTCCTCCACTGTAAAATGAGAGAGTAGGACTAGGTGATTTCTAAGTGCCTTCCAGTTCTAGAATTCTCTATGTCTAAGGTAGTAGTAAAATAGATGTTTGAACCAGATGGCATTTTAGCTTCCTTTGGTTCCGAGATTCATGTAGTCATTGCTTTGGTGTGAATAGAAATTTTAACCATTTTTTTATGATGATAAAGCAGCCAATGGGGAGAAATGAAGGAGATTTCAACTTAGACTATTCTACTTTTAGCCTTTTCACCTGCTACTTGATATTCCTCTATAACAAGAATGGTATTTGCACTTGCTATCTGGGCAATATCCATAGTTGAAAGGGATCTTTACTTTCTCTCTCCCAATCTTTAAATCCTCTAAGTGAAGAAGAATCATAAGGCAAAGTCAGACAGCCAGAGGACGTCATCTTACATAACTAATGAATGTCTGCCTCCCCGTATTTGCTCATTGTTTCTACCCCTGCGGTCTCCAATATCTGTGTGCGTGGAGAAGAAATGGAGAGAATTTGATCCTGTAGTGGAAAGAACTTCCGTGCAGGGAATCAGAGGTACGGACCCTGCACTTGGTTCTGGCTCCAGGGCCGGTCACTGGATCTTCATAGTCTTGGGCAAGTCACTGAGCCTCAGTAATATTGTGCCCTAGAGTTAATCCTGAGAAGAAGAGTGAAGGGGAGAGGTCTGCAGCTGGAGACACAGAGGCTGAAAAAGGAGGGAGCAGCCCTTCTGCCTCTGGGAAAGACAGTTTCTGTGGATGGCACGTTGCCGAGTCTCAGTCTCTCCTTGCCCTGACTTTTTGCAGGTCTGGACCCCCTCCTCCAGGCAAGAGACCACGGATTCCGCAGAAAGTAGATCTGTGACAATGATGATAATGCTCTAAGCACCAGCAAAATCTAGTGAACTTCCTGCTAAAACCATGTTCAGAATTGAGGCAATGATCCAGACACTTAAAAAAAAGTAGCAGTAGCTATCTTTCATTTATCTGGATGAAGGAATTCAGCACTTGACTTTGCAGGTGTAGCTGTTGCCTTGGGGCTTGGAGGGCTGCTGATTAGAATGTAGTCTCTAAGGGGGCAGTTAGGGTACCTTTTCTGTGTTCCTGGTGCACAGACAGCAGCTCAAAAATCTGACAGTGGCCTTGCAAAGAATGCCTTTGCTCTCTAGGGTGACCAAGCAAAAGGGTGCACAAGACGAGAGAGCGAGAGCAAAGCCATCGTCAGTGCTCACTGGAAAAAGTAAGCCCCAGCCTCCTTCACCTTTGCAGAAAGGGCATCCCCACTGTATAATGTACCCTGACTGCATACTGTGCCCCCACTGGAGACCAGGGAGGACAGAGCACAGCCTGAAGGGGGCCGTTGTTTGTCTTGCATACACATACTCTGTTGCCCTTTCAGGAGCAGAAGTTCATCTTTTGTTTAAAAGCCCTGTGGGTGCTTAGCACTTTTGCCTCTTTTTCCTCTTGACTTGAAATCTCTGAAGCCAAGGACCTTTCCATTTAAGTGCCTTTACTAAAGTCCAGGGCTGAATCACATCTTGTAATTGGCCTGTTTCTTCTAAATACCAGTGTTTGAGTGGTTGTAAACCAGGTTGCCTCTAAAAATTACAGCTTAATAGTGGTTGTCTATTGTGAGGAACCCCGTTGTGCTGAGTTTTCCACTGTTTACTTGGGGTCCCTTTCGCAAAGCCTTCCTAGACAGCTACCTTGTGAAAAAAACAGATTCCTTGATTTCCAAGAAGAGTGTTGCAAAGAAAGTAGGTTGTGTTTATAAAGGCCTTGCACCCTTCCTGGTATGCGTTGTCCATATGGATGGCTGTTAAAATTTACATTCACTGCCGAACTTTAGATGGGAGGAGGGAGGCAGGGTAGAGGTGCTTCATATAAAAGGGTTTCTAATGTGATCTAGAAAACCCAAGGATTGCAAAACAAACCCCGGCAGTCACACATCGTTATTTATGGTTCTGTGTTAAACCTACAGTTTAACACTTCTGAAATAGTCAACACGTTAGGGATTTCCATTTTTGATGACCGACTAAAACCTCTGTGATTACTTTAGTTTGGATCTCTGGCGATTTTAGAAAGCTGCTATCTTCAGCCAGCCCTACCCAGAGATCTCTGATGTGTTCTGTTAGGTGGAGAACTAACACAGGTCATTCTACTGTTTGTTAGAAAGATAAATTATCACAGTAAAAGGAGCTGGGCTGGTGCTTTCTGCTTCCAGGTGGTGCAAAGGGGTTGCTAAAATGCAGGGATAATAAAGTAGTTAGAAAACGTTCATGAAGAATCAAAAGGACGATATTAGTATAATGTTTTTAGTGCTGGATGAAATTAATTCTGTGTAGAAAAGCATCAAACGACAAAATAGGGTTTATATAATCCTTCCATTGTTACGCAACAAATTGTAACAGTTTTGTTTTCTCTAATTCTTAACCCCTGCCCAGGAAAATACTTTAAAAGTTTAGGACACATTTGTTTATAATGTACTATGGCCATAATGGTACTCTACCTCTTAACAGTACTAGAAAATAGTGGACTATAAAAAATAGTTCCCCGTTTGAAATTTGGATCTTTCTTAGTCTTAAACAATTCCATAGACTTTTATCGATTTGACCATTTATTGTTTGCATTTCTGTATAAATGTCACACATAAATGATTCAGCTTGAAGGAATGAAATTTACTACAGTCTGTGTCAAGCATTTGACATTTAAATGTGTATCCATTTTAAATACTTTCATGATTGTTTTGTAAAATCAAATCACCCTGATAATAAGATCATGCCAAAATGGCATTTAGTAGAAAACAGTTCCAAGATGAATTCAAAGAACTTTTCTTCTGGGAGGTAGGTACTGTTTTCTTTAAACCCCAATTCACAGATGAGGAAAAGGTCTTTAACGTGCCAACTCCAAGTGTTTTATGGTCATGATTAACACCCAAAGAGATTTAGCTGTCACTGCCACAGTGTATTAGTGCGGCCTATTCAGAACCTCAAAGATACACGTTCTGCTTATAGGAACATTAAATCAAAAACAAACACAATTCAGATATTAAAAACAGTTGCCTGTAATAGTTGGCAACAAAAATTTTGTGATTGCAGTTACCTAGCAGAGTGGCTCATACTAGAGGTTCAGTGAACACAGATGGAATGTTGTTGAATAAATAAATGCCTGATTTCAGGTTGTTAAGTGCCAACAACCTTTTTTAGAAGCCTTTTTCTTTTTTTTTTTTTTAACAGAAGGCAAATTTTAACTACTGTCCTGGCTCTGTTATACACAGATGTGTCTGGTTGATGATTAGAAAGGCTACTTTGTTCCCCATTTACAGTATTAATTTTCAGTGAATGTGCACTATTATTTACTAAGTGAAACTGGTGGGCATGTGAGAATACAGAAAACACTGGACTGAATCAAATGTAGTAGTGGTTCGGCCTCTTACTAGCAGTGTGCCCTTCAGTAAGTGTTTCTCTCTGACCTTTTCCTTCCCAATCTTTAAAATGGGTGCAGAAATAACTTATCTATTGGTAGTACTGATGTCGTGATTAAGTGAGACAGGCTGTGTAAGGGCACAGGTACTTGCTCTTAGTAAATAATCAGTTCCTTCTCTGCAAGAGGAGGGAATCATGGAAGCTTTCAGCAAATCCACATGCTGTAAGACATAAATTCATTGTTCACAGTTCCTGCCTTTGGCTATAGGGCTTGCATGAATAAATGAATTAAAATAATAGAGCTTAATACCTTAACTGCCTTATTTATACACAATCTACCTTCTTTAACACTCGCAAGCACTCTTAGCAAATTAAACAAAATTTTCCTCCAATTTTACCCCCTTTATCTTTCTCCCCTTTCTACGAAAGGCAACAATTATACAAAATAGGCCAAAAGACAAGCTGCTTAAGAAGAGAAAGGATAGGGGACTTCCCTGGCAGTCCAGTGGCTAAGACTCTGCACTTCCAATGCATGGGGCATGGTTTTGATCCCTGGTCCGGGAACTAAGATCCCACATGACACGGGGCACGGCCAAAAAAAAACAAGAGAAAGAATGAATAAGACTAGTTAATATGTTAATATCCGTTGATTACTCACTATAGATGAGGCACCAGGCCACAAACTGCACAGGAATATCTCATTTGATTCTAGCCAAAAAAAAAAAAAAATGTTATGAAAGAGAGATTATTGATCTCATTTTTTTTAACAAGGAAACTAAAGTTCAGAGAGATTAAGAACACTTAACCAAGATTAAAAGGGAAAAAAATTGCAAGTAAGTGGAAGAGCTTGGATTTGGAGCCAAGTCTGCTTAATTCTTTTTTTTTCCGGGTCTCTCACTGTCGTGGCCTCTCCCGTTGCGGAGCACAGGCTCCGGACGCGCAGGCTCAGCGGCCATGGCTCACGGGCCCAGCCGCTCCGCGGCACGTGGGATCCTCCCGGACCGGGGCACGAAACCGTGTCCCCTGCATCGGCAGGCGGACTCTCACCCACTGCGCCACCAGGGAAGCCCAAGCCTATTTAATTCTAAAAACTAGATTCCATTGAACCACGTCAATGGAATGGACCCATATTTAAATATACATATACATACGATCTGTAAGACTCAAGCCTTTTTTTAAAAAAAAATTTGCGGGTGAAGATGATGGTTTTTTAATCTTATAAGGGGAAGGTTGAGAGCAAGCGAAGCAGGGTTCCCGGGAGAGCGAGGGGTTGCTTCTGATGCAGCTTGTCAGGACCACGCAGGAGGGTAAATGGCTGTGAAGAGCAGCAGCACCTCCACAAGTCGGGGATCCAGGGTTTGGTCCCCAGCCTCTCCCACCTCAGTCTCCTTAGCCATCGAATGCCTGCGTCAGCTGACCTGTTGTGTGCGAGGTCCTTATAAACTGGAAAAATGCCATTTTAATTTATGGAATTAAGAATTACTGCCGAAACCTTGGTGTCTTTCAAATAAAATGGTACTTTTCTTGGCAGAGGGGAGGTATTTAAATATTTGAAAATTGTGTTGCAAAATAACTTCTTGGGGGATAAAAGATGCTCCGGGGATTACTTTAATCAGTTTGCTCTATTTTCATGCTGTTTCCAAACACAATTTTAGGTGGCGGTGATCATTTTTAGAAAACTACTTAATAATGTCTTTATGCTTATGTCTGTTTGTTAAAGCTACCAGCCATTAAAGTTGTGACCTTTGCTTTGTAATTCCTTGTCAGTCCAACCGCATGAATAGTAAAAATTCATTTTCTGCATTGATGTTAGATTTTTTGAAACAATTGACTGTTGGAGCACCCTTAGGGGCAGCATCGCTATGTAATTTATCAGTTTAGTGGAAATGAAGTTGTTTAAAAGGTTGCTAAAAGGTCCTGGAATCATTTGAACGCAGGTGAAGGAAACAACAGAACAGAGGTGTGATGAACCAAATAGACTGCAGTTAGATGACCCACTTTGGTTGGCTAATCCTCTGAGCCTCGGTTTCCCTATCTGCCAAAGAGAGAGGGCAGGAGTACATTTCTCAAAGGTGGTTGTGAAGATTAAATGAAAGAATCCACAAAAAGCCCTTAGTCCAGTGCCGGGCACCTAGGAAATCCTAAATAAATATTCACTCTGATCTTCAGCATTAAACAAATGGTAAGCTTATCAACAGTGGTGACTCCTTTCTTAAGAAAGTGACTTTAATTACAAAGTCTCCATTGTCAGAATGAAAGGGAAAGTTCAAGCAATTTATCCAAATACCTCAGGCTTGGAATTCACTTTAGCCCTGAATAATTGTTTTCATTCTCTACTTTAACCAAAAACTGAAAAAGAGCTAAATGTGTATAATTATAATCGCAAGATAGTTTACCTAGAGCAAAGTTACTTCTTTCTATCCTGTGCCCAAGGTCACAGAGCTAATACATGGTGGAGCTGACTTATGAACCAGGCGGTCTGGAACTAGAGCCTACATTCCTAAACGCTATGCTATGCTTGGAATTGGGGGGACAGAACATGAGTCCTTCCCATGAATTGGTGAGTGATCTACTTCTCCCTATCTGGGAGGAGAAGTCATTTTCTGCATCAACAGAAATATAGCCACTTGTCAAGGGAGAAAGGAAAGAGCATGGCTTTTGTGTCAAAAGCACCAAGGTTTTACGTCTGGCTCTAGCTTGCCAAGGGATCTTAAGCAAATTATTTAACTTTGCTTAACCTTCTCTTAAACTGAATTTCCTTTTCTGTAAAATGGAATAATAATACTTTGTAGCTTTTTAACCTGGAAATAGGATGTTGCATACCTGCTTTGTGATTGTCACTCACAGAATTGTACTATTATAAAAAAAGTACTTTTCAGACTTAACACATTTTCCTGCTATACTATTAAGAACTAAGTTGTGTTTGTACAAATGTTTGACTCATTGGCCTCATGTAGACACTCAAAGGAGCATGGACTTTGGAGTTAGAATGAGGCTTAAGTCCTTAGCTCTGTTATTCACCAAGACCCACGTGCATGTTATTTACTTTCTTTCTCAATGTCCTCATATGTATAATGGGGTGGTAAGGATAATATTACGTGGTTGGAAGAATACAAAGATTAAATGAGATAATATATGGAAATTGGCTGACCCAGAACTGATGTTCAGTAAGTAGTATCTCTAATCTTTAGGGACTGGGTTATGCCAGCTAACAGATCAGTATGGATCCGTCTACTCTGTCTGTTTGCTTCACTTGTGTGATGGCTACAATTTATTTAAACCTGTTGTCATTGAAAAGCAGAGAGAGATTATGGGTGATTATGTGACATTGGATTGTGTGACCGTGAACTGAGATTAGTAAGGGTCTGGATCTGGGTCAGCATCCCCCTTTGTAACCAAGAATGCTGATGCATGACTTGGCTGTGTCACCAGTTATTGTGTGTGGTGTTCCATTCAGAGGCCTACGGTCATACTTATTATTCTAAGCCTTGAGTAATGAAAAATTCAAACTTTCTAAATACATGAAAGCTTTGAGTTTATTAATGTCTTCCAAAATGAGCCGCACACTACTTTATATAGTATGTATTAATAGCTTTGGAGACGCATAGATCTGGCGTCACCTCTTCAAATTGGATGACTTTGAATCATTCTTCTAACATTCTGATTTTCTCATTTCTAAAATGACATTTATAATAGTGTTTAACGTCTCACATGGTTTTGAGGATTAAATGAGCCAGTACATGAGAAGGGTTATTTCATGCCAGGTACCCAGAAAACCTAGGTAAATGCTAGCTGCTTTCAAGAAAAATTCATTTTTGCATTCAAAGTAGGTTGTGGTTTTTTTTTTTTTGCTCTTGTTTTTTTTTTCTTTGCATGTGTTGAATTTAGTTAAGGGTGTAGGATCAACAGTTTGGGAATGTTTGCATTATGAATCCAGGTTTTCCTTGTGGGTGATGGTATTTAGAGCTTAAGGGCTTGATTGGCCAGGTTAATCTTCAAGTAAGTTTTGTATCAATCAAGACAGACGCACGTTACTTTTATCTGTCCATTACTTCAGGTAAACAAGCATTCCATTCTTGTACAGAACATTAAACTGTTAAGTTCCTTTTGATGGACTTGTTCAAAGCACTTGTGAAAGACAGAAAACAGCTCCTGTTTTCTGACATTGTATAATCTGAACGCTCTTTCTAGAGGTTTCTTGACTGAATCTTTGACTATCACTACCTCAAAAATTAAGTTATCAACCCAGACAAGTGTGACGTAACTTTGGGTTCAGTTTAGAGTAGGATCTAACACAACAATTTGAGCCAAGACTCAAGTGAAACCAAAAAGCAAAAATCTTTTAAACGTTGAAAAAGGAAAAAGTCTACATCCATTCTTTTAAGGCCCAAAGGAGAATGGGA
The DNA here is from genome assembly GCF_937001465.1 of Orcinus orca. Classification (NCBI taxonomy): domain Eukaryota; kingdom Metazoa; phylum Chordata; class Mammalia; order Artiodactyla; family Delphinidae; genus Orcinus; species Orcinus orca. Next base: position 71,644,027 of record NC_064569.1, on the reverse strand, counting down.
CAGAATCATTGGTTTTTATAAGTCACTTAAGAGGAGGGCTGGATTATAAGGGACTTAGCTTTGCATATTTCCTTGAAATGTGTTTCCTGGCACTTGGTGGGGCAAGGCAGGAAAGTCAGAACAAGCACTTGCTGACTGTATAGGAGATCCACATCCTGAATTCAACTATGTGGTGTTGATATGGGGTTCATCCCTCCGAGGGTATCCATTTTGTTATCCAACAAAATGAAGAGTGAATTCTGTAATTTTAAAGATTCTCTCTAATGCACACAATCTAGATTATTAATGGAATGCTGACCATGTGACTACCCTGGTTAAAATCCTCCATTGGCTTTACATTACCTGCAGGATAAAGTCCAAACCCTCAACACACTGTACAAGATTCTCTGTGATTGGCTGTTGCTTATCTCTACTGCTCCCTGAGTGGTAAATTTCATGCTGGCTTCACTTAACGAAGTACAGTGAAATAGTGACATATTCCACAACTGCATTTGGTCTTGAAAGCCCTGGTAGCCCCTCTTCATCCTCCAGTTGGTCTAGCTGAGATGGTTCCTCCTCTTGGAAGTCCTCCCTGAAGGCTGTTTGCCCTTCCTCCCTGCCCCCACTTTCCTTGTGTTTAGTGATCTTACCCCGTGCTTCTATAGCATTAAAAAAAAAAATCATATAGGGCTTCCCTGGTGGCGCAGTGGTTGAGAGTCCGCCTGCCGATGCAGGGGATGCGGGTTCGTGCCCCGGTCCGGGAAGATCCCACATGCCACGGAGTGGCTGGGCCCATGAGCCATGGCCGCTGAGCCTGTGCGTCTGGAGCCTGTGCTCCACAACAGGAGAAGCCACAACAGTGAGAGGCCCACGTACCACAAAAAAAAAAAAAAAAATCATATATTGAAAACAATATAATGAAATTATATTCTTACTTACCTGTCTACCTGGCTAAATTGCCTCATGCTGGTATCCCCAGCTAGTGGTACAACACCAAAATCTTAGTAAAGGTTTTTGGAACCAAACTATGAGTTAATGGATCACGTGAGATATATCTTTGACTGAATCTTTAACTATAGCATTCTAAGCATGGATCTGAGTACTTATCGGTTTTATGCCTGCTGACTTCAATTGACACATGGGTTGGTGCCAAGGAGGGTTATTTGGAAGGTAGGAGGAACATTACTATCACGCATTGATGTCATACATAGGAAACGCATATAACTGTACTCAGTACCACCTGGCACAAACATATGTTGTTCAAACATAATTCTGTTTGGAGAGAGAAGTGGGCCACTTGGGGTTGTAGAAGAGGGTAGAGACCATGGATTAATAAAAGAGGAAGGTGGGGGGCAAGTTGCTGGCCATTTTTAAGGAAATAACACAATAGGTTGAATAGCAGGTGCCAGATGGTGCTTGCTAATTCAAAGTTATAGAGGGTATAAGAGCCAGAAAGGACTTTAGTACATAATCAGCTGCTGATGATGAAGAAAATGCTGATTGTGATGCTTATTCCATGTGCCAGGTCCTGAGCTAAGTGTGTTACATACTTTCATCTCCACTGATTCTCTCCGCCTATGAGGGTGGTTATATCCTTCCATTTACAGAAGAGGAATGTGGGCTTAGGAAGGTTGTGCAAGTCGCTCAGCATCTTACAACTAGTTAGTCTTAAACCCAGTCTGTTTGCTTAGTATTAGTATTGCTGACATCTTCTCTTTTTGCCTAGGTAAGATGTTTTTCTTGATACATAATAATGAATAAGACTGTTATAAATAGAGTAAATGAATTCTTCTTCCCAGCTCACCCCCATTCAAAAAGCTTCCTTTCATATTTTCTTTCCACAGTTTGTGTTGGTTAATGGTTAGCCAGTGCAATAGACAAGGAAAGGATGTTGTGTAGTTTTAGATTCTGATGTGTATAATCTCTAGCAAGAAATTGATGAAATAAATATGAGGCAATAGACAATATGAGAATTTTAGATGGTTCATTTTAAATGATATTTGTGGATTTAAGACTGATGTAGTTAAGGAATTTAGCAAAAACGATGTTTCATTACTCAAGATCAAAGACATATTTAAGTGTGGGGGAAGAAAGTTGGAGAAGGATTTAATAAGTGATGTTTTCAAATTTCATCTGTGATTAGAAGCCACCATCTTAGTGACCCAAGGCAATGATACAACTGCTTTACAATTCAGTGCTCTAAAGTTAAGCGTTTTTAGATTTGTGTACTTTAAAAAATTCACAAAACTATTGGGTTGGCCAAAAAGTTCGTTTGGGTTTTTTCATAACATCTTACGGAAAAACCCAAATGAACTTTTTGGCCAACCCAATGTTTTGACGCCAAGTTTTCAAAAGTTCTGAAGTTGTTAAAGTTATGCAACCTTACCGCATGGCCTGTTTTACCTTTTCTCTTTTTCTGTTTTTTTAAATCAGGTAAGCTGCTTGGTTTTGTATGTAAACTGAAAGGTTATCGTTTCTGAAAGCCATAAAACTTTTTCTAGTTTTGGATAATAATCACATAACAAGGAGCAGAATCTACCTCCTGTCTCAATTTACAAACAGAATTTCCAAAAAGGACCATAAATGAGAAGAGGAGATGACACACAAAAATTAAACAATGAAGTGGATGTGCAAAATGGCTTGTGCAGCTTTGGCACTTGAATCATACAGCAGCTGAAGCATATCTTTTAAATTTCATTTAGCTGGATACACGGCCCTGTCTTCATTTCCTGAGATTCCCATTCTCTCCTATATGTTGAGAGAATCTCTTTGCTTTCCAAGCAGTCTTCCTGTTTACATATATTCCTCCAGCCACTTTTGATTCCGCAGCAAAGCAGCTGCTTTGAATAAAGCCCAAAGGATAATCTTGCAATGGATACTCACTCATCTTCTTTCCTGACCCAAGGAGAAAGTTCCTTTTTATTTTCCCCTAGCAGCATTTAGAGTTAGGACTTGAGCAGGGTTTAAAGTACATTTTCCATATTCTTCTTTTGTTTTATTAAACAAGAAAGCTTAAGTGATAATCTTCCCAGGTTGTCTTGGAGGAAGAATTTCATAACACAAAATAGTTGACATTTACTTTGAAGATTGTTAACTCAGAACCTTTTAAAAAATACTACTAATAAACTGTGTGATGCCACTACTCACATCCTGATACATTGTAAGAAGTCTTCTTTTTGATTTCTGTCCTACATCTTCCTTTCTCTGCTGAATGTGGAGTCTCTTCCTACATAGTGACATTATGGAGATTGCTCAGCACAACTCCATGATGTCATGGTGAAAAATCGGAATAAAAGAGTTGCCACTTAATCATGCTTATTAGCATGAAAATGCAATAATAAAGCCTATTTTGGAGGGGGGTGATGAGGGGGAGTGTCATTTGAGTCCACTCCTGAGTAGTCTGGCATGCAACTTTCTGTTTCTTGCAAACAAGTCTTGTCAGAGGGGAACAGTGATATTATGCCTGTGTTACTCTGAAGAAAAGGTAGTTGATTTTATTCTTTAGTCAAACTAGGAATGGGTCTGGATGACGTAAAAAAAAAATAATTTAGTGTGAGCTTTTTTTTTTTCTTTTGCCTTCTCTGGTAGGGATGACAGATAAGTCATCCAGTGCTTTGAGAAGAGATAAGATTAGCATTTAAAAGCTTAACCTATGTCATCACTTCTGAACACGCCTGCTCCCAAGTGAAATCATATTCCTTGCATGTGTTTCCCAGTGCAGAATCACCATGAATAATTTTTTATACATGGCTGCTTTAGAAATTTTGATGGATTGCAGCTCATTGGGAGAGAGGAAGAAATTTATAGATGCATCTTATATTGAATTCTAAATAAAGTGCAGAATTGTAGACCTCTCAGAGACTTCCACTGAACTTACTGTAGGAAAGTGTCTGCATTCCAGGTCTGTGGGGTTTTTATTGTTTTTCTGTTTTGTTTTGTTTTGCCCCCGTTGAGTCAGTAAAGGAAAGTAACTACACGTGATACTCATCTAGTTCCTTTAGAAAGGGAATCTGGGGATTTTACAGGTGGGTCTGCACTTTGGGTCATTATCACATTTTGGCCACATCTGCCAGTGAAGGCATTTTCCACTGGTTGTTCATTAAAAATAATTTATTTAAAAATATATAGTTTATTTAGCATTTACTACAATCAGAGCACTGTGCTAGAGGCTAAAGCACAGCAGTGAGCAAAACACATTATTCCTGCTCTTCTTGGGGCTTACAGTCTATCCCTGGTTTTATATCCTAATTTTCCATTTTCATGGGGCTAGAGAAGTATTTAAAGGTGCAAAGAAAAAGTTTAAAAGTTCAAACTGAGAAGCATTTATCTAATGTCACATTTTGGATAATTAAGAGAATGTTGCAACATTACTCACCCTTGTTATCATTAAGGTTTAGTAGTTGTTGGACCCAAGAGTAGGAAGGAGGATAATCGTTTATGCCTAATGGATGAGCAAAACTCTTCTGTTTATCCTTCATTCATTCATTCAACAAATATTTATGAAAGGCTTGTCGGTACTCAGCACTGCTCTACCCACTTTGGACGAAACAGTGAGGGACAGAAAGTACTTGCCTTATGGGACTCAAACTTGAGCAGGAGACAGGTAACAAGCACAACTGGTGGATAATGTTGCAATTCCGTTGTGTGATAGGGCCACCATCTGCTAAGGAGTGAATCACACACTGTCCTGACTTCATTTGTGCCCCATTTCACATACCTGAATTTATTCTCTATTCAGACAGTTTAGAGAGTGCTACCACAATGGTCTGTACTATATGAAAGAGAATTTGATGGTAGGAGTATTTGAGCAATTCAAGGTGCTAGAGATAAGAATGATGAACAAGAATAGTGTAATTCTCGTCCTCACCCCATTTGCACGCTTGTCAGAAAGAACAGGTGATGAGAGTAAACGAATTGGGTTATCATCAGTTTCTTATTTCTGATGAAAAGTGCTTCGGTGGAAATAAAACTGATCTGAGAGTGCTGGAGCTGCTTAAGGCAGGTCACCTGAGAAGGCTTTTCCTAGAAGGCGATAGCTGAACTGAAGCCTGAAGGATCAGAACGACTTGCCTCTTTCAGAGCCCAGGAGGGAGAAAGCTTGTAACTAAGTGCAAAGGGCTTAAGGCAGGAATACATTCCCGGTGTTTCAGGAACAGAAAGGAGGCCAGTGTAGCTGGAGTATGGTGTGGGAAGAGGGCATGGTGAGAATGAGCATGGAGGTGGGCAAGTCTACGTTAAATAGGGCCTTGTATACCTTGAGCAGGAGTTTGTATTTTATCGTAAATGTAATGGAAAAGCATTCAGAGTCTGTAAGCAGGTGGTGATGTTTTGCATTCCCTGAAGACCACAGTCTGGTGAGTAGCAAGCATGGAAGCAAAGAAAGCTATTTAGGGGGTCCTTGCAGTCTTCCAGGCAGGAGTAGGGAAGCTCGGCACAAGCTGTAGTGGTACAAGATGAGACGGAGGGAAGTGAATGTTTGCTGGTAGAATTAATAGCACTTGACAGAGTGGATATGGAACTAGGGAAATGGGAAGGATCAAGGATGGTGCTCAGAGTTGTGGCTTGAACCACCAGGCTTCAATTTTCGAAATGACATTACTGGGGATGCTTGTTCTAGGTGTGGTTGAAAAGACAGCAGTGATAATAACCATCATGGACATTTATGAGGGTGAACTGGCTGTCAGATGCTATATACCAAGTGTCTATATAACTTTGTGCGAAGTTTGTGAAGTAAGTTCTATTATTAGGCCCATAATACAGGTGAGGAAGCTGAAGCACAGAAAGATGAATAACTTTCCAAAGGCCACAGGGTTAGTCAGTGGCAGAGTAGAGATTAAAGCTAGGGCAGCCTGATTCTAGAATCACTGCCTCCCAGCCCCCCACTCTATACCGTTCTCTGTGCTTGAGTAAACACACTTTGTTTTCTTAAGCCATCTTGGATTATTACTGAAGCTAAAGTTGACTTTTGAAACTCTACTATTCAGGTTAACATTCACCCATTGCCCAAACAATTCAGTCTCACTTTTGCTCCAGGTAGAGATGAGCCTGCCCGCTTTGGGAGAGCTGATCCCAAATCCAAGCCCAAGGGTCAGTTTCACAACCTCTTTTTATCACCTTGCTGTGCTGATCTTTAATCTATGGGGGAAGCAGAACATAAATGGGATTGTGACATCCACTGTTAGCATAGCTTTTAATTTAAAAGTCAACATTTAAAAAATTAGTAGTAGTGATAAAATAGTAACTACAGGCCTACCTTATTTTATCGCGCTTCACTTTATTGCGCTTCCCAGATATTACGGGGTTTTTTTTTTTTTTTTTTTTTTAAAACAAATTGAAGGTTTGTGGCAACCCTGCCTGGACCAAGTCTATCAGCGCCACTTTTCCAACAGCATTTGCTCGCTTTGTGTCTCTGTATCACAAATTTTCACAGTATTTCAAACTTTTTCATTATTATAATATGGTCATTTGTGATCAGTGATGTTTGATGTGACTACTGTGACTTGCTGAAGCTCAGATGATGGTCAGCATTTTTTAACAGTAAAGTATTTTCTAATTAAGATCTGTACATTGTTTGAGTTGTAATGCTATTGCACACTTAATAGATGATGGCATAGTGTAAATACAACTTTGATACGCAATGGGAAACCAAAAAATTAGTGTGACTTGCTTGCTTTATTGCAATATTCTCTTTATTGCGGTGGTCTAGAACTGAACCCTCAATATCTCCAAGGCATACCAGTATAGCATTAACAGTCATGTCATGGTCTACTATAACATTGTCTTATTTATTAATCTTTTCAAAAATCCAAAGAAATGTTGTCACCATGAGAAAACCGAGGCTCAGAGAGGTTCCATAATTTGTTGAAGGTTGCAGCATGTAAGTGACAGAATCAGGATTTGAATCTACATCTTACTTTGCTGATGTTCTTCTTTTCTAAACATCATCTCATCTCTTTCATAAGCAATGAACCTGCAGCTGAAGTGTATTGTTATCAGAGGAACATGTCCTGAGCATTTCAAAGGCAGATGCTTTGCTGGGCTTCAGGTGGTAGAATTACCAGAGGAACATGTTTTGGACATGTCAAAGGTACATTATTGCTGGGCTTCAGGTGGTAGAATTGCATTAACATTCTCATGGATTGCCAATCAAAAACTGCCTTTTTAGGACTTCCCCAGTGGCGCAGTGGTTAAGAATCCACCAGCTAATGCAGGGGACATGGGTTTGAGCCCTGGTCCAGGGAGATCCCACAGACTGCAGAGCAACTAAGCCCGTGCGCCACAACTACTGAGCCTGCCCTCTAGAGCCCACGAGCCACAACTACTGAAGCCCACGCACCTAGAGCCCATGCTCCGCAACAAGAGAAGCCACCCCAATGAGAAGCCCACGTACCACAATGAAGAGTAGCCCCTGCTCGCCTCAACTAGAGAAAGCCCATGCGCAGCAACGAAGACCCAATGCAGCCATAAATAAATAATTTTTAACTGCCTTTTAAAGATAAAATTTAAATGATTGTTATTTTCCAATTTGAATTTTGAAATACTAATGGAAAATTCCTAAGGAAAGTTTAGACTGACCTTTATGAGAAATAAATGCTCAGTAACTTGGATTTTTCTTTCCTAGTGCTTAGGGTTTAGTTGCAGACAATATAATCTACTCTAGCTAGTTTAAACATAAAGGGATATATTGAAGTTTATTTGATGGGTTATAAAACCACTGGAAGGGCTAGAAGAACAGGTTGAGATTTCAGAACACTCCCATCACCCAGAACACGGTTAAGTCCAAGGCCATCTGTAAAGCAGCTACATAACAGCAAGTGCTGTACAACCAGGACTTCTGCTGACGGCAGTGTCTCGCTGCCTCACTACCACCCAGCAAAATGCCTGCCCGGCATCCATCCAGCTTCTCTTCTCCAGGACTTTCTTTCCATATCGAATCTTGCAGAGTTTTGCCTAACTGCTGAAACCTAAGTACCTGCAACTTTAGCTAATTGCAATGGAGTCCAAGATATGGAGATTTTAATTTTGCAGCCACTACAGTATAGAAGAATATGCTCAGAGCAGGAATGGGAATTCAGTCAACTCACAGTATCCTCTACACTCACTACTTAACTTTTCTTTTTCCAAGTTCCTCTAAATCAGGAGTATCTAATATGTAGCCCTTGAACAAAATGCAACCTCATTTACCTTTTCAGACATTTTTATTTTCTCTAATGATAGCACCCATGAGCTAGTACAGCCTAAAATAGTATGTCTAAGACTTCAGAGAGTACCTAAGAATCTTGTTAAAAGTACACATTCCTGGGCTTCCCTGGTGGTGCAGTGGTTGAGAGTCCGCCTGCCGATGCAGGGGACACGGGTTCGTGCCCCGGTCCGGGAAGATCCCACATGCTGCGGAGCAGCTGGGCCCATGAGCCATGGCCGCTGAGCCTGCACGTCCGGAGCCTGCGCTCCCCAATGGAAGAGGCCACAACAGTGAGAGGCCTGCGTACCGCAAAAAAAAAAAAAAAAAAGAAACACATTCCTGAGATGGACCCTCAGAATTTTGGATTCCACATGATGCCCAGGGATCTGCATTCTAAATAAATACCCCCAGATGATTACACTTTGATCTAAACATAAGACAGCAACTCCCCTTGTTTCAGTTGGAGCACCTTCCATGAAGGGGTACATTTCAGCAGTTTTTTCAGTTCAACCAGAGGTACTTGGCATGTCCAGCACACATCGCATAATCAGGGAAACTCATACAGTGACCTTTGCAAATCTGGCTTGTCATCTGATGTGATGGAGAAAATGATCAAGATTGTGAGTGTTCTTTGAGCTCAGGCCTTTGACCCCCTCGTTTTGATGCTACTTGGAACAGTTCCAGCAGAGTATAAAGATTTAGTTTATTTGTAGTCCAAAAACCCAGGTGGGAAACAAACAAAAACTTTTGTTGGAGATTTCCTGAGCTGCTTCCTCAGATTGAGTCTCCTTAAAAATTAAAAGGGCCTGTGAGACCAAACTTGTCAGACTCCCAGTAGCTGATCTGACAAAACATCTGAGCCCATTTAATTACAGCCATAGGGGAAAAAAACACAAGAAGTTCTAGGAAGTTTAGGCATTCACTCCAAATTCAGTGCATGGAATCAGATAGCAAGTGGAGCCCACACTCATTTTCCATCTCTCAGTTGTTTGGAGTTCAAAAGATTGTACAGATTTTGAAGAACTTTTGATTTACAGGGGATCACAATTTCAGAAATGAGTCACATAGTTGGAAGAATACAAATTGTGATTTAGGTTTTTGTAGCTGTTTTTGGAAAGCTACAACCCTTGGATTGCATGTCATCGCGGTTCAATTTTAAGAGCAACTAATTGACATAATAGTGAACAATGCCATCCCCAAAGAATCAGTGCCCACGAAGTGCTGAATTTGGGTATGTGGATTTCAGAACTGTCATTTTTTTCTTCTTGTGATATTCCTGTACTTGCCAATGTTGAGGGCCTGTAGCTCTTATTGTTTTTGAAAATGAACACTTATAGCAAAAAGAATTAGCAACAGATATGTAAATCTAGGTTCAATGGTGAACTTGCACCCACCAGTTTTCTAGACCAGTTTGGTTTGTTACATGTCGTCTTCCTCATAATATTGATTAGAATTAGTCATCAACTATCATCTCTGTAAAATACGTCCTTTCCCTCTGCATTTATAAAACTGCTGAAGACCTATATTTATGACTAGCTAATGACCTATCTATTACCATTGTTTCTGATGAAATCTATACTGCTGGCACAAATACTTATTCTCTCACGTAAGTCTCTATTAAAAATAATAAAACTTGTATACCTAGACCCTAGATTCTAGCCTGAGGTAGAAGTCCTTTGTAGGTATTTTCACACAGGGGCAAAGTCTCTGAGCTAACCTGGTTCTCCTTAACCACAGGTGAGTTCCCCCATGCACAGGCTATTTAAGGAGGAAGAAGGCTTGGTTTATCATTTTAGCCCCATTCTTTCAGAGATGTCTCTTCTTATCTACCAAGACTGAACTGAACTTTCTAGCCCTTCCAGACATTACCACTCTGTTGTAGTATGCCCTTGAAATTCCTTCACTCTCACTGACCCCTAAGGTTCATCCTCCATGGTCTCACTCCATGGAAACTGTCCTCATCAAGGTCAGCTCCATTACGTCCTCTTCAACAACCAACAGGTTGACATCTTTTTAGTGCTTATTTTATTGATTATACTCTCCCTTTGGTACTTTATTTTCCTATTGGCCACAGTACCCCCAAATCAACTGATTTGCCTCTCATATATTTGGCTTCTCATTCTCTTGTCTCCTATGCAGATAATTCTTTCTTCTTCTTATATAATGGTATTCTCCAGGGTTTTGGGTGATAACTTCCAATCCCCAGCTGCCACTTCTGCTGCATATCCTGGCTTAGGGAATAGCACCACTTCTGCCTCAGTCACCCAAACTGGAGCACGGAAGTCATTGGTGATTCCCCCCCGCCGATACCCTGCACGCTTTCTGTCAGTCGCCCAAGTTCTTCCTTTTTACTTCTACATCCTCTTAAACTTGTCTCTCTCCATTCCCACTGCCATTTGCTAGTTAAGGCCCTCCTCATGTGGCCTCTGGATAACTTCACTGACCTCCTAAGTGACCTCCTGCTCCCAGGCTTTTTGGCTGCCCCCCTCCACCCCATGTATCCTTCATTCTGATGACTGATAAACTTTTCAAAAATAAATCAGATCTTGATACTCCTCTACTTAAAGTCTGCCAGGAGCTCCCCAGTGCCTTTAAGATAAAATCCAAATCAATTAGCAAAATTGGGAGGACCTCTGCATATCTTTTTAGCCTCATCTATTGTTGCTTATTCCTTGAAACTAATTTTTCATTTTTGTCTCCTTCCCTCACTTCTGTGGGCACCTGCTTCTTTACTTTCTCTGTCAGGGGTCTTTGCCCCAGCTCCCGTTGACCTGGCTACCTTCCACTCACCTTTGGAAAAGATGTCTCCTCCCAGAAGCTATCTCTGAGCCCCTCCCTCAGTCTCCCTCCCCCACCCCAAAGTCAGGTTTAGCTGTCCCCCTGGGCCTTTCCCTTCTTAGATACTCTACCTGCTGTGTTCGCCAAGAGCTTGGGCTTCCTGAGGCCGTGACCATATCTTCTGTATCTTTACCTTCTGTAATTATCAGGTACTCCATATGTGTCTGTTGAATGAATAAATAGCATAAATAGCTCTTCTTAGAAGTCTGAAAGCACTCAATTTTGTTTTTACCAGAAAGAACAACTTATCACTTTTTTTGAGCTCTCCTCTCCCTCTAGCTATGCAATTTTTTTTAAGCTACCGCAAGTATAACCTGATTTACATGCACTACTTGTTTATCCAGCCTAGTCATAATTTGACATGGTTGTTTCAATTAGAAACTGATGCAGTTAAAGAGACCTATATGCTGTCCACAGCATAGGCATTGTAAATGAAACTTAACTGTTCATTAGATATAAATGAAGTCAGTTTTATTATCTGATTGGCCCAGTGTTTTTCTTTCTAGTCTTGATTTAAACTTGGTCCAGGCATACAGATGGCCAATGGGCACATGAAGAGATGCTCCACATCGCTAATCATTAGAGAAATGCAAATCAAAACTACAATGAGGTATCACCTCACACCAGTCAGAATGGCCATCATCAAAAAGTCAACAAATAATAAATGCTGGAGAGGGTGTGGAGAAAAGGGAACCCTCCTACACTTTTGGTGGGAACGTAAATTGGTACAGCCACTATGGAGAACAGTATGTAGTAGGTTCCTTAAAAAACCGAAGATAGAGTTGCCATGTGATCCTGCAATCCCACTCCTCGGCATATATCCAGAAAAAACTGTAATTCAAAAAGATACATGCACCCCAATGTTCATTATAGCACTATTTACAAGAGCCCAGACAAGGAAACAACCTAAATGTCCATCAACAGATGAATGGATAAAGAAGATGTGATACATATACACAATGCAATGTCACTCAGCCATAAAAAAAAAGAAATAATGCCATTTGCAGCAACATGGATGGACCTAAAGATTATCATACTAAGTGAAGTAAGTCAGACAGAGAAAGACAAATATCATATGAGATCACTGATATGTGGAATCTTTAAAAAAAAAAAAGTGACAAGGGAACTTATTTACAAAACAGAAATAGACTCACAGACATAGAAAACAAACTTATGGTTACCAAAGGGGAAAGGGAGGAAGGGATAAATTAGGAATTTGGGATTAACAGATGCACATTACTATATATAAAATAGATAAACTACAAGGACCTACTGTATAGCACAGGGAACTATATTGAATATCTTGTAAGAACTTAAGAATGGAAAAGAATATATATATTCAACTGAATTACTTTGCTGCACACCTAAAACACTGTAAATCAACTATACTTCAATAAAATAAAATTAAAAGAATAAACTTGGTCCAGGGATTTACTAGCAGAGTAGCCATAAACAAGTTACTTAGTCTCATTGAATCATGTGTTACTCGCCTACAAAATGGGATAAAAATAACCTACCTTGTTGATGGGAAGATCATACGAAATAATGTCTGCAAACTGCTATGTGTGGCCCTTAGTAGGAGTCAATATATGTGAGTCATTTCTCCCTTTAAGTAGCATTTAAATATAGAGTAAGGATGAACTGTCACAGGGTGATTCTCTCTGTCTCCCCATTTCTTCCTATAGATTGAATACCTTGAAATCCTTAAGTTCTCCTTTTACCTTAAAGCCATTGTCTGCCTTTTTCTATTAAGCAATTCACTTCTAGGATGTTCAGATTTTGTTATAAGAGCATACTTACCCATATTACCAAATATTCTACTTCACAAAAAGATCTGCATTGAGAGAGGCAGAAGAGTGAGTAACTTTACAGGATTTTAGTGGACCAACTTGGACTTCAGCTTGTTTGAGTTTCACTTAACTGGCCTGTTAATGTCTCCTTTCCTCATAGCACTAAAATGACCAATCTGCGGTTTCCTTTGACCCTTCGAGATTACTGGACAATCAGTAGAGAAGAATTTGAGTCAGTGTAGGTTGCTTAGGTGTTTCCTTCATAGTGTTAAATGGTAAAATCTTGTTGAGCAATAAAAAATCTTAAGGAAGAAGTCATGTAGAATTAAACCGTTATTCACTGACCGACAGTCTGTTGTTGCTTTAGGTTAAGATTATTTGGGGAGGGTATTGTTCCTATGACCGCAGAAAATCTGAACTCAGGACTAATTCCTATACCTGTATCTTGGTAACTTGCTTTCCTGGCTCTGGGTAGCTGAGCCAATTGGCTCTCTTCCAAAGCACATTTGGGCTGCAAGGGAACTGCCTGCCTGGCTAGCTGGCAGGCGAGATTAAAGAAGAGATGAATGTTGTTTCTGGCAGCAGCTGCTGTTTTGTTCGGGGCAGTCCTAATACTATTTTGTAGTTCTCTGCATAAAGAAAACGAGCTACACAGATGCCCCACTTACCTTTTCGACTTTGAAAAGTCTGTAACGTGGATCCTGGCAATGAATATTTTAAAACCACTTCTCATGGTCATAGAAAAGTTTGTTTTTTTCCCCCAAGTTAGAAGATTGGAATCTTCTGGTTTCCTGAACAGCATATGTTGCCCTGATGTTCTTGGGCTGCATGCATGTTAGTTTCTACTGAAGGAAAGGAGTCTGCAACCTGACTTCTGTGTAATAACACATGTTCAGATCAAGTAAATAGTTTGCTTTAGGGGGGCTTTGCAGTTCCTTTCTCTGGAATGTGGCATTTTATTGTACGGAAGGCTGTTATGCTCAGGAAGAATTGATGAATGGGTGAATATTCCACTGGGGTCTTTTGAGATTGGTTCTCAACAAAAATGAGATTTAAGTAAGACCTTTGCCTTCAGAGTCTCCAACATTGTCTTCCTGTAAATTTTCCCTTTTAAAGTTCCTTTTCAGTACCATCTGCCACTGTTAAAACCTGCTCCCAGAAAGAGACCTGCTTGCTATATCTGTCATTCACAATTGAGTGTGTATTTTAGTCACTATTACTTCCCTCCACCACGACTGTTTCTACTGCATATTTTAGTTCTAACAGTGCATAAGGATTTCTCATTAGTTTTTTCATCATGTAAATAAATTGAAGGCGACTTTTAGCAAAGAAAGGGTTATTGGAATTTTGTGTCTTGTGCAGAGTACGTAGGGGACACTTTTGATGCATGCCTCTAAATTTTAAAAAATCTAGAACTGCCGACAATAAGATTAGTTTAATGTGACTGTGCAGTGAGAGGTTATCGTGAAATGAGAGGTTATCACACAACAAGCATGACCTAGAGAGAAGAGTTGTACGATGCTAAAAACAAAGTAGCCAAAGAAAAATGTCATATGCAGAAGCAGAGAGTGTTACAGTAAAAACAGCAAGAGATGATTACCCAAATGGAAACAATCCATTTTAGAGCAGAAGTCACAAACGCAGGGATATTTTGCTTCAGCTTTCTGTCTAATAGGGTGTGTGTGTGCGCACCTGCCCACACGTTCAGGCACCCGAATACCCTTGTTGGAGTCTCCAGAAGTTAGAGAAAGAGGAAGAGAGAGAAAACTCCATTGGAAGTCAATTGTCCATTAACCGAAGCTACTCTCAACACAGTTGAGAACTAAGAAATAAATTGAAAAATGCATCTGACCCCCAAATCAGCATCAACATACCCGTGTACTAAAGGTCAGACTCTTTGTTCATGCAAGATTGATTCTATAAAGTCCTTTCCCGGACTCTTGTTTGTATGGTTTTTAAGCACTTGTTTTCCTGATTTCCTAGACAATCCAAAACCTATAATCCACACAGCAAATAATTGCACAACACCTGTGGTTTGAAAAGATTCTCACCACCACTCCATGAACGGGTAAGGCAAAAACGATTCTCATTTTAGAGACTAATAAACAGATACTCAGAAGGATTCACTGGCTTGTTTGAGGTCACATGGTGGGGCTCAGAGGTTTTCTGGATCCATCTTCTATACCCTGCCATCACACTACCGGTTTTCATAAGCGTGAACTTCTTTTCTTTTTTGCCCTTGGAAATCTTTGTTTGAACAAAATTTTACCCAAAAGCATGAAAAAATAGAACAGAAAAAAACTGAGCTACTTTGCTTAAAGTAGGCGTTGGGGGCCCAGAATACTGGCGGGGCAGTGTGTTTTCCTTACCAGGAAGAGCTTGAACATCGCACACTGCTCCATTCATTCAGTAATTCACCCAGAGAGTAAGTTTATTGAGCTCTGATTTATTTTTCTATTGCTGTTGGAATAAATCACCACCAATTTAGTGACCTAAAACAATACAGATTTATGATATTATAGTTTTGGAGATTCAGAAGTCCAAAATGGGGCTTACTGGGCTAAAAGCAAGGTGTCGATGACACTGTGCCTTCCTGAAGGCTCTAAGGGAGATTGTTTCCTTGCTTATTTCAGCTTCTAGAAGGCACTTGCATTTCTTGACTCCTGGGCCCTTTCCTCCATCTTCAGTGCCAGCAATGGCAAGTCAGGTCCTTATCGTGTCACATCTTTCTGACCCTTCTCCCATCACTGCATCTCTCTGACCAGAGCTGGAAACGTTCTCAGTTTGTAAGGACCTGTGTGATTAGATGGGACTCAGAGAATCCAGGGTAATCTCTCCATGTCAAGGTCCTTCGCTTCATCACTTCTGCAAAGTCCATTTTGCCATATAAGTCAATATAGTCACAAATTCCAAGAAAATTAAGATGTGGCCGTCTTTTTGCTATTATTCTGCCTACTATAAGCACCACCCATGGGCCATGTGTTGTGTTTGCCTCCGGGACTACAGGAGGCTAGAGATGGGCATGTTAACAGTAAAAATATGTTGCAAATAATGACCTGACAGTATGGGAGAAATAGGTAAACTAAGAAACAAACCAACAAAAATGAAAATAAAATTGTAAAAACAGTCATTCAAACAAGTACAGTAATTTGGAGCTCCTTGGAGGTGGGCAGTCACAACTACATAACCAAAATGCTTTTCCCCCCCAGCTTTATTGAGGTGTGACTGACAAATAAAATTGTATATATTTAAGGTGCACAATGGGATGTTTTGATATATGGATACATTGTGAAATGATGACCACAGTCAAACTATCCCGTTACCCTTTATTCTGTGTGTGGTGAAAACACTTGAGATCTACTCTCTTAGGAGATTTCAAGTAAACAATATAGTATTATTAGCTGTAGTCAAAATGCTGTACATTAGGTCTTCAGAACTTACTCATCTTATAACTGAAAGTTTGTACCCTTTAATCAATATCTCCCCATTTTCCTCTACTCCCTAGCCTCTGGCACCCACCTTTCTGTTCTACTCTTTGTTACTATGAGTTCGACTTTTCTTTTTTTTTGGATTCCACATATAAGTGAGATCATATGATATTTGTCTTTCTGTGTCTGGCTTATTTCATTTAGTCTTCCCTTTATTTGATGAAAATGAATCATCAAAGAGAAGCAAAGTTTAATATTTCTAGCCACTGTTTAGGAAATCAGGGAAATGTGTGTACTATATATTAGAAAAATTTCTGCATAGAATAATATGGAAAAAATACTTTTCCATTTAAAGAAGTAAGCTCCTCATTTCGGCACTCTCCCAAGGATACTGATAGGGAGGTATTACTACTGCTGTGCAGAATTCTCAGTACATTTCTGCCTTGACTGCTCCTCCATCCTAACGTTTAGTTATGCCTGAGTGAATGATTGAATTTTATGAAAGGTGAATACTCATCAGTAGCAAAGTACTTGATCCTTGAACAACATGCATTTGAAACTGCATGGGTCCACTTATATGTGGATATTTTTCAATAGTAAATACTTGCAGTACTACATGGTCCCAGGTTGGTTGAATCCCCAGATGCTGAGGAACCAGGGATAGGGAAGGCTGACTATAAATTACACATGGATGACTCCTGCATTGCTCAAGGGTCAACTGTATATACTAAGTTAAAATATTAGTTTACTTAATAGCTTTAAAATAAAATGCCTCATGAAATATAAGTTTCTCAGGGATATTTGGTTTTTAATTTATTTTTAATTTATTTTATTGAAGTATAGTTGATTTACAATGTGTTAATTTCAGGTGTACAGCAAAGTGATTCAGTTATACATACATATATATATGTATATACATACACACATACACGTTCTTTTTCATATTCTTTTCCATTATGGTTTATCACAGGATATTGAATATAATTCTCTGCTCTACAGTAGGACCTTGTTGTTTAACCATTCTATATATAGCAGTTTGCATCTGCTAATCCCAAACTCCCACTCCATCCCACCCCCACCTCCCTCCCCCTTGGCAACCACAAGTCTGTTCTCTATGTCTGTGAGTCTGTTTCTGTTTCATTGATAAGTTCATGTGTCATATTTTAGATACCAGATATAAGTGATATCGTATTGTGTTTGTCTTTCTCTGTCTGACTTACTTCACTTAATATGGTAATCTCTACGTCTATCTGTGTTGCTACAAATGGCATTGTTCTATTTTATGGCTGAGTAGTATTCCATTGTATATATGTGTCACATCTTCTTTATCCATTCATCTGTTGATGGACATTTAGGTTGTTTTCATGTCTTGGCTATTGTAAATAGTGCTGCAGTGAACATTGGGGTGCGTGTATCTTTTTGAATTACGGTTTTCTCCTGATATATGTCCAAGAGTGGGATTGCAGGATTGTATGGCAACTCTATCTTTAGTTTTTTGAGGGACCTCCATACTGTTTTCCATAGTGACTGCACCAATTTACATTCTCTCAGGGATATTTGAATGTATTAACACATTTAAGTTTAGTCCTAACCAAATAGACTCCAATAAATTGAGCAAAATCATCTGTACAGATGTTTGTGTATAACTGATCCAAAAAAAAAATGCTGCCCTGGTGAAATTATTTTGCAATTATTATAGAAGTCTGTATTGATATATATTTTTAAACTATCAAAGAACATATATAAAAATTATAAAGTTAAAAGTTCTGAAAAATGCACAATATTCAGCTTTAGCTTGGAATAGGGAACAAACTTATCTCCATATGCGTGATATTTGAAAAATGATTAAAGTCTTGGAGAGATGGCGTCAGAGTCCTCACCAGTGATATAACAGCTTTCTTGAAGTGCTGTGACAGTATGAGGTGGTGAAGAGGACAGGATTTCGAATTGGACAGACCTGAGTTTTCGTCCTGATCTCACCACTTAGAAGTCACTGAATCTCTCTCTGTCTCAGTTTCTTCATCTTCAGAGTTAGGATATATGAAACTTAAATTTTGTTTGCGGTAAGCTAGACAAAATGTTTGGTACATAGTAAATGTTCAGTAAGTGGAAGCTGTTGTTCACTGTATTGTTCAGAAAGCACAAGCATCTGCATAGACATCCTGCCTGATGGTACTGATGAACTACAGTATGTACTCTATGTAAAGCCAGGCCCTCTGCTTGAGACAGGATCTCACCCCTTCCTGTCTTCTCAAGGACATCTGATGTCTCTCTGTTCTGACCCACAGTGCCAATTGCACCTCCTACTGGATCATCCCCATAGGCAAACAGACATCCTGGTATTTTTACCATCTTATAAATAAGACTCTCCCCTCCCCCTAACCTAATTCCTCACCAACTCCCGTCTCACTTTGTTTTTACTTATTTCTTTGTTCATTTATTTATCTGCTCTCCTTTGAAGCACACCTCTTTAAAAGAGCTCTCTCTATGCACTGGTTTTAATCACTCACCTCTCATGCTCTATTAAATCCACTCCTGCCTGGCCTTTCCCAAACTGCTTCAATAAAAATGCTCTTGTTAATGTCACCAGTGACTATGCTGCTAAATCCAATGATCAGTTCTCAGTCCTCATCTTACTTGACCTATTGCGAGTATTTGACGTAGTTTCATAGTTTAACCTTCTCCTTAAGGTACTTTTACTTTTTCTTTTTTTCTTTTTTTTTTAACTTGTGTTCTTCCTCCTCCTCTGGCTCCTCTCTCGGGCTCCTTTGTGTGTTCTAAATCTTTTGCCAGACCTCTTAAGGTTAGAGCACCATAGGACCCAGTTCTTTGTTCTTTTTTCTGTTTGTACTCACTCCCTTGATGGTCTCATCTACTCTTTTGCTTAAAATTCCATTTATATATCAAAAGCTGTCATATTTATATATCCAGCCCAAACTTCCCTCCTCAATCCAGATTGAAATATCCTGACCTAGTTTCATCACTAGGATGTCTCAAAACACGTCTCAAACTGAGCACACTCAAAACTTAACTCCAGATCTGCCCCCCAAACCTTCTCTACCCCTCAGCCTTACCCATATCATTTGATGGCAACACCATCCTTCCAGTTGCTCAGACCAGAATCCTTGGAGTTGTCTTTGACTCTCTCTCAAAGCACTCTCCAACTGTCAGGAAATCCTATCGGCTCAATCTTCAGGAGGCATCCAGAATCTAACCACCTCTGGGCAATGCACTGCTACGACACTTTCTTGCTTGGATTATAGCAATAGCCCCAAATTGGTCACTCTGTTTCTACCTATTGTTAGCCTAAAGTCACAGCAATTAAAGTTATCTCTTTTTTTTTGGAAATAATTTATATTTTAAAGCAGTTCATAGCAAAATTGAGAGGAAGGTACAGAGATTTCCCCAGTGTCCCCTGCCCCCCCCCCACATGCATGGCCTCCTCCGTTATCAACATCCCCACCAGAGTGGTGCATTTGTTGCAACTGAGGAACCTACCCTGACACATCTTAATCACCCAGAGCCCATAGTCTACACTAGGGTTTACTCTTGGTGTTGAACATTCTATGAGTTTAGACAAATGTATAATTACGTGTATTCAGAATTATAGTATCATATAGAGTACTTTCACTGCCCTGAAAATCCTCTGTGCTCTATTCATCCCTTCCCCTCCAACCCCTGGCAACCACTGATCTTTTTACTGTTTCCATAGTTTTGCCTATTATAGAATGTCATAGTAGTTGGAATCAAAACAGTGTATGGGGGCTTCCCTGGTGGTGCAGTGGTTGAGAGTAAGCCTGCCAATGCAGGGGACACGGGTTCGTGCCCCGGTCTGGGAAGATCCCACATGCCGCGAAGCGGCTGGGCCCGTGAGCCATGGCCGCTGAGCCTGCGCGTCCGGAGCCTGTGCTCCCGCAACGGGAGAGGCCACAACAGTGACAGGCCCGCGTACTGCAAAAACAAAAAAACAAAAGAAAAACAGTGTATAGCCTTTTCAGACTGGCTTCTTCAGTTAGTAATATGCATTTTTTTTCCTCTATGTCTTTTTATGGCTTCATAGCTCATTTCTTTTTAGTGCTGAGTAAAAGTCCATTCCCCAGATATACCACAGTTTATTTAACTATTCACCTGCTGAAGGACATCCTGGTTGCTTCCAAATTTTGGCAATTTTGAATAAGCTGCTATAAAAATCAGTGTGCAGGTCTTTGTATAGACACACATTTTCAGCTCTTTGGGATAGAACCAAGGAGCATGATTGCTGGATCATATGGTAAGAATATGTTCCGTTTTGTAAGAAACTTCCAAACAGTGTCTTTAAGAAAAAGTTTTAAATATGTCATATCTCTCCTATGCTCAAAATCCTGCAATGAATCCCTTTTCATTCACAGTAAAAGTCAAAAGTCCAGATGGGTATACAAGACCCTACATGATCTGGCCTCTCCATTCTCTCTGACATCATCAACTTCACTGCCCCCCTGGTTTATTCTTGCTGTTCCTTAAAGCAGATTCCTTAAATCAATGAGTATGCATTTATTTTATAATAATGGGGAAAAAAGATATACTTTCTAAGTTGTCAGGGTAGTGACATTCCAACTAAGTTCTTTTTCTTCTCCAAATGTTTGATAATGATAATATATTACTTTTATAATAAAATATCTTGAAAGATTCAATTGAAAACAACAACAACACAAGATAGACCTTAGGGCCTTTGCACTAGCTTCTCTGTCTATAATACTCTCCCATAGACATCTGCTTGGATAACTCCCTTAGCTCCATCTCATCTTTGATAAAACATTGCCTTCCCAATGTGGCCCCATCAGATATCAGTTCAGTAGTACACTTGGTGCTGCGTGAAGCCTCTGATGCCTTATGAGTGTGACTGGCACCTTGAACCTAGGACCATGCTGCTAGTAGAGGAGAGTAGGCATTATCGTCCTGATCCCCTTTCGTGTGATCTAATTTTTCTTTTTTCACAGCACACCTTTGACCTATATAATCTGGTTATTTATTATGTTTATTGTTTATGGTCTGCCTTCCCTCACTAAAAGCTAAGTTTATGATGGCAGGAATTTTTGCTTTTTTTTTATTAACTAATATATCCCCAGCATCTAGAACAGTGCCTGGCACAGTAGCACTAGGTACTTAATAAATATCTGCTGAATGAATGAATGAGTGAACAAATGTTTGTGTAGTTTCTTCAGTGTCAGGCATAAGACATGGCAAAGAGAAGTCAACAGAATTTCTGCCCTTATATTTCTTTTCTTTCGTCTAGTCTTTTTGAGATATAATTGACATATACACTGTATAAATTTAAGGTGTACAGCATAATTATTTGACTTGCATACATCATTCAGTGACTACCATATTAAGATTACCATATTAAGAACATCTGCCATCTCATATAGATACAAAATCTATATAAATCCAAAAGAAATAGAAATGTTTTTCCTTGTGATGAGAACTCTTAGGATATACTCTGTTAACTTTCTTACATAACGTACAGCAGTGTGAATTATATTGATCATGTTGTATATTACGTCCCTAATACTTATTTATCTTATGTCTGGAAGTTTGTACCTTTTGACCACCTTCCTCCAGTTCCCCCTCCCCCACCCCATGCCTTTATATTTCTTAGAGCCTAGAATATGAATATGGTTATTAGTGAGATTGGCCATTTACAGAGGTCCTTAGGGAGGATTCCAAAATCATATCATGGAAGAGGATCTTGGAGAAATATATTTCAAGGGAGGGTTAGGTCTTAGCAATGACAGTATGAAAGAAAGCTTGAGTTTAAGCAATTATACTTACATACATGAAGGGATATTAGAGGATATTTTATGTGTTGGGATTGTCCAAAAAGAAGAATCCCCCAAACAAATCATTTACACAATTCAGTCTTCATTTTGGTCCAAGGGAGATGATGCTATGAAGAGTGGGACCCCACCATGCTCAAAGTAGCCTTAAACAAAATTAAGCAGGATTACTGCTAAAAGACATAGATTACAGTGGTAAAACAATAAAAGGGTTTTAGTTTTGTTTCGAAGCCACTATTATCTATGTAGGTAGCATTGCAGTCTTAGAAATTTTAGTAAATGATAATTATAATTTGGTCCAGTGTAATATCTATTTAGCTTCCAGATATTAATTGAAAATAATAATCCAGTTCCATATAATACATGGCTGGTTACATAATAAGTAGGAAAGATTTCTAGCCATGTGCAGATGGGCCTTTGTGTAATTTTAAGATGCCATAGATGAATGTTAACTCTTAAAAGAACTCTCATATTTTAAAATATCTTCACATCTCCATGGTTTGCTCATGCTGTTTATTTTTCCTGGAATACTTGTCCCTTCCTTGTCAACTCTTGCAAACTCTTCTTTTGTCCTCTAAAATCCAGCCAGAGTCACATTTTCTCTGTGGCTTTTCTTGGCATTGTCTTTCTGCCACGAGTTCTCTCCCTTAAGGTCAACTGATTAAGTTTTTCCTCCTCTGAGTTCCCAAAGCATTTATCACTGGGGTGTGGGTGTCACTTACTTACCTGCATCTGCATTTCAAGGGTGTCTTATCACCTTTGTTTCTCTAGTGACTGGCTCAGTCCCTGTCTCATAATACAGGCTCAATAAACCGGTATCAAATTTGAAGCATTACACTCTTTTTTTTTTTACCTTGGTCACTGATTCACCCAGCAAATATTTATTAAGAGTTTTTTATATTCAAGGTTCTGCTATGTGTTGTAAAGATACTGAAGAAAAAAAATAGATGCCCAGATTTTTAAAAACATAAAATATAGTGTAATAAGAAAAAATAAGCCATGCACAAAGGTAACTATTTTACATATTTGAAAGAGTTATTTTCAAAGAGAGGTGTCTTGGGGGGCGTGTGAGTGTGGGTTCATGCTAGGATTCAAGAATATCTTCCCATTGACTAGAAAATATTTTTCCTTATTAAATGGCTAAAAAGCTGTGATTCAAAACAATGATTCTTTTGATGTCTCACAAGTTAGGTTAAATTCTGTCCTATATCTAAATCTCTGTCTCTCCCCCTCACTTTAACTGGGTGTACTATTAGATTATCGGATTAAAGCACTGCTCAGGGTTTTGCTGCTACTTGCCAAACGGTCTACATTTAAAGTAGAGAAAGTTTCTTTTGGTGCCTTCAGGTATGAATTTTATGCATTCCCTAGTTTTTAGAAAACACCTTAAGTGATAAATCCTTCACATGTTGCTACAAGTTCATTCCTAATTGCCATTGGGGAATTGCCCGTAGAAAGCTTTTGACAAAAGTTAACAATACTGTCATTGAAATGAAAAATCCAAACCATATTTTAAAAGAAATTTTTAAAAAATTTGGTCAGCATAGTTTGAATGCTCAGCATCTAATTGCATCTAATTGTATTTAAGCCAGTAGCGTTAAAAAAAAAAAAAAAAAGGTAGATTCCCTTTTCCACATTAAGGCAGAAGATGTTAATTGTTAATAGTTTTAGTGACTACGGATTTTCACTGATGATCACCAGCATTTTTTCTCTTTTCATTTAGACTTGGATTATCACTTGCATTTATCTTCAACTGCTCCTATTTAATCCTCTCGTCAAAACTCAAGGGATCTGCAGGAACCGTGTGACTGATGATGTGAAAGACGTTACAAAATTGGTAAGTAAGGAATACTTTCAATTGCTGTGACTTTTTCTTGTACTTTTTGAAAAATATTTCCTTTTTCCTTGCCCCAAATTAGTATTTTTTGAAGACCAGGAGAGAAGTCACTGAGTTATTCTAAAGAGTTTGTAGAGAGCAGCTAGGGAGATATTTAAGATCATGGAGCATCTTGTTGGTAAAGTTGGCCTGTTGCACGCCACGGAAGTGGCTTTGTTTCTTTGCTGGTCTTTTCATCTCCTTCACAGGCAGTGAAGGATACTGGCGAGTTCTCTGTGTGCTGATGTGCCAGCACTAGCTTGTTCCCCATTATCTCTTAAAAGTGTTTTATTTCCCTTCCACATGCCTTCCTACTCTTCTCTAACGAGCCTAACAAAAGATCTGAGATGGTCTTTCTCCCCTTTCCAGCAGCTTGAAGACCCTGTCACATGCGGGTGGGTGTTTGCTCCCTCAGTAAACACAGTTGGAGTCATTTGTTGCCCAAATGTTGACCAGATTCATCTCCCACATCCATCACATTGGAACTCTTCCCTCAGGAAAAGCCGTTTTACACTGGTGCCCCTTGGTCACTGCCGGCTTTGTGCCATGCTTCTCTTAAGATGCAAACCACAGAGAGGGAGAGCATGACACAGCATCTGAAATGCCTTCCTCCCAACTCTCACGATCTAGCGGTGATTGTACATGCTCGCTTGAGCTACAGTGTGTGCTTTCAGGATGAACAAAGTTTGAGAAGCAGTTTTCTAAGTTCATGGTTCAAAAGAGCCAAATGGCACTCAGTTATTTGAATATTGTCTAGGGAACGGACGTGATGTGAGAATAGGAAAGAAATGAGGATTGTAGTATGTAGAAAGAAAGAAAAGTATATTTTTTGAGATATTTATCTTTCCTATTTTGATATGCATTTCCCGGTTTATGTGTTTTATTTTGGGTTCATAGCCAAATTCCAAAACAGAAGTTTAATGTTACGATCTGAGTCTTGCTGGCTTAGTCTCAATGTAGAATTAAGAATACACACACACACACACACACACACACACACACACACACACACACACACACACACACACACACACACACACACACACACACACACACACACACACACACACACACACACACACACACACACACACACACACACACCCCATGCAGATTTCTTTGGATACTTACAAAGTCCAGGTTTAAAAAAATTCTCTGGTGCAGTGCCTGAAGATATATCACCATGTTTTCTTTGAGGAGCTGGTGACCAAAGCAATGCAACATTTGCCTACTATATGCCTAGCTAGGAATAAGGATGGGGGTGGGGTGATGAAGAACTTTTTTTAAAACATGTATCATGATCCTTTCCCTCAAGCTGCATGTTAGTTTGTGAATCAAGAAACTATATTAAAAAGAAAAGGTTTATATTCGAAATTTGGTATCAGTAGAAGGCACTCATGAAATGTTTGTTCAGTGAAGTAAGGATGTGTACCACTGTGCAACATCATAATCACCTGTGGCGCTTACGAAAATCATAGGTGTCTGGGCCCCACTGATTCAGCAGGCCTGAAGGCATCTACATTTAAAGACATTCCTTAAAGGAGGTTTAAGAACCAGTGCTCTAGATGGTCTATTCTGTCACAGTTTAGAGACCAAAGTATTGTGACCTTGATTTAATCTCATTTCTTATTATGAGTAGTTTTATCTATGTTGTATGGATTTATATAAATGTTAGATTAATACAAGTCTCCAAAATATGCTTAAAGTAGGCCACAACTGGGAAATTACAGCTCTCATGGGGCTGCTGGTAGAACCATGGAGCTAAGATGAGCAGGGGAGGTCTGAAGTGGTCCTAGGTGTCCAGTTTCAAATATGTGGGCAAGGAGTCATAGATGGAAGGTGATGGTGTATCTGACCACACGCTGAGCATGTCCAAAATTAAAATGGTATTTAAGAAAAATTACTTATAGTCATTATTTTTTGCTGTGTGAGGAACACTACTTAATGAGCACCACTTCCTGTGAAATGTCAAACCGATATTTTCAAGTGGCATAAGTAGGTATTATAAGCACCTTCCAAGATTTTCCACTCTTGTCTTTGACCATCTGCTTATTTTCAGTCTGTTACCTATCAGTTGATACAGTGAAAAATGGCAGGAAGCATGGAGAAAGAAGTGCCTGGAAAGAGATACTTATTAACACTAAAATATAATTCCTTCCCCCAAGGGCAAATGTAAAAAAATCATTAAACTGAAAAAAATCTTTCTGTCACCCCTCGAGCACCTGACTCAGAGGGGAACTTTTTAATTTCAAGAGTTGATCTAAATGAAATTAGTGTGTTTACTTTGGATTATCGGGGGGGGGGGGATCAAGTTAGTAACGAAAAAGGACTTAGAAGATCACTTCTAACTGAATAAAGACCTACTTAATGCCCAGCCAATATTTCATAGAGTAGGACATTGAAAGATATAAAATAATCCCTGGTCTCAGAGTGTTTATAATCTAGTTTGGGAGCTAACCCATCTCTATGAATATATGAGTGCATATCACTCAGTCTGCAATAACCACACGTAAATGGATACCATTTGAAAGATTTTCTGGTATAGCGTGGGAACCAACCTATGCTAATTTATTGGTTCAAAGAATGGATTTTAGAATCTGGCACACCTGCTCTTTGACCTTAGATAAGTAACTACGTTTCTAAATCTCAGTTCTTACTTACCATTTTGTAGTATAGATTAAATAAGAGAATGTATATATAAATTTTTTACCACAGTTATTATCACATAACCTCTCTGTGCCTCAGTTTCCTCATCAGTGTAATAGATTAACAGTACAATTGACCTTTGAACAACACGGGAGTTAGCAGTGGAACATCCTTCTCACAGCTTGTAGTTGGCCCTCTGTATACAAGCTTCCTCCCTAGCTGTGGTTCTGCATCCGCAGATTCAACCGACCATGGATCATGTAGTACTGCCGTACTTAACTGTTAAAAAAACAAAAACAAAAGCATGGGTATGAGTAGACCCATGTAGTTCAAACCCACGTTGTTCAAGGGTCAACTGTACTTAACCTCATAGAGTAACTTTAAATAAGTGAATAGAACAGTGCTAGGAACATAGCAAGTGCCTGCTAAATACTGTCTGTCAGTAATGGTAGTAGTGGCATTTGTGGGGTCATAGGATACTGGAGTCGGAAGGGAATTTAGAAACAATCTAGACGAAGTACTTCCAAAATAGGAAAGCTGAGACCCAAGAGTGGTGAAGCCCAGCTCCTGATCCCATTACCTGTGCTGTATCTTCTAGGACAGTGGTTTTCAAACTGGCTTCAAGAGTCCACCTAGCCTCTCTGCTTTTATTATTTATGTGTCTGGGTTTCTAAATAAGACTTGGCTTGAAAAAACAATTGAGCTTATGAAAAAATGTTTGCAAGCCACTGCTTTAAATCAGCATTTGTGGGATATCATTTGAGAACCATCCAGTCACAATCTCTTAGGGTACGTGTTAAAAGTATAGCTATCAGGGCCCGCCTCGGAAATACGGAATCACAGCTTGTGGAGATGAGATGTAGGAACGTTAATGTTTCTGACTAATATGCCAGGTGATAGTTATTTGCATAGAAGTGGCAGGACCGCTTAGGCCATAATACTTACAATATTGGGTTGTTTCCATGTCTGAAAAGAAGCTGTGTTCCCATCCTTAGCCTAAAACTCATAATTTCACTAATTCAAGCAACAACATGAGTCACTTTTGAGTTTTATGGATATAGATAATCACAGCCTCTCTCTAGAGAACAGTGGGGCAAAAAAGCATCTTCAAGTAGGTCAGGCTTACCGGGGTGTTTGAATACCAGCTCTGCTATTACCCAGCTGTGTGACCTTGGACAAATAAGTCCCTAGACCTTTCTGGGATTCAACTTGTGGTTTTGAAAATGAGGAACTAGGACATGATCAATACTTAGTTCTTAATCTAGGATTCATAAACTTTGAAATTCTTGCAAATGGAACTCTAAATTATGCCTACGTGTGCCTTATGTGTGTTTCTAAGAAGAGCATGTATAACTTTCATCTGCTTCCCAGAGACGTCTGCGACACCCAAAAAGATAAGAACTACTAAATCCGATAACTTGGGAGACCCTTTTTAGCTCTGAGATCCTTTTATTCCATGGAGATACTTTTTTTAGCTGGTACCTTTTGGAAGGATTCAGTTATGCCTTGACAAAAGGAGGTTATATCGAACAAGAGGATCTGGTTTCTTTGCAGACATAACTTTGGTACATTTTATTTGAGAAAAAGAAAGTGGGTTGAGAGTACCTTTTTACCTTGCTTTTCATAGTAATTTCTTCAGCCGAAATCATTCCTTTGCCCATTCTGCCAGTTCCTCCTTTGCTTTAGGTGACACCTTGCACTGTGCCCACAAACATTAAGTTTGTTTGCTTGGGGTGATTCTCATGTCACAGAAGCACACGATTTATGACTTTACTGTCATTTCCTTTTAAATTTCTTATTGGACACTTTTTACTGCCCCTGCAATCCCCGTGGTTTTCGTTTGAAATCCTTCTGGCATGTTTACTCAGCATAATAGTTCATCTATTTACAGAACATTTTGCTTTGTTTCCAAAAAATGTTGCAGGACTTGTTTTAAATGGCAAACTCAGACCTACCTAAAGAAAGGGTCAAGTATCTGGGAAGGGGATGAATGAAACTCTAAAAACTTGTATCTATGGGATGGTTCAGCTGTAGCTTTTAATGATTTTTAAGTGTTAATTTAAGGAGGAATCCAAATATTGAAATAGTTCAAATTAATTTTTCCTTTTGTTCTTCCTGCTGTTCCTTTCATTTGTGGTATTTTTTCCTTCATTTGGGGGAATTTAATTGAATATGACTTTGTTGCTTTTTTAAAAACCTTTTTATCTTTTACTATCTATTGAGTAATTATTTGTCTTCCTCAAAATGTTTAAGGCAGGTTGCTGTCCCAGCCCCATCTTGTAAAGGTGAAATTACTCTGTCTTTTCAAGGTCAGTCTACAAATCAGTAGAGTAGAATTAAAAGTCAAGAATTCGTGGTTTTCCTGGTCTTGAAGTAGGCACTTATTTTAAGTAGATTATATTAATACATGACTCTTAGAGTTTAAAATAATGGAAGATTATAAAAATATACTTAGATAACAAATTTCACACTTTGAATGGACAGTTTTGAATGACGCGGAATTTTTATTCTTCTTCAAATACGATGTTCTTTGGATATAATTACCACTGCCTTAAAATGGAAGATTGGAGTCTCTGAGACTTCCCATTTCTAGGTGAACTCTGAGCTTTATTAAGCATATCTTCTCTTTAAAAGCAGAGGTCTCACATAATTTTGTTTGACCCTTGAAGAACAATGGTTTGATAGCTGGAGAGTTTTTAAAGTTTATTTTGATTAGTTTGCAATATTTAGCATTTAAATTTCTGCTCCTGTGGTCAGTAGAAAATTCTTTTCTCTGTTTTAAGCTAAATTTAGGACTTATAGTATGCAAAGAAAGGACAGAAGCGTATTAGAAATAATAGTCGTAAAAACTGACAAGTAGCGGGCTATGTTACCAAGCATGTCAATCTTATCATAAAGAAAAAATTGTTCTTCCATTATAAGATAAACCACTTAGGTACAAAATCTCCTGCTCCTTGACTTTTTAAAGTAATCATTATTGTGTGAGTATCCGTGCAAAGCACTTTGTATGGATTTTCTCTTTTAGTCATCACAACCCTAGGAGGTAATTATTTTTACCAACAGCTTATTGATTAGGAAGCTGAGGCCTGGTGATGGTTAGTAACCTGACAATCCTCACCTGGAAACAGGGAGCTGAATAGAGGTTTGAACCCCTAACTGCCCATCTCTAGAGCATAAGAACCCAGTTCATAATTTATGATGTTTTAACTTAAGATGTCAATATCAACTGCAATTTAAGAATTAGCATTCCATCCTCTTGAATTTTATTTCCTAGGTAGTAGTCACCTTATCTTATGATTAGGAAGCAGTCGTATTATAGAAGTTCAATTAGTACTACTTAATTGGAATCCACATTATAAAGTGTGTCTATGAAATAAACCAAAAATGTTTTTAATCTCTTCTATCTGAAAGGAGAATGAGGGTCATCTAACTTCATTTAGATATTCTTCACTGAGAAAATATGACCCAGAAAAGTCTTTGAGTTGTCATGTTAATTTTTTCTAAATCACTAATTGAGTTGTTATTAAAGGAAAAAAAAGGGTAATTAACTTGGTTAGTTAGATTTTTAGTCAACATTAACAAAAGATGGCTTATAAGGAGAAATAAAAAGACAAAAAGCTGGGACTTCCCTGGTGGTGCCGTGGTTAAGAACCCGCCTGCCAATGCAGGGGACACGGGTTTGAGACCTGGTCCAGGAAGATCCCACACGCCGCGGAGCAACTAAGCCCGTGCGCCACAACTACTGAGCCTGTGCTCTAGAGCCCGTGAGCCACAACTACTGAAGCCCGCATGCCTCGAGCCCATGCTCCGCAGCAAGAGAAGCCACCGCAATGAGAAGCCCCCACACCGCAATGAAGAATAGCCCCTGCTCGCCGCAACTAGAAAAAGCACGCGTGGAGCAATGAACACCCAATACAGCCAAATAAATTAATTTTTTTTTAAAAGGCAAAGTCTTTGTCCTGTGTTATTTCTGAAGACTGAACAACCAGCATTACAGTAAGCTGCTGCAGGAGTGAACTGGGATATTTAAAATATAAGCGTAGAAGGTTAGGTTTTTTGCTCTACAGCAGTGATTCTTAAACTTCTCTGGGTCTCCCAGCACTCTGAAAACTGGACTCTTTCCTCAGAAAGGTTCACATATGTGCAACATTTTATGTAGTGTCAAGGGAATCATGAGTTATTACTGCTGCATTTTGATTCTTATCTAGAACTTGAGAGAAACAACTGAGACAAGTGTGTCTCACTAAAGATGTCCAAGAAGCCACTGATTTCATGAGACTTAGAGGCCTCAATGATATTTGAATCATGAAATCCAAAGATTTTAGATAAGTGATCTAGAGAGGGAGTTAAATGTTCTGACTTTGAGTTCTTTTTCTCCTGAGTCCAAATACCTGCAGGGTATGGTAGGCAGCCAGTGCCTGTTTGGCTTGCAAAGACTTTTTCTTGGCTGGGTTTCCGGCATTTCTACATGCCATTCTCGTATGCATTTTACCTCCTCGTGTCACTGAGTATGGTCAGTCCTTAAGACATCCAGAAAAAGATAGCAAATGGGCCCATCTAGTAGTAGAGTGAGCCCATCACAGAGTGACTTGTTTTTGCAGTTTTATGCATTTAATGAGCTGGCACAGTACTTACATCCTCACACTCCACACCACAAAGTTCATTGGACCTTTGGAATAATTGGACCTTTGGTAAATTTTCCACCAGTTAGGTTCTATTTTATTTTATTTTTTGCCCTGAACATATTTTACGAGAATAGATTGGTTTTTTCAAAATCTGGAGCCTTGGTTATGTATCCATTTCACCCTCCCAACAGTATGCTTCCCTGGAATCTAAACCATGTCTCTTCTTTTTCAGCGTACGGTCTCTGTATAAATATTTAATACATATTCAGTACTTTCCTAATGGTGTTCTAAACTGCCCCCAGTCTCTATTCTCTCCTTGCTCCAATCCATCCCTCCAGACTCACCTTTCTAAATTGACAGTCATGTTCCCTTCCAGCTTAAACACCTGCAGTATAGCACCACTGCTTAATTCCATGAGAAAGGTAAATCAGACTGAATTTTTCATAGTTATCTACTTCACCCTCTTCATCTTACAGACGAGGAGCAGAGGTTTCACTGGTCCCGCTGGAACTTGTTCCACTGGAACTGGTCGCGCTGGACCTCACTGCCTCCCTCTTGGCCTCCTTGGCCCGACATTTAGGTCCCTCACTAATAATGGCTTTCCCGGGGTATTTCTTACCTCCTACCTGCTAGAGCCTGAATGATCTGTCCCTGGTCTCCCATGTCTTTGTCTTTGCGTATAACCCTATACCTAGAATGTCCCACTCCCTTGCAATTAATAATAAATACTCATACTCATTCATACACCATGCTCAAGCACTACGTATTTTAAACAAGTTATATAATCCTTGTTTAGTCTTAATAGATCCACTAGCTCGATTCTATGATTCCCATTTTACACATGTGGAAATTGAGGCTAAAGAAGATTAAGTAGTTTGCCTAAGATCTCTGAGTTAGCACGTGGCAGGACATGGATCCAACCTGAGCAGTGTGTCCCCGGGACCTGTGTTGTGAGGCCTACATCAAACTAACTGCTTGGAAGGAACAGCTTATCTTCCTAGTTCTAGGTCAAAGGCTCCCTCTACTCTTATCAAATTTCCACAGTGCTCAATATACATAAGAGAATTCTGTGCTTTCTGAATGCTATTTAACATACTATAAATGCTTGGAAAGTAATATAATAATTCATGAAGCAGCCATAAAAATAGACAACTTGACTTCCTAATTTCTCTTCCAAATGTAATTGGAAACAAACCAATGCAAGCCAAGAAAGTAATAATGCGGAGACTGATCTGTAGATAACTGTGCTGAGACCAGCGCACAGCGCCAAGATTTGTATCCTTACCTCCAGTAGGTACTCCTGATGACTGTGACCTTGGGATGCCAGTTAACCTCTCTGTTTTCTTCTGTGAAACAGGCTTAATAACACCTATCTCTGGGGTCGTGATAGAGACTGTGTATGAAAACTTAAACTGGAAAGCATTTTTCAAAAATAGTATTACTTTTCAGTTCTACCAGAAATTAAATATCAGTAAATCAGTTTAATGCAGAAATTATTATTATATACCCCCCAAGTGGTAAGGTGTGGAGATTTCAGTGTGCTGGTCAGAGAACTTCTTGTAAGGTTTCTTTGCACCAATTTTTACGTATAGATTACTAATAAAACAGAATTGGCCAGCATATTGCTTACATTTTTTCTGCCCTTTCGGTACATACTCAGATCCTAAGTTATCTGAATACCAGTTCGGTCAATTCTATGTTTATTTTCTGATAATGTTAGTTGTGCTTAAGGACGGCTAGATTGTCAAGCAGCTTGTGTTCAGAACACCTGCCACTTCTTGCCATGTTTCTCCATCTGGAATGACTTTCATTTACACGGTTGGTTCATAACAAAACAGAATGTTGCTGCTCGTTCTGATTCCAGCTTTTAGGTCAGCTATGGCTTCCACTGGGGCTTACATAAAATAACAAGGTCCGGTACGTGGGCCTCTCACTGTTGTGGCCCCTCCCGTTGAGGAGCACAGGCTCTGGATGTGCAGGCCCAGCGGCCACGGCCCCCAGGCCCAGCCGCTCCACGGCATGTGGGATCCTCCCGGACCGGGGTACGAACCCGTGTCCCCTGCATCGGCAGGCGGACTCTCAACCACTGCGCCACCAGGGAAGCCCAGGACTATACTGTTTTATTGGGGGTGGCATGAGGAGGGCTGATGGTGAGCCTCACAAGTGGAAAATATCTAGGACAAGTGTGCAGAGAGTAGATAGATGAAAATATGTAGTTGAGCTAAGAGGCAAGGGAGGCTCTGCTGTCAGAGACCTGAGTTCTAGTCCAGACTTAACACGTAGTAATCGTGTGACCTTAGTCAAGTTTCTTGACCTCTTTGAGCCTTAAGTTCTTCATTCATTAAGTAGAGATAGTATGTGAAAGGGATTCTGAGGCTTGGGTGTGATCATGCAACATAAGCCCTTGATAAGCACAGTGCCAGCACATCATAAATATTTGGTAAGTGTTAGGCTGGAGGCTGAGATGAGTGGGAGATGGTACCATTGGAAGTAGAATGGTAGCATGCACAGTGGGATCATCTACTTCCTTGGCTCCCCTCTGACTGCTTATGCCTTTAACTAGATTCTTTTCTCACCAAATTGTTCTCAGATTCCAGAAGCTATTGGCAAAGCCAAGAAGAAACCATATGGATTGTGTTCTGGGAGACTTGTCAGAGATGACCTAGTCTGGCAAACATGCACAACATCCCAGCTTACTATGGGGAACAGGAATGATTTTAGAGACAGGGTAAAGGGGAAAATGAGTCCACCAAGGCAAGGTAGACCCATTGAGGATATAATAAAGCAAAACCACTTTTTTTACATTGTATATTATTTTAAGACTCAATGGGCTAAGTCAGTTTATACATATTATAAACGGGCCATATGATACAGATGGAAATTTTATCTGTGCTAGAAGGGTGAGATGTAAGAGGTGGTACTATATGTAGAAAAGGAGACAAGTGAACCTAGAACTCTGTAAGTTACCAGGATGTGTGCCTTGGAAGTCAGTTGACAGTATAGCTCTCAGTGAAGAATATGGATTGATTGGCACGTTCACTCATCTCAGCTCATAAATTGACTGTCAGACATGGGTACTTTTATCTCCACTTTACAGATGAGAGAAACCAAAGTACAGTTTAGATTTGTTCCAAATTCCCTGGTTCTAAATCAGGTGCTTGTTCAACTTATTGCCACAGTGACTGGTGGAAATGGGTTAGATAGTCTTTGAAAGCCTTTAAAAGAAGCTAGATAAACACTTGAGGCAGCTCAAACGTTCAGCACCAGCTAAGTGGATTAAGTTATATCACAGAACTGAATCTTTCTAAATTAATTAAGTGATAAAGCATTTGCCACTCATAAGTATCATTGATCTTTTGAAATTTCGCAAACATTTTTTTCTAGGATCAACGTAGAACAGTAGTTCTCCAACTTAAGCGTACATCAGAGTCACCTGGAGGACTTGTTACATGAGATTCAGTAGGTCTGGTGTGGCCCGCGACTGCGTTTCTACAGATTCCATGGTGATGTTGATATATCACTTGGTAAACCACTTACAAGAAAAATATACTGTGTTACTGATCCTTTGGAGGAACAAATAGGAATATAATCCTAGAGGGAAATTTCAAGACCACAGATGGAAATTGAAATTCAAATCATGTTTCCAAAACTCAGTAGATTATACTTAGCCACCCATAACTGAATTTGGAGGAAAAAAGATTTGTATTATCACTTTATTTCTGGAGAGTGCCTTTGATTGCAAAGGGAAATCAAGAATGAAAAATCACTATATATGTAAATATTGAAATTCAGTAGTAACTAAAAGCATAATAGGTTTGTAGGTGTTTTTCTCCAAACCACTAAAAACAATATGACTGATATGTATGGATTTTCTTACAGA
Source organism: Orcinus orca (assembly GCF_937001465.1). Classification (NCBI taxonomy): domain Eukaryota; kingdom Metazoa; phylum Chordata; class Mammalia; order Artiodactyla; family Delphinidae; genus Orcinus; species Orcinus orca. The sequence continues at coordinate 71,608,970 of NC_064569.1, read as the reverse complement.
TATTTTTTTCCTTTTTTTTTTTTTTTTTTTTTTTGGTCTCTGTAGGTGGCAAATCTTCCAAAAGACTATAAGATAACCCTCAGATATGTCCCCGGGATGGACGTTTTGGTATGTAAACTGTACATTTCTGGGTTTCATTTTGGTAGCTGACAAAAGAGATGGGATCATTCATTCATATTGAGATAGGAAATTATCTGCCATTTAGGAGTTTGCTAATTGTCAGAATTTGAAGAAGGTATCTTTGGAATTTGACTTACATATTTTTTTTCCTCAGGCAACTGCTAAACTTTAGTTTTGGATGAGCATTTCAGCACATGTGTCTTACACCTGTACTCCCAAAGTAAATAAGATCACCTTCCTTAGAGCTAGCCACTGATTTCTCTCCTTCCTTCAGTCTTCCCCCAAAAAAGGCTTGAGTGTAAAATTATGTAAATTATTTTCATACCTGAAAAGGTCCTATATAAGTCTCCTATTTAATTTGAGTTAATTTGAGAACACAAATGTTTTATCTCTGAATTTATTTGCAATGTGATTGATTCTTAAAACCTTACAATAAAAATATGTGGCTATGATTATAGGTACTCCTTTATTACTGTAACTAAGCAATTTTGTTTTTCTCATTACATAGTATCAGTATTCATACATAAAGAAATATTTCCAGCATAGGGAATAATGTAATGCCTGTGTACTCATCACATAGCTTGTCAAATGGTACCATTGTGCAGTATTTGCTTCAAATGTATTTTTTAATATTGAATTATGATAAATATAACTAAAGCCCCATATATGCCCCTTTCCTATACCCATTAGTGCTCACTTTGTCTCTTAGGAATAAGTATTCTGAGCTGGAATTTTTCATTCCAGTGCATGTTTTCAAGGCTTGACCTGAAGATACCACCCCCTTGGAGCTGTGTTGAGTGCAACAGCCCACAGTAGCCCTGCTCTAATACTTTGATTGCAAACTGTACATCCATTCATAAGATACCAATTTTTTGCATATTTTATGTTAATGCCATTATACTGCATGTATCACTTTGCAACTTGCTTATATTTTGCAACATGCCTTTGACGTATAACATGTTCCATGTTGATTCATTTTAACTACTGTATTGTTCCTTTGAGTTAATTTAAAATCATTTGCGTTACTCTCTGCTCTGCAACTTGACATCTTTCCATAACTTAACAAAAATACTTATTACACATCGATTTTGTGCAAGTTGTCTTAAACTTTGAGTCCTTTCTGTGGACGAGTCCATCAAAATTATTACCAGTTCAAGTATGTTAAGCACGCCACTCAGTGCTGTGTTTAAAATGTCTTTCAAAGACTATAAGGTTGTCATTTCAAGAACATTCTCTTGAAAGGCATATTTCTTTTCATTCGTTTATACTAAAATATTTACTCTCTACTACGTTCCTTAGAATTCCTTAGAACATGTACCTTCTTGTTGAACAAGTTATCCTCTTTGTTGACCTAGCAAGTCTAGGTCAATGTCCTATTGAATTAGGAGAGTTCTCTGGAAATAATAATGTAACATTATAGCAGCCTGAAACTTAATTAATCATTTGCTTACTCACTCAGCAAGTGTCCGTTTAGGAAACACTATGGAGCTAGCACTTTATGAGACACTTTAAGAAACATATACATCAATTAGCCTTATGTTCAAAAACTTTAATAATAATGGGTGGGGGGAGTAGCTGGCCTTTTCATAATGCTTTTCTATTCTCAAAATGATTTCATGTTTTTAATCTCCTTGGATGATCAGAAAAACCCTGCGAGGAAAGCAGGATAGCTACTGTGATTCCTATTTTACAAATGACACCCTGAGCTTTACAACCCAGAAGCATTTTGCCCAAAGTTAAACAACTAGAAAGTGATAGAGCCTTAAAAAGAAACCCTAGGTCATCTGACTTTTAACCCTAAATGTGGGTAACTAAATAATTATAATAGCAAGGAAAAGTGTTCTAAGTGAAGCATCTAAGTAATAAAGATGCACCCTGCTCCTGACTATAGAAGCACTTAGGCCTGGGACTGCCAAGCTCTCTCAAAGAAATCATGCAACTCTTTGAAAAACAATGTTAAACTGAAAATAGCGAAATAGATTATTTTGTGCTGGTATAAATCATAGATTGTGCTAGTATAATCATAAATTGTGCTAAATCATAGATTTCAGTATCGGTTATTGATAACAAGCGCTAAACGGGTAAAAATAAAGCTGATTCATTGCCACCTATTTTTTTTTTCTTGTTTCTGTAATTGAGAAAAGTCCACTATTATTTGGTCTTGGCACACTGTCCTGGCACAACTGGAGAAACTCTGTTCTTGGCTACTGCCGTTGGCAAGAAAAACAAGCCCGTGCATAGGCCTTTGGGTAGAAATAGGGGGTCTTACGCTTTGTTTTACCTTCATTTTAAAATGTTAGTTTCTGCCAAGACCAGAGGAGTTTCCCAGTGGAGAGGCCCCTGATTATTTGTCAGTGGTCAGAGCCCCAGCTGCTGTATCTTTTGTCTTTAAACAACAGAGGGTAGAGTGGGAGCCAGTATGGGTACCAGAAAGATTCTCTGGGGCCAGAGCAGTAAAATTCTTCCAGAGGCACTAGGCAGAAGAAAGCAATAGGGTAGAATACACTTTATTTTTTGCTTTTGTTTTAAAAATAAGCTAAATACTCCTGAAAAGGGGAGGTTACTTTTCTAAGGGTCTTTTAAGAAAATTACCCAGCAGATTGTCTCTCACAAATAGCAGGGTGTGATCCACTGGCTGGTATTTAAATCTAACAATAATTACCAATTTTATTTTAAACTCTTTGAAACTATAATAGTGTCAGACTGTTAGGATTTCCTTTAAGTTCCTAAACTAAAAAATCCTAAACATTTCTGACCCTTTCCACTTACAGGTAATGTTATTATAGAAAGAACAAAAACTGAGTTGCTGAATTTGGGCCACACATCTGCTGTCATTCTGACCCCTCTAAAATGATATAAACTATGAGTTGCTTGTGGTATTTGAGTAAAAAAATTCATCCCTTTTTAGTTAAATTACATATTTATCAGTTTTCTTCTAACTTTTTATTTGAAAATACTTTCAAATTTCCAGAAAAGTTGTAAGAATATTTAAAGAACACCCATATACCTTTTAATACAGATTCATCTATTTTTAACATTTTGCCTCATTTGCTTTACTAAATGCTTGCTTTCTGTGTGCACATGTGTTATTTTTCTAAACCCGTTGAGTAAGTTGCATACAAAATGGCTGTTTAACCCCTAAAATACTTCAGTGTGTGTTTCCTAAGGATTTTCTCTTACATAACCACAGTATGGTTGTCTGCTTCAATAAATTTAGCAGTAACTAAAATACTTCAATCTATTGGCTGTGTTTCAATTTTGTCAAATTTTTTTTTTGCATTTTTTTCCCTCTAGTACAAGATCTAATCTAGGATCATGATTTGCATTTTAATATCATCCATGATCGGCAGAATAATGGTCCCCCAAAGATGTCTCATGCTGTGACTATATTACCTTCCATGGCAAAAGGGTCTTTGCAGATGTAATTAAGGATTTGGGGATGGGGAGAGTATTCTGGAGTATCCAGGTGGGCCCAGTCTGATCACATGAATCCTTATGAGAGGGAGGCAGGAGTTTAGGGACCAGAGAGAAGATGTTACGCTACTGGCTTTGAAGATGAAGGGGCCACAAGCCAAGGAATGCAGGAGATCTCTAAAAGCTAGAAAAGGCGAGGAAAGGGATTCTTCTGTAGAGCCACTAGAAGAAACACAGCCCCTGTGATCACCTTGATTTGAGCCTAGGAAGACCCATTTTGGACTTTGACCTCAAGAGCTATAAAATAATAAATTTGTGCTCTTTTAAGCCCACTAAGTTCATGGAAACTAATGCATCGTGTCTCTTTGATCTTACTTTAAGACTTCCCAGCCTTTCTTTGTCTTTATGACAATGAAATTTTTGAGTTATACAGCCCTCCCCTTTCGATAAAATATTTCTCTTTGAAACAATTAATGTTTTTTAATGATTATATTCAGAATAAGCATTCCAAGCCGTGATGCTACATTAAGTGATGACGTGTCCTCAGGTTGTCACATCCAAAGGCACACAATGTCCATCTTCTCTTGCTGCATGTTTTGATCTCCTGGTTCAGGTGTTCCACCATTTCTGTGTATTTACTCATTAACAACTAAGAAGCAATCTTTGGGGAGACACTTGAAGACCATGTACAGTTCTTCATCAAAATTTCTCTCGTGGATTTAGCATCTATTGATGATTTTTACCTGAACCAGTCTTTACTGTCTTGTCAGTTTTTAATCATTATTCTTTTAAAGACAAGGTTAAATAAGCCATTGGCCATACATAATGTTATTCTAACAATATGCCTCCCAGCCATCTTCCCTCTGTAGCACCCTTCCTGTACGATTTTACTATCTCAACTGTCCCCACCTTCTTTTGCCTGGTTTGCTCCCTCTGGGATATTCTCATCTCCCTCGCCATTCCAGGATTTATTATGCGAGGTTTCAACTCTTCTTTAGAAGACAGGGTGGTTCTTCTTTAAAAAACAAAACAAAACAAATACACCTGATCATTTTACCCCTCCTCTTCATAAGCTTTGAATGGTTGTTCTTAGGAAAAGGAGCTCCTTAAACAAGGCCTCCAAGGTTCTCGTGATCTGGCACCTTTCCAAATTCTTGTTCAGTCCCTCAACCTCACATGTTCCTTGCTGCCACTGTTCCTTTCCTGCATGCCTTTCTCTGTACCTAGAGTGCTGGTCAATCCTTTTGTTTAGGTAACTCCTGAATCTTTCATTTTCTTTTTTTTTTTCCTTCTATGGTTTTCTTTTTTAATTGAAGTATAGTTGATTTTACAATGCTGTGATTGTAGCAGAGATTGCTCTGCTGCTGTACAGCAAAGTGACTCAGTTATACACATATAGACATTCTTTTTTTTCATATTCTTTTCCATTCCATGGTTTATCCCAGGAGACTGGATATAGTTCCCTGTGCTATACAGTAGGACATTATTGTTTATCCATTCTAAATGTAATAGTTTGCATCTACCAACCCCAAATTCCTTCCCCCACTCCCCCTTGGCAACCACAAGTCTGATCTCTATGTCTGTGAGTCTGTTTCTGTTTTGTAGGTAGGTTCATTTGTGCCATATTTTAGATGCCACCTATAAGGATATCATATGGTATTTGTATTTCTCTTTCTGACTTAATCACTTAGTGTGATAATCTCTAGCTGTATCCATGTTGCTGCAAATGGCATTATTTCATTCCTTTTTCTGGCTGAGTAATATTCCATTGTATATATGTACCACTTCTTTATCCATTCATTTGTCGATGGACATTTAGGTTGTTTCCATGTCTTGGCTGTTGTAAATAGTGCTGCTCTAAACATAGGGGTGCATGTATCTTTTTGACTTGTAGTTTTGTCCGGGTATATGCCTAGGAGTGGGCTTGCTGGATCCTATGGTAGCTCTACTTTTAGTTTTCTGAGGAACCTCCATGCTGTTCTCCCTAGAGGCTGCACCAACTTACACTCCCACCAAGAGTGTAAGAGGGTTCCCTTTTCTCCACACCCTCTCCAGCATTTGTTATTTGTCTGACTCTTTCATTTTCAATGTCACTTCTTTAAGGAAGCCTTCCCTCTCCTTGAGGAAGCCATATCCTCCTATTAGAAACTCTTTTCATAGCACTCCTCAGAGTAGTAGTGCTTTCGTTTATTTGTGGAATTTAGTTGATAATCTTCTATTCACCTGTAAACTTCCTGAGGGCAGGCATTGTATAATCTTGCTCTTCTATCCTCAGTGTCCAACATATGATAGGCACTTAATAAATTATCTGCTGAAAGAAAATGAAGAAGGAAGGAAGGAGGAAAGTGCCCTAACATGTAATCACTTGTAATTTCCCTGAGGCACCAATTGAATAGAATCTACAAGATTTTGATGATGAGGCGAATAACTGTAACTCATCACACATTATCTGCACCTCAATGTCACACTGTTATCTTCTTTTAGATATGTGTGCGTTTTGTTAAAAACTCTTAGGTCTAAGAGCTGTATCATGCAATTCTGAGGAATCATGGTTTCCGTGAGCCTTCTGTTACGCTACTTTTATTGAGTCATTTCCTTAATCAAGAACCTTCTCATTGTTCTCAGCGATTGAAGGCTGAAAGCCAAATTCCTGAATCTGATGTTCTTGACCTTCCCTAATCTTGCCCCACCAAAACCACTTCATCTTAATACCCGTTCTTCCCCAACACAGACTCGCCCCTCCAGCCAGATGCATCCCTGCCTCCTAGAATCACCTTGCTTATTCTCAATTCCAAGGCTGCCTAGTACTACTTCCCTTTGCTAGGAATGTTCTTTTCTCCCATCCTCTCATCCAAATTCTACCCACAGAATTATACAATACCCTGGGGCTAAAAGCATTTTAGTGGTCATCCGCCTCCAAGGTCAACTTAAGAACCCTCTTTCTCATAAGACCATTTCCTAGTGTTCCAGACCATGCTCTCTTCCCCATATCATTTGGCCACTAAAAATTGACATCACCCCTATTTTGTGCTTCTGCTTGATGCTTGTGGGGGACAAGTAGTCAGCAACACTGATGTGGTATCTGCTCTGTGGACCTTACCTTTTAGTTTATTATCTCTGAATTTCTATAGAATTTGTCCAGAAACAAATCATTTGGGGTACTTGATCATATATTGCTTACATAGCTGTTTAAAATCGTATGCGTTATGGACTTGTCTCAAAGTACTGTTGTGAGAAATAATTAAGATATGAAAAACCCAAGAAATAGTATACGTACAATGATTGTCCTATGTCATCACAATTATTTTGTTGTTATATTTTCTCTTTTTGCTGTATTTATCTAAAGATTAGGGATCAAATCTTTTACTCCTTTGTATTTCCTTACCATTTAAGCAGGTAGTAGCTACTCAAAAACTACTTACCAGTAAACATTTAACTGTTGGCAAAAAATGCGTGATTTCCAAATCTTGAGGAGCCCATCTCATTTGTTTATATTCCTTTGGTTCTCACTAACAGTAATGAACTCAAGCTTTACCAACAAAACAAAACAAAACAAAAAAGTCCCATTATTTTAAGGAGACTGAAGAATAGCATTCCAGTCAAGGATAGGGATGCAGCCAGGCCTCATGAAGGGACTGGAGCCAGGATTGGAAAGCTACCAGGTTTTCCTTTCCCCTTCTCTGCAGCTCTGCCTCATTCTGTTTTGCCTGTGCAGAATTTTTCTCTGTTCCAGTCACCTGGGGGGCATATCGCTGCCTCAGAGCTCCCACATTTACATATTGGTTTTGACCCTGCTCAGAGACTCGTTGTCAGTTCCTATCATTACTACCAGTTTTGGGGAGGGACTTTCTGATTGACCCATCTGGCTCAGGAGGGCACTATTGTTCAGTCAGCTGTGGCTGCAGGGCAAGTTCACTATTTGTAAGTGTGGATCCTCAGAATCCTCCCCTATGATTTGATGTGCTCCCTATAGAAATAGATGTCAGTCAAGTAGACACTGTACTTAATTACTTCTATCTCTCATATAATAGAATATGTATTTCAAAGGAGTAAGTGTAAAATGTTAGGTAAGTGAATAAAATATAAGATTAAATACGATTTTTAAGTGGCTCTTTTGTATTCTCAAAGTACAGGGCCCATCTTAATAAATAAGTGATTATATTAAGATACTTTCAGAACATCTAGACCATTACTATCTGATAGAAGCCACATATGTAATGTTAAATTGTCCGGTAGCTACATTTTAAAAAATAAAAAGGAACAGGAAAAATTAAGTATATTAAATTTTATTTAGTCCAATATGTTCAAAATGTTATCATTGTACCTTACAATCAATATAAAATTATCAGTGGGATAGTTTTCATTTTTTTATATTTATTCAGAATCCACTGTGTATTTCATACCTACAGTACACTCCAGTAAGACATTAATTTTCATCAGAAATATTTATTCATTTAGCTTTTTATAAAGTTTACAGTTGAAAATGCATATTCCCATACCTAAGCTTTTCCAAACATACTTAAAAGTTTTCCAGTCACCAAATCAAGTACTGATTTTTTAACTTTCAACAGACTGAATTAGTTAAGCAAAAGTAATATTTTAGTTCCTCAGTCACACTGGCCACATTTTGAGTGATAAGTAGCTGAAGGTGGCTAACGGACCCCCTATCAGCTAGCACAGATTAGACAGACCCCTGTATTTTATAGAGAAACTGAAGTTCTGAATAAGTGACTTGCCTAAAATCACGAAGTGTGTTAACCGAGTTAGAATTAGACACAGCCTCTAGTTCATCATTGCTGTCCTCACCTCCCCACGCTGATCCTTCCTCATGGTGCTATTTTGTGTCTGGTTCAGAGGCCATTTATAGGCCTGCCCCGGGAAACATCACATATTTATAGTGTTTGGACTGATTACCATCTTAATCAGATTGAGGTTTCTACATCACTTTAATTCAAACAAGAAAATGCAAAGTTAGATGTCTACAGTGAACACTGAAAACCCAAATTAATTGTTTAGACAGAAGACTAAAATAAATGACAAAACCCAGCTCATCTAAAAGGGAGTTAAGATTTTGGAGACTCTACAGTAGTAATGTGAGCGCACAATATTTTACAAAGTGTTATTGTAGGAATGTTTTAAATCTGCCTGCCCATGGAATGTTTGAGAGTGGCAGGGAGTGTCAGCTTTCTAGCCCTAAGAGTAAAAACCAGAGAGAGTTCGCTAAAGGCGATTAGCATTTGCTCTTTGGTTGCAACGATTGCTGGGAGAAATTTGCTTTCCGTAGTATAGCTCTGGATTCATTGAAATGAGACAGAGCCACTTCCAGTTCTTAAGAAATCTCTTGAGGTTAAGGACCAGTGTGCCTCGTCCAGATGTGAGACCACATGAGTCATGGAGAGCCCAGCAGAAGAAAATACTGCAGCTGTATGTGCTTTGACTGTATTCACTGATAAAAGAACTAGACGAGTGCTTGGGAGTCTTGGTTTCTAATATTTAAGTTTGTTGTGTAATCTTGGCAAGCAACTTCACTGCTTTAGGCCTTGTTTTTCTCAGTTATGAAATTGGTGGGACTGGACCAGATGGTCTTCAGCATTTCTTCCAGATCTAAACCATTGTGATTCCAGTGGCATGGCTCTAGATTCTTTTGTCTGCCCAGCCAGTAGGTAAATGCTAGAAGCACAAGAGGAAAGAAGGGAATGCTTTTGCACCCTGGGCATCCATACCTCTAATTCTCTAATTCTGGCAAGATTGAGGGTTGACACTCATTAAAGAAAACAAAACAAAAGCGATCAAACTGGGTGGTAATCCTGGTAATTCGATTGGTTGGATTAGAAGATGGAGTGAAGACCGACTGTGACTATTCCTCAGAAGCCTCGTAGCTTATGAGCCAGGCCTTTCCTCCCTCTGAGTCTCTAATGGATATTTTACCCCAGCTCCGTTGTGGAGAAATCCCTCACAGTGCAGACAACTACATGAGGCCCACTAACGAAGCAGACACGTATCTAAGACAGTTTCCAAATGGAAAAGTAGTGCCAAGTGCATCCATGAAGAAATGTTAGAGTATGTTTTGTCCACTTTCAGATTTTAATTCCAAAAGGCTTATGGTGACTGCTCTTAGAGACTCTCTCTTCATCTAAGACTGATGTGGAAGAGTGTGTCAAATGTTTTCTACTATTAAACCGGAACAGTTTCTTAAATGAAGCAGGGGATGGAGATGAGAAAGCAGGCCAGATTTAGCAAGTCCCCAGGATGTTTTTATTTCAGCCAGCGACTCAAATTTACCAGTTCTGGGTCCACAGAGGTATTATGTCATACATCTTATGAAATTCATATATCATCTATTTTAAATTTTCATTGTTGGTTTTTGGAAGCGGTCATATTCCTGGTTATGTTTAGAATGCTTTCAATTGTAGTAGTTTTTATATCTTTAATTGTTAAATCATTAATTTGGTGCTTATGGTATTTTAAAATCCCTTAGGAAGTTCACAGTTTTTACCCAGATCTTCTGTGGTGGCATGCTAGCAGGTCAAGGACAATGAGTCAATATCATTGATTCAGTTAGCATTCTAGAATGATACATGTTATATGTGTGTGTGTGTATATATATATGTATGTATATATATATATATACATTACATATATAATATATATATATATACACACACATACAAAGATGAATAGAAAGCATGTGTTGCTCCAGTAGTCCTAAATAGAGCTGCTATAATTGACCCAGAAAATGTAAGACAGAGGCTACCAAGAAAGAAGGTAAGAAATTAAGAGTATGGAGTTAAGGAGTTTGGAGTTTTTCAAAGCAAAAACTATATTTCTTTTTGTATGTATATGGGTGAATAAAACATTAAATTATGTGTACTTCAGGAATTTGAAAGGTACTCCTTACATCACCTCTTTGACATCCTGGGTGACTTTATCAACTTTATTAATTCTTCACATTCTTCTAGTGAAATAAAGAACATTATGTATAGCTTACATTCTTCTGATATATGTTGTGAGTTAATATTTATATAAAACTATTTGTTTAAAATGGTCTCTGAAAGATAAAGAGTGACAATAATGCCTGTTATTAAGGTAAAGGAAAAAATTAAATTTGTGACCCTCAAACTTTTAATTATCTATTTCCTAATCATAATCTTGGAAGAGGTGAAAAACAGAGAGACTTCCTATCATCTCAGAAATGAAATATTTAGTTCACTGAGTTTTGTTCTCTCTGCAAATCATTGACTATATTTAATTAAAAAGAAAATGCGAAACTGCTTGATATTCTTGTCAAAACTGGTTTCCTTTCTTGCAGGCAGACGAGTTAAAACTGGCTAATATTTAATATTGTTTACCTCAATTTTATCTTTAATAAATCCAATAATCTTTAAAAGCTAAAATATAACTGTTTAAACAAATTTAGTGACAAGAAAGAACTTTGGATTAGTCTTTTCCAAGAATGAATAATGAATGAAATACAGTTAAAGACGTTTAGAAATATATTTTTCAGCAGTGTAGTCCAGAAGTTTATATCAAATATCAACGAATTTTTCATAAAAATTGACTCAATTTTTTTGAGTCAATTGGACATTGACTCAATGTCCTTCTAAAAGGGCAGCTATTGGGCTAGGCAGGATTTAACTAAGAAATTAGAGGTTTAGGGTTGAAAATGTTACTGGGAAAAGTTGATTGCTTGGACTGTTGATTAGGTATGTGAAAACAAGGGTGGGTGGCCATGGGGCGAGTAGTCATAGTTAAATAAGAACTTGAATATGGAATGTAAACATAGAGTTCATTTGAAAATAGAGACAAACAGAAGTGGCAGTAAGCACCCCCGAGTTCCCAGTTAAAAATAAGAAACATACAAACAAACTCTTTTCTGCTTTAACCACAAAAAAGCAACAAAAAACAAAACCAAAAAGAAACAACAGCAACAAAAAAACCAACCTGTTCATTTAAGGCAAAGACCACAGAAACAAAAGGAGTACCTTAGTTCAGAACAAGGGAATTTGATTTTGGTTCCTACACATCAGAGGATCTGAGAGGACAGGCAAGCTTATTCACAAAGTGGAGCAAGGACAGAGTTTGAAAAGATTAATACATGAGATCTGCTTGCCATGGAAAAATTTGCACAATTTCAACGGAATGAACGAATTGGTGAAGGCTGTTCTACCGAATAAGTACTATTAAGGCAGTATTTACAGAATGTGTTGTTTCCTATATCCTAGGAAATCTGCCCCTTGCTGATAGGGCTGACTATCTAAAGGGAATTATCACTGTCTAAACAGGCGGAAACTTGGAGAGCAGTCAGCCCCAAAAGAAAGACTGACAGCTTGTAAAGAGACTTGTTAACGATGCAAATATGAACTTGCATATGCTTGAGATAAGCGTTAATTTTACAAAACAAAGAGTTCATTCTCAACATGTTTTGGAAACACAGTCTTTGAGAACTTGGTTGATGTGTCAAATGAAATGGCCTAATTGAACTAATTCCCATTTAGGGGTTTGTTTATTCTACTTATCTGAAGCCAGAGCCAACACTCCCTAAAAGTTTTGAATGGCATTTAATGCTTCCAGAAATTGCAGCTTACCTATCTGTAGATAAGCCAGTTTCCCTTTCAGCTGAATCATATTAATTAAAACTGTTCTGTTAAATAAATGTAAAATGGCCCTCTTGTATAATTTAGAATACATAAATTACTCGACCTTCCCCCACAGAGATATTCTGCTGGTAGGTAAAGAAATAAAGTTTAGTGGTTTTATTCGTTTTACATGGCATCAGTTACTCTCTCTGATTACAACATTTTTATTACAATAGGAGTCATTTTAAATTATTTAGGATCTTAATAAGCCAAGGCCATTTTATCTTTGCCAATAATTACCTTATTTTTCTCAGTATAACATTTTAACAGAGTTAAAAAAATAAATCAGGACCTTTACTTTAAAGATCTTTATAAGAGAGAAGATAACGTTACAGTATACCAAGTATGTGAATTTATGACCAATGATTATATTTTAAGTGATGTCACATTAATTTAAAAAAATTATAATCCATTCTAACATACTAAGAAGTTTTTCCTAATAATCTAAACCTTTATTGATCCACAGCCATTTATAGCAGGGCTTGGCAAACTATACCCTATAGGCCAGATCCAGTCTGCTGCCTACTTTTATATGGACAGGTAGCTGAGTTTGTTTTTTACAGATAAACCTTTACAGTCTACTTGATGGTAGAGAATGCTTTTAACCCCAAGCAAAATGTTGACCCAATATAAAGCATTCCATTCTTTTTACTGGTAGACCTGTATTACAAAAGAAATTAAAAATTTTTTTAAGTTTATTTATTCATTTATTTAATTTTTGGCTGCACTGGGTCTTCGCTGCTGCATGCAAAAAGGGTTTTCTCTAGTTGCTGAGAGTGGGGGCTACTCTTTGTTGCAGTGCGCAGGCTTCTCATTGTGGTGGCTTCTCTTGTTGCGGAGCACGGGCTCTAGGCACGCAGGCTTCAGTAGTTGTGGATCACAGGCTCTAGAGCTCAGGCTCAGTAGTTGTGGATCACAGGCTCTAGAGCGCAGGCTCAGTAGTTGTGGTGCACGGGCTTAGTTACTCCACGGCATGTGGGATCTTCCCGGACCAGGGCTCAAACCCATGTCCCCTGCATCGCCAGGCGAATTCTTAACCACTGCGCCACCAGGGAAGCCCTAAATTCAATTATTATGCAAAAGAAATTATATTCAAGTATAATCATTACCTTTTAAACTTTGTAATAAAAGAAACTGTGGAAATTTATTTTCTTGTATAAATGGACCTACACAATATCGTTGATTTTTGCCTCTTGGCATAGAAAGCCTAAAATATTTACCATCTAGCCCTTTCCAGAAAAACATGGACCCCTATGACGGAGTATTTTTTCTCATTCATTTTTATTTTTTAATTTATTTTTTATTTTTGGCTGCTTTGGGTCTTCGTTGCTGTGCACGGGCTTTCTTTAGTTGCCGTGAGCGGTGGCTACTCTTCATTGTGTGGGCTTCTCATTGCGGTGGCTTCTCTTCTTGCAGAGCACAGGCTCTAGGCACGTGGGCTTCAGTAGTTGTGGCACACAAGCTCAGTAGTTGTGGCTTGCGGGCTCTAGAGCACAGGCTCAGTAGTTGTGGCTCATGGGCTTAGTTGTTCTGTGGCCAGTGGGATCTTCCCGGACCAGGGCTTGAACCCGTGTCCCCTGCATTGGCAGGCGGATTCTTAACCACTGCGCCACCAGGGAAGCCCCGCTCATTCATTTTTTAATCACACCTACATCAGTTCAGCAATTAGTTTCTGAGCAACTCCCATATGACAGACACTGTTCTAGGCCCCAGGAGACACTGTAGGGAACAAGATTTTATAAAAATACTGCCTTCATGAAACTTACATTCAAATTATGTACCTCATCTCCTCAAAACTACCTTGTTTCCATTATTCCCATTCTATAGAGAGGCAAAGTGAGGTTCAGAGAATTTATGTAGCTTGTCTGGAGTCTCAGCCAGAACTGAACCCAGTTATATCTGACTCCAAGGCTTGAGCTTCTAACCAGTGGGCAGGTCTGGCTTCATGGGCAGGGGGCTCCATGCTTGGTTTCATGCTCTGCTGTCGCCATCTTGAAACTCTTAATCATTTTTTTGAACATGTTTTTGAACAATAAATACATTTCCATTTTGCCATTGGCCGCACAAATTATGTAGCTGGTCCTGCCACTAAGGCAAACGTGCTTCTCTCTCAGACCACATTCTGCCAGGGCCACTTTTTAGTTTTTTAAACACGCACGGGGGGCTTCCCTGGTGGCTCAGTGGTTGAGAGTCCGCCTGCCGATGCACGGGACACGGGTTCGTGCCCTGGTCCAGGAAGATCCCACATGCCGCGAAGCGGCTGGGCCCGTGAGCCATGGCCGCTGAGCCTGTGCGTCCGGAGCCTGTGCTCCGCAACGGGAGAGACCACAACAGTGAGAGGCCCGCGTACCGCAAAAAAAAAAAAAAAAAAACACGCACGAGAATTCATCTATGAAGAAGCCTTGAAATCTATCAAGGTCTTTAGAAAAATAATCTATTATTAATCCACTGATTCATTTTCCAGTTCACCAAAAGACTGGAAGTTCCTTGAAGACTAGGACTCTCTCCCACAATAATTTTTTTGTAGTTTCCTCTGGGCCTAAAGTTCTTTTAAATTCCATTAGTATCTGAACCTTGTCAAGGACTCTGTCTTGGCTCTTCTTGTCTTAATTTTACTTCCATGGAAGAGCAAAATCTTTACCATCAACAGTTTCCTCTGATCTTTATGCATTTGTAAATTTTGAAACAGATGTTGGGTATGACTTAAACAAAACATAAGAACTAACCTGTTCTGATATAAGGAAATCCTTTGTCCGGGAGTCCATTACTGAAACATTGATGGCTTTGAAGGGTAATCCACAGGTGCTTTATCTTCTTTTCTTTCAATTTCTTACAGCCTAGTCATTGTTGGATAAGCGAGATGGTGGAACAATTGTCAGTCAGCTTGACTGATCTTCTGGACAAGTTTTCAAATATTTCTGAAGGCTTGAGTAATTACTCTATCATAGACAAACTTGTGAAAATAGTCGATGACCTTGTGGAGTGCATGGAAGAACACTCATTTGAGGTAACTTTGTATTCATTGGGATTGCTTTTTATTACTCTTCTCTAAAACCTGTGCTGATTGGTCATGGCTGGGATGGGGGCATATTTGTGAGATTTCTAATTTATAAATTTTTAATTAAAAAATTTTTAAGATGAGCACATCTCTTAGAGTTACCATCTCTTTTTATGTCAATCGTATCAGTACAAATAGAGTGCTAATCGTATCAGTACAAATAGTGTGCTAATGGCATTGATAAGAAGTAGAGGTCACAAAAAGTAGGGTATATTAGACGAGGTATCATGAAGGAAATAACATACGCATTGGGGCATGAAAGATGAGTTAGGTGGTCAGTAAATGGCAGTGTCTGGAAGAGCATTCCAAATACCAGAGAATGTCCGTTTACTAATCATAGAGTGGTACAGAGTAAGTGCTACATAGGTGTTAACTCTTATTATTACCTGCTTTTATTTATAATCATGTATTTATGAATTCCTAAAATAGAGCTTTGACTTGTTTGGAGGGTTTTATAGAAAATCATACTCTTTTTATTCTTTTGAGACTTGCTTCTTTCACTCTGCGTTACGTTTATAAGATATAGCCACATAAAGCTGTAGTTTTGTGTGTGTGTGTGTGTTTACTGTTTATAGAGCATTCCATTGATTCAATACACCACTGTTTATTAAACCACTCTCCTGTTTATTGGTGTAAGGGTTTATAAACACTGCTGGGAATAACTTTCTTATATGCCTCTTGGTGCAGTTGTGCAAGAGCTTCCTCAGAGTATTTACCTAGAAGTGGAATTTCTGGGTCACAGGATGGGCGCATGTCCAACTTTACTAGGTAACATCAAATGTGCCAATTTATGGCATTCCAGTGACTTATAAGAGACCCCTCTGCTCCATGTCCTTGCCAGTACTTATCATCGTCAGACTTTTAAATTATTGACTATTTGGAGCATGTATTAATGGAGGGGTATTTTCTTTTAATGAGGAGTAATAATTTTAATGAGCATCTCTAAAGAACAGTGTCTGTAATTTGTTGTTAGGATTATTTCACTGTTATGATGTTGTGTTCACCTTTCTCACCCTCACCACCACCCTCTTCCTTTTATCCGGAGTTGAGCCCCAGACTGAACTGGATGGGATCATTTACCCTGCAGTACAAATTTGAATTATATGTGTTAAAACAGTTGTCTAAAAGTGTCCGTTTCACTTGAATCTTTCAAGGACACATTTATAGTCTATTACCTTGACATCAGTTAAATCTATAGACTATTTGAAAAATATAATCCTATTTTTTTTCTTCTTCTAGAATGTAAAAAAATCATCTAAGAGCCCAGAACCTAGGCTGTTTACTCCTGAAAAATTCTTTGGAATTTTTAATAAATCCATCGATGCCTTCAAGGACTTGAAGATGGTGGCTTCTAAAACTAGTGAATGTGTGATGTCTTCAACATCGAGTCCTGAAAAAGGTAAGACATATAAGCATTTCTAATACAAGTATAAAAAGCAAGTTTGAGTCTTATATGTATAGGTAAGAATCTACCTTTGACTCAAATATATGTGTAGCTAGGGAAAGATGTGTGTATGTCTAATATAAAAGCAAATATCAGTGGCATGAAAGAAACAAACAGTTGTAGATTTGTTGGTGTTCAAGCCAAAACAACACTTATTGTGCATGAGTAAACAATATATGAGATAGTCATATTTTTATCTGATATTTGCTAGTAACGTACAATTATATTATTCTTCACCTCCAGTCTTCTTAATGTCCCCTTCTCAAATCTGAATAATCTAGATTTGGGAAGCAGACCTGGAAAGTACTCTGATATTGCACTTCACCTTTTGAGGACTCTGTAATTTATGTAAATCACCATGCAACACTGACACATTATTGCTTTCTATTTAGATTCCAGAGTCAGTGTCACAAAACCATTTATGTTACCCCCTGTTGCAGCCAGTTCCCTTAGGAATGACAGCAGTAGCAGTAATAGTAAGTACATGTATCTGATTTAATGCATGCATGGCTCCAATTAGCATCTGTAGGAGTATTGCATGGGCTTTAAAGGAAATTTTTACAATCATTACTATTAACGCTGTTCTGTTGCTATTCTTCCTCTTATGATCTTCCTGAGAATTAAATATTAGGTTTTTACAATTGGATTTCCCTATAGCTAGAGATAATGTTTAATCGGGGCAATAAATTTTCTGCTAAGATTATTTTAAATAAGGCATAAAATTACTTTTAGATGTATGATTTATGAACTTTTTTCATTGTTGACTTAAAGTATATTTCGCGTAGAATTTGCCTGACGAAAATGGACTTTTAAAGTGGAAAATACAAGTGCTGGTTTTATAAAATTCCAAGGATATTTTCTGTTTTGTTGTGTATATCACTATTTACTATTGTGTGTTTGGAAATTTGATGATTTTTGTTATTTTACTATA
Source organism: Orcinus orca (assembly GCF_937001465.1). Lineage (NCBI taxonomy): Eukaryota > Metazoa > Chordata > Mammalia > Artiodactyla > Delphinidae > Orcinus > Orcinus orca. Next base: position 71,591,367 of record NC_064569.1, on the reverse strand, counting down.
AAATTACATGTTAGGGGAGAATATTCTTTCTCTGAGATCTCTGTCCTCGGTGGTGAAGAAGAACCCAGTTACCTGGAAGTCTAATGTCTTTTTTTCAAATGGAGGCAAAGGTCACTATAAAGGTCATTGGATTTACTAAGTATCCTGATCCTCTAGCCTCATGGCAACTGTAGGGGGAAAAAATTCATCCTTTGATCTTAGCTAAGAAAGCCATCCCTTAAGACTTAGTAATGGGGCACTCTCATATGTTCAAGGACATCAAAGACCTATCTGTAAAAAGGAGTAATCAATTTAATACAAATCCACAATAGCAATGCTACAATTCAGAAATTAAAAGAAAAAGCTCTAAAATCCAATTTGTTTTGGATTTTTTGCCAACAAAACCTGACCTGAATTGTGATGAAGCTATTTATAATATTTATCTTTCTAAAGGTGAATATCTATGCATTTCACTAGGAAATATTAATGTGTTTGATTATAGGGTACTACCCAGACCTCATTGAAAATATTATATAATATACAATATTTACAGGACCAAACCTTCTAAGATCTAAAATTCTGAATCACATAACACATTGGATCTGAAAAGTTTTGAAGAGACACTTTGTATGTTAGTCAGTTAAGGTCTTTCCTACTAACTATGAATTTTATTAATCTTTCCAAAGAAGAAATTTTGTCTTCTTAAATTCTGTTTGTATTTCATTGATTTCTAATCTTATCTTTATTATTTCCCTACTTCTACTTTGGGTTTAATTTGCTCAATTTGTTCTAACTTCTTAAGTTCTTAAGGTAGAAAAAGTAGATCATTGACTCTAAACCATCTTCTTTTGTAATATAAGCACATATATAAATTTCATTAAAAGCAGCTTTGGCTATATTCTACACATTCTGATATGTTGTGTTTCCATTATCATACCTTTAAAATACTTCTTTTAATTCTCCTTGTGATTTCTTCTTTGATTCATGGGTAATATAAAAGTGGGTTGTTGTCTAAAAATATGTGTTTTTTCTAGATATCTTATTATTAACTCCACTATTGTCAGAGAACATACACTGTAATCTTTTGAAATTTATTGAGACATTTTATGAGTATTATTCAAGTTTTGGGTGTAGCATTCTCAGATTTAATCCAAGTAGTTGATAGTGTTGTTTAGATCTTCTATATCCTTATTAAGTTTTTTGTCTAATTTTTTATTACCTACTGAGAGTGGGACATTAAAAATCTTTCCTTTTGGAAAAGGAAATGGGATTTCCTTTTCCATGTGGGATGTGGATTTGGTTATTTCTCCTTTTGGTTCTGAGTTTTTTGCTTCGTCTGTTTTGCAGGTCTACTATTAGGTGCTTATACATTTATTATTGTTATGTCTTCCCTGATTAAGTGACCTTTATATCTTACTGCAATATCCCATATTAACTCTGGTAGAGCTCTTGTCTTGAAGTGGATTTTGTCTGACATTAGTAGAGCCAGCCTTTCTTCTGCTTACTGTTTTCATGTATATCATTTTTCTTCCTTTCATTTTCAACATATTGTCTTTATTTTAAAAGTACATCTCGTGTAGACAGGATATAGTTGGGCCTTGCTATTTTATCTAGTACTTTACTTTTAATTACAGTGTTTCATCTGTTTGTATTTAGTACAGTTATTGGTATGGTTGGATGTGGGTCTACCATTTTGTTATTGGCCCCATTTGTTTGTTGATACTCTGTTCCTCCTTTACAGACCTCTTTAGTGTTGATTTTTTTTTTTTTTTTAGTGTTCTATTTTAATTACTCTGTTGGCTTTTCAACAGCACCTCTTGACGTCATTTTGTGGTTGCTTTAGGAATTACCACATACACCTTCACTTGTAACATTCTACTTAGAGTTAATGTTGTAGCACATCCAGAAACAATATAAGAACCTTGAAGCAGGATAGTTCCACTTGCCCACAACCATCTTTTGTGCTGTGTTGACATATACTACATAGGTTATAAGCCCCACAATGCAGTCTTAAAATTATTACTTTAAACTATCATATGTCTTTTAAAGAAAGTAAGAGAAGGGAAAAAGAATCTTTTATATTTACCCACATATTTATTATTTCTTGTTACTCCTCATTCCCTCTTGTAAATCCAAATTTCTGTCTAGTGTTAATTCCTTTCTGGCTGAAGAGCTTCCTTTAGCATTTCTTGTAGTGCAGATCCGTTGCCACCAAAACAATTTTTTTTTCTTTTAATTGAAAAATGTCTTTGCCTTCAGTATTGCAGGTACTTTTTACTAGACATGGAATTCTGGGTTAAAAGAATTTTTTTTCTGAGTCCTTTAAAGATGTCGCTTCATTGTCTTCGTGCTTCTGTTGTTTCTGACAAAAAGGCAGGCAGCATTTGTATGATGTTTTCCCTTGTATGTACTGGATCATTTTTCCCCTCTGCCTTTCAAAATTTTCTTCTGTTTAGGAGTTTAAAAAAGATGCACCTAGGAGTGGTTTTCTTGTTGTTTGCCAAGCTTCTTGGATACGTAAGCTTATTTTCCTCAAATTTGGGGGAAATTTGGCCATAATTTTTCCAAACATTTTTTTCTTCATTCTCAGCTCCTTTTGAGAGGAATCACACACATGTAGAATCACACATGTACCAATCCCATATATGTTAGGCAATTTGATAATATCAGTCTCACAGATCATAGAGGTTTTGTTCAGTTTGGTTTTGTTTCCAACCTCTCTTCTCTCTAGTCTTCAACGTGAATAATTTCAACCTATCTGTTTTCAAGTTCCCCGGCTTTTCTGACATCTCTAATCTAAATTTTTCTTCCAGTAAATTTTCATTTTGCCATTAAATTTTTTTTTTATTAAGACTTTATTGTTTTAGAGCAGTTTAAGGTTCACAGCAAAATTCAGGGGACGGTGCAGAGATTTTCTTACATACCCCCTACCACCACATACCCATAGCCTCCCCCATTATCAACATCCTCCACTAGAGTGGTCCAGTTGTTACAGTTGATGAATCTACATGGACACATCATAATCACCCACAGTCCATAGTTTACATAGGGTTCACTCTTGGTGGTATACAGTCTGCAGGTTTGATTCCAGTGTATCTTTTCATTTCTAAGTTTGTACTTTGTATTCTAGAATTTCCATTCGATTCTTTTTATATTTTACATTTTTCTGCTGAGATTTTTCATCTGCATATTCATTATAACAATATTTTGGTTTTTGGCCCTTGGATATAGTTATAACAGCTGCTCTAAAGTTCTTATCTCCTAATTTCAACATGTAGGTCATCCCAGCTTGGTTTCTATTAACTGATTTTTTTCTCCCTGATTATGGGTCACATTTCTCTTTAGATGGCTAGTAATTTTTGAACATATGTTGGATATTATGGATATTATGTTGTTGAATATCTGGATTTTGTAGCATTCCTTCAGAGACTTTTGAGTTTTTTTTTTACTGGTAGGCAGTTCAATTCCTAGCAGATCAGATTTATTTTCCTTCCCAGTCATGCTTTTTAAGCTTTCTTAGAGGGAGGCGAGAGAGTAGCTTTATTTCTAAGGCACAGAGTTTCTGAGATATTTCTTGAGTACCTGGAAAATCTCTCCATTCTTGCTTGTCAGAACTCCTTCGTCTCTGAATTGACTGCCAGGGTCTCTGTTAAAGTCATAGCTTCCCGGGCATTGTTTATTGCCAGGTTTTGTGAAGTCGTTCCCTGTGCCTGTACAGCTTATTAGTCAACCAATGACTTAAGGAGACTCCTCCGGAGACTTCTACCGCTCCTGTTCTGCACAGCTCCTTTCCCACAAATAACCCTGCCTCATAAACTCCAGCTAGGGCAGCAACCCTGAACTTCATTCTCTGATTCCCTACCTCAGTGAGACTACTAAGTCTGAAGGTGCCTCCCAGCCAGAAAATCAGGACAGTCGTGAGCCTTACCACGTGTGTTTTTTCCTCTCTCGGGGATTACACTCTTGGGCTGCCTCTTGGCTGATGTCTGAAAATAGCTGCCTCGTATAATTTGTTTAGTATAATAATTATTTAAGTTGGGAAGGCTAATATGCTATAATCATGGTTGGAAGAAAAAGTCTTTTCTACTTACTTTAAAAGACAAATTGAATATAAAACACCTATTTGGTCCTGTACCTCTGAGTTTATAGGTACTTTTTAAATTGCAACATGAATGACCAGTCTTCTTTTTTGTTTTCCTTTCTTTTTTCTTCCTTTTTGTAAAAAATACGGGTCTTGCATAATCAGCTTTTGGCCAGGTGTTGTCACTCATGAATGAATATGGCACTTAGATACCCATGCACAAGACTAGCTCTTATGTGGTGTACATTCTCATAGGAGAAACAGACACAAATAAAAAGTCATAGTATTTTATAATATATATTATTTATAATATAATATGTATAATAGAAGTATGTAAAAGCTTTTAGTTGTAGCATAAAGGAGGTAAGACTTTTTCGGGAGTAGGGTCAGGGAAACTTGAAGAAAGCATGCTGGTTTTCAGGGATAAGACAGACCCCAAATGTGGCCAGGCTGGCCAGAGGACCAGTGCATATGAAGGAGGAATCCAGAGGTGTAATGCCCTCTCTGTAGCTTATAAGGGAAAATCATGGGATAATGTAAAAGTGTATAAGTTATCCAAAGGGAACTGTGTTTTCAAAGTTACAGTAATATCCTTAGTACCAAGCTAAAAGGATGTCTTTAAAATGATTGAGATTCTTACAGATAGTATATTTAAATAATAGAGAAGAAAATCCTTACTTTGGCATTAACTTACTCATCTTCCAGACAGTCTTGAGTCACACTGCCTGGGTTTATATCCCAGCTCTAGACCTTGGCTAGCTATGTGACCTTGGGCAACTGTCTTAATCTCTGGAATCCTCAATCAAATGGAGGTTGATAATCTCTCCACAGGTTTTCTGTGAGTTTTTGTTTTTGTTTTTTTTGCGGCACGGGGGCCTCTCACTGCTGTGGCCTCTCGCGTTGCGGAGCACAGCCTCTGGACGTGCAGGCTCAGCGGCCATGGCTCACGGGCCCAGCCGCTCCGTGGCATGTGGGATCCTCCCGGACCGAGGTACGAACCCGTGTCCCCTGCATCGGCAGGCGGACTCTCAACCACTGCGCCACCAGGGAAGCCCTTCTGTGAGTTTTAAATGAGTTAGCACATGTATACTTGGAGCCGTGCTTGATGTATAGTACATGTTCATCATTAATTATTAGAACAATGAGATCTAGCACCGAGGCTGGGTCAGTGGTGAGCTTTGAAGTGCCAGCAAGCCTGCGGTGAGCTTTGAACCTGAATCAAGGGAGAGAATACTGAGTTGCATACTTTTTAAGGACCAAGGAGAGAGCCATGTTCATAGGCATGGTCCCCATAAGCAGACTTTACAAAGGAGTTCGGCAAAATTGTTGCACAGTTTGTGTTCTGCGTTTGTAGAGATGTCTGATGTTATTAGTCAAACCACACAAATCAGTTCCCACAAATTTTGAACTGTGGACAGCTTTCATAATAATGATACAATTAACATGAAAACAACCCAGGAATTTGGGATTACTCAAATCCTGTCCAGATGAGCTCCACCACCCCATACACTTTCTGGGGCGATCTTTTCATAAAAGAAAAGCTTTGGCCCTAATACCCTTCATATGGGCCTTGAGGCACATAATTCAGATCTCATTGATCCCTGGCTGATAGCAGCAGTAGTAAGTATTATGCCCTGGAGGCGTAAGCAAGCCTTTTCTGATAACATCAATTTTTCTCTCCCTGGAAGAGGAATGGCAGGATCACTGAAGAGTGGCCATCAAGGAGAATTCAAACATGTCACTGGAATATAAACACAAACAGCCAAATTATTTACAGATAACGATATAAGCATTTCTAAAACGGTCAGAATTGCGTGTTAACTCCAAATCCATTTCCTCATAGAAAACACCTTTATAAATGGTAGTAAAATCCCTGACAAGTACACATAATCTTATATAACCCTTAAAATAGCTATATTATTGGAATAACAGTATTACTTCAGTTATGCCAAATCCCATTTTATAACTAAGCCTTAATTTGGTGATAGAATTCATGTTGAGCTTTAATTTAAGATGCCTAAAACATATTTCCCATGGGGTTATAGGATGTGAGGTGGGCCAAAAGAGCTGTCAGTCTAGTCTTAAGGAAGTGATCCATGGTTACGTGAATGGAAGATTCCACTTTACCCAATGTCCCTTAGGATAAGGGACACCCATGACTCACTACATCCCCCCCCATTTCCTACCCCAGCACACACACACAGACTTACTGTTTTGAGAGCCTCTTTGGAAACATAAGAATCATAGAATTAATGAATTTCCTGTACTAGGTTTACCAATGGTAGGGAAATGGGCAATTTCTGTTCTCACTATAATAGATAACATTTGTTTCTTGCCTCTTCGGTTAAATCTATGAGTTTATTTTTCCATCTTAAATGCTGATACACATACAGTGGTTTGGTTCTTTTATATCATGTACTTTAGGTATTTTATATGTTAAATAGGTGACTATAGGCTGACACAGTACCCAAGTATCATTGCAAAATATCATAGCCCAAAACAGTCACTTTCCCTTGGATTGGTTTACATTTTGATCATACGATTGTTGAAAGTGTACAATTTCTAACTGTATTACATCTTCAACAGAAAACTGAAAGTTTAACTCTTACAAGTTGACACATATGTGTCAATGTTTTCAAACAACTAAGCTGTTCCTTGTGAGGAGATAGAAAAATCTGTCAAAATGTTAAGTTTTGTGTTGGGAACAAGAGACGCTTGGGGGAGATGTGTTGTTTAATTCCTGAATCATTCTGCTTCTCATGGAAGAGCAAAGCAGGGTGAAGGGAGGTGTCCCAAGTTAAACTCATGTGTGTATCTTCTCTCTCACTAAATTACATATTTAGAGTCAGCTTAAGGAGACACTGGTACTTCCAGCCATTCTTTCATGTTCAGTAGTCTCAGACTTTCGAACACAGAAAGTCTGAAAATTCAAACCTTTACTCCATGGTACAGTTCGGGGCCCTACCTGGCATCCAATAAATGTCAGCTGAAGATGTGATGAGGAGACACCATAATTCTAAACTTAAGGTCCCTAAAAGTACTCTAACCACAATGTACAGGTATTAACTTAATATTTGAGGCAGGCCAAACATAGCTCGAGGCATGCATCCAGACCTTGATCCGGGTTGCAAAATGTCTTCTTTAAAATTTCTTGGCAAGATGTGAAGTGTGAGAAAGTGAGAAGATATTAGAAGATAAAGGCATGGAAGATGGATTTGCCTGATGATAGAAATCATCTGCAGGTATATGTCATCTGTGTTCCATATGGGTCTGCATTAACCAAGTCAAATAGCCCTCTGTCTGTGGTGTTTCTTTCGTTTTTCAACTTGTATCTTTTGGAGACTACATGGACTTGCATTGCAAGCAGGAAAATCAGCATTTTAAATATTTTAAACAGATAGGTCAAGAGTACATTTCGGAAACAGTTGGGAACAACCACAGGATAAGAGCAAAACCTCTGGCATGGAGGTACTGTGTTCACCACTGTACTGTTTAAATTACAGGGAAGGCCTCAAATCCTATTGAAGACTCCAGCCTACAATGGGCAGCCGTAGCATTGCCGGCATTCTTTTCTCTTATAATTGGGTTTGCTGTTGGAGCCTTATACTGGAAGGTAAGTGTTGCTATTCTTTTTTTCTTTCCCCTTGATCACAAAATTTCTGAACTTTATATATTTATTTGTTCATACTATATTACATCAATGATTAGCTAACAAACTGCCCTTTTCTAAGAAAGGATCCTACCAAGAAAACAATATTTTTCATTTGATTACTATTTAAATCTTTCAGTTTCTTTATTATTCTTTCATCTCCAACATCCTAAAAATGCTGAGTTGATAAAACCGTGCATTTTTCATAATTTCTTATTGCAAAAGTATTTTTATATGCTGCATGCTGATGAAAACATAGAAGTGGAGACTGTTTACCTCTTAAATAGTACATGATATATTGATATTTTTATAATATATGTATATATCACTGTTCTTTTCCCAGAAGAAACAACCAAATCTTACAAGGGCAGTTGAAAATATACAGATTAATGAAGAGGATAATGAGATAAGGTATTTTGTTTTACTAAATGTGTGCATAAGTAAGCTTGACCTTGCCACTTCACATACCGTGCATGTGCTCATAACATCTTTAAGAAGTGTTTCACTCTTATGGTGGCAGCTCCCAACTGATGTCTTCCAAGTTTTATCCACATTTCTGATCTCTCCTTGTCTCTTCAATCCTACATCTCCATTTACTTGGGAAATACCTTCATATAATTGTCTTCATAACCCTTCTTATGGTATCATCTCTGCTCTCTTTATTTCTATAAACAGCAGAATCTTGCTCACGTTCCTGGTCATGGAGCTCAGGAGGCACGTTTGCTTATTCTCCTCTTTTCCACACTATAGCCAAGACATGCTTAGCTCTTTCTTTGGCAATAGTCATTATCTTCATCCATATCTTTATTATGTCTTGACTGAGTTGCTACCACAGAATCTTTCTTTTCCTCGGCCTTTCTAAACTCCACCTTTGTCTCATTCTTCTGTAAACCCCATTTCTTTTTTTTTGCCCATACGTGGGCCTCTCACTGCTGTGGCCTCTCCCGTTGTGGAGCACAGGCTCTGGACACGCAGGCTCAGCGGCCATGGCTCACAGGCCCAGCCACCCCGCGGCATGTGGGATCTTCCTGGACCAGGGCACGAACCCGTGTTCCCTGCATCGGCAGGCAGACGCTCAACCACTGCGCCACCAGGGAAGCCCTAAACCCCATTCTTAATATCACTTCCTAGTCAAGATACTTTCAGTTATTTTTCTCTTGCATACTTCATATATTTGACCTCACTCTGGCTTTCAGAGCCCTTAATTTTTCTCAACCTACTCAGTATTTTATTCAAAGCCAAATACAAAAATTGTTTTGTGAGACCTTGCCACTTATGGTGGCTGACGCTGATCACGTTTTTACCCTATCCCATACTGCTCCAGGACCAATGCTTTGATTTTACATTCAGTTATAGTTTTCATTTGGCATGTTATTTTCTCTTATGCTGTATGTGTACATATTCACAAATTAAGTGCATATAAGCATTTTCCGTATGTGTATCTGCATATGCGTAGAGAATTTTTTAACTACTTGGGGAGACTATGTGGAAGCAGATGAAGTCTTCCCTCTTCCCTACAGTAATATTATGAAGGTAAGCTTCCCACTCAATTTTGCAATCTTTTGCTACTGTATTTACAGAAAAATAAAAACTGCCCTTTACAATGCCCAGATCATGGTTACTTCAGAATCTCTGTCTAAATGCAAATAAGCATGTTTCTTATTCTTTTTCAGTATGTTGCAAGAAAAAGAGAGAGAGTTTCAAGAAGTGTAATTGTGGCTTGTATCAACACTGTTACTTTCGTACATTGGTAAGTATTAAGAATTCAAGCTAAAAGATGTAACAAGAACTATGCAGCATCCTAGACACCAAAATTTATTAAGTCTTCTATCAAGCTGGGGTCAGTATGTTAGCTGAAGCTGTTATGTAATTGTGCATTCTCAAGTTTTGAAAGGCAAGCAGTATTATTCCAGTGTAGTGGATTCATCTTGTATGGGAGATATACAAAGCATTAACAGTTGAGCGTTTCCTAATTTTTTTCTTTTTTGGCTGCGCCACTGGGACTTGGGGGATCTTAGTTCCCCAAACAGGGGTTGAACCCGTGCCTTCAGTGAAAGCATGGAGTCCTAACCACTGGGCCACCAGGGAATTTCTGAGTGTTTCCTATTTTTGAGGCCAGAAAATAAATTAGACAAGGGGCAAAATATTTTGGACTAAATAGGACTAAAATAAAATATTATTAATAGAAGAAGAATAAATAAAATCAATTTCAATTAGGTGTGATTAACATGATAGGAAAAGTATCTCATTTGTTAAATGCTGAAACAAATGAAAATCAAAAACATTGCCCTGCTATTTTAAGGAAAAGTAGAAAAGGTCAAAATCCCATACAGTAAAAAAAAAAAAATCCCATACAGTAGGAGAGGGAAATTGTCAAGGTAGTGCCACCTGCCACATGACATAATACTTGTGCCTCATCACCGTCCAGAGCCCAGGACACACTGAATATAAACCGGGGACAGATAACCTGTTGTGATTGTGTGGGTCTGTGAAGGGCCTGGGGAGAAAGGAGACTAGGAAAACATGACCAGAGGGCACTGATGTTTATACCTCCTCTCCCCTCTCCTGTCTACTTTCTCAACTCCCAAGCTGCAGACGCGGTGCAGGGAGCACCCTGAATGGCACTAACCTGATCCAACGTCATGCATGCTCTTCCCATTTGTACTTCTGCCAACTCACTGTTAATTCTGTTCTGCTCATGAACCCCCATTTATTACAGTGGTGTATAAGTGTTCTTTCATCTTCCTAAATCTTCAGTTCTTCCCCTGCACTCCCTCGTGGTTAGAGGATCATTTACTCGCCCGATTATTACAGACATGGTCTCCGGTGAGCTTTACCTTTTCCTTACAGGTCACTGTCCTTCCAGCTTTCCCTTCTGTCCCAGATTCAGAGATTTCTCTCTAGATTGAACCTTCCCCAGGGAAACTGGGTCACAGAGCCTTTGTCTCCTCCAGGAACTCACTTTTATCAAACATCATTTTTCAACAACCCAAAATAACATCATATAATAATAGTAATTATGTCGCATATGCCTCTAACACTTTAACCCTGCTATTACACAGACTTCATTTTTGCCTTGAATCATGCCCTTGATCACCACGTCTGGAGCACGAATAGCACCCTCTCTTCTGCTCCCATCCTAGCTGTCCTCTAGCCTCATGTTTCCTGTCAAACACTGTAAAGGAATAAACCCTTCACTTGACCCTTTTTATTTTCGGGTGCAGTATTCCCCAAGCTGAAATCATTGTTATTCCAAGAAACAAGTCTTTGACCTCCAATCCCAGTACAAACCTACTGTTTTTTCCCCACTGCTGTTTCACTTCCCTTAAGCCAGACATCCACCAACTACACATTAAATGGTTAATTGAACCTTAAAGGCTCAAGTAATGTTCTCTGTGGTTTGCTTTTCAATGGCATCACTGGGATCCTGTTTTGGCACATAGGTGATGTGGTGTTTAATTGTGGCATTTGTCCTGTGACATTTGGGAAATGGATTATGATGGAAAAGCCCAGGGCACTTGTCTAGGAGAAAGAAAGATGGCATTTTAAAGCAGCTGTAGTCAAGCAACTTACGCATGCTGGTCAGGGAATATACAAGGACAGGAAGTGAGTCTGTCTGGTTCTTGCTATATCTCCTCACAAGTACCTCACTTGTTGCCTAAGCACTGTAGGCGCTCAACAAATGTCTGTTGAAGTGACTGAGTGAATAAATAAACCCTAAATGAAAATCTTACCAAGTGGTAAGGAAGATAGCTCTGCTGAAGTGGCCTTTTTTTTAAAGATTCTTTTGTTTTGCAAGATGAATATGTTCTAGAGACCTGCTATACAACATAATGCTTAGAGTTAAAAAAACTATATTGTGCATTTAAAACTGTGTTCAGAGGGTAGATCTTGTGTTAAGTGTTCTTACTGCAATAAAATAAGATGTTTTAAAACAATCTTTTAAAAAGTGCAGTAAGGTTTATTTTTATCTTGTATGTGTATGTGTGTGTTTAATTTGCTGATTTTGGTCAGTAGGACAGCAGAGTATGTACAGCAAGGGGGAATACAGTCATATGGGAAATGGCTAAATTATTTTTCTTAAAATCTGAAATGTTACTCATATAATTAAACGAATGAAATTAGGTTAAAGAAGCCCCAAATTGTTTAGAAATAAACTCGTCACATACCATTGAGGAGCTGGTGTAAAATAGATGACCTTACTTCTCACCATTTCTGCAAAGCTCTCTCAAGGCTCAGCTCAGAACCACCACCTCCAAAAAGCTAACTTCCCAAATGAAAGTAATCTCTCTTTTATGGCCCTCTAATTATATTTTGTATTACACTTCATACAATATTAATATGGTATTAGTTACCATTACTTACATAGACGTTACTTACTCACAGCCACTTACATAGACGTTTTGTGTCCTCTTCTAAACCATAAGCTCTTAGAGGACAGGATTGGTTTCTGAATATCATTTTGGAATCCCATTAAACTATATAGTTTACACTTTGCACATACAAGTGATGAATGTATCTGTTGAATAAATGAATGGAGAGATGGATGAATACCTCAGAGAACTGCAGTAACGTGAGAATAAAATTTATGGAGTAAAAAAAAAATAGACGTGTGTAGGTAGAAGTAAATAAGAATTCAAATACTGAGGGCAAGATAGATAAAAGGAGGAAAATAGAAGCAGCTCATTATCATGAATCTGCAAACCCCGAAGTCAAAATATATATGTATCATTTGTAACCATTTATTGAGTACCCATCGTATACAGAAAGCCTGTTCCTTGTATCAACAGAGGTTTGGTAAAACCTGCCAAGGAAATTTGAGTATAATTTGGGGAAAGGGATGTGGTGGAGGGAAAGGCTTGGGGGAACAGACTGTGACATGGTAGGAGAGGAAATATGCCAAGAAATAAGAAGAACAGTAGTAAAAAGTACCAAGATAGAAATGAAATATGGAGTTGTAATTATATATTTTAAAAATTGGATATAATTTGGATTATAGTCATTTTCTTGCTTCACAAAAAAAGGGGAAAATATAAGGAATGACTCAGGTTTGTGGCAAGGATTTCTCCCTGAAATAGAAGTTTCATGAACTAAAAGAAATTAAACCAGGACAAATATTGGAACACTAGAATAGAAAACATATGGAATAGTTCTCCAACCTATAATTGGAAAATGAAGAGGAGGATTTGATATTTTAAATACAAGGAAGGAATGTAGATAATGACCCAGAAACAAAAGAAGTTGCCTCTAAGAGAAAATATACAAAAGCTGTGTTTATTTGACATCAAACGTGAAATTATCTCTGCAAAAAGTTAAAAATGTATTTAGTCAACTAGCTAATGACAAGTATACGTATGTGGCATCCCAGAAGAATTTTTCATTTATTGGGTTGCGTGTAGCACAGTTTAAGAGAAAGAAAGAGAGTAGATCATAGCACAATTTTACTCTTCATTCTAACCACAAATGTGACACCAACAAGCTCTAGTACGTGCACTGTTGGATGCAAAGCTTAATATAACCTAGTTCTGTCCTCAAATTGCTTATGGCCTACAAAAGGAGATAAGACATATGCATAATAACCTATTTTAAAACAGACTAAAGGAGATTTTGGTTAAAAAACAACAAAAGAAGCTGACAAAGAAATGCAATAATGAGTCAAAGGCAAAGCCACTGCATATGGTTGTAGAGGATGTGCCCTGAACATAGCTCTAGATAATGACTGGTACAGATGGCATCCCATAGAATTGTACCACCCATATACAATTGTCTTATTTAACTGGGGAGAGAAATCATTCGGAGAAAGGCTTTATTGTAAGGGTGATGGAGGTGGCATTTGTATGGAACTGGATCTTGGATGATTGCTAAAATTTTACTGGCAATAGGGAAGTGGTAAATCCAGATACTGCAAATGGCATAAGTTAAATCAGGGAGCTGAAAGTACAGACTGTGTTCAAGAGTTTGTACAGCTGGACTCCAGTAGAAGTACACATAAAGGGTTAAAATGCTGAGAAAGGATGGGCATCAGTTTGAAACAAGGTCTGAATTCCAAGTACAGGGCTTACACTTTATTGAGTAATATAAGGAGTTGTTGGAGGGTTTAGAAAAGACATAATACAATCAAAGCAGAGGTTTAGGAAAGTAATCAGACGTTGGCGTGGCCAGATGGATAGGAGTGGTGACCTGGAATCAAGGAGTCCACTTAGGAGGCCAATCTTCAAAACAGGTGTGAGAGAATGACAACCTGAACTAGGGTCACAGCCATGGAGATAGGAAAGCATAGGCCATTTTGGAGTCACTGCAGTAAAAGAATAAGTCCTAGTTCCTGATGGGATGTGAGGCTTGACATCGCAGGCAGTAATCAGGGATGATTTGGAGCCTATGGGACTAACCAGATGGCAGTGCCAATAGAAAAAAATGGGAGAAGGAGCCGTTAGGAATTATTAACCAGTGGCCAAATATGCTTCACCGGAAATTCAGAGTACAGTAAGGGCTGCAAATAATAGATTGGGGATTGGGAAGTCATCCACGAAGAATTTTAATTGAGACCTTGGGAGAAGGACCGTGTAATCACGGAGAAGGCCCAGTTTGGTTGACGGTAAATAGCATGAGTTTGTAGATACTGAGATGGCGGTGTTTAGGGACTTATCCCAGCATGGTAAGTGTAGAAAGTAATTTTTTTTTAAATTTATTTATTTTTGGCTGTGTTGGGTCTTCGTTGTGGTGCACGGGCTTCTCATTGCAGTGGCTTCTCTTGTTGCAGAGCACAGGCTCTAGGCGTGTGGGCTTCAGTAGTTGTGGCACGCAGGCTCAGTAGTTGTGGCTTGTGGGCTCTAGAGCACAGGCTCAGTAGTTGTGGCACACGGGCTTAGTTGCTCCGCGGCCTGTGGGGTCTTCCCGGACCAAGGCTCGAACTCATGTTCCCTGCATTGGCAGGCAGATTCTTAACCCCTGGGCCACCAGGGAAACCCCTAGAAAGTAATTCTTATTATAATTAGGCTGGTGGAGAGATTCATAAAAGAAACACAACCTGGAAGTTTCCAGTAGATCTAAGACAGAAGAAAGTCGATCCTAGAATTGGAATAGGGATGAGGGCAAGTTATGCTGGGACATTTATTGCACAGGACTCAATAATGGTTGGTTACCAATGGCCAGATCTTTGACTCTTTACCACATATTTCCTAAGAATTTCTAGAATTTTGAAGGTTTTGGTTTGGAGCTCGCTCTGTGTAGATACATTGTGATGCAGAGGATTAGCAGGGATTAGACTTGGGTCTAATCTGCACCTTAATTAGCTGTAGGTTCCTGGATGAGTCAGTTGTCTTTTAACCCCTGATTCTTCAAATGTAATGGGAGGATAATAATACTCACCCTATTTATTTCGTGAGGTTGTTGCCAGAATCCATGGTATTATTATAAAAATGGTAGTTTCGTTCTATGGGAAACCATTTGTTGGTTTTTATGTTTGTTTTCTTTGCGAAATGATCCAAAGACATAATCAGAATAGATTTCCAATCTTGCTTCTCTACGCTTACGTTTAGAGTTTCAAGTTATTTGTAGCTTTTTCAAAAAATATATATATTTTTTGCTTTTTTGTGATTTCCTTCTGCTTTTCTAACCAAGTTTTATTTTTAAAATATCTGCTAGGTAATTTGCATTTCTGAAATTTGCTCTTAATGCCTGTTAATTTCTCCTCCAGTATTTAATTCTGCTTTCCTAAATACAGGTTTTCTATTTTTTAGAGTTCTCTCTTTGGTAAATTGTCACGTAATATGGTTTTTAGTATATTATTACATTTTATATATTTACATTTTCAATATATTACATTTAATGATTGCATACATTTCGTATATTACATTAGAGTAATATACATTTAGCATATTACTGGAAAAAAACACTGTACTTCTTATCACTCATACTATAAAGTTTTATATATAGCCTATGTAATGATCTCAAACATTTTAAAACCAGTGATCTCTGGTTCTGGGATTGATAAATAAGGACAAAATAGGAAAAGAGTAGGGAAGAAACTAAATGCAAAATACACATTTATTTAGGGGTTGTGATTGAAGATAGCATGCAAATGCTGCCTATAATTAAAAAAGAAAAAAAGATAAGGAAGTACAAATACTTCACCTGAAAGCTGAAAAATCTGAAAGCTGAGTCCAAAGCTCAGTGGTTTAACACCAGCACTGAAAAGCTAAAACAGAGTCTGGCTTTCATGCTTCAGCAAGTACAGTAAGCTGTGCTGAGGCCAAATGAACTTCCCCAGAGGCTTTGTCAGGAATGTGGTGCCAGGATTTCTATCTTTCTTCTTCTGGCTGACAGCACTGAAGGAGATCCTACTGCTGCTCTTTCCTCAGCTGGGAGAAGTGATTGCTAGAACCTGGCTAGGCAGTCAGGATACTGGCACTGATCAGTGGCTAGGAGGCTGTCATTTGTGGGTGGCCTCTGATCAGCCTCTCCGCCTGTCCCAGATATCTCTTGCATGCCACTCCATCAATCTCCACTTCTCCACTCTGAACACCGCCATTGTTCTTCAGACCCTCTCCCCTCACCACCTGTTTACAACCTCTTCAAAGGCTTGTTAGAGAAATTCAAGGCTACATAGATTGATAACACTCATCAGAAATGGAGATAATCTGTGCTGTGCTTGGGGGTATGAAAGCCACAGGGTATTCATTCATCCACTCTATGTTCAAGAAATATTTATTGAGTACAAGTGTCCCCCTCCAGTGCTATGCAAAAGTAGAGCATTCCAATGAAACCTGTCTTAAACCAAAATGGCCTAAAGCAAAGACACAATCACCTTAGGATACATCTTGCTAATGCGATGCATAAAATAAATCTATGTAAAGCACAGATGCTCGTAGACACAATTCAAAGTTATGGTGGCTTTATGCTGAGAGGCTAAGTGTAGTTCCGGGGAAGAACTTGGCAGTGCCACTCTCACTGCTGGCGGTGCACACTGCCTCTGTAGGCTCACTGCAGAACAAACCCTGAATGCGACGGTCTCTTTTTGCCTTTTTTCATAAAAGCAAAAATCCTCTTTGGATTTCTTTCGTTTGTTGAAAACAGGTAATAAAGTAGGTGTTTTGTAAAAGCAAAGTGGTATAAAGGGAACTTTGAAAAGCAGGGGACACCCGTATCTATTTTGTACCAGGCACTGTTCTAGGTGTTGGAATACAGCAGTGAAAAAGATAAACAAAAGCTCTATGTTCCTCATGGGGCTTACATTCTAATGGGAAGAGACACTCAGTAAACAGTAAGATCATTTCAGATTATGTAAAATGTTACTAGGGAGATCAGCAAGTGACTGATCACTGCATCTAGGAAACATTTGTCAAGTTATTTTAGGGTGTGTAAGTGAAGCATGCATTGTAAATCTATTACTCATTCAAAGCCACATGAATTCAGCTACTGAGAATGAAAAGAAGGTAGAAAGCAGATATGCTATAATCTCTCTTTTTTCTTCTCTAGGCGGGTAACAGTTCATGTTTGCTTCATAAATGAAGCAGCTTTAAACAAATTCCTATTCTGTCTGGAGTGACAGACTGCATCTTTATCTGTTCTTGCTACCCATGACTATGTGGATGATTCAGAAATTGGAACAAAGTGTTTTACTGTGAAACTGGCACTGAATTAATCATCTGTAAAGAAGAACTTGCACCGAGCAGGACTCTATTTTAAGGACCTGGGGGATTTGTGGTCTCAATTAGAACTTGCAGCTGATGTTGGGAGAGAAAGCACGTGTCCCAGGCTGCACGTACCGTTTTGCATGCCTCCAGAAACGTCTAATTGTTGAAAAACCACATAGCTTTATTTTACAGTTACAACCTGCAGTTCATAGTTATCTTGGTCTCTGCAAGTAGATTTCAGCCTGGATAGTGGGGGTCATCATTTTTATCAAAGGGATCTAGAAAAAATTCAAAAAACAAAAACTCCATAGCATCAGCCACTGTTCATTTAGAAAGCAGTGGGAAAAGAGGGTGGGGGTAGGGGCAGGTCAGCCTTCTAGCTGCTGATCAAGGAATGATATGGGTCTGAGCTTGGTCTCTTTCTGACACAGAGTGTGCTCAACCGTATCCCACTAGACAAACGGACATGGTTGTCTGACTTTAGTCATGCAGGGGAGCCAGTACTGAATTACACAACAGTGATGCCTTTGCAGAGGAGAGACTCCGAAAGAGTCATCACACGAAGAAGCTGCGGACACTGCCCAGCAGAACAGTCTGCCGAGGGGGGCATCTGGCACCCCTGGTGAAGTCAGCCTTTGCCCTTGACCACTATGGCGTGTACAAATTGTGCTTGCAAATTATATTACAAAATGTTTATATTCTAAAACTATCACAGAGTTATGTAAAGGGACTTAGGAGAAATCACTGAATGTATGGAGGCCGCATTTTCAATTTCTGCTGTGGGAGAGAGTAAATATAAATTATGATATTTAGTATCTATGGTTAGATAACCACACACGTGCTAATATGGGTGTTGAAAACTAGGTGACTTGGCTTTTACAAGAATGCAGGGGATCAGGAAACTTTAGTTATTTATAGTATAATCACCATTATCTGTTTAAAGGATCCGTTTATTTAAAATCAGGCACTCTGTATTCATTAAGGTTTATGAATTAAAAATAAAAAGAAAGCTTTATGTAGTTACGCATGTCAGTTTGCTATTAAAATATGCGACAGCGTTTTTGTCATATTGAGTGAACTTGGCAGGAATTCCCAAGATGGACATTGCATTTTTAAACCAGAACTTGTAAGACATTAAGTGAATTTCCCTTGCCAATTTTTTTTTATTTCAAAGGACCATCTGACTAAGGTCAAGGAATGATTTCTTTTGGTTTATTTTGATGAAGATTCTTTTAATATATCACAAACGTACACATACAGGAATCCAAAGCTTTCCATTCTAACTTGATCCTTGTGATAACATCATTGCCATGTCTATCACCATCACATGACTGTTTTCAATGCAGTGATAGAGAAGGGCATGAAAAACTGCTATCTTTCCTTTGTTTTCAAAAGTCCAAGAACTTCTAGTAGAGCTGGATTTTAGCTTATGTTCAAAGCTAATTCAAATACAACTCTAGTAAGTGGCCCTTGCTCTTTTTTATACCAAAGAGCTCAGATGATTTCTACGATCCCTCCTCTAAAGTGCTGTGGTTCCTCAAACACTAGTCATGTCTCTAAGATACAACCCAGATGCTTTGGGAAGTTGCATTAATTTATTCAGTCCCTCAAATATCCCATGGTACAACCAATTATATATAATAAAACCAGAGATCAATTTAATGGCTGAAAGGACCTGTCTCAGTGTGTGATGTTGATTGTTTTGAAGAAAATAGACATAGATTAACATGAGTATGTGTGTAGGTCATGTGTCAATTGAGAAGATTGATACTTCTCAATCTAATAGTTTGTTTCAGCAATGGTTTCAGTTTTTGTAAGTATGTAAAAATGCTGCTTAATGAGCTTTAGAGTATAATAGATGTACTTTTGTTCTCAAAGCTGGTAGCTGGGTTTTAACACACAAGGACATGGTCCTAATTGATAGGGTTAAATAAACAAATTCAGCAAGTTATGAAATCTGGCACGGTAGGCGAGGGGAGATGTATTCTGCCTAATTAAATGTATTGGTTCATTGAGAGTTGTGTGGATTACCAATTTTTAAAACACTAAAATTCAGTAAAATACACGAACAATAGAAAAATGTTGAACATTACTTTGGTTGGTAGTTGCTTGGGAATGAACTCTCATATCTACTTGGAGATTAAAAAATATATATACATATATGTCTTTGCTTTATTTCATCCAATATGTGTTCTGAACATCCTTTATAAATCATGGAAAACTCACAACTGACATCTTAAACTGTGAAATCACCTTTTAAACTGGTACCATGTATCTGATAGTTCTCTTTTGTAATGTTTCAAAATTGTCTTTTAAAATGGTTTCAGAAGTCTGCAGATGCTAAATTATACTTTAGAGTAAAGTATAATTAAGCTTTGTACCTCTGTGGTAGAACCCAAATCTATAGAGAAACTGGCACTGATAAACGGTGCCTGCCCTGTGATATCAAAGCGTTGCTTGATTTTGTATTATAATCTGATGTGCTTACCACACAGCCACTTTCTAATGAGTCAGAAACAAGTTATTTTTTTCAATACTTTAACAGAACAAGTACCCTATTCTCTTTGAAAAGGATTAACTATGTGAAAAATGACAATGTATGATAAAGTATGTTCACAATGAAATATCTGCTTTTAGTAAGAATTAAAGTACTCCGGAGAAACTTTGTGGCATATTTTGGTATTCTAATTCAAATGAAGTTTTAAATTAATAGAAAACTCCACGCAGAATTCATGGATATTTCTTAATGTTTTTCTGAAGCTAGGTTCTGGTTTCAAAATGTAATTCCAGTATGGGGCTTTTAGCCATTCCCAACCTATTCTAATTTAACTAAGAAATATATTTTTCAAGAAGGCAGTTGGACATAGTGGGATGGATGTTAGGAAAAATTGTCAGGAGCTTCCACTCTGCCATTAACAGGTATTGGTAAATCACTGCCCTTCTTTGGCTCTCAATTTTTATTTATCTATATGGTGAAGTCAAGTCATACCATAGGTATGAGAGAAACCTATTGATATGTGACTGACAAAGATGATAAAATAGAGCTGAAACTATCGCATATAAAATATCCAACTCTGATCTCTGTGAATAAGCAATTTGAACATAAAAAGCTATGGCTGTTCTTGTTTGTAATGTAAATAGGGTCCATTCGTAAAAGTGAAAATCAGTCTCCTGTAGGGTGAGTCGGATAACCACTTACACAAGAGATGGCTTTTTCTGTTGCTTAAATAAACATTTTTGGATCACCTCTGAAGAATGAAAACCAAGAGTACATTTTACCCAAGATGAGATGTGTGTAACATTTGGAAGTGTACCAAATCAAGCATTTAAATGCTCTCATTTTTCTTAAAAGCTAAGAGCAGAAAATGTAAGATGCTCGTAAAGTTTTTAAGTGCAAAAAGATACTTTCGAACCCGTTTGGAGATGGGCAAACCATAAATTATATTTCAGGGTTGGAGAGTGGGATAAGAATTTTAGAGAAAGCCAGCTTGTTTTGAAACAGTATTATTCTGAAATTGGCATTAAAATATAAACATTCAGATTGAAATTCCAACCAGTTCATTTGTGGTGTTTGATCACACAGTTTATGGTGTTGCTGGAAATGCCTTTGTAAAGATAAAATAATGGTACTTTCATTTCCTAACAAGATACTGTTTTAGAAATAATCCATATTAAAATGGATATTCTTGATCCTAAAATGTTTCTTAAGCATCGTACATGTATTTATAACCGCCGTCTCCAATTACATCTTATGTTGTTCTTTAAAATAAAATTGTTTAAACTAAAAAAACATAGTATTTTCAGTTACTTGATTTCTGAGCTATGACTCACTAAATAAAAATTTCCAATCAAAATACCCTATTCTCCTATATTCTAAGGATTAATGTGTGATTATAGTGTCCACTTGCCACTATTTTTTAAATCAATGGACTTAAAGTATTCAGACATTTAGATGGATGCACAGATATATTGCTAGTTCAGTCATAGATTGGAGTTTGCATATTGTAATGTAAATGTATGTCAACATTATTCTATAGTTTTATTATGACTGAAGTTAAATAAAAAAGGTTGTAAAATGTGATGTGTATGTACTGTATGTGTACTTTTTAAAATAGGTTTATGTCCTGACCCTTTTTTATACAGGTTTGAATTTGAAATTACATTATATATACACATACTTTATTGTTCTAAATAAAGAATTTTATGCACTCAAATTTGCCCTGTCATTATCTTAAAGTTATCACACATGTTCATAACATGGTTGAGCATTTAAGGTAAACTCAAAGTTTTCTATGGAAAACATCATTAATCTAGATTTTATTCTAATATGCACAAAAGGAGATAAATCATTTTATTCCAATAAATATGTATTGGTTAAGTAATCAAGGAAGATAGGTAAAGTAATCAAAGAAGGTAAAATTGAATTAATACACTGTTGGATCTCAAGGGGTTTCTAACTTAGTTGGGGAGAAGATAGGAAAACCACTGTCAACTGCATAAAGCCACAGTGAAGTAATTACCTAAGTGCAAAACTGCGGTCTAGTTAATGTACTTGGGGCACACAGGAAGAAGAAATAGATAGCCTAGGGATGATCATGGGGGAGTTGGTGTTTGGGCTAAGATTTACAAGGATGAGAAATTTTGATAAAGAAGGATAATTATGCCCAGCCTGAGCAGTGTTTTCCAAAGCAAGTAGTTTTAAAATTTCTCAATTTATCCCATCAAATCCAATCCTGAGCATACAGTGCATAAAGGGATACACAGTGAGATGAGACCAGAGCCTTGAATGCCACAGGAGGGTAGATTCTTCTTAGGGGCCATGCAAAGCCATTGCATGCTTCTGAGAAGAGGGATGGAATGGCAAGATCATACACCATTATGGCTTATGTGGTTTAGGCAATAAGTAATCATCCTGCCTAGCCCCTGGTTGGTATTGGACTCCTGAGACCACATCCTCTAGATTTATGACATCACACTTATTCACCCACCATTTCTTTTCAGTTTCTTTGCTGATTTTTCCTCCTCTGCTCACGCTTTATATTACAAACTTCCATCAATATAAGCCTAGACGATAATAGCCTTGTAACTGATCGCACTCCTCCACTATTTAGCCCTTTTTCAATCAGTTCCTCATGTTAGAGTGAATAATATGGAGACAACTGATAATACTTTTCTCTGATTAAAACACTGAAATGGCTTCTCATTATTTTTCAGGACCAAACCCAAACTCAACATGGTTTATAAAGCCCTCCTCGACACATAATTTTTTTGGGGGGAGGGGCAGGGGGTTGCTAATTGTTTGTTTTCCCCTTTAAGTTATAAACACATGAGGACTAGGACCGTGAAGACTTATATCATTGCATTCCCCAAATTTAATGCAATAATAAAGCATGGAATTGAAACAAAATTGGATCTGAATAGATATTACCTATTGCAATGTTCAATTAAGTTAACAGTTATTTTCTAAAACTTTTTATCATGGACAATTTGAAATATATGCAAAAGTAGAGTAGTGTAATGAACTTCCATGTAACCATAACCTAGCTTCAATCTTACTTAAGTGCTGAATGATCTTATTTGATCTAAGTCACCTATTACACCCCTTACCCACCACCCCTTTCATATTATTTTTAGGCTAATACCTACAAATATTTGATCTGTAAATATTTATGTGTATCTCTAAATTATAAATTTTAGAATGTAATACCTTTGTCACACCTAAGAAAAATTAAAAATTATTCCTTAATATCAAAGACCCAATAAGTATTCATATTTTCTCTCACATCATCATGCATTGCAATATTGTACTACAGCAGAGTATAAAATAAAGGTAAAATTCTCCCTCCAACATTAAAGTTCTTTCCTCCACAGGAAAACAGGTATTTCTTGTTAACCCTCAGAAAAACTATGTGTACATACATATTTATGTAATACTATCCTCTAACCTTACTTTTCCCATTTATTAGAAGAATGTGTAACACTTTGCATCAGCCCAGATAAACCTTTATCCACTACCATAGCCAGGAAATTATAGATGGACATTGAAATTGTACTATAATGTGTGCCTTTTGGAATTCCAGTCCATACTTAGCAAAATCCAATGTACTTTTAGAACTTTTTCTTCAAAATGAAAATGAGGCTCTCTTTTGAGGATATATCTGCCTCTTCAGCCCTCTCATTTGGTGGCTGTGTTTCCTCCATAACTGTCATAACTGGGTCTGGCAGTGGGTTCTCTGGTCCTCATTGCTGCTTCTGGGTCATCACTCCTTAATCCCTCCCAGATTTGAATCTCATGTTATCAGATTACATACCCACTGCTATTCACTGTTGCTTTCATGTACTAACTCTCAGGTTCTTCTCCTTCATTTCTTGATGGTATGAGCACCTACTTCACTGTCACTCATCTGTACTCCTGTCTTATTTCTTGGGATTTTGATACACATATAAATGATCCTTTTGGCTGCAGCTGCTGCTGCTTCCTTATCCCCCTCCTCCTCCTTTTCCTCCTTTGGAGACTTTTATGAATCCAGCTTTTCTATATTCTAATGAGTAAGGTTTATTTTAAGAACATCATTAGAGATCCTAGAGGGGAAGATGGCGGAAGAGTAAGACGCAGAGATCACCTTCCTCCCCACAGATACACCAGAAATACATCTACATGTGGAACAACTCCTACAGAACACCTACTGAACGCTGGCAGAAGACCTCAGACCTCCCAAAAGGCAAGAAACCCCCCCACGTACCTGGGTAGGGCAAAAGAAAAGAGAATAAACAGAGACAAAAGGATAGGGACGGGACCTGCACCAGTGGGAGGGAGCTGTGAAGGAGAAAAGGTTTCCACACACTAGGAAGGCCCTTCACTGGCGGAGACGGGAGTGGCGGAGGGGGAAAGCTTCAGAGCCACTGAGGAGAGCGCAGCAACAGGGGTGCGGAGGGCAAAGCGGAGAGATTCCCGCACAGAGGATCGGTGCCGACCGGCACTCACCAGCCCGAGAGGCTTGTCTGCTCATCTGCCGGGGCGGGCGGGGTCTGGGAGCTGAGTCTCCGGCTTTGGTCAGATCGCAGGGAGAGGACTGGGGTTGGCTGCATGAACACAGCCTGAAGGGGGCTAGGGCGCCACAGCTAGCCGGGAGGGAGTCTGGGGAAAAGTCTGGACCTGCTGAAGAGGCAAGAGACTTTTTCTTCACTCTTTGTTTGCTGGTGCGCGAGGAGAGGGGATTAAGAGCGCTGCTTAAAGGAGCTTCAGAGACGGTCGCTAGCCATGGCTAAAAGCGCGGACCCCAGAGACGGGCATGAGACGCTAAGGCTGCTGCTGCCGCCACCAAAAAGCCTGTGTGCGAGCACAGGTCACTATCCACACCCCCATTCCTGTGCAGCCGCCACTGCCAGGGTCCCGGGATCCAGGGACAACTTCCCCGGGAGAACGCACGGCGCGCCTCAGGCTAGTGCAACGACATGCCGGCGTCTGACGCCGCAGGCTCGCCCCGCACTCCATACCCCTCCCTCCCCCCGGCCTGAGCCCCCGAAGCAGCTGCTCCTTTACCCCATCCTGTCTGAGCAAAGAACAGACGCCCTCAGGCGACCTACACGCAGAGGCAGGGCCAAATCCAAAGCTGAGCCCCAGGAGCTGTAAGAACAAAGAAGAGAAAGGGAAATCCCTCCCAGCAGCCTCAGGAGCAGCGGATTAAAGCTCCACAATCAACTTGATGTAGCCTGCATCTGTGGAATACCTGAATAGACAACGAATCATCCCAAACTGAGGAGGTGGACTTGGAAAGCAAGGTTTATGATTTTTTCCCCTTTTCCTCTTTTTGTGAGTGTGTATGTGTATGCTTCTGTGTGAGATTTTGTCAGTATAGCTTTGCTTTCACCATTTGTCCTAGGGTTCTATCCGTCTGTTTTTTTTTTTTTTTTCTGGTACGCGGGCCTCTCACTGTTGTGGCCTCTCCCGTTGCAGAACACAGGCTCTGGACGCGCAGGCTCAGCGGCCATGGCTCACGGACCTACCCGCTCCGTGGCATGTGGGATCTTCCCACACTGGGGCACGAACCCATGTCCCCTGCATCGGCAGGCGGACTCTCAACCACTGCGCCACCAGGGATGCCCCCATCCGTTTTTTTTGTTTTGCTTTTTTCTTAAAAAATTTTTTTTCTTAATAATTATTTTTTATTTTAATAACTTTATTTTATTTTATCTTACTTTATTTTATTTTATCTTGTTTCTTTCTTTCCTTCCTTCCCTCCTTCCTTCCTCTCTCCCTCCCTCCTTTCTCTCTCTCTTTCTTTCTTTCTTTTCTTTTCTTTTCTTCCTTTCTTTCTACTTTTTCTCCCTTTTATTCTGAGCCGTGTGGATGAAAGGCTCTTGGTGCTGCAGCCAGGAGTCAGTGCTGTGCCGCTGAGGTGGGAGAGCCAACTTCAGGACACTGGTCCACAAGAGACCTCCCAGCTCCATATAATATCAAATGGCGAAAATATCCCAGAGATCTCCATCTCAACACCAACACCCAGCTTCACTCAACGACCAGCAAGCTACAGTGCTGGACACCCTATGCCAAACAACTAGCAAGACAGGAACACAATCCCACCCATTAGCAGAGAGGCCGCCTAAAATCATAATAAGTCCACAGACACCCCAAAACACACCACCAGACGTGGACCTGCCCACCAGAAAGACAAGATCCAGCCTCAGCCACCAGAACATGGGCACTAGTCCCCTCCACCAGGAAGCCTACACAACCCACTGAACCAACTTTAGCCACTGGGGACAGACACCAAAAACAATGGGAACTATGAACCTGCAGCCTGCAAAAAGGAGACCCCAAACACAGTAAGATAAGCAAAATGAGAAGACAGAAAAACACACAGCAGATGAAGGAGCAAGAAAAAAACCCACCAGACCTAACAAATGAAGGAGAAATAGGCAATCTACCTGAAAAAGAATTCAGAATAATGATAGTAAAGATGATCCAAAATCTTGGAAACAGAATAGACAAAATGCAAGAAACATTTAACAAGGACCTAGCAGAACTAAAGATGAAACAAGCAACGATGAACAACACAATAAATGAAATTAAAAATACTCTAGATGGGATCAATAGCAGAATAACTGAGGCAGAAGAACGGATAAGTGACCTGGAAGATAAAATAGTGGACATAACTACTGCAGAACAGAATAAAGAAAAAAGAATGAAAAGAATTGAGGACAGTCTCAGAGACCTCTGGGACAACATTAAACGCACCAGCATTCGAATTATAGGGGTTCCAGAAGAAGAAGAGAAAAAGAAAGGGACTGAGAAAATATTTGAAGAGATTATAGTTGAAAACTTCCCTAATATGGGAAAGGAAATAGTTAATCAAGTCCAGGAAGCACAGAGAGTCCCATACAGGATAAATCCAAGGAGAAATACGCCAAGACACATATTAATCAAACTGTCAAAAATTAAATAAAAAGAAAACATATTAAAAGTACCAAGGGAAAAACAACAAATAACACACAAGGGAATCCCCATAAGGTTAACAGCTGATCTTTCAGCAGAAACTCTGCAAGCCAGAAGGGAGTGGCAGGACATATTTAAAGTGATGAAGGAGAAAAACCTGCAACCAAGATTACTCTACCAGCAAGGATCTCATGCAGCTTTGATGAAGAAATTAAAACCTTTACAGACAAGCAAAGCTGAGAGGGTTCAGCACCACCAAACCAGCTTTACAACAAATGCTAAAGGAACTTCTCTAGGTAAGAAACAGAAGAGAAGGAAAAGACCTACAATAATGAACCCAAAACAATTAACAAAATGGGAATAAGAACATACATATCAATAATTACCTTAAATGTAAATGGACTAAATGCTCCCACCAAAAGACACAGATTGGCTGAATGAATACAAAAACAAGACCCATATATATGCTGTCTACAAGAGACCCACTTCAGACCTAGAGACACATACAGACAGAAAGTGAGGGGGTGGAAAAAGATATTCCATGCAAATGGAAACCAAAAGAAAGCTGGAGTAGCAATTCTCATATCAGACAAAATAGACTTTAAAATAAAGACTATTAGAAGAGACAAAGAAGGACACTACATAATGATCAAGGGATCGATCCAAGAAGAGGATATAACAATTGTAAATATTTATGCACCCAACATAGGAGCACCTCAATACATAAGGCAAATACTAACAGCCATAAAAGGGGAAATCGACAGTAACACATTCATAGTAGGGGACTTTAACACCCCACTTTCACCAATGGACAGATCATCCAAAATGAAAAGAAATAAGGAAACACAAGCTTTAAATGATACATTAAACAAGATAGACTTAATTGATATTTATAGGACATTCCATCCAAAAACAACAGAATGCACATTTTTCTCAAGTGCTCATGGAACATTCTCCAGGATAGATCATATCTTGGGTCACAAATCAAGCCTTGGTAAATTTAAGAAAATTGAAATTGTATCAAGTATCTTTTCTGACCACAACACTGAGACTAGATATTAATTACAGGAAAAGATCTGTAAAAAATACAAACACATGGAGGCTAAACAATACACTACTTAATAACAAAGTATTCACTGAAGAAATCAAAGAGGAAATAAAAAAATACCTAGAAACAAATAACAACGGACACACGATGACCCAAAACCTATGGGATGCAGCAAAAGCAGTTCT
The DNA here is from genome assembly GCF_937001465.1 of Orcinus orca. Classification (NCBI taxonomy): domain Eukaryota; kingdom Metazoa; phylum Chordata; class Mammalia; order Artiodactyla; family Delphinidae; genus Orcinus; species Orcinus orca. Next base: position 71,563,354 of record NC_064569.1, on the reverse strand, counting down.
AAGAGGAAAGTTTACAGCAATACAAGCCCACCTTAAGAAACAGGAAACATCTCAAATGAACAACTTAACCTTGTACCTAAAGCAATTAGAGAAAGAACAAAAACACCCCAAAGTTAGCAGAAGGAAAGAAATCGTGAAAATCAGATCAGAAATAAATGAAAAAGAAATGAAGAAAATGATAGCAAAGATCAATAAAAGTAAAAGCTGCTTCTTTGAGAAGATAAACAAAATTGATAAACCATTAGCCAGACTCATCATGAAAAAAAGGGAGAAGACTCAAATCAATAGAATTAGAAATGAAAAAGGAGAAGTAACAACTGACACTGTAGAAATACAAAAGATCATGAGAGATTACTACAAGCAACTCTATGCCAATAAAATGGACAACCTGGAAGAAATGGGCAAATTTTTAGAAATGCACAACCTGCCAAGACTGAATCAGGAAGAAATAGAAAATATGAACAGACCAATCACAAGCACCGAAATGGAAACTGTGATTAAAAATCTTCCAACAAACAAAAGCCCAGGACCAGATGGCTTCACAGGCGAATTCTATCAAACATTTAGAGAAGAGCTAACACCTATCCTTCTCAAACTCTTCCAAAATATAGCAGAGGGAGGAACACTCCGAAACTCATTCTACGAGGCCACCATCACCTTGATACCAAAACCAGACAAGGATGTCACAAAGAAAGAAAACTACAGGCCAGTATCACTGATGAACATAGACGCAAAAATCCTCAACAAAATACTAGCAAACAGAATCCAACAACACATTAAAAGGATCATACACCATGATCAAGTGGGGTTTATTCCAGGAATGCAAGGATCCTTCAATATATGCAAATCAATCAACGTGATACACCATATTAACAAATTGAAGGAGAAAAACCATATGATCATCTCAATAGATGCAGAGAAAGCTTTCGACAAAATTCAACACCCATTTATGATAAAAACCCTGCAGAAGGTAGGCCTAGAGGGAACTTTCCTCAACATAATAAAGGCCATATATGACAAACCCACAGCCAACATCGTTCTCAATGGTGAAAAACTGAAAGCATTTCCACTAAGATCAGGAACAAAACAAGGTTTCCCACTCTCACCACTCTTATTCAACATAGTTTTGGAAGTTTTAGCCACAGCAGTCAGAGAAGAAAAGGAAATAAAAGGAATCCAAATCAGAAAAGTAGAAGTAAAGCTGTCACTGTTTGCAGATGACATGATACTATACATAGAGAATCCTAAAGATGCCACCAGAAAACTACTAGAGCTAATCAATGAATTTGGTAAAGTTGCAGGATACAAAATTAATGCACAGAAATCTCTGGCATTCCTATACACTAATAATGAAAAATCTGAAAGTGAAATCAAGAAAACACTCCCATTTACCACTGCAACAAAAAGAATAAAATATCTAGGAAGAAACCTACCTAAGGAGACAAAAGACCTGTATGCAGAAAATTATAAGACACTGATGAAAGAAATTAAAGATGATACAAATAGATGGAGAGATATACCATGTTCTTGGATTGGAAGAATCAACATTGTGAAAATGACTCTACCACCCAAAGCAATCTACAAATTCAATGCAATCCCTATCAAACTACCACTGGCATTTTTCACAGAACTAGAACAAAAAATTTCACAATTTGTATGGAAACACAAAAGACCCCGAATAGCCAAAGCAATCTTGAGAGCAAAAAACAGAGCTGGAGGAATCAGGCTCCCTCACTTCAGACTATACTACAAAGCTACAGTAATCAAGACAGTATGGTACTGGCACAAAAACAGAAAGATAGATCAATGGAACAGGATAGAAAGCCCAGAGATAAACCCACGCACATATGGTCACCTTATCTTTGATAAAGGAGGCAGGAATGTACAGTGGAGAAAGGACAGCCTCTTCAATAAGTGGTGCTTGGAAAACTGGACAGGTACATGTAAAAGTATGAGATTAGATCACTCCCTAATACCATACACAAAAATAAGCTCAAAATGGATTAAAGACCTAAATGTAAGGCCAGAAACTATCAAACTCTTAGAGGAAAACATAGGCAGAACACGCTATGACATAAATCACAGCAAGATCCTTTTTGACCCACCTCCTAGAGAAATGGAAATAAAAACAAAAATAAACAAATGGGACGTAATGAAACTTCAAAGCTTTTGCACAGCAAAGGAAACCATAAACAAGGCCAAAAGACAACCCTCACAATGGGAGAAAATACTTGCAAATGAAGCAACTGACAAAGGATTAATCTCCAAAATTTATAAGCAGCTCATGCAGCTCAATAACAAAAAAACAAACAACCCAATCCAAAAATGGGCAGAAGACCTAAATAGACATTTCTCCAAAGATATACAGACTGCCAACAAACACATGAAAGAATGCTCAACTTCATTAATCATTAGAGAAATGCAAATCAAAAGTACAATGAGATATCATCTCACACCGGTCAGAATGGCCATCATCAAGAAATCTCAAAACAATAAATGCTGGAGAGGGTGTGGAGAAAAGGGAACACTCTTGCACTGCTGGTGGGAATGTGAATTGGTACAGCCACTATGGAGAACAGTATGGAGGTTCCTTAAAAAACCACAAATAGAACTACCATATGACCCAGCAATCCCACTACTGGGCATATACCCTGAGAAAACCATAATTCAAAAAGAGTCATGTACCAAAATGTTCATTGCAGCTCTATTTACAGCCCAGAGACGGAAACAACCTAAGTGTCCATCATCGGATGAATGGATAAAGAAGATGTGGCACATGTATACAATGGAATATTACTCAGCCACAAAAAGAAACGAAATTGAGCTATTTGTAATGAGGTGGATGGAGCTAGAGTCTGTCATACAGAGTGAAGTAAGTCAGAAAGAGAAAGACAAATACCATATGCTAACACATATATATGGAATTTAAGAAAAAAAAATGTCATGAAGAACTTAGGGGTAAGTCAGGAATAAAGACACAGACCTACTAGAGAATGGACTTGGGGAAATGGGTAGGGGGAAGGGTAAGTGGTGACAAAGCGAGAGAGTGGCATGGACATATATACACTACCAAACGTAAAACAGATAGCTAGTGGGAAGCAGCCGCATAGCACAGGGAGATCAGCTCGGTGCTTTGTGACCACCTAGAGGGGTGGGATAGGGAGGGTAGGAGGGAGGGAGACACAAGAGGGAAGAGATATGGGAACATATGTATAACTGATTCACTTTGTTATAAAGCAAAAACTAACACACCATTGTAAAGCAACTATACTCCAATAAAGATGTAAAAAAAAAAAGAAAGAAAATGATCCTTTCAACACCCTGTCCTTTCTGGTCCTTGAAATGTCTCTCTTAGTGAGCCAGTCCTCAACACCACCCTAGCCACTTAGTCTGATGCACCCTGTACGCTTTGTCACTTTCAATAACAGCAACTCATCCATATCTCAATTCCATGCATCCTATTTCTTGCCACCACTTTGTATCTTTCTAGTTTACTCCCTCATGGATTCAATTCCAACGATCCTTTGATCCACAAGGCCTGTCAATCTATTGATTCTACCATTATCCACTAACTGTCAACCTTTGATATCCCCTCTCCTCTCCTAATGCAGGTGAAAATTCATATCCAGCATTAGAATCATTGTCTTGCTTACAGCTTCTTCTCCCTTGACCCCCCTCACTTCCTAATATGTGCTTGGTAAATGATGCCCCTGCTCAAATCCAGTTCTCCACCCACTCTTTGTCTATATTGTGTGGCTAAACATAGCTGCAGTACAGTATACCATCATGCCTACTGGTTTCTCTATAAATTCCTTCCCGTGAACTTCAGGTGGGTCCTAATGCTACTCAATAATTATATTTCCCTAGTCTATTTCCATTCTCATAGCTATTTCATATTATTTTCTCTCCCAAACCACCCACCTCATTCCCCATTCTCACTGTTAGCAATCCCAATTGCTATTCACCTTGAAAAGTGAAAAAAATTAAAGGAACTTCCAAAGACTCCTAGCACCTGGAGGCTGATTTTCTGTGAATCTGGAGAAGCTTAAATGCTTGGTCCTCACTTACATAGATCTTTTATAAGTCATAGCAGGTGCCCTAGCAATATATTCACATAGAAATATATTTTTGTAAAATTTACAGTCATTGCATTTATCTTTTAGGTATTAGTAGATGTTCTGTGTGGCAAATGGCTTCCAGCAACTGTCCCACTGACCACTGTGCCAATTCACTAGGGCATCATGACCCAAAGGTGTGTGGTCAGAGGCTGTGTCATGATGTCCTGGCAAATGTGTCCTATGGACCTGGCCCCAGAAGTATGTGGGTGAAGGAGGAGAAACAAGGTTTAAAATGAATGGAACCAGAAGGCAGTTTTTGGAAAATTCTCACAATCATCACAGTCACCTGTAAATTGTAAATGAAAGAATCAGGATTTATTAATGCCTCACCAAAATAGTAGCTTTCCTTACCAGAAAATACTCAGTAAGGCAGAGTATACATTTATAAACAAACCATACTTTCTTTTTCTCTTAATGGTGAGGAAACACAATAGAATTTAACAAAATTGCCATGTTTATAGAACCAGAAAATCTGTATGTGAGGACATTGACAAATGCATAGCATTGTATATCCAACATTATATTATTATACAGAATTGTTTCATTGCCCTAAAAGATCCCTTGTGCTGGGCTTCCCTGGTGGCGCAGTGGTTGGGAGTCCGCCTGCTGATGCAGGGGACACGGGTTCGTGCCCCGGTCCGGGAAGATCCCACATGCCGCGGAGAGGCTGGGCCCGTGAGCCATGGCCGCTGAGCCTGCGCGTCCGGAGCCTGTGCTCCGCAACGGGAGAGGCCACAACAGTGAGAGGCCCGCGTACCAAAAAAAAAAACAAAAACCCCTTGTGCTTTACATATTCAGTCTTCCTTCCCCTCCCCCTGTACCTCTGGAAACCACTGATTTTTAATTGTCTTTATAGTTTTTACTTTTTCCAGAATGTCATATAATTGAAATCCTACAATATGTAGCCTTTTCAGACTGGCTTCTTTTAATTAGCAATATGCATTGAAGATTCATCTATGTCTTTCATGGCTTGACAGCTCATTTCTTTTTGTCACTGAATAATATTCCATTGTATGAATGTATTATAGTTTGTTTATCCATTCACCTATTAAGGACATCTTAGTTGTTTCCAGTTTTTGGTGATTATGAATAAAGCAGCTATAAACATTCAATTTTTTGTGGACATAACTTTTCAAATCAGTTGGGTAAATATTAAGGAGTGCAATTGCTGGACTGTATGGTAAGACTGTTTAGGTTTGTGAGAAAATGCAAACTGTCTTCTAAAGTGGCTGTACCATTTTGCATTCCCAGCAGCTGTGAGAGGTCCTTGCCAGCCATTGTTACTGTCAGTTTGTTGTTTTTTTTTTTTTAGCTATCCTAATCGGTAGGTAATTGTATATTATTGTTGTTTTAATTTGCGGTTCCCTGATGACAAATGAGCATCTTTTCATATGCTTATTTGCCATCTGTATATCTTCTTTGGTGAGATGTCTGTTCAAATCTTTTGTCCATTTTAAAATTGGGTTATTTTTTAATTGCTGAATTTTAAGACTTCTTTGCATATTTTAGATTAGACCTCTGTCAAATATGTGTTGCTGCACATATTTTCTACCAGTCTGTGGCTTGTCTTATCATTCACTTAACAGTGTCTTTTACAGAGCAGCTGCAAGGATTTTTTTTAAAAGCACATGTAAGAACATAGAGTATGTATCCTATTCAATTCATTCCCTTAATCTCATCAGAGTAAAAGCAGTTTACACAGTACCTAAAATTGCTGATTACTTTGGTATTCTGCAACTATTAATATTTTTTCTTTTCAGGGTCCTATTGTTGATAGAGTATTTTAAACACATGAAAACTTGGACCTTCTAATGTGTTTTTGTGTAACAAGATGTCCTCCCCAGTGTAAGGCTGTTGGGACATAATGACATTTTAAAGACTTCTAACATATATTTTTTAAAGATTCAAAACAAAAGGTCAAAACACATGAGAAGAAAAAAATTGATAAAATTCAGACACATCATTTAACTCCAACTTGGAAAGATATTTTGGAATGGTTCATAAAAACAATTGAGAAATTATAAACTCCTGATTCAAACATGTAAAATAGATACAAAGGATCCCTTTCTGTCGTTTCTGTATTTATTTATTAAACAATTGAAAAACTACTTAAATAGATGTGAAATGAATAAAGATGATTGAGGAAATAAATTTAAATTACTATGAGGTTAAGAAGCAAACTGTAGCAAAAAAATGGATCACATCAAAAGCAGTTAAAGAAAATATAAATATACTATTATTTATCTTAGAAATGGGAAGGTATTATGAATATAAGTGTATCTTTGCTTATATTTAAAATATAGAATGTTAAATCATAAAACAAATTAAATAATTACCTGTGGGAGAAGGAGATAACTGCCTCCTCTGGAAGGAAAAAGCAAGAAGCTAAACTTCTCTGAATGTTTGTTTTGTACATTTGTCTTGAGAACAACGTTTGGGTCCTAATTCTCACAATCCAACTAGAAACAGTTTATGAAGCAATTCAAGACATTAAAACTCTTGCTGGATAATGAATTATATTAAAAGGTTTTTTTTTTTTCCTTAAGGAGTGATAATGGTACTATTGTTATATATTGGATTCTTCAGCTTCGGTTGCCATAACAAAATTCCATAGACTGTGTGGCTTAAGTGACACAAGTTTATTTTCTCACATTTCTGGAGGCTGGAAGTCTGAGATCAGGGTGCCAGCATGGTTAGATTCTGGAGAAGGCTCTTTTTCTGGCTTCAAGACAGCTGCCATCTTGCTGTATGTTCACATAACCTCTTTGTGTGTGTGTGTGTGTGTGTGTGTGTGTGTGTGTGTGCGTGCGTGCGTGCGTGCGTGCGCACGAGCGCATGGGGGGAAAGAAAGAGTGGGGACAAGCTCTCTGATGTCTCTTCTTCTCAGGGCAATAATCCCATCATGAATTCCCGCCCCCGTGGCCTCATCCAACCCTAAACACCTCCCAAAGGCCAGATCTTCAAATACCATCAGGTTGAAGGTTGGTGCTTCAACACATGAATTTGGGCAGGGACACAAACATTTAGTCCATAACATATATTAAAAAAAATACTCTTTATCTTTGAGAGATACATTCTGAAATACATAAAATTGAAATGTTATGAAAATTTCTTAGAATAATTCAGTGTTGCTGGAGATGGATGAGGTATTTATGAATTAATGTTTATTGTTATTCCTGGATGATAAATACATGTGTTCATTTTTCTTTCATGTCTACTTTTTCTATTTTTGTGTATGTTTGAAATGTTCCATAATGAAAAAGTTAAAAATATAAAATTCATGAGATAATTTCATTTTGTGTCTTCATACATGTTCCTTTTAATTATGATCTCATTGTCTTACCTCCTTACGTACCTGATCATTTCTGACTTCTCACTAGACATTGTATACAACCAACTGTACATATAGCCTGAGTCCCAGAATAGCATTATTTTCATCCCAAGAACATTTTATTAGTGTCCAGAGGCAGCTAGGGGCACTAGCAACTCCAGATCACCTTAATCCAGTTTCTCGACTCAGCACTGTTGCCATTAACTGTATACTTTTGTGTTGTATTTTAGGATGTTTAGCAGCATCTGTGATCTCTACTCACTAGATGTCTCAGATATGGCCAAATACCCTCTGAGGGGCAAAGTCAGCCCCCTCCCCACTGATTGCCTTAACTTAATGAGAAACTGAGATCTTCTGAAACTAAATTTGGATCCCTGGGAGGGTTCGTCTATTCCTATTCACTCCATCATCTTCAGGATCCCAACTCAATGTCCGGGATTTTTTTTTTAAAACCAGGGCTCATACTCCCTGGCAAACCCTGAGTCCAATGTTTGTCCACCAGCCCTGAGAATTTGTTGTAAGTTCTACTTTGCTTCTTAATCTTTTAGCTGGTAGTTCCATTATCAGTAGATAGCTCTGAGATAAAGGCACCCCTGAATGCTTTGCATATCTCTCTGAGTTTTTTTAGTTCACCAGTCCCCTGGAAAAGTTTTTTTGTTTGTTTGTTTGTTTTACTATTTTGTCTAGTTTGTTTGCCTTATCTGGAGGGTTGATCCAATTTACCTATAGGATTACTAGAGTAGAAATCTTCCATTCTTTGTTAAAGCCAATCAGATTTTCATTTCCATTACTCCAGTGAAACTGTTCTTATCAAGATTTCTATTCAATGAATTCCATTGGTCAGTTCAGAATCCTCATTGCTGTACATTCCCTGGTACATATGTTCAGTCTTATTTTGTCTTCTTTCCTATTCACTCCTTCTCCTTCTCTTCCTTCGTCATCTTCCTCCTGTCCTGTCAGTGTTGGAGTGCTCCAGGGCTCAGTCCTTGGCCCTCTTCTGTCAGAATACACTCATTTCTTGATGATCTCATTCAATCTACTTTCTTTAAGTAACACAGATATAGCAAATACACCCAATTAATGTATCCGGCCCAGATCCATCTCTTGGATATCTGAGTGTCATCTCAAAGTTAAGGTCCAAAACTGAACTTCTGATCTTACCACAAAAACAAAAACAAAAGAAAAAACACAGAGGGCTTCCCTGGTGGCACAGTGGTTGGGAGTCTCCCTGCCAATGCAGGGGACGCGGGTTCGCGCCCTGCTCTGGGAAGATCCCACATGCCGCAGAGCAACTGGGCCCGTGAGCCACAATTACTGAGCCTGCACATCTGGAGCCTGTGCTCCGCAACAAGAGAGGCCGCAATAGTGAGAGGCCCACACACCGCGATGAAGAGTGGCCCCCGCTTGCCACAACTAGAGAAAGCCCTCGCACAGAAACGAAGACCCAACACAGCCATAAATAAATTAATTAATTAATTATTTTAAAAAAAGGAAAAAACACAGAAACCCCTGCTTAACTTGATGTTTTTAAAAGGAGTTCTTTGTTTCCATTATCCAAATAAAGTCTTGGAAATATTAAAATTATACCCTAGGTTTATACTTCTATTAATTGAAAATTATTCTATGACTAGTGTTGTTTGCTACAGTTAAAAATTATTTATCCAACAGGATAAATTTTATACTAATAACAATTTGGCTGTGATTTAAGTACATCTAAAGGTATGTCACTCTTTTTTGTATACGAACAGTGATTTTAGTATCTATTTGTAAGTAACCCTAATAATTCTCATTCTGAGATGAACCCTCTCAAGTGTTGTACTTACATTGGGTCATAAAGACTCTCTAGGATTTTAATCTCAGGCAAAAGGAAATCATGTGTATAATTAAACATAATCATGTAATATTCATATAATGTAAAATATTTGTCATCTAAAATATTTTCAAGGGTGTCAGCATAACACTCCCTCTAAAAGCTTTCAGAACATAATGTAACCTGAAAGACTGCTGTTTAAAAATAATTCACTCTCTTTAGAGATTTGATGGTGAAAACTACTGTAAAACAAATTATCTTCTTCTACTCTTTATGCACAGTTGTTTTTAAATAGAAAATTGGGCACTGCTGTGCTTAACTACTTACTGGAAGGATTTCTTTTGTAGGAGAAAATGGGGCGGGGAAAGAAGGATTTGTAGCCTGCAATACTCTCAAGGACAGCTTTACATTTTAAACAATGATGTCATTAAATGATTCCCTTCAAAGGTACAAAGCTAAGTAGATACATGTATTAATTTAAAAAAATGAATATTGAAATATATACAATAGTGGTTCAAACTTTCTATATCTCAACTTTAACAGCTGTAGAGCTTATTAAAATTTCAAAAGAGTCAAATGTGTTTTTTCACTAAACTATTCATTCCTTTTGGAATATAATTTCATTTAAAACTTATTTTAAAATGCAATGATGCTGTATTTCTCTCAGAGCAAAGTTCTTTAATGGTCCCTGTAACTTTCCTCCTTGACCTTTACTTGACCTTACCTCCTACCACTTTGCATTTGGCCCACTCTGCTCTAGCTATATTGAACTCCTCGGATGTTCCTAGCACATTCCCATCTTGGGGCTTTTGCACTGGCTGAGCCCTCGGCTTGAAACAGTCTCCCTTCAGGTATCGAATCCCAGTGGCTCACTCCCTCACCTCTTCTAGGCTTTGCCCAAATGTCTCAGCAAAGGCCAAACTATCAGCCCTATTTCAAATAGCAATCTTCCCCCTTTCTACCGTCAGTGCTCAGGCCAATTATTGTGTTCTGAATTTTTTTCATCACCTTCCAGCAAAGAGATTCACAAACTTTATCAGTTCATGGTGCCCTTAGTCTCTTAATAATTTTTTTTCACAGTCCCTCTAGCCAAAAGAAATAGCTAACAATTCCATTTATTAAATAGTTAAGTCCAAACAACTTAATAGCCATTTGAAAAAGTAATAGACATAAGTTAAAAGAAAATAATATTTATATTTTGTTCTTAATTAACTATTCTTACTTATTAATGTGATGTGTGTGCCTGTTGGGCCTTGAATGGCTTGTCAACGCTTGGAAACATAATGGACAACACCACCCTCATTTCCTGATGCACCTTGATTTTTGTTAAGTGTTAGTTTGCTATTGTAGCAACCACTGAAATGCTGGCTCTGAGAAGATGTGATGCCACTAAAAACAATTTGGCATGAACTCATGAATTTTAAGCTGTAGTAATGTGTACCTTGTCTGATAGATGGTGCTGTGTTCCCCTTGAAAATTTAGACAACCTCCATCGTCCCTGTCATTTTGCTGGATTACAGAGATGCTTTGGCATACAGTTTGGGAACCTTGGTGCTGACCTATTATATAATTATTCATTAGGTGTATTATTTACAGTCTTTTCCACTACCATTCCTCATGACAGAATGTGCTGAAGCACTAGAATTTGTGTCCATTTTGTTCTCTGATATATTTCAAGCACTGTGAATAGTCCTGGCATATGTAGGTTTTCAGTGCACATTTGTAGCATAAATAATTGGTCATTTATGTTTGTCTATGAACTCTCTTTATATTTTTGCCAAATTTTCTTTCAGGTTTATCTTTTTATTGGTCTGTGAATATATTTTGTATATCTAGGAAATTAGCCTTCTGATTATATGTTCAGCAAATATTTTCCCAGTTTGTCTTTTTGCTTTTGACATTTTTATGATACTTCTTGCTTCATAGATACCTTAAATTTTTATGTAGTCAATTCTGCCATTTCCTTTTCTTTATAGCCTATAGGTGATATTTTATGTTTAAACATATTTTGCCCATTACATGATCCTAAATAAAGAAAAAAAATAAAACTGTGTCCAATTTTTTTTCTAATTTATTAGGGTTTGTTTTTCTATTATTATTTTCAACCACTATTTTACAAGAATTTATTAAACTCTAGGATAGAGATCCAACTTGATCTTCATCCAAATGGCTAGCCAGCTGTCTCAACACTGCCTATTAAATAATTGATCTTTCCCCACTGCTTTGAAATAACAGCTTTGCCACACGCTAAATCTACCATGTGTATTTTGGCTCTATTTCTAGAACCGTCGATTCTGTTTTAGTTGTCAGTTTGTTCCTTCTCAGCACTAACCTCTTTGACTTACTATGATCTTGAAAATTGTTTTTAGTTTTGTGTCACAAACTAATAGAGTTTTAATTTGGGAGGCATAGAATATTACCCTTTGAAACTATCCTTTAAAAGTTAATTCCAACAAAACAGCTTGGCAAGTATTAGAAATCACAATTCAAAGAGGACCTAAACAAAAGTTCTCTAGGAGACTTCTTTTTTATCCATTCAACCATTTATCACAGTTCCGGATATATCGTGGGCACATAGAATTTCAATGAATCAAATACCTTCTAACACTGGAAACAGGGCAGCATGAGTGAACTTCTTATACATGAAGTACAGTAAACATGAGTAACGACTGGATTTTTCTGTACACAACCAGCAACCTAGTTATCCTGTTATGAAATTTTTAACACAAGGACAGTGATCTCATGAATTCTATCTTGCTCTCAGTGAATACTCCAAAACCTCACAATATGCAGTTAGAAACACAAAGCAAAATATTAATAATCTCTTATTTTTAATGATATTTTTGAATGGACTTTGCTCATATCAATATACTTGATAAGAAACATCACTGCTAAAGCATGAAACTAACAGCTAAAGAGCATAATTACCCTCTAAAGACTCAACAAAACCTTTATGCATCTACTTGAATTCAAAAGAGATACTTATGCACATTTGCATATACATATGTAAAAAAGTAAGGTAGTTTTTGGTAATCTGACGTAAATAAACATTCAAAACGTCAAGACTGGCTAAAAAAGATTTCAACACCCAGCTCAAGTGCTCTCATGAGTAATTTTATTTCTTGTTTGCCTGTCGCTCTACATAAGTTCATTAGAAGCAGACAAGACCTAAAAATACAGATTAGAGGGGGTTTTTTTCCTTCATACATATGGGAGACATGGGCTCCTGGTCAACGACAAATACAGAGACAATATCCCTCATTCTTGGCAATGTAACATGCTTTTCTGAGCTGAAGGAAAAACTTTCCTTGGAAACCGACCACAATAGTCCCTCTTCCTTGTAACTAGTAACAAACAGATTCAATGTATAATAGTACAAATGGACCAGTTAGGGTAAAGAACATAAGAACAGAAAGGCACTATGTACCGTTTTAATCAAATTTAAATAACTATATCCCAAGCACCCATTTTTTTTTAGCCCCCAATTTCAGAAGATCTTTGTTTGTAACCACTTATTCCGTGACATAAGAGACTGTTTAACCAACTGCATTATGTGTATTATTTTATCCCTAAGGTTATCGTTGAAATGTCTGGGGCATTCATACCACTGAAAACATAATTCTGCCGGTACAGTCAGGTAGAAGCATTTCCAGCTTCTACAGAAAACGGACAAAGCTGGGATGTTTCCTGTGCCAATTAGCAGTTTCACTGAGCAAGAAGGAAGTGTGTCTAAAGATTCCTGAATGAGAACACAGCAAGCTCAGTATCTGAATGAGAACAACCCAGCAAGCTTTCTTGGGCTTTTGGCATGCACAGAGGCCACAGTAAAGAGTTCCCAGGAAGGTCATCCAATTTCAATGAGCCAGAGGGATTACGTGGGAGGGAAGTGCTTGTGTGGCTTGTTCCCTTCAGCACATGTCCAGGGAGGACCTTTGCCAATGCCCGGCACCATAGGGCTTATAAATATCTTCTAGCTGAACTTGTGAATACAGCTTTTCAAATACCAGACAAATGACGGTGCAAAGGAATAAGTTTGGCGAAAATTATGAATTATCTGAAAATTCAGTGAAGCTGCAAATTTGTATTTGGAAGTCACACACACGCCTCAAATATATAATTTGATTTAGATTCAGGAGACAAGTTTATTTAACTATGGGATACTTATCTGATGATTTGTCTATGCTGCTGTTACTCAGCCATTCGGAAAATGACTAACTTTCCAATGTTTCACCAATACTTTCATTTTAATGGAGGCATACAGCGTTATAGTACAGTTAGTGTCATTTTAGATGTGAAAGTGACACACTTGATTAAGCTAGAATTCTGTCCCCCCTTAGATCTTAATTCATTTAATCCAGGGACAACCTATTCTTTATTTTAAAACTGTAACCTATATTTATTTACCTATGTGCAAGTTAAACTATTTTTTTCTACACTCCACTGCCTTTCATCAATTTAGCGTTGCTTTTCTTTGAAATTAAGCTTACTGTAATCTTTCAGATTGCACTTGGTAATATATTTTTCTTATGCCCGATGAAGAGAATAAAACTAATTCAACAAATATATGATTTCCCATTGTCTCTCAAACACTTGTAAGTCACAAGGATATTTAAACAAGCTGCAGCTTTTTCAATCAAAGGGGGAAGAGATGCCAGAGATTAGTAAACAGCTAATAATCATATAGTGTGATAAATGTTTCCCAAAGTCTATTCTCAATCCAGCAACCAGAATGAGCCCTTACAAAGAGAAGTCAGGGCTTTCCTGGTGGCGCAGTGGTTGAGATTCCACCTGCCGATGCAGGGGATGCGGGATCGTGTCCCGGTCCGGGAAGATCCCACATGTCGCGGAGCTCCTGGGCCCGTGAGCCATGGCCACTGAGCCTGCGCGTCCGGAGCCTGTGCTCCGCAACGGGAGAGGCCACAACAGTGAGAGGCCCGCGTACGGCAAAAAAAAAAAAAAAGAGAAGTCAGATCCATTCTCTGCTCAAGCTCTCTATTCAGAGCCAACAGTTTACAAATCCTATATGATCTGGCCCCCATTTTCAGTTTGGCCCACTCTTCTACCTCTCTCACTCCTGTTCTACTACACTGATATGCCTGCTTTTCAGTGGCACACTGACATCGAACATGTTACATATACTCCTGCCTTACTTTTCCCCCAGACATCCACTTACTTTCTTATCTTTGTTCAAATTCCACTGCTTTTTTCCTAATAAATTTGTTTATTTATTTATTTATTTTTGGCTGCTTTAGTTCTTCGTTGCTGTGCGAGGCTTTCTCTAGTTGCAGCAAGCAGGGGCTACTCTTTGCTGTGGGGCGTGGGCTTCTCATCGTAGTGGCTTCTCTTGTTGCAGAGCACGGGCTCTAGGTGTGCGGGCTTCAGTAATTGTGGCACGAGGGCTCAGTACTTGTGGCTCGAAAGCTCTAGAGCTCAGGCTCAGTAGTTGTGGCACACGGGCTTAGTTGCTCCGCAGCATGTGGGATCTTCCCAGACCAGGACTCGAACCCGTGTTCCCTGCATTGGCAGGAGGATTCTTGACCACTGTGCTACCAGAGAAGCCCAAATTTCACCTTTTTAGTGAGATCTTCCCTGACCACCCTATTGCAGTCTCTCCCCAGCACCCTCTACCTCCTTTTCCAAGATTTATTTATCCATAATTTATCTCCAAAATACTTTTAAAAAATTTTTAAAATAAATTTATTTATTTTTTGTTGTTTTTTATTTTTGGCTGTGTTGGGTCTTCATTGTTGTGCGCGGGCTTCTCTAGTTGAGGTGAGTGGGAGTTACTCTTCGTTGCAGTGTGCCGGTTTCTCATTGTCGTGGCATCTCTTGTTGCGGAGCACAGGCTCTAGGTGTGTGGGCTTCAGTAGTTGTGGCACGTGGGCTCAGTAGTTGTGGCTTGTGGGCTCTTGAGCACAGGGTCTGTAGTTGTGGTGCACGGGCTTAGTTACTCCATGGCATGTGGGATCTTCCCCGGCCAGGGCTTGAACCTGTGTCCCTTGCACTGGCAGGCAGATTCTTAACCACTGCACCACCAGGGAAGCCCCCAAAATACTTTTATCTCCATAATACTTTATATCCCTTTACATCTTACCATTTTGTTGGTGGTTAGTTTCTGTCTTGCCCTCTAGAATATAGGCTCTATGAGGGCTGAGATTTTTGTCAACTTGCTAATTTCTATGTTTCCAGTGCGTATAAAAGAACCTGGTACATACAAAATGCTCAATAAATACATATGTTGAATAAATGAATGTCTATTTGAAGTAAGAACAAGGTACAATGGAACAGAGGATAAAAACCTAAATGATTGTTGCTCATGAGATAAAGAAAGCTTCACAGAGGTTGTAACAATTTAGGTTGGCTTTAAAAGAAGAGTAGATATTAATATTTTCCAATTATAGAAATGGGGTGGGGGAGACATGGTAATCATGGAGAACAGTGTATCAGGATGCTCTGAATAGCTAGTAATAGAAAACCTGACTCAGAATGGACTAGTCAATGACAAAATGCATTGACTCATGTAACTGGAGGTCCTGAAGTCAGGTAGGCATCATGATTGGCTTCACCCAGGGGCTCTGGCTCTCTTTCTCTATGATACCTCATCTCAGGAGTGGCTTTGTCTTAGGCTGGCTTCCCTCATCAGAGCAAAGCAGCTATAATGGTTCCAAGATTCAAACCCTCACATTGCAATACCCAAAGGAAAGGAGAAAGCTCTCAGAACAGTAGGTACCTTTCCTTCTCAGATCCCAAGCCTATTTATTTTTTTAACATCTTTATTGGAGTACAATTGCTTTACGATGGTGTGTTAGTTTCTGCTTTATAACAAAGTGAATCAGTTATACATATACATATGTTCCCATATCTCTTCCCTCTTGCGTCTCCCTCCCTCCCACCATCCCTATCCCACCCCTCTAGGTGGTCACAAAGCACCGAGCTGATCTCCCTGTGCTATGCGGCTGCTTCCCACTAGCTATCTATTTTATGTTTGGTAGTGTATATATGTCCATACCACTCTCTCGCTTTGTCCCAGCTTACCCTTCCCCCTCCCCGCGTCCTCAAGTCCATTCTCTAGTAGGTCTGAGTCTTTTTTTTTTTGCGGTACGCGGGCCTCTCACTGTTGTGGCCTCTCCCGTTGCGGAGCACAGGCTCCGGACGCGCAGGCTCAGCGGCTATGGCTCACGGGCCCAGCCTCTCCGCCACATGTGGGATCCTCCTGGACCGGGGCACGAACCCATGTCCCCTGCATCGGCAGGTGGACTCTCAACCACTGTGCCACCGGGGAAGCCCAGATCTGAGTCTTTATTCCCGTCCTGCCCCTAGGTTCTTCATGACGTCTTTTTTTTTTTTTTTTTAGATTCCATATATATGTGTTAGCATACGGCATTTGTTTTTCTCTTTCTCACTTACTTCACTCTGTATGACAGACTCTAGGTCCATCCACCTCACTACAAATAACTCAATTTCATTTCTTTTTATGCCAAGCCTATTCTTCAATCAACCACTTTGGCTATGGATGTGCCATAGACCAAGTGATTTACACCTGGGTTTACATGAATCAATCACAAAGATAAGTGGAAATGGATTCCCATGTTTGGATTAAATTAATCACAGCCACCCTTGGATCTGGAGGTGGAGTCATTTTCCCTCCAAGTCCATGATTACTATCCAATGGCTGAGAGGGTTGTTGGGAAAACCATCATAATATCCATAATAAATAGGTACGAACATAATATATTGGGATAACACTGTGTGTTCTTAGAAGAACGCTTAAAGAATAGAGGGATTTGAGGGACTTCCCTGGTGGTCCAGTGGTAAAGAATCTGCCTTACAATGCAGGGGATGTGGGTTGGATCCCTGGTCAGGGAACTAAGATCCAACATGCCGCAGAGCAACTAAGCCTGCACACCAAAACTACTGAGCCCACACACCTCAACTAGAGAGTCTGCATGCCACGAACCGCAGAGTCCACACGCTCTGGAACCCACGACACATCTACAGAGCCCACGCACCCTGGAGCCTGCGCACCACAACTAGAGAAGAGAAAACCCACACACCACAACTAAAGAGAAGGCCACACGCTGCTACGAAGAGCCGGTGCACTGCAACGAAAGATCCCGCATGCTTCAGCGAAGATCCTACGTGCCACAGCTAAGACCTGACACAGCCAAAAATAAATACAATTAATAAAGTAAATAATAAATAAATCTAAGAAAAAAAAAAAGAATGGAGGGAGTTGATTCTAGAAAGGTTAAGTTGAGGTGAGATGAGTCAGGGCCCTGTAGAACTGGATATAAAGATTAGACTTTATCATGGAGCTGCTAAAAAGCCACTGAAGTTTTTTTAAAGCAAGACAGTGCCATGAAGAGTGTTGTTTATTTCCTTGGTATTTTAACTACTTTAGAAAAATAATTCTGCAAGCAATATTAAAAACTAGATTGGAAAAATTTACAGAAAGAAAAGTCATCTAAGGTGCTATCGTAATAGTCCACCACAGGTTGAAGTGACACAAAGGGAGAGAAACTTAATTGGAGAGATATTTTTCAGAAAATAACAATACAAATATAGATGATAAATAAGAAAAGGAAAGAGAGCTGACTCTGAGGTCTATAATCTGGCGGACTGGTATGTATAATGGCTCGCAACAGAAAAAAAAAA
Source organism: Orcinus orca (assembly GCF_937001465.1). NCBI lineage: Eukaryota > Metazoa > Chordata > Mammalia > Artiodactyla > Delphinidae > Orcinus > Orcinus orca. The sequence continues at coordinate 71,545,440 of NC_064569.1, read as the reverse complement.
AAAAAGAGGACCCAGGATTAGAAGGAGTATATTGGAGAGGAAAGTCATGAAGAAATTCTACACAAGATTGAATCAAGAACACTGTGGGAGAACTGGGAACAGTAGAACCAATTATTTCTGAGTGACAGAAAGTATAATGGATTTTTGTTGTGTTTTGATTGCTTCACTAGCATTCATTTTCCCTTGTTCATAGCACCCTAATTCCCTTTGGGGGAAGTATTGCTTCTCTGTTGATTACAGTCTGGTGGGGTATAAGTGGAGGGCTTCCACTTAGCCAAGAAGTAACATCTGTAAACCAAGCCTAAGTCACTTGGATGCCCTCTTCCTGAAGGCTTAGTAATGGGCAGAGTGAAAAGAGACTAGAAACAACTGGATTCATCCCAGAGGTCAGGCTGGAATACCAAGCTGTTTTTGCTGTCAAAGAGACTGTTTTATAATTCCCTCTGTGGTTTCCTTGGTTCCCATAAATTTCCAAGTCCCCATCTCCAGACTTCTTTTTAATACTGTGATCTCACAATATCTTTCCGATAAATTCAGTTTTTCTTCAGGAGAGTCCATTTGTGTCACCCTAGTCAAAGAACATTAGCTGATACGGAAGGGAGAGAGAAAGATGCTGAAAGAATAATGTTAGAGTAAATAGCAAAATTGAGGATGTTTTTGTAAGCTGTACAAATTCTAGGTCACATAAAAACTAGCCTATCATTTTTTGTGAATTAGGGACTTGAGAAGAACCATAAGGTTTTTTTTTCTTTTTTCTTTTTTTTAACTGTTACTGAAAGGAATGTGTAAAGGGACTAAGAATGATTAAAAGGATTGCTTATCTTACTGAGGCTGAAAAACATAAAATTTTAATGGAGCCAAACCAACATAATTATGCAGTTTTATGTAATAGTATTTAGAAATCCTGGAATGGAAATAAAGAATGCAAATCAGTAGAGTGATCCAGATTTAGAGATTAATGGACTATATGCTCCAGTTAACAGTCAAGGGAGTAAGAGAATGAGTAGCTGATATACACTTGACATGATGAACTCTGGGATTCTGCCTGGGTAGGAAGCTATCCAGATCATATATATGGAAGTGGGTAAAATCAGTAACAGCTTCACCTATAAGGCTGTGGCAAGGATAGGATTCAGGATTAAACAATTTCAGGAAGGATATTTATCCAGATTGGCAGCACAGACCAAGGGAAAACCCAGTCTATGATCCAAGAGGGAAAATAATTATAATCCTAAATGCTGCAAGCCCAGAGAGTAATAAAATTCCATAAATGTCAAAATTAGTGATAAATTTGGATATCTATGGGAGTATGGTGTGATCCAACAAACTCGGAGAATGTTTATAGCAGCAAGGCACAGAGGTATACCTGCTTGTTGAAAGTGCTTCTAATAAGCAGAAATGAAGCTTAGACCCTAATAAACTGAAAGATAATAATAAATTGTGGAAAGGGAAGCTAATGATGAAAGCAAAAGTAAACTTACTAAAACTGAGGAAGTAGAAGAGGTGGAGGGTTCATCTGGAGAGAGAAATCTCAGGGTTCAAGATTAGAGGTATAGACAGCCAAGTGAGTGCTTAGAGGTAAAGTTATTAAGGTAAAACAGATCAGGGTAATGGACCTACAGTATTAAATAAGTCATAAACATGGAAATTATTTATGGTTGTTGGAAAGTTATTAGAAGGAAGTGTGAAAAAAGTGTTAACATCCTTGGTGAAAACAGTTTCTGACAGGCTAGTCAATGATAAAGGGACAGATTGAGAGATGACAGTCAAGGGGGAAATGATTGAAACTGGAGAGAGTATAGACTACTACAAAAGAATTGTACTAGGAAGAACTCTGGTTTTGTAGTAACTGTGTCTATTCTCACTCTGACCTTCCTTTCCTTTCCTTGACCTTTGGCTCAGCCTTCTTGAAATGAAATGATGCCCCTGCTCATATGAGACCCATATCATTATTGTGAGAACCAGGCCTCCCTTCTACAGACATCTTCCTTCTACAGGTTTAGTTTCATCATCAAAAGTTTCACCCACAGGCTTAGGAGACAGAGGGGAGAACGTTGAGTTCCCTGGCCTGCAAGATGGCCATAAAGGAGGTAGGAAAAACCCTACAATGGGTGCAGCAAAGGTGCTGGACATAGCAGCTGCCTGAGGGGCACAAGGGTCTTGGGTGTGATGCCTGGAACAAGGATAAATAGCATCTTGAGAACATAATTCAGATTCTTCATAGGGGAAGCATCTTTGTAAAACATAATTTTTAAGATGATTCATAGTAAGAAAGAGCATGGACTTTGAAATCAGACAAATCTTGATTAAAATGTTGGCTCTGCCACTTAATTGTGTAAACTCGATCAAGTTCCTTACCTCTCTGAGCCTGTTTCATCATCTTTAAAATAGCTAATAATACTTTCTCATGGATAAAGAAGATGTGGCACATATATACAATGGAATATTACTCAGCCATAAAAAGAAATGAAATTGAGTTATTTGTAGCGAGGTGGATGGACCTAGAGTCTGTCATACAGAGTGAAGTAAGTCAGAAAGAGAAAAACAAATACTGTATGCTAACACATATATATGGAATCTAAGGAAAAAAAAAAAAGGTCATGAAGAACCTAGGGGTAAGACAGCAATAAAGACACAGACCTACTAGAGAATGGACTTGAGGATATGGGTAGGGGGGAGGGTAAGCTGTAACAAAGTGAGAGAGTGGCATGGACATATATACACTACCAAACGTAAAATAGATAGCTAGTGGGAAGCAACCGCATGGCACAGGGAGATCAGCTCAGTGCTTTGTGACCACCTAGAGGGGTGGGAGGGAGGGAGACGCAAGAGTGAAGAGATATGGGAACATATGTATAACTGATTCACTTTGTTATAAAGTAGAAAATAACACACCATTGTAAAGCAATTATACTCCAATAAAGATGTTAAAAAAAAAAAAAGACTTGCTATAAAGCTACAGTAATAGAAGCAATGTGATATCAGTGAAGGAAAAGGCAAATAGATCAATGGAATAGAATAGGCAGCTCAGAAATAGATCCACATAAATAGAGACACGAGATTTTTGATAAAGAAGCAAAGTCAATACAATGGATCAAAGGCACTTTTTATAACAAACGCTGCTGGAAAAACTGTACATCCACATGCAAAACAATGAATCTAGACACAGATCTTATACTCTTCACAAAAAATTAACTCAAAATTGATCACAGAGCTAAATTATAATGCAAAACTATAGGGAGGAGGAACCAAGATGGCGGAGTAGAAGGACGTGCTCTCACTCTCTCTTGCGAGAACACCAGAATCACAACTAGCTGCTGGACAATCATCGACAGGAAGACACTGGAACTCACCAGAAAAGATACCCCACAACCAAAGACAAAGCAGGAGCCACAATGAGACGGTAGGAGGGGTGCAATCACAGTAAAATCAAATCCCATAACTCGTGGGTGGGTGACTCACAGACTGGAGAACACTTATACCACAGAAGTCCACCCACTGGAGTGAAGGTTCTGAGTCCCATGTCAGGCTTCCCAACCTGGGGGTCCGGCAATGGGAGGAGGAATTCCTAGAGAATCAGATTTTGAAGCCTAGTGGGAATTGACTGCAGGACTTCGACAGGACTGGGGGATACAGAGACTCCACTCTTGGAGGGTACACACAAAGTAGTGTGCTCATCAGAACCCAGGGGAAGGAGCAGTGACCCCAGGGAAGACTGAACCAGACCTACCTGCTAGTGTTGGAGGGTCCCCTGCAGAGGCGGGGGTGGCACTGTTTCACCGTGGGGAAAAGAACACTGGCAGGAGAAGTTCTGGGAAGTACTCCTTGGCATGAACCCTCCCAGAGTCTGTCATTAACCCCAGGAAAGAGCCCAGGTAGTCTCCAGTGTCGGGTTGCCTCAGGCCAAACAACCAACAGGGAGAGAACACAGCCCCACCCATCAACAGTCAAGTAGATAAAAGTTTTACTGAGCTCTGCACACCAGAACAACAGTCAGCTCCACCCACCACCAGTCCCTCCCATCAACCCTCTTAGATAGCCTCATCCACCAGAGGGCAGACAGCAGAAGCAAGAAGAACAACAATCCTGCAGCATGTGGAACAAAAACCACATTCACAGAAAGATAGACAATATGGAAAGGCAGAGGGCTATAAACCAGATGAAGGAACAAGATAAAACCTCAGAAACACAACTAAATGAAGTGGAGATAGGCAACCTTCCAGAAAAAGAATTCAGAATAATGATAGTGAAGATGATCCAGGACCTTGGAAAAACAATGGAGGCAAAGATTGAGAAGATGTAAGAAGTGTTTAACAAAGACCTAGAAGAATTAAAGAACAAACAAACAAGAGATGAACAATACAATAACTGAAATGAAAACCACACTAGAAGGAATCAATAGCAGAATAACTGAGGCAGAAGAATGGATCAATGACCTGAAAGACAGAATGGTGGAATTCACTGCTATGGAACAGAAAAAAGAAAAAAGAATGAAAAGAAATGAAGACAGCCTAAGAGACCACTGGGACAACATTAAATGCAGCAACATTTGCATTACACGGGTCCCAGAAGGAGAAGAGAGAGAGAAAGGACCAGAGAAAATATTTGAAGAGATTCTAGTCAAAAACTTCCCTGACATGGGAAAGGAAATAGCCACCCAAGTCCAGGAACCACAGCAAATCCCATACAGGATAAACCTAAGGAGAAACAAACTGAGAGACACAGTAATCAAATTGGCAAAAATTAAAGACAAAGAAAAATTATTGAAAGCAGCAAGGGAAAAATGACAAATAACATACAAGGGAACTCCCATAAGGTTAACAGCTGATTTCTCAGCAGAAACTCTACAAGCCAGAGGGAGTGCAATGATATACTTAAAGTGATGAAAGGGAAGAAACTACAACCAAGATTACTCTACCAGGCAAGGATCTCATTCAGATTTGATGGAGAAATCAAAAGCGTTACAGACAAGCAAAACCTAAGAGAATTCAGCACCACC